>NC_047668.1:38365339-39110339 GCF_011762505.2 Arvicanthis niloticus | reverse complement strand
GAGAGCCCACTATTTTGATCCCCAAGCAGGAGGCAGAGAGAATTGAAGGTCACAGGAATCTTTTGAAACCTCAAAAACCCTCTCCCAGGAACAAACCTCCTCCACCAAGGCCACATCCCCTAATGCTTCCCAAACTGTTTCACCAATCAAGGACCAAGGAATTTAAACATAGGAGTCTGTGGGAGCCATTCTCATTCAAACCATCACAATCTAACTAACCACTCCATTTATGTGAAGGACTCTATATTTTACTGCAGAAATGCTCTCCATGCAGTGTTCACCATGTTCTGTTTACAAAAGCCAAGAAAGTAAAGCAACTCAGGTGTCCATCAATTGATGGGTAATGAAATGTGTGCATCTACACACACTGCTGTTCCTGTTTGCCGACTAGTGTAAAAGCTCGATGGCTCGATGCAGTCAGAGTTTGGACAACTTTATTCCTCAATATTCTACCTCTTGAAAAGTGCCTGGTACACAATAGAAATGGAATGTAGCAGGGACTAATTTTTTAAACAATAAGATTAGTGTATAGGCTTGTTTCAAACTAAAATATCTAGCTTATGTTGATGTCCCAATAAAGCTATGATTGAAGTCTATAAAATATGTTACGAGAGGCATAAGCCTGTGTTTATTTCTGCATCTTTAATTCTGCGATGCTCGGGATGGAGGACACGGTCTTATGGATGCTAGGCAAGTACTCTGCTGACTGCTGCACTGTATCCCTAAGCCCTGTTTGTTGCAACTGGGCATGGGAAATTGCATCTGTAGTCACAGCACTTTGGGAGTTCAAGGTCAGTCTGACTACATAGAGAAAGTTGGTCTCTAATAAATAAAACAAGTGAATACAATTTAAATACCATTATAGTTCAGGAGTTAAATTCTTTTTATTTCTTAATATCCAGGAGATGCAGAGCAGTCTTCAAAGACATGCTAAAATACTATCCGCTTTCTCGAGCATGCGATCTGCCCAAACATCATCAAGGGATCACAAAGTCACCTTTCAACTGCCGGGTGGAATATTTTCTTAACATTACCAGTTGATCTCAGAACTTTCCCCATTCATCTGTCCATAAACTGCTTTTTGGAGGTGTTCCACATGCTAAACACTGTTCTAACCTTGGAAGAGCTTTCTAGCAACAGTGTCAAATATTACTTCCTTTGGGGCTCATGGTTCATGGGAAGAACAAACCATGAATGGCATGCTAAGTTATCATGGAGTCTCTTTGATATGCAGAATGATGAGAAATGAGGAGAGACTGCTGGAGTTCAGAGGGTGACCTCTGGACACAAGGGGAACCTCACAGCAGGAGCTATGCAGAAACTCAGTTCAAAGAACTCAGAGGGTTTGCTAGCAGAGAGCCAGGAGGGACACCAGCAGGTTGGAGCAGCTAGGGTAAAGTACAAGGAGGGAGTGGCTTGGTGGAATGCAGCTGGAGGTGAGTTGTGGAAGGAAGGCCTTTTTGCAACCCAGACAGGAACTGAGAAAACGTGGACATAAATTTTCTCCCTCCATTTTTTAAACTTACGTGATAATTAACCATGAAGAAAGGTAATAGCTCTGCAAGGTTTTCATCTTTAGCCAAATGCTTGATGCCATCATAAAAATGAAAATATGACTCTGTGGAGAGGAGTCATTGTCTCAGGTCCTCAGTTTGCAGAGTTGGATATTAAAGTGGGCATTGTGCTTCAGGGGGTGGTGGTCTCCCTAGGAGAACACTATTCCCATGAAGGATAGCCTACATCTCTCTTCAGAAGAGGAAGAGGAGACACAAGAAGTGCTTGAGGCCAAGCTCCAGTTCCCAGCCTCTTATTTCATTGCTGTTAGATTCTCTTGGTCAAAGTCATATCAGAGTCCTGTATGTAACTGCTCCAATGTACAGTGACAATTTTGAAATTTTTGTTTCTCTGATAAATACAGAAATATTATAAGAATGTTTTCACTTTAATCCTAGGTATGGGGATATGGGGCTGTTTTGGACTGTCCTCAGCTGTTGCTGTGATTTACCTCCTGCTCTTGCAGAAACATGGTTTTGCCAGCTACAGATAGTTTCTGTGATTATGTGACATTTGGAACTCTGGGAACTTTTCAGAGGGAATACAAATTTTAAGGCCCCAAGAGGAGGGGTTGGTAGTTGTTGGTCATTGGAGACAGGGGGCTACTGGTTGTAGTTTGTTAGTAGTTGTCAAAGTAGAAACAAAAGAAGAAAGAAATTAGATCTCTCTCTCTCTCTCTCTCTCTCTCTCTCTCTCTGTCTCTGTCTCTGTCCTTTCAATCCTTTCTCTTCTATCTAGTAATAGAGGGTGAAACCAGGGGGATAAAGGATGACAAAAAGAACCCACAAAATAGTAAAGACCAGATACACCATTGTCCTCTGCAGGAGGAAAGCAGAGCTTACAGGAGAATGTTTCTTCAGGAGGCCACAGGACTAAAAGCATCCTCAATAAAATGGTACAAAAATAGGCAGGATTCTGGTTACTGTTTCAGTGTGATCATGATGGAAAGTTGGTAATTTCTTAAATTAAAATTTGATTTAAGGACTGGGAGACAGTTCCATTGGTAAAATCCTTACTATTGAAGCATGGGGACCTGGATTACATCTCTTAAATACACATAAAATAGCACATACTTGTCACCTCTCTGCCCTGGACTGCTCTGCTGCTCTGGTCCGAGGGTTTCATTACTATGACCTACTTGTCTCGCTGCAATCACCTTTGTTTCACTTCTGAATTCTCGGCAGTCCTTTCTTCCAGTAATGTCTCTCACTGGGTCTCTCCTTCTTGCTGTCTTGCATTGAGCACCACTGCCAAGCCAGCTCCATCAGTCCACTGGTTCTCCAGCACAGGAGTGAGGATGCCTGCTTCCAATTCCTGTGGTGTCCTTCACTGTATTCCACTTACTGGAGCTCCAACATTAAGGCTCCACTAATGTTGAAGTCCGCACTGCCCCATGTTTGGGGGCCACTTATGTTGACAGCCGCACTGACAGCAGAGTCTAGCAAGAGAGAGAGTGGGGGGAAGAAGGGGAAGAGACTCAAAGAATAGAGACAAGACAGGATGTGTAGTCAAGTCTTGTTTACTGTCTCCCTCTTATTGTCTCCTATTGTCTCTGCTTTATTGTCTCCTCCCTTATTGTGTCCCTCTCTCTTATTGCAAGAAAATCCTGGGTATTTATAAGCACAAGCAGAGGAACACAGCTGAAGACACTTTACCACATGCACCATGCAGCTGGGGTCACTAAACAGCAAAATAAGATATGTGAGATAAACAAGATGTTTATCAGAGTGTGCTCAGCTGTTGTAGGCTGTTGAAAAACAAGTCTCTTGTCAGGGTATATGGCTCGAGATGGCTGCAAGTTGATAGCCGCTTTCTGCTAAAAGTTGGCTCCCAACACCCCTCAATTAGGAAGATAAAAACAGGTAGATCCCTGGGACTCTCCAACTGGCTAGCCTGGTGTACTAAGAGTGTTCCAACCCAATGTGGTAACATGGCTTCTGGGAAATGACATCCAGGGTTTATCTCTCGTAAAGGTATCCATGTGTGCATGGGCTTAAAAATAAAACAGAATCATAATTCCTTATCATTTGAAATCAAAGTGTTGATGACCCTGAGCCTCCAGGAAGGATCTAGTGAAGGAAGAAACTCCAGTATTTATGGAACCTGCAGTTCTTCACTCATGCACAGACTCACAGTTTTCTGCCTCTCTGGTTCAGGTTATCGGTCTTTTCTGATAGTCTGTGAAATGGCCTTCTGGTAAGGCCATCCACCCCTGGATATAAAGTCTGCCATGAATCTACTATCTACAGCTTTGTGTTAAGTGAGAACATATATTAAGATGCTATTTCCAAACAAAGTCACATTTTGCATTCTAGTGAACAAGCTGGTGGATAGGACCCTAATCCAAGCATTGAAATTCTATTCTTAAAGTTAGTATAGAAAAGGTTAGGTCAAGTAAACAGATATCTTAATTTGACAGTGAAAAGTGAGTTTAGCCACACTAATAAAAGTCTCTTCTTCACTCTTGGAACATTATAGCCCATGTGTGTGCATGTGTACACACATGTATATGTGCATGTGTTTGCTTTCCAGAATCCAAAGATGTTCTGATTATAGTGTTATAGTTTATGTCATAACCTGTCCCTGTAATTCACAGAGCAGATATTCACAACTTGTGAACACACAGCTACATTTTACATCGTCCTCCTCACAGCCTCATGAAGTGCAGCTGCCGTCACCAAGTATGTTTTATAGGAGTTCCATCTGAGCATAGGTTGTGTGCATGGTCATTTGTCATCTAGTCTGGGAAACTCACAAGCCAGGTAGAAAAGGACATTACTAATAAGAGAGTCTAGCGGTCTGAAAAAAACAATTGTACACTATAGGAAAGATGGATATGTTTTGGGGAGCTGTTAACTCTTAGTTAGAAGGCTATTTCATGTTTAAGAATGAACAATGAAAAAACTATTGAAACATTAGCCTCATGCAAGAAAAGTGTGGATACGAAGGACTAGGTGATGGGCAAGGTGATAGAGACTTCTGGGCACAGGGAATTTGGAGAAGGAAGCCACCCCTAAAGCAAGTCTAGAGTTCCATGCCCATCTTTGGGGTTTTTGAGACCTAAGCTATATTTCCATGTTCCCTGGTGTCTAGTCTTGTTTCTGTCTCATTAGGTCATGTTCATTTTCATTCTATTGACCTCACCTCTGTGAAGCTGTCATTCATTGCTTGTTTTCTCATCAAGAACATCTGCACCAAAGATAAACTCTGGATGTCATTTCCCAAGAGCCATATTACCACATTGGTCTGGAACACTCTTAGTAGACCAGGCTTGCTGGTTTGTGAGCCCCAGCAATCCATCTGTTTTCACCTTTCTAAATCTGATTCAAGTTTTCTTCTGTCTCTAGGACTATTCCTGACAATTGTCTAATTCTTTCAGTGTTATCTATAAGTCAAAGGAAGGAGAGGTTGACAAAATGGAGTTAGGATCTTTTCATTTTTAGAAGATTCCATTTTACTGCCAGAGATTTTGGAGAGAGACCTCAGGATATCTTAGATATTTTTATTTTATGGATATTATTTTGAAATATTGTGCCGGGCAGTGGTGGCACATGCCTTTAATCCCAGCACTTGGGAGGCAGAGGCAGGCAGATTTCTGAGTTTGAGGACAGCCTGGTCTACAGAAAGAATTCCAGGATAGCCAGGACTACTCAGAGAAACCCTGTCTCGGAAAAAAAAAAAAAAAAAAGAAAATGAGCACAATAAGAAAATGAGCCCCATGGGGCCCTCAGCTCCATCCCTAGCAGAGGAAATATAAAGTATAAATATCTGATGAAGCCCTGGAGACAGGAATTTGTAAGATAGAAATGAAACCAGGGCCAGCAAGATAGATCAGTGGGTGAACGTGTTTACCACCAAGCCTAATGACCTTAATTTGATCCCTAGGATGTGCATAGTGGAAGGGGGTAGACCTAACTCTTCCAAGATGTCCCCTGACAGCCACACACATGCCAAAGCACACTCAAAGATGTATATGCATATGCATTCACACACACACACACACACACACACACACACACACACACAAAATGCATGCAATAAATAACTTTAAAACTAAGCTATTAGTCAAATTAGATAGCAAAGATACTTGATATATTACACATTACATGTAGTATTATTAAACCATTATCTTAGTTAGGGTTTTATTTCTGTAAAGAGACCCCATGACCAAGGAAACTCTTATAAATGAAAACATTTAATTGGGGCTGGCATACAGGTTCAGAGATTTAGTTCATTATCATCACAATGGGAAGCATGGCAAAATCCAGGCAGACATGGTGCTGGAGAAGGAGCTGAGAGTTCAACATCTTGATCTGAAAGCAGCCAGAAAGAAACTGGATTCCACACCAGGTGGAGCTTCAGCATATGTAAGACCTCAAAGCCCGCCTACATAGTGATGCACTTCCTCCAGTAAGACCACACCAACTCCAGCAAGGCCACACCTACTTCAACAAGGCCACACCTCCTAATAGTGCCACTCTCTAAGGCCAAGCATTTAAACACATGAGTCTGTGGGGGTCATTCCTGTTCAAACCACCACAACCCTATATCATTTTATACCCTCAATGGCCTCTTTAAAATATTGTTGTTATTTAGACATTTTAAACTGCTTTATGCATATGAGAGTAGTAGCACATATTTTCCAATTAATAAAAAGGAATGTACAGATAGCATTTAATAGCAATAAGGACTGTATTAGTCACCTCCACAGGAAAGCTTGCAGAAAATGCCAACTCAATCATGCCTCAGAAGCACCTCTCAGTGGACTTCCAATGCCTTTTCTACCATGGATAACACTGGGAACCGTGGTTTTTCTAGGACACACAGGAGGGTAAGGTCCACAAGGGACCTGGCATGTGTCTTGTTGTCACTGAATGTTTCTCTTTAACTGCTGGAGACCGCTTAAAGAATTTCAGGAAGAGGGAGAGGGACTGGCTGCTTTGCACAGATTAGCCGCCCTGCATCCAATTACTCAGAACTGGCTTTTCTTTGATCAGGTATGTTTGCTTTGATTTTGAGCTAACAGCTGATCATTAGAAAGTGCTCATGATGTTTTTATTGCTGCTGATGAGGTAGCGCTTGGAACATTCAAACACTATGTAGGCAGAAACACTGCCTTGGAGAATGGGCTAGTGAAGGGCTTGCACGTTGAAGAACAGGCTAGCTAAGGACTTGCACAACGGGAAACAGGCTAGCCAAGGTCTTGCATTGATCAAGGCTTGCCTTCTCTTCCTAGTTTTCTTGCTGCTCCCTCTAGATGTGATCTGAGCCTCAGGACAGTGATGTAGAAAGTCTAGTGTCTGAAGCTGCGTTCAGTATAAAACCTGTCTCACCAGCCAAGAGCTGTTTGACTATGGCAGACTCTGAGCCTGCAGGTCCCCACTGTCGTGATGTGACCACCTACAGTCCTAACGCAGCTATATTAGACTGCAAAGGTTGCATATGCTGATAAATAGCCTGTAGTGTTGACCAGAGGTCCATACTGATGTCTGCCCTGACTGTCGTTACTGTGTTGGAACTGGTTTTAGGGTGATGAATTCATTGTGCCCAAACTTAAATTGAAACCTAATTTCGAAGTATGGGCTCTCCTACCATTTGTGTCTCAAATATATGGGCAATGCTCATGAAAAAACATTCGAAGCAGCTCCTTTTCAGCTTCCTGGTGATCTGATCAAAGATGGAAGAGGAAATAACATTAACTTTGGAGTCTCAGCCATGGATGTATCCTGATACTGCAGAGTGTCTCATTCCTTACCATCTGCAGAGCTAGATGTGTGAGCCTTCTGTGACTGCTTAAAAGCAAAAGGTTCAGAAAGAATGGATCTCCTGTGTGGGGAATGGGGGTGCCATGTTCCTCTGCTTCATACTGAGGGACTCTCATTTGCCAGCAAAATAAGAGGGAGCTAGATGCAAACATTTGGGAAAGTTTGGTAAACAAGGGGGGGGTGGGGTAGGGAGAGGATTTCTTCTACTTACCTGTAAGGAGAGAGAATTGCACAATTCATTTCTAGTATCAAAAACAGCTCTTTTTCTAATGAACAAAATAAGTTTTAAAAGTCTTAAGCATTAAAGAACCAAACATTCCACCATTCCATGTCTACTTAATATTCTTCCTTTGTCCTTCTCTGCTACCTGCACCTCAACACACACTGAAATGCACACACACACACACACACACACACACACACACACAGAGGAACCTCAATCGTGCACACAATTGCTAGAGCACTCCTGGACTCAAGCACATAATTGTCACCAGTGTGTTAATTTTTTCCCTTAATTAAAGGCTTGAGGGTCAGCAAGATGAAAACAAATGAAGGAACTTGGGAAGAGTGAGCATTCATGGGAGCTTTGAATGTCAAAGGCGTGGTCTCTGCTAAATGAGCTGGAGGTCTTTATGAGGCAGAGGCAGATAAAGCCCCACTTTTCCCACAAAGTGAGCGTCTTCATGTTGAAAGCTTCAAAGAGGGAATATTAGGCACTTACAAACTTCTTTGTTCTTTTCTAAGAAAATAATTATGGCACAATTTATCCTAATTCAGATTTTAAGCCTTGATTAGAGATGTGCAATCTTACCTTCAAATAAAATATATAATTTTCTGCAGTGTGTGCATTCATTCACTCACTCTTCTCTCTAAATTACAGCAAATTGCTCCAATTTCAGTTCCTAACAGTGTGCATTTAGGCCACTCAGAAGCCAGCCTGCTCCTTCACCTACGTGCGTTCCACAATCACTAATAGAGAACGTCATTTTCATCAAGAGTGGTGAATTCTGCCACAGGCATTTGATCTTGGCACATGAAGGAGACACGGAAGCAGCTGCTTCAGGAGGGCTTCTGGGAAAGCGGTGCTAAACAACACCAACCTGTCTTTGTATAGCATTTCACTGCTTTACTCAGCTTTGCGGTGAACTGCTTTTGTCCACTAATGCTGTGTTTAAATCAAAATGCAAAATGCAATGCTTGTGCATCTATTAGGAGTGGGGAGCTGGTACTGGTACTTGGAGAGTATCAGGTTTGGGGGTAGATGGAGGTGCAGAATACTGTCCACACCCATCTTGTGAGGAGGAGAAGGAGAGAGAGAGAGAGAGAGAGAGAGAGAGAGAGAGAGAGATCACCAGGCAAGTGTTTCCACCCTATCCTCAGGACATAACAGTCTTTAAAAAAAAAAAAAGTAGTAAAATTCATGTGACATGCTCTGCCATTATTGGCAAGTCTTAGGGCTGAGAGTCAGGCTAATCTATTACTGATGAGTGGCAGAGCTAAAATTTGAACTCAGAACTCGCCCAGCAAAATCCATTATATAGCCACCCAATTCCAGAAAGGAGAGTTTACAAATTTGTGGTCAGGTGGCAAGCGTCCGAATGAAAGCCTGGGCTGTGATGACCAAAAGTGTTCTGTTTACTACTAAACTGATTTTCTGTGTTTGGCTCAGGCTTATAATGAATGTTGAGATTCTATTCCATTCTTGCTTATATGGCTAGAATTCACATGGTTTGTGATGAAGAGACTGATTGCTGCGTTTATGGATTTAGTTCAATGGTGGGATGGTTGCCATAGAAGGGCAAGACACTAGGCTTGTTCACTACCACAATGTGGGGAGAAAAGAAAACCAAAACAAACAAAAGGCAAAACTACAAAAAGGCATGTTCCAAATCAGAAAAAAGAAGGAAAGAAAAATCAAGGAAAACTTTCCTTGCATATAAGCATATTCTTCAGTGGACTAGCTCAACCACGTGGCTTTAATTAACATATATTTTTAGCATATGTGTAATAAGGTTACATGGCTTAACATTCTAAAAGCATAAAATCAAAGAAAACAAAGTTTTCTAGTCTTTTCTCTTTTTGACACTCAAGATCCCTCCTCACAGAGGAGTCTACACATTTATCTTTATGTAGCCTTAAAATGAGTCTGGTCGATCCCAATCTTCGGTTTTGGGTCTCAACGCCAGAATGAAGACCAGAAGTCCCTAAGAGAATGATGTACCATAATCTATTAAAGTTCAGTGTATAAAATTGGCATAATAATATCCCAATGATAACAAATAAATAAAATATTTCAGGTGTAAATATTGTAAATCAATTATTTCAAACATATGAGTTGTTAAGCTCTAGATTTTCCTGTTTTACATTTTGAGACTCAGTTCACTAAAAGTAACTAAAACCACAGAGCAGAAAGCCATGGCTACTCAACAGCTGAAGAAATATGCCTGTGTAGTTTTTGTAACATCTTATCTAGTGTCTGGGTAATAAAGATAATAAAGATTAAGCTAGTGGCCAGGGCTCTGCTGATACCACTTAGCAGTGGATTCTGAAACTCTCTTGTCCTTCTAAAACATCTCAATATCCACATCTACAGGTCTACATAATCTAAGGGGGAGGGGCTGCTGACTATATACAATCAAGACTATTGTCTGGGCTTTTGTAGTTAGAATTATAAGTGAGTTTTATTAGATACTACATAAAAATATATAAGGAGATGGATCCAACAATGAGCTTCTGGAAACAAAGTTGACAGGATGCTGATAAGAATTTTGAAACTGGTCTCTTTAGGGATCATATCAGTCTGTCTGCTCTGGTCAAGTGTGATGTCATATCTTGTCCTCAAAAATCTCAGTGAAAGTGACATAAAACTCAGTCCTAGTTAGCTTCAGCAGTCAACTTGCCATTTCTGAGAGTCATCTAAGAGTCCTGACTGAGGAATTTCACAGATCAGATTTGCCAGTGGCCATGTTTGTGAGGGATCATTTCGATTAACTATTGATGTAGGAAGGTTCAGCCTATGGTAGGTGGCACCATCCCAAATCAGGTGGCCCTAGGCTATATAAGAAAGCTGCATGAGCCTCAAGTAAACCAAAACAGAACCAACAAGCAAGAATTTCTTTGTGCCTTCTATGTTTGAGTATCTGCCCTTGGCGTTCCTCAGTTTGAGACTGTGAACTGGAAGATAAAAGCCAAGTAAAGCCTTTCCGCCATGACTTGTATTTGGACATGGTGTTTGTCATGGTAACAGAAAGGAAACTTGGCTTTTACCAATCTAGGAGCTAGGCCTTGTGTTTTAGCAATTCAGTTTGATTTTTCTCTTCTTTTGAACCCTCCACTCATATTTTTTGCTCTTATTACTGTGACTTCTCAGCATTTTCCTCTCAGTTTGCAAATATTATATTTAAGACTAACATTATTCTTTGCCTCTTTTTAAGTTTCATTGCTTTTATTTATTTTGTTTTAATTTAGAAAGTATGGTTTTTTTAAAAAAAAAAAAAAAAAAAAAAGAAAGATGTAGCTCAGGGAAAAAGTGATTTTGCACTCTCAGTATTGGCAAAGCCCTGAGTTCAGTAGTAGCATTAGAAGAGGAGGAGGAGGAAGAGGAGGAGGAGGAGAAGAAGAAGAAGGATTAATTATTGATTTAATTTGTATGCAGTTATCAGCTTCTGGAGCAAAGTAGACTATGCCTTAGTTTTAATACTCACAGAGTAAAAGAATCACTGAGATTCTTTCTTAATTGCAAGAAGATTGATTCAGCATCTTTCTCATCCAGAGGCTACAGTTGAGTGTCTAACACTCCCCTTTTGTTCCAGTCGGTCAATGGCCAAAAGTAGGAGCTATGAGCCTCACAGCTCTATTCAAGTTTAATTTAACTTAAATTTAAAGCTGGTTCTTTTCTGTTGAAACTCAGAATACTTCTTTCTCTATGTCCATTTAAGTTGTAGATGAAGACTATAAGATTCTGATATATGTATGTGTATCAAAGTAATTACTGTAGTGAAGCAAATTCAAATGTCTATCATGTTACGTTATCCTCTGTACATATGTGCTTGCAGCATGCATGATTCCCTCTGTAGCTTTTCATTGTTCAACAGAATACTGTAACTCAAGCACTCAGCTCACATGTGGACTTGAGACTCTCTGAGTATCTGTATCAGAATGTTTGTGCTTTAGACCTATGCCCCCATTTATGCATGTTATTCCTAGATACCACCACTTTTCATTTTTATTTTATAAATTCAGGTGTGTGTGTGTGTGTGTGTGGTGTATAAGTGTGCATCTTGGTATATGTGAGGATGCCCAAGCACTCACATGGAGAACAAAGCTGGTGCCATCCTCTATTTTTTTTTTTTTTTTTTTTCAGAGCAAGAACAGTGGATACTGGGCCATCTCTCTAGCCTAGTGTTGTTGTTGTTGTTGTTGTTATTGTTGTTGTTTGTTGTTGCTCCAAACACCAGTATAATTATTTTATTTCTGTGTCTGGCTTATTTTGTTGAACTCAATGCTCTTTTGCATTTTTCTATGTGGTAAAATGGTAGGCTCTCCTTTATTTTCCTGAGTACTCTGAGGTGTTACACCAAGAATTATGTGCAGTGGGAACTGAATGGAACAGAGTAACCACACACAGATATGTATACACACACACAGACACACATATGCACACATATGTGCATATACATATATGCATACACATATGTAATATACAATATACAATATATAATATACAGTATACAGTATACAATATACAATATGATATATGATATACAATATATGATATACAATATATGATATATAATATGCAGTATACAATATATAATATATAATAAATATATAATATATATATCTTGTGACAAGATGTTCTTTCTATGCTGAAAGTCTTTTAAGAATTTTGTGTTTACATTTTATTTTTCTTACCTTGTCATGTCTTTTATTACATTCTCACCAGGTAATTTACACATCCAAAGAATAAAAACAAGGCAGATCTCATGTGGATGATCAAGTGACTGTTGCACTTACCACTATGTGGGGAAGAAAGAAGCACACACACCTGATAACCCTTTGGCCACGGGATTTCTCATCCAGGTTGTGTCAGGGGGCTAGGCTGTAGAAGCCTTAAAGGATACAGTTGGATACATCCTCATTCTCTCTGAGACATATCTTATAAGATGGTGACCACAATACCAGCAGTTTTATTGAAAGGATTAGAAGTCTAGTCACAGGAATCTCTAAAATCCCAAGGTGCTAGGGTAAGAGAAGGGGTTTTCTGGGTCAGATTCCTGCTTGTTTCCAGTGGTTAGTTGCTTGTTTTCTGAGAAATGGTTTTCTTCCTTTGTCCTGTCCTCCTCCTCTTCTAAGCTCTGAATCACAGTTCATAATGTACTTTTGATTTAAATGAGGTCCCATAAAACCTGGCCTCTTCTCAGCAGCTGCACAGAGTCACTCAAATTTCCCAGGAGAACTTCCACATGTGGCCGCTCATCTGAATCCTGTCTGAATAGCCTAAGCTGGGACTGGGGAATTGGAAACCCATTGGAAGCTTCCTGAGAATGCATGGGTGACTCTGCAGAAGTGTATGTGGGAAAGATAAGAGGGGAAAGGTACCAGAAATGGGGCAGTTTATTTAGCACTTACTGTATTACAAGCACCACCTATACATGCAATTCTACCAAAAGATCTACTGAACTGTAAGACCCACAGGAAGCCTGTGACCTTTCACCTGTCTCCTGAATCCCAAGGCTCCCCACTGTCTACTGTTTGCATTGACTGGTGCTCAGAAAACTTCAATGGGCACCATGAGTCAGTTTTGGACCCGAATTCCCAAGACACAGAAAGCCAAATGGCAAAGTCTTTGTGGCCAGACAAGAAGGTAGGAAGCACAGAGAAGAATGGGAATCCAGGCTGGTCCAACCAGCAAGGTCTTTACGTCTTCACTGGCACCACAGAATGGTCCAGAGAGATGTATACAGGGAGAATGCTCACAGAGAAACAGAGAGGGTGTGGCCACACATTTATCTCCCATCCCTGTTACTAGATGAAAGTCTGGAGGTGAGCTCATGTTGCAAGAGGACTTGTAAATAATGCTTCTCTGCCTAAAATATTTCTCTCAGTGTTTACCATGTAGGTGTGGTTTTATTTCCAATAATAGCTACATTTTAAACTTCTAAAACTTACCTGGGTAGATCAATATTGCCAACATTCCAACTTCATTCATCTAATTTCTTGAGGCGTGCTCTGGTAATATCAGCCTTGGCTATGGCTAAGTGTAGACACAAATTTGGCAAAAGGTTGCTGAGAGAGAGAAAGAGAGAGAGAGAGAGAGAGAGAGAGAGAGAGAGAGAGAGAGAGAGAGAGCGCTGTAGCTACTGTTACTTATCAAAGGAATGAGCCCTTCAGAGTCAGGATCTCTCCTTGAGTAGTAACTTAGGGTTACTACTGCCTATGATGAGACACCATGACCAAAGAGCAAGCTGGGAAGGGAAGGGAAGGATTTACAGGGTTTATTGGGGCTTACACGTCCATATCACAGTCTATCACTGAATAAAGCCAGGCTAGGAACTCAAACTGGACAGGAATCAGAGTTGAACCAGAATGAGGCAGGAGCTCATGCAGAGGCTGTGGAGGCATGCTCCTTAGTGGCTTGCTCCCCATGGCTTGCTCAGCCAGACTTTTATAGAACCCAGGATCACCAGTCAGTGATGGCACCAATCACAAAGACCTGGGCCCTCCCTCATTAATCACTAATTTTAAAAAATGCCCTACAGCTAGATCTTATGGAGGCATTTTCTAAAGTGAGGTGTCTTCTTTTTAGGTAACTCCAGCTTGTATGAAGTTGATATAAGCCTAGCCAGCACACGCCTGTCAATCTGCTGCATAAAGCTGACTCCCAGGATACTTCAGTGTGGGAAACACCATGTGCAAAGCTGTGATACCATGACAAAGCCATTGCTGTTCAGGATGTAGAATCTAGGCTGGGTCTCCAGTGTCGTGGGTAGAGTTGATGGCTAAATGGAACTAACTTTTCCTGCAGTCACTGTTAACATTTTCTCATTCCAAGGTCAATCCTGTGAATATCACATAGGCAATAGGCAAGTATAAAATTATAGAAAATATATGTTGTATATAATGTGAAATTATATGTATAGAACAGGAAACCATGAGGGAGTTTTCAATACTCAGAAACAGTATAGAAATAGCCACATAATGACTTCGTATCTGGACTGTTTTAAGTATTACTGAAATTCACATTAATTCACATGGGATTTGAGTAGGTTGTAGTGGTTCATGTCTGTAATTGCATTGTTTTAGACCAGAATTAGAGAAGGACAAGCCTAGCTTGAGATACATAGTAAGTTCTAGACCAGCCACAGCCACAAAGGAAGACTACCTCCAAACAAACACACAAATGTACATACTACCAAACACACAGGAATTTGTTTTCCTCCTAAAAGTTGAGGGATAATTTGAGGAATATTACTGATCTAAAATGTATCCATTTGCCTCTCCACGGTGGTGACACTGGTGTCACTTCATAGGATAGTGCTTACAGACCATGACTTCATAATGGAAGTGGAGGGCAGTCTCTGGTCTGCTGCATTCTTGCTGTGTGGAATTCGCCATGTCTAAAACTAACTGGTCATGAACTTTGGAGAACAGTCTTCTTAGCTTCTCTACCTAGGATGGGCATGACGGTAGCTAAAAAGAGTTCCTGATGTAGATACATAGTCTGCAACCAGACAAATCTGACCCCAGTTTATCTTGCAAAAGCCTCTTTCTAACCTTCCAGAGCTTTCCACATGCATACATCTTCTGGAACCTCTGAAACCCTAACCACCCTCTCTTCATGTGTGTGTGTGTGTGTGTGTGTGTGTGTGCGCACACACACACATGCGCACGCATGTTGTTTTTAAATAGTTGATAGTAGTCCCACTACTATCAACTACTATAGTTGATAGTTAGAGAGATGGCTCAGTGGTTAGGAGTCCTTGCTACCCTTGCAGGGCACTGGAGTTTGGTTTGTAGCACCTGTGTCCTGTGCCTCACAAACACCTGTATTTCCTCCTCCATCAGATCCTAACACCCCCTTGTGGCTTCAAAGGCACCACTGTGCACATGTATACATAGGGAGGCATACAAAGAGACAAGGCATACAAAGAGGGAGGGGAGGGAGGGAAATAGAGAGGGAGGAAGGTACGAGAGGGAGGAAGGGAGGGAGAGAGAGAGAGAAAGGGGGAAAAGCAAGATAATCATTTAAGACAGTGGCTGGCACTGCAAGAGACACAAGTTTCAATTTTTTTTAGAATTCTCTCTGACCCCAGAAACACATATTAAGTATCAACAGCTAGAGATCTGGCGCTGTGGGTCATTTTCTTGTCTCTGAACCAAAGCTTCGACTTCTACACCATTGTGGACTGATGCTGAGAGATGCTCCACTTTTCACAGGAAGAAAGAAAGAGGAAACAAAGTTCCCTGAGGCAAGTCACACAATAAAAGAGGTTGAGGCCACCATCACCTCCTCTCACAGTCATTTTTGAGGTTTTTTTGGCCTGTGTTGCTGCTGGGCTGGGAAAGAGTCTTGCCCCCTTAACTGAGAATTACCAGGACATATGGTACAACCTGGAGACCTGGGTAGACAGAGCAGTTCACAGTTGCTGCCCCGTGCTGGCTTCTTTCCACTCGACAGCTTCGCAAGAAGCTCAAAGCTCATGCTGGGGGCATATGCTTCTGGACGCTGCACTTACTGCCTGCAGCTATGAAGTCCTGCATTTTAATGGTAATGTGGCAATCTGCTCTGTGACAGCTAAGGGGGCTGGATGACATGCATGCTCCTGACAGGGACATCACTTTTATGAGACATTGCTTTCCCTGCACCTGAGAGCTGATGTAATGAAAGAAGGGGGGTGGGGAGAGAGAGAGAGAGAGAGAGAGAGAGAGAGAGAGAGAGAGAGCCCAAGGATTCACAGAATAAAAATAGCAAACTGCCTTTCAAAATGAAGTTCATTTTATACCCAGCAGAGCTGTGTTTAAAAAGGCCTTTTCCTGTGGGATAAAAACTGTCGAACATCCAGTCTGAGGGTTTCAGAAACAGCTCTTCTCTCCTCCCGGATGATCCTGGAAAGCCTCACTCTCAGAGGGATGTGTTTGCACAAGGCCCAGGATGCATTTCATGTTTAGTTATCTCTAAACTCAGTTCCTAGTAGTGGAAAGGAAAATGAACAGAGACTCTAGAAAAATAAATTCTGATTAACCAAAGAAGAAAATGTCAGTATTTTGTCTGCTGTGCACAGGCTCTTTCAGCCCCATTCTTGAGTCTGCATTTGCTGTTCTTTGTTGCTGGATATACAATTGGATAATTGAAAAAGAGTACACAACACACATACACAGACATTTATAATCACTATTGGAGAACATACACACAGAGACAAGAAGTAATGATAAATTAGCATTTTACATCAAGAGTAGGAAGCTATTACCATGGGGGTGATGGGTGCAAATCACTGATAATGTGCAGAAATGAGCAGTCCGAAAGGAAGACAAAAGGTGTGGGTTTGTGGAGGGTGGGAAAGCCAGGCATGTTCAGACCAATAAAGAAAGAGATGGATCAGAAAGCTTTCCGGGTAATATCAAATTCTCAGAGATTTTTATTATAAACAAACCAATCCATGAATATTAATTTGGTACCTGGATAGAAATATACATTGCCAAGAAGGTTCACCATCCTGCAGCCCCAAACAACACCCTTAGAACCAAAGGCATCTGTAGTCAAACCAGTCTGAAAACCTACCTCTTCTCATAAAATTAAACATGCTGCCACACAGAACTAGCTGGAGCTAAGTCAATCAGAAGGTGCCTGTGTCTGAGAAAGTTCCACCTGCAAGGAATACAGAATTCAGCAAGGGCCTTCTAAAGTCCTCCCCAGTGTGAAGCTGTCTGTGGGGGGTCTCATAAAAGTCAGACCTCACTATTCTCTTGGTGTGTGCTGTCCTGGAAGATGGTCTCAGACAGGGAACAGAGAAAACATTATTCTGGAGTCCCTAAAAGAATGTAGAAGGGAGACTTGATGGAGAATGAATTTCTGGTTTAAAGATGATGATTGGTGCCAAAACTTTGGGGGATGCATTGACTTATTTACCATTTGGTTTTTATAACTGAAGGTCAAGATTTGGTCACCCACCTAACTATGATGAGGGAGGGAGGAAAGGAGAGAGAGGGAGGAAGAGAGAGAGGGAGGGGGAAGGGAGGGAGGGAGGAGCAAGGGGAGTTAGGGAAGGAGGGAGGGAGGGAGGCAGGGAGGGAGAGATTAGGTCACATATTACCAGGTAATGGAGAGGAGTGAAGCCCAAGTTTATCTTCCCCTTGTGTTGGTTTGGTAAGGCTTCTGTTGTCACACTGTCATCCACAAAAGGAGAAGTTGGGTCCTATGCTCACAGGCATCACTGTGTTCTCCTATAGGTATGTCATTTTAACTCCCCCCCCCACCCCCATGCACTACCTTTCATAAGGATACTCAGGTCAGATTTTAATCTAATCATGTCTTTAATGGTTCTGTCTCCATAGATGAACACATACTTAGTGGCTGTTAGTGATTTAACACACAAATACAAAAATTGTTGTGCTATATTTTATCTCATAACCCACTTTACAATGAGAAAATACATCACTAATGCCCAAACACACCTAGATACGTGTGGAATTTTTCATTACCACCACTTGTGATTTGAAACTTTGAGACCTTTTTTTTTTCGGGAATTTGATGTATTTTAAATGAAACTCGATTTGCATGGATGGGCAGTGATGTGATAGATTCACCATATTAAAGTGCACATCCCTCTTTCTTTTTCTGTCCCTACATCTACAATGTTGTGCAACCACTGCTAGTATTTCCAGAACATGTAATGGCCACTCAAAGCTACTCCATATCTATTTCATGTCACACACTATCTTGCCTCCCCAATGGTCCTTGGAAAATACCTTTCTTCCTCATATGCACCTGCTCTAGATTTTCAAAATGTGGAATCATGAAGAGTATAGTCTCTTTGTGTGACCTTTTAACTTAGCTGGCTTGCTCAGGGTTAGAAAAAACCTTGGAACTTTATTTTTGTCTCAATTCTGATGGTACCCCATTGTCTATGTCTAGCACATCTATCAGTGGATGGGCTTGGGCATCACTTCCATGTATACGTTTGATGAATAATACCACTGTGCACACACCCAAAGTCAAGGTTTAGGTATTTTCAACAGTAGGTGCTTTCAAATCTCTTTTGTATATATAGAGGACTCAAATCCTCATTCTACTGCTAAACTTGAACCTTGTCTTCTTTTTAAAGGTGAAAAATATTTGAAAATGTATGTGTATGTATGTATGTATGTATGTATGTATGTATGCAGAGGGGAGGGTTATGTGCGCATGAGTGCAAGTATTCCTAGAGAACAGAGTAGGACATTAGATCTCCTGGAACTGGACTAGCAAACAGTTGTGAGTACCCCAGCATAGCTACTGGGAAATGAACTCAGATCCCTGTAAGAATAGGACCCCCTTCATTGTCAAGCATCTCCTCAAACTGAAAGTTGTATGTTTGACAGGCTGCAAAACGATTTTCCAAAATGACCACACTATTCAGTGTTTTTTCTCATGCCAGCAACACACACTCTCTCATTTTTTCTGGTCAATGCCAGCTCTTGTTCTCCCTGGCCATCTTGAGGAGTGTAGAGTGAGGATTTCCCTGTGGTTCTGATTGCCACATTTGTAGTGAGCAAGAATGTCCTTGGGTGAGGTCGCCTTTGCCCTGTCTTTAATTCTAACCCCGTGAATCATGTATCTGTCCACATGTTAGCAGCACCACACAGGCATTGTTGCTTCTTTCCAATATGTCTGCAATTAGTGTGTCTGAGTTCTTTAATTCTGTTCTTTGTCAGGATTGTGTTGGCTCCTCAGGGCCTTTGCAATTATTTCCACATGCACTTGAGGACTGTTTTTTTCTTCAAACCCACTCTCATCAAAAAATGTGCTGAGGGTAACTATGGAACAGGAAGAAAAGCAGAGTAAATCAAATATGTGCAAATTTGATAGTATTAAATAAAGTCATTACACCAGGACTCAGGGGGCTAAGGCATGCTCATTGCTGAGAGTTCAGGGCTAACCTAGCTCTTAAACTATCCAATGAACTCCAGGCTTGCTTAGACTATTGAGTGAGTTCTTCTTCCCAAACCCCCCAAAAAGAAGAAATACAGTCAGACTGTTGGCAGACTTTGTCGTTTTATAAGTAGACAAATAACAACACACAAACCAGAAGCTATAATATGGCTGAGGCAAAGAAGTACTTGGGAACACCTTTAGTTCTTAGATTGTTGTTCAGATAACAGACAGAATCTCTCCTACAATATAAAACACTAAAGAGTAAGCAGAGTAGACCATAGGAGGAGACCATCTCTATGAGACAGCTCAGGGAAGGGCTACAGAGAAGCCTGAAGTTCATTCTGTGTACAAATCATAGAGACATATCTCTGCTTTCATCATAAAGCAGTCTCTGAGCTTCTAGTCTTTCTGGTCAGCACAGCAAGAATACATCCTAGATTCAGCTCAGGCTCCACATTGACTGAAGCAGAAACTTCCAAAAAAAAAAGAAAAAAAGAAAGAAAGAAAGAAAGAAAGAAAGAAAGGAAGGAAGGAAGGAAGGAAGGAAAACAATATTTCTATTGCTATTCATTTTCTGTTACTGGCTAATTTTGTGACTTTTATCTCTCTCCTTTAATACCCAACATATATTTTAAAGAAAAATTACTAAAAAGATTGACAAAAGCTGCACAGAGCAAGTAAAAGAATGAATTTGAAAGATTTTAGAAAGATTGCAAATTGAAGGGACGGTCACCACAATGGGTACGCAAAATTAAGATTCCGGTCTGTGGAAGAGAAAAGCAACAGACTAGAAAAGAACTAATAATCTTTCCATAACTCAAGAAGGCTTTCCATAAATTAAAAGGGAACATGCTGAATACCAGCACTATCTATATCTACATCTCCTTGTGTGTATGTATAAACATTAGTGCAGGAATGAGCTAAAAATTAAAATAACAACCAAGTAGAGCTCAAATTGTCAAGGTTAAAGACAGACATCTCAGAATATTAATAGAATGTGTTACTTCTAACTGGTCATAGAAATTTCTTATTGGGGCAGGTGATGTTACTGAAGAAACATATTCATGTCTAAATTACTAGCAATATGGAACTTTGAGTTGTCAACTGTACTCAGAATGTCTATAACAACCCTCCCACCATTTTCCCTGAGTCTCATGGAACACTGAGAAAGAGGTGGTGGATAGAATGTAAGAGGCAGAATGCTGTGAAATGCTGTTTTCTGGAGATGATTTGACCACTGCACATGTGAGCTCACAGCACCTACAGTTGCAGGCACAAGACCTGTACGAGATGAAGCTACTAGTCAACACCCCATTATGGAGAAGGAGGGGATTAAGAGCTCCCACCAGTAGCTGGAAAAATCTGTGGGCAGTTTATGGCAGTTCTTCAGTTTCTACTGCAGAAGAAATAGTAAGTTTTTATATAATCTATGGTAAGTTGCCCATGCCTCAATGGATGAACCTGTGTGCACATGGGCAGTTGATTGGTTAAAGTAAGTTAGTAAGTAAGTAAATACACAACTTTGCGAGGGCCATGCCATGAAGGGTCTGGTCCTGGTGGGAATTGGAGTGAGAGATGCATATGACCAAGAGAAATTGTATGCACCTAGGAACATTTAAAATTTAAAAAAAAGAAATAGTTATTAAAGAAAGCAAATCAAAACTACATTGACATTCCATCTCAGTCAAAATGGTTATCATCAAGAAAACAAAAACAACATATGGTGGATATATACAGAAAATGGAATCTGTATGTACAGATGATGGGAACGTAGCTCATTGTAGCCACTATAGAAATCAATATGATGGTCAGTAAACTGGTAAGAATACCCTGTGATCCAGCTAAACTATGCACTATTCACAGTGGGTAAGTTATGAATACTGCTTATGCCTCTATTATAGAGTAAAAGTTTTTCAAATATATATATATATCCAAAGGAGTACTATTTACACATAAAGAAAAGTAAAATTATATAGCTTGCAAGAAAATAGATGGAACTGGATTGAGGATGAAAAAAAAAAGGAAGACAAAGAAGAACAAACACCAACACCGCTGATATTTTTTCTCCCATGTGTGTAAGTTTTGGTTTTTAAGATATGAGAGCACAAGGGGACAGTTAATAGAAAAAGATGTTGAAGAGAGGTTGAGCAAGGTTGATGGGATAGTAATCAAGATCTAAGTAGATTACACAACAGCAATTCTCAACCCATAGGTTAAGACCTCTTTGGGGTTACATATCAGATATCCTGCATATCAGATATTTACATTACAATTCCTAACAGTAGCAAATTAAAGTTATGAAATAGCAGCAAAATAACTTTATGGCTGGGAGTCACCACAACATGAGGAACTATATTAAAGGTTTGCACCATTAGGAAGATTAAGAACCATTGTTACCAAGGAAGAAAACTTTGTTTTGTACAATGAATAGATGTGGACAAAATAAGAAAAACCATTAATGTAAAATAACTTATGAAATAAAAGTATTTCCTTTAAACTAAAAAAAGTTTAATACCAAAGAAAATACAATGACTAAAGAATGTATCATAGCTTGCATAGTTCTTATGATACAGGCGCAAAGTGAGGACATGTGTATTATAGTAACAAGTCTGAATGGAATGACATATTTAAAGTTCCAAAAAAAAATAATAACCGTCAACTTACTATTGATACTTATACAAATGATTACTATATGCAGCAAAATTACCTTCAGAATCAATGCAGATGTGAAGAACTTCAAAATAAGCATAAACCAAGGAAATTAAGGTGAACTAGCAGACCATCGTGTGAAATATTTATATCCTATCCCAAGCAGGAGTAAGACACAATCATGGGAGAATGGAAAACAATAAATAACACTGGGAAGGTAGTAAATAAGAAAATGAGAATTAGTTATAAATTGAGGTTGGTCAACATAGTAATCGATCTAAACTCCATTATGAAAAATAGTTTAAATTAACAGTCTATTCTAAATGCCAGAATAAAGACAGCAAAACAACAACACATAGTATAAAATATACATAAATAATAAACTAGATACCAATTAAAAGCCACAAGACATATGACTAAATTGAAAAGTCCAGAACTAGCAATGTGCTTCCTGCAAGAAACTCATGTCTCGGGCTAAGACACAATCTGAAAATGAAAGGATAGACAATGACATTGGAAATAAATGTATCCTTCAGAAATCAAGAATAGCTATAGTCATATATGACAAACAATAACAACGAAAGACCCTTCAAGACAAAATAAATTTGTAGAGACAAAGAAATGATATTTTAAAGAAAATTACATAGTAATTGAATATTGTAGTATCTAGTTTTATGAAATAAACACTAGTAGATATAAAGGCCAAGACAAGACTAGAATAATAGAAGGAATTACTTTAGTACCACATTCTCACTGAAGTAGATTTCTCAGACCAAAGAAATCAACATCAGAAATAATTATGCCATATCTATAACCATAGAAATTAGAATGCATCCAATGTGGTCATAAATCATTGCTCTATAGATGCATCCAATATATTTCCATAAAACATTTCCTCCAAGACGATATGAATCTTTGTCTTATCACATGAGACATTTCATGCTCCAAATGCAAGGGCACTCACATACATAAAAGAAACTTTACTAAAACTCAAAGCACACATTGCACCTTACACAATAATAGTGGGGAATTTAAACACCCCACTCTCAGCAATGGACAGATCATGGAAACAGAAACTAAACAGAGACACAATGAAATTAACAGAAGTTATGAACCAAATGGATTTAACCGATATCTATAGAATATTTCATCCTAAAACAAAAGAATATACCTTTTCCTCAGTACCTCATGGTACCTTCTCCAAAATAGACCATATAATTGGTCACAAAGCAGGCCTCAACAGATACAGAAAGATTGAAATAATCCCTTGCATCCTATCAGGTAATCACAGACTAAGGCTGGTCTTTAATAATGACAAAAACTATGAAAATCCCACATACACATGGAAACTGAACAATACTTTACTCAATGATGACTTGGTCAAGGAAAAAATAAAGAAAGAAATTAAAGACTTTTTAGAATTTAATGAAAATGAGGACACATCATACCAAAACTTGTGGGACTCCATGAAAGCAGTGCTATGAGGAAAACTCATAGCTCTAAGTGCCTACAAAAAGAAACTGAACACAGCATACACTAACAACTTGACAACACACCTGAAAGCTCTAGAACAAAAAGAAGCAAATACATCCAAGAGGAGTAGACGGCAGGAAATAATCAAACTCAGGGCTGAAATCAACCAAGTTGAAACAGAAAGAACTACACAAAATATCAACAAAACCAGGAGCTGGTTCTTTGAGAAAATCAACAAGATAGATAAACCCTTAGCCAGACTAAACAGAGGGCACAGAGACAGTATCCAAATTAATAAAATCAGAACTGAAAAGGGAGACATAACAGAAACTGAGGAAATTTAAAAAAAATCTCCAGATCCTACTACAAAGTCCTATAACTCAACAAAACTGGAAAATCTGAATGAAATGGACAATTTTCTAGACAGATACCAGGTGCCAAAGTTAAATTAGGAGCAAATAAACCATCAAAATAGTCCTATAACCCCTAAAGAAATAGCAGTAGTCATTAACAGTCTCCCCACCAAAAAAAACGCCCAGGCCCAGATGGTTTTAGTGCAGAATTCTATCAGACCTTCAAGGAAGACCTAATACCAATTCTCTTCAAACTATTTCACAAAATAGAAACAGAAGAAACACTACCCAATTCGTTCTATGAAGCTACAATCACACTCATACCTAAACCTCACAAAGACCCAACAAAGAAAGAAAACTTCAGACCAATCTCCCTTATAAATATCAGTGCAAAAATACTCAATAAAATTCTCACAAACTGAATCCAAGAATTTTTCAAAACAATTATCCATCATGATCAAGTAGGCTTTATTCCAGGAATGAAGGGATGATTAAATATTCGGAAATCCATCAATGTAATCCACTACATAAACAAACTTAAAGAAAAAACCACATGATCATCTCACTAGATGCTGAGAAAGCATTTGACAAAATTCAACATCCCTTCATGGTAAAAGTCTTGAAAAGATTAGGAATTCAAGGCCCATACCGAAACAGGGTAAACGCAATATACGGCAAACCAACCAGCAGCCAACATCAAAACTAAATAGAGAGAGACTTGAAGCAATCCCACTAAGATCAGGAACTAGACAAGTCTGTCCACTCTCACCCTATCTATTCAATATAGTACAGAAAATCCTAGCCAGAGGAATTGGACAACAAAAGAAAGTCAAAGGGATAAAAATAGGAAAGGAAGAAGTCAAAATTTCACTATTTGCAGATGTTCTGAGAGTATACTTAAGTTACCCTAAAACTTCCACTAGAGAACTCCTAAACCTAATAAACAACTTCAGCAAAGTGGCTGGCTATAAAATCAACTCAAACAAATCAGTGGCCTTCCTCTACTTGAAAGGATAAAAAGGCTGAGAAAGAAATTAGGGAAACAACGACCTTTACAATAGTCACAAATAACATAAAATACCTTGGTGTGAATCTAACCAAGCAAGTGAAAGATCTGTATAACAAAATCTTCAAGTCTCTGAAAAAAAGAAAACGAAGAAGATCTCAGAAGATGAAAAGATCTCCCATGCTCATGGACTGGCAGGATTAATATAGGAAAAATGGCCATCTTGCCAAAAGCAATCTACAGTTTCAATGCAATCCCTATCAAAATTCCAAATCATTTCTTCATAGACATAGAAAGAGCAATTTGAAAATTTATTTGGAATAACAAAAAAAAAAAACAAAAAAACAAAACAAAACAAAAAACAAAAAACAAAAAACAGGATAGTGAGAACTATTCTCAACAATAAAAGTACTTCTGGGGGAATCACCATCCCTGACCTCAAGCTGTACTACAGAGCAGTAGTGATAAAAACTGCATCGTACTGGTACAGAGACAGGCAAGAAGATCAATGGAATAGAACTAAAGACCCAGAAATGAACCCACCCACCTATGGTCACTTGATCTTTGACAAAGGAGCTATAACTGTCCAGTGGATAAAGGATAGCATTTTCAACAAATGGTGCTGGTTCAACTGGAGGTCAGCATGTAGAAGAATGCAAATCAATCCATTCTTATCTCCTTGTACAAAGATCAAGTCCAAGTGAATAAAGGACCTTTCACATAAAACCAGATACACTGAAACTAATAGAAGAGAAGGTGGGGAAGATCCTCAAATACCTAGGCACAGGGAAAAAGTTCCTGAGAACACCAATGGCTTATGCTCTAAGATCAAGAACTGACAAATGGGACCTCATAAAACTGTAAAGCTTCTGTAAGGCAAAGGACACTGTCAATAGAAGAAAATGGCAGCCAACAGATAGGGAAAAGATCTTTACTAATCCTACATCCAATGGAGGACTAATATCCAATATATACAAAGAACTCAAGAAATTAGACTCCAGACAACCAAATAACCCTATTAAAAAATGGGGTACAGAGCTAAACAAAGAATTCTCAACTGAGGAAACTCAAATGGCCAAGAAGCACCTAAAGAAATGTTCAACATCCTTAGTCATCAGGGAAATGCAAATCAAAACAACCCTGAGATTCCACCTCACACCAGTCAGAATGGTTAAAATCAAAAACTTGGGCGATAGCAGATGCTGGCAAGGATGTGAAGAGGAACACTCCTCCATTGTTGGTGGGATTGCAAGCTGGTACAACCACTCTGGAAATCAGTCTGGTGGTTCCTCAGAAAATTGGACATAGCATTACCTGAGGACCCAGCTATATTACTCCTGGGAATATACCCAGAAGATGCTCCAACATATAACAAGGACATATGCTTCACTATGTTCATAGCAGCCTTATTTATAATAGCCAGAAGCTGGAAAGAACCCCGATGTCCTTCAACAGAGGAATGGATACAAAAAATGGGGTACATTTACACAATGGAATATCACTCAGCTATTAAAAACAATGAATTCAAGAAATTCTTAGGTAAATATATTGAACTAGAAAACATCATCCTGAGTGAGATAACCCAAACACAAAAGAACACACATGGTATGCACTCACTGATAAGTGGATATTAGCTCAGAAGCTTGAAATACCCAAGATTCAACTCAGACCACATGAAGATCATGAAGAAGAAAGACCAAGTGAGGTTGCTTCTGACCTTCTTAGAAGTAGTAACAAAATACTCATGGGAGCAAATATGGAGACAAAGTGTGGGACAGAAACTGAAGGAGGGGCCGAAGAGAAGAGACCATTCCACCTTGGTATTCATCTCATGTGCAGTCACCAAAGATAGACGCTGATGTGGATGTCAGGAAGTACATGCTTACAGGATCTTGATATAGCAGTCTCCTTAGAGGTCTGCCAGAGTCTGACATATTCAGAGTCGGATGTTCACAGCTAACCATTGAACTGATCAAGGGGTTCCCAATGAAGGAGTTAGAGAGAAGACTGAAGGAGCTGAAGTGGTTTGTGGCCCCATGAGGAGAGCAAAAATACCAACCAACCAGAGCTCCCAGAGTGTAAACCACCAACCTGGGTGCTCATAAGGAGGGACCCATGGTACCAGCTATGTATGTAGGGGAGGATGGCCTTGTTGAGCATAAGTGGGAGAGGAGATCCTTGGTACCATGATGACTGGACACAGAGTGTGGGGAAATTCGAAGGTGGGGAGGTGGAAGTGGGTGGGTGGGTGGGTGGGGGCACATCCTCATAGACGCAGGAGAAGTGGGGATGGGATAAGGGGTTCCTGGGCAGGGGGAAATAGGGTAAGGGGATAACATCTAAAATGTAAATAAAATATCTAATAAAAAATAAAAAAAATTAAAGGGTTTACAGGGAAGAAAACGAAAACAAACAAACAAACAAAACCCGAAAACAAAAAAAAGAAAATTTGATAACGGGTTGCAATGGAGCCTTGGATTGTTAAACATGTATTATGAAGACTCAAACTTATGATGATTTGTGTTCTGGGCTTGCAGACATGTTCTACCATACCTAGCTAACCAGACCTTTAAGGAGCTAATATCAATACTCTTCAAATCATTCTATACAGTAGAAATTGAAGGTAGTCTTCTAAATGCTTTATATAAGTCAGAATTTCTTCCTCCTGTCTTCAAGCACACAGGCATGCACAGGCACACACACACACACACACACACACACACACACACAGAGAGAGAGAGAGAGAGAGAGAGAGAGAGAGAGAGAGAGAGAGAGAGAGAGAGAGAGAATTATACTGATATTAATGATACATACTGGTTTAAATATTATTAGGAAAATATTTGCCTATAGGGTTTTAAATCACACTAAAAAAAAATCATAAGCCATGGTAGAGGTGGTTTTCTTTCAAGGCTACACTATGTTTCAGCATCTGAAATGAATACTCACAATGTAGCAAATAATTAGAAGAAAATAACAGAATCCTATCAATAGATGCAGAATATAGTCTTTAAAACAATTCAGTATCCCTTCTGAACAAAATCCTGCAATTAATGGGGTTTAAAAAGACCATACCTCGACACATTCAAAGACAGTACCATATATTTGTGCACACACATGCACACAAGCACCCGCCACACACACACATACGAAGGAGTCAAAAGAATTCAAATTCTTTAAACTCAACCAACATCTACATGTACAAAAATCAATTCAAAAGTGAGTCAAAGATCTGAATGTAAGGTCTGAAACTTCACAAACACAGAAGAAACAATATGGGAAGTAGGAGAAGCAGTAGAGAAAACAGAGAAAGCAGGAGGGGAAACCAAGGAAGCAGTGGGGGAAACAGGAAACAGGAGGAGAAACAGAAGAAACAATAGAGAAAACAGGTAGCAATAGGGGAAACAGGGGAAATAGTGGGGGAACAGAGGAAGTAGTAGAGGAACCGTGGAAGCAGCAGGGAAACAGAGAAAGCAGTAGGAGAAACAGAGGAAGCAGTGGGGGAAATAGGGGAATAGAGGATAAGGGAAACAAAGGAAGCAGTAAGGGAAACGGGACGCACTTTATAGAATAGTGGCATGGGTGATATTTTCTGGGATACAATTCCAATAGCTCTAGAAACACAACAAGAAGTAACTGAGAAGATGAAGTCCAGTTCAAAAGCTTCTGCACAGTAAAGGGAACAATGAATAGAAGGACGAGGCTGCCCATAGAAGAGGAGGAAGAGTCTGACAACCATTCATGAAACAGGAGATTAATATCCTAGACATAATGAACACATCAAGGATTTTAACACAACCAAGTCGACATCAAAATGGGCAATACTAGTGCCTGTTCCACAGAAGAACAATCAAGTAATATGTATATGAGGGAATATAAATGATATCAATCTTACTCCGATCAGAAGGGCTATCATACAAAATAAGGAAATAAATAAATGATTAAAATATGACACAAATCAGAAAGGATGTAGAGATGAGGAATCTTATACAGTGTTGTTTAGGTGATAAGTTAGTCAGGTCCTATGGAGAGCAGTTGAACTTCCTCAAAAAAGTGAATATACAAATAGAATGATTCCAGTCACAAAGCTCCAGTGGATGTATCCAAAGGGAATGAAACCGGCAGAGAAAGGGTATGTAGATACACGTGTATATACATACACATACATAAACACAAACACAATACACATACATATACAACATATACATACACATACATCATATATATGTATATGCATAGACACACATATGAACATACAAGCACTCACATATATGCATACATGTATCATATGGCCCATCATGGTACTGTTTACAGAAGACAACACATGGAATCAGCCTTAGTTCCTGTGCTTGCTAATTTTTGTCAACCTTATACAACCTAGAGTCATTTGGGAAGAGAGAATCTCAGTTGAAGAATTGCCTCCATCAGATTGGCCCGTGGGCATGTTTGTGAAATGCCTCACAAACATGCCCATGGTTGATATGAGAGGGACTAACCCACTGTGGCTAGTGCCAAACCTGGGCACGTGGTCCGAGGTTATAGAAAGAAACCACACCAATAGCAGGTTTCTTCCACGGTCTGTGCTTTCAGTTCCTTCCTCAAGGTTCCTGCTTCATGCTCCTATGCTGGGTTACCTTGATGATGGACTAGACCTGCAAGCCAAAGACCCTTTTCTGCCAGAGCTGGTTTTGGTCAGAGTGGCTTATCACAGTGCAGAAAGTTAAACAGGACAGTTTGTATGACTAGATTAAGGAAAAGGAAACGTAATAAACCAGCATGACAGAGCATCAGCCCATCATAAAGAGGTTAATCATGTAATCTGCAAGAAAATGCATCAACCTGAAGAATATCAGACTAAGCAAAATAAGCCTGACACTGAAAAGCAAGTCATTCATGTTGTTTTCATCTAGCTATATGTTTCTCTAAATGGTTTAAAATAAATGGATAGGGCAGGGAGGGTTGCATCAAATCTAGGAAATAGAAGAAAGTGTAGATTACAGTACTGCTAGAAAGCCAAGTTTAATTTTGGTAAAGAGTCATGATTTGTACAACTTGTCTTTAACTCGATTGATCAAAAGATAGAGGATAATTATGGAGAGCATCAATAAAATAACTAAAAATTGATGGATTTGGACCTTCTTGCAAATTTTCCTGAAGTATGGTATTCTTTGTAATTGTCATCCATCTGTGTAGTTTCTTCTCTGCACATTTTGCAAAGCAATGCCGGGCTTTGGCTTGTTCATTTCTGTAAAATAAAGACAATTAAGGGATGGCAAATCTAGTGTTATTTGTCAGGTTTTCACATTGATTAACCTTAAAACGTGTGTAAGACTTACTCTCAGAGCTTGGCTCAATCTTCCTGTATCATTTCCCTGCCTCTGCTGAGACATGCTATCATATTCTTAATGGTGGAAAGTGCAGAGTGCATACATTGATTCCTTGAGAGAGTTCCAGAGGTTAGATGCTGAAATGGATGTTCCTGGAAGAAAACACAAAGCACTGGGGGAGGGACACCTTTTCTGGAGTCCTGAGGATAAACTGTCATCCTGTTTCTCCCGGTTTCCAGAGGACACGCTTGTGGCCCTCAACTCAGGGACTCACTTCAAGAACAACAACAGGTAGAGTTAGTCTCATTTGGCTCTCTCTGGTCTTCCACCTGTCATCCCAACTCCCCCTCTGACACTGACAGTGGCATCTTAACCACTTTTGAGGGCTTCACTCTTGGTGGGGTTACTCTATTTACCCACGACTGTCTCCATAGCTATGAGCAGCATATGAGACATCTATTTTTATTGCTAAGATAAAACACCATGACTACAGCTACTCATAGTAGGAAGAAATTATTGGAGGAGTACAGTTCCAGAAGGACAGGAGGCAACCACCATCATGGTGAGAGTGTGGCAGCAGGCAGGCATGAAGCTGGAGCAGTAGCTGAACGCACACATCTGATCCACAAGCAGGAGTTAGAGAGAACTAGATAACCGGGAATGGTATGGGGTTTTGAAATTTCAAAGCCCAACTCTAGTAGCGTAAGTCCTCGGGTAAGGTCACACTTAATTCTTCTGGAGCAGTTTTCCCAACTGGGCACCAAGCATTCAAACAGATAAGTCCATCTGGACTGTTCCCATTCATACCACCACACTGTCTTTTCCAATTGTAAAGTCTGCTGACATTACTTTCCATAGTTATTGAAAAAAATATTCAATGTATTCTGACTCAAAAAAAAAATCTCAGAAATAATTCCAAATGTATTGCTGTCGCCAAGGGAAATTTCCGGGTCAACCCAGGATGTGTTCAACTGTAGCTGCCTATGACTCGCACACATCCCATGTGGTACTGTGAACAGCCCCTAATAATCAGCATGCTTTCTTCTACTGCCCACATCTCTCACCTTGCATGGAGGTTGCCCCGGAATCCCCCATCTCATCCCCCTGCCCCTGCTTCAGTGAGGGTGTTCTTTCACCCACCCACCAACCCACTCCCGCCTCCCTGCCCTGGCATTTCCCTACACTGGAGCTTCCAGCCTTCTCAGAACCAAGGGCCTCTTCTCTTATTGATGCCCAACAAGGCATTGTCTGCTACATATGGGGTTGAAGCCATGAGTCCCTCCATGTGTACTCTTTGGTTGGTAGTTTAGTCCCTGGGAGCCCTGGGAGCCCTGGGAGAATCTGGTTGGTTGATATTATTGTTCTTCCTATGGGGTTGCAAACCCCTTCAGCTCCTTCAGTCTTTTCTCTAACTCCTCCATTGGGGACCCCATGCTTAGTTCAATGGTTGGCTGCAAGCATCCACCTCTGTGTTTGTCAGGCTCTGGCAGAGCCTCTTAGGTGACAGCTATATCAGGTTCCTGTCAGCATGCACTTCTTGGCATCCACAATAGTGTCTGGGTTTGGTGACTGTTTATGGGATAGATCCCCAGGAAGGGCAGTCGCTGGGTGGCCTTTCCTTCAGTCTCTGCTCCACACTTTGTCTCTGTATTTCCTCCTGTGAGTATTTTGTTCCCCCTTCTAAGAAGGACCAAAGAGTTCACACTTTGGTCTTCCTTCTTCTTGGGCTTCATGTGGTCTGTGAATTGTATCTTGGGTATTTCGAGCTTTTGGGTTAATGTCAACTTATCAGTGAATGCATACCATGTGTGTTCTTTTGTGATTGGAGGATTTTTTACTGTGTGTGTGTCACCTACCAATAGATGCAGATGTTAGGTTCCACTGTGACTCCCATTGCATTAATACATTTACAGAATCATATGTATCTATTAGTTGAATGAGTTGACCGTTGGAAGAGTTCCAGTCAACACTCGACTCTTGTCCATGCGTCCTGTGAGGTCCATACATTTTCCTAGGATTACTTTATTTCTTTAGATTTTTAAACACTTCAATCTGGCTGCAGTCAACTTTTGACTTTTGTGTCCAGGTGACTTTGCCTGACTCTACTCTAGTTCTTGTACCTGAATTATTTGATCTACCTTTCGGTCACTCCTGGGGTCCCCCGTCAGAATATCAGAGTATCTGCCAGTATCCACCTTGATTTCATGGGGCCATTTCTGGAAAGAGGAGCCTTCAGACTTGTTTCCCAGCCCTCCTTTCTGTGTTCCAATGGGTAATGTAATAGATCTGCTAGACAGTGTTTTTCTGTGATCCCTTTGTGACCTCCCATCATCTGAACATGCTCAGAAGGGTCTATACTTTAAAGCAGCATTTGTATTTGGTGCCAATACTGCTGCTTGGTGCTGTCATGAGGAAGAAGATATGCAGGACAAGAGCTGGAAATGGAAAATAAAAGGTGACACAATACACTCCAAATTTAGGCAGCTTCCCAAATAGACACAACTGAGCTGTGTGTAGCTAGGATATAGTGATCTTGGAGTTTATGACCACCATGGTGACAGGGAAATCCTTAAGGATGAACCAGCAGCACTGGAAGGTCCACCTGTGTGGAATTTGTTTTCTTTGTGATTTATGCTTTCTTCAGCCAACAATCAGCTACTTGCTAGGAAAATGCTTCTCTCTTCTGTGATGTAGTGTTAATTGTCAACATGATAGAATCTAGAACCTCCTGGGAGATGAAGCTTTAGACATACCTCTCTCTCTTCCATTCTCTCTTCCTTTCTCTCTCTCTTCCTCTCTCTCTCTCTCTCTCTCTCTCTCTCTCTCTCTCTCTCTCTCTCTCTCGTGTGTGTGAGTGTGTGTGTGTGTGTGTGTGTGGTGTAGGAGATATCTTAATTGTGCTAATTAAGGGGAAATGCTAACCTATAGTGGGTGGCATCAATTCATGATCTGGATCCCAGACTAGATACAAAAGACAGAGGGAGCTTCTGTTCACTGTTCTTCTCTTCTGACTGGACATGATGTGACACTGAACTGCTGTCCTGTGACTTCCTTGCTATGAAGCACTATAACCTAGAACTTCAATCTAAATAAACACTTTCTCACGTAAGTTATTTTTGTCAGTGTATTTTACCACCACCACAGGAAAAAAATTAAGACACCTTCCTTTAAAAATGGCAGATGTTGACAGGCCTCTCCTTGACACTGGCACAAGACTTATGCTCTCCAAAGAGGAAAGTTAAAGGAAGTGGGATGTCACTCCTGGCCACAGATTTTACATTAGAAATTTTGTGAACTATGACATTGTTCAGTGCTGACCCTGAGGTTGGGCAGGACTTAGAATTTCTGCCCTTCTTATGATGAAGAAACAGACAGAAGAGCCCCCCCCCCCCCCCAGCCTTCCATAGGCTCACAGAGCTATGAAAGACCAGAACTGAGGTTTGACTTGTTTCTAATATTCATGGGGCTGTCTTGCCTTTCTTTCTAATTGCCTGATGAGAAATCCTTACAAACCCAAATAGAGAAGGGAGCTACTCTTTAGCACTTCTTATGGCCCTAGTCACCATTCAGTGTCTTAATGCCAGCCATGATCAGTAGCTAAGTAGCTAGTTGGAAGCCATCCTGGGCTACATACAGAGACTATCTGAATAGAAAAAGACAAGCAAAAATCAACTAAGTGAAAGCTGGGGTTTGAGACCTCTGACTGGAGTGGGACGTTCTGCATCTTGTGTCCCTATGTTTGATGTCTTCTGACTTATTTTTATACTGTGTGTGTCTCTAACTTACCCGTTAATATGTTCATTAATAAATGACATATCTATTAGTGAATCTTCTCATTTCTTGTTCCTTGATTCTTGTATATCAAAGAAGACTAGAGAAGCCAGGAGAGAAAAATATCACAGCTTCCCTCTTTACAACCCAGTGCTGACTTCTAACTACATCACACACAATTACTGAATAAATGTTCACTCTGAGATGGAGGCATGAGTACAGAGGTGTACACACACACACACACACACACACACACACACACACACACACACGAGGGCAGAAGATCTTCATGAAGCTGTCTCTCAGATTTTCTTGGCTGTTCTAGGCAATAATACTCATATGATTTATGGCCTTGTTGACATGCTAGTGGCTTTTGTTTGTAATTCCAGATAAAATAAAGATATGTGCTAAGGAAAATGACCCACAAAAGTGAAAAGCATTGACTCTGGCTTGAGTCATTTTTGCCAGATGTAAAAATGAAGACACTTGAGAATCAACTCCTGTTTCTTGCCTCTGAGCCTTTTTATTCAGCGCACTCTTGTGCTCTTAAATATAGTCAGCAGGTTTTGACATTCAAGGATAAAGATATAAGGCTTTTTAACTTCCAAAGTTTAGAATCAGCTCCAATCAATGCAATACCACATGACAAGGGACATTCTTTGAAAGAAAGAAATTTGTTCAGGGTTAGTGGTCTGTCAGACATTTCCAAGCCTTGGTCCTCCCTCTGCTCAACTGCCTTCCAGTCACAAGGCAACATGTGCTTTTCTGTGTGTGTATAGATATAATTATATATTATATATGCTATATATAATTATATATCCTATCTAATATACAAATTTATACATATATTGAATATGGAGATTATATATCTCATCTGATAACCACAAAATCTTTTCAAGATCTTAAAATCTGGACGGAAATGGAATGTTATTTTATGTTATATCTCTTTGTGAGTGTGTGTGTTTATATGTGTATCTCTGTATGTGTATATATGTTCTGTTCACCCCAGGTCATTCTATTATAACTGTTGTTTAAAAAACCTCAATGAAATTCTTTAGCAATTACTACTGCTAAAGATTGAAAATTTCTAGGATGGGAGGATTCCTTATTGTAATGAATTAACCCCACATCCCATCTTGTTTTAAATATTTGAAAAGCTTTTCAGGACATTACGTTTCTTGATCTACAGTAGGAACAGTAGACATCAACTATCACGTAATTAAAGTTGGTAAACAATGCTCAGAAGGACTAGGTGATTTTTCTAAAGTTGTATAGGGTGGGTCACATTGCTCTCAAGTCTGGCTTTTATGATGCTTTCCCACTGAAATTCAAGTGTGGCCTTGGTTTCCATGTTGCTAGAAAGAAGAAGAGGACAGAGCCTTTTCACTCCCTCCATGCCCTAAACTCCTTCCAACTCATGGCCCCCGTCATCTACTAGCTATTCATTCTCCTTATAACCCTGCTAGTTCAGTGATTCCTTTCTCTCTCTCTCTCTCTCTCTCTCTCTCTCTCTCTCTCTCTCTCTCTCACTACATTTTCTCTATTCTCTATTCCCTGATATTTTCCTCTTTCTCACAAATAGCTAGCCCTGGTTAGCGTCAGTCTTTTGGCCATATTCAGTTTACTTTTTTCTCTTTCTGCTCTGAATACACCCAGAAGTTTCCGGTTGTCCTTGCTCCCATATCCACAAGGAATAAGACCTCTTACCCATACCATATGGGTAAGAGGTCATATTGTCAGTTTATGCACCTTCTAATCATTAGGACTGAGAGGAGTCTCTAGAACCAGATACCATAGATACACATGGTGGTCTGTGCTTAGAATTCCAGTGCTTGGGAGGCTGAAACTGGCAGGTTCCAGGGGCAGTCTGGGCCAGCCTGACTAGCCTGCTTGATGAACCCCATGCTGAGTAAAAGGCTCTTGTCCCAAAATAAGGAAGCAAACAGTAACTGACAATAATGGAAGGACACTGGCTGATCTATGGCTCCAACCACACACGTCTACACACATGAACACACAAACACACATGCATGTGCATATACACACACATACACAGAGACACACACACAGAGAGAGACAGAGAAGCAGAGAAACAGAAAGACAGAAAATAATCTTTCTCTAAATATAGATGGGGAACTGGCTATTACTGTTGGTGTCTTTTCTCACAGCTATGACATGCCGCTTCACAGGTGTCTTCTGTTTCTGAGTTTCTGTTGTTGTGATGAAACACCGTGACCAAAATGAAAGTTGGGGAGGAATAGGTTTATTTGGCTTACACTTCCACATCATAGTCCATCATTGGAGGGAGTCAGGACAAGAACTCAGACAGGGCTGGAGCCTGGAGTCAAGAGCTGACGCAGAGGCTGTGGAAGAGTGCTGTTTACTGGCTCACTTCCCCTGGCTTGCTCAGCCTACTTTCTTATAGAACCAAGGACTTCCAGCCCAGGGATGGCACCACCCACAATAGAAGGCTAAGTCCTCCTCCAGTGGTCACTAATTGAGAAAATGCCATAGCTGAGTTCAAACAGAGCTCTTCTATAAACCCACTACTATATACACCAGGCACCAGCCTCCTTACAGTTGCTGAAGGAGATGCCTGGTCATTTCATTTACAAGATCTTTTGATCTGATGTCATGGTTGACTTGATGTAGACATTGAGAGTATTGGGAACCCAGCAAAGAAATTTCCTAACAAGAAGGGACCCTGGTGGGTGCTTTATGTTGCCTTCCAGGCTTCTGTCCTGCATCATGGGGTCAGAGAATCTTTACCCAGAAGCCCATCTCATTTTTCTCAAACAGACATCAAATGGCAGCCGCAACTATGATAAAGGGTTGGGAAGTAGGACCCTAGGGGGACTTCAAGGAATGATTTTTCTTTTAAGACTGGAGAAAGGAAAACTAAGAATCTAACTTTAGGCCAGGCTAGAGAAAGCCTTTGAGAGAACCTAGGAAGTGAGGGAAGTAGGCATAGTCTGGGGCTTAAGGGTGATAGGGACTCCGAGAAGCAGGGTGGTCACTGCCTGAACCTGCAAACTACAATTGAACTTAAGCAGGGGTCACACCATGGATTGTAGGCCTTGCAGTGAGGTCTCAGCAATGTGTACATAGTACATGCTAGGAGTATAGTGACAATGCACAGAAAGTATGAATGTGGAGTGACAGCCATAACCACGGGGATTAGATCCTACTATTCTATTCCATTTCATACTCGATGTCCACGGTTCCAACAAGCTAAGGTTCACCCAGCTCCTTTTCCTTCTCTGTCTGTTTTCATTTTTCTCGGGTAGCCTTCACATGGTGTGTGGTATTATTTCCTAATCAAAAAATTAAAATTAAAATGTAAATATCTAAACTTATTTCTCTACAGAGTGACTGCAAATTAGTAAACAAACACCCATGTGTATTTTTAGAGTCCTTCATAGTTACTGCTGAGAGAGAGGCCTTGGCTACTGTCTTAAGGTTTTTATTACTCTCAACAATTGCCATGGCTAAAGAAATCTGAGGAGACAATGATTTATTTGGCTTTGGTATGGGATCACAGTTTGTCCTTGAATTCAAGCAGAAACCTAGGGACAAGAACTCAAGCAAAGAGCATAAAGACCATGTAGCTTGCTGGCTTTCTTTCCATGGTTTCTTTCCAAGGAAGACTGTCCACAGGGCAAGAAAATGCCCCCCCCCCCAGACTTACAAACAGGGCAATCTGATGGAGACACTTTCTCAGTGAGTATCTTCTTTTCAAATAACCATACCAAATATATATGTATATGGGATAGCTACTATGCTAACTCAGAAGGTACTTACTTGCTAAATGTTTGAGAATTTGTTGAGATTGGATTGGTGACTTGAAACTAGTCAGAGTGTTTACATTAGATAATGCTACACACTAGAGCCTTCCCAGCTCTTGGGGAGTCAGGTTACTAGTATATTTGTATAAGATTTATGTTTAAATAAAAGTAATACAAGGCTGGAGAAATGGTTCAGCAATTAAGAGCACTGACTATTCTTGCAGATGACCCAGGTTCAGTTTCCAGCACCCACGTGCTGGCTTACAACCATTTGTAAACTCTGCAACTCCAGTTTCAGGAAACTGGATGCCTTATACTGGCATCCAGGGGTACCAGATACCCACTTACATACATGCAGGTAAGCACTCATGGGCACAAAATTGAAAAAGATGTAAAGATAAAATGAGACTATAAAGGAGTTAAACAGTGGTGTTTTACATAGATCTATTTGTGTTTTGGAAGGATATTTACACATATGTACAAACATATATATGCATTTATGAATGACAAAAATTGAAAAGAAAGAAAGACATGCCTAAACCATCATTTTGTTTCTATTTACAGCATAAAAATCCTGTAATTTCATGTATATAAATGATGCAGATTTGTTTGAACAAGTTAGCTCATTGTCCTTGTTTCCCTACCTGTTTAGTTCCTTTGATATCACTATTGCAAAATACCTGCTGTGGGATGAGTTATGAAGAAAGGTCTCTTGGTTCCGGAGGCTGGAAAGTCCAAAGCCACATGTATTAGTGTTGTCCCTTCAAAAACAAAGAAACAAACACCACCAATCTCAAGCACTCAAGCAGCTTTGGTTTATGATAGAAAACTAGTGGAAAACTCAAATGCAGGCCAGTACTGGGGTGGGGTCATTACCCTGATCCCAACCCATTCCCACAAGAACAGAATTTGTCCACTCTGGGGACAAAACACACATGCCTTCTGAGGGCTCCTTCTCCCAGTATAGCTACTGTTGGAACAAAGCTTCAGCCAGAGATTTGGGGGGATTATATTCAAACCAGATGCTACTTAACAAGAATGACCTACGGGGAGTCCTCACCAGACTCCATTGCCTTCATAGTGTCCTCGTGTTGAGCACATCCATGTATCTCTGAGTTAATCTTCCTTCCCGTACACTTTTCAAGGCCACTTAGATCCAAGAAAACCTGTGGCCTTCCACTCATGTTCCTTTTCCCTGTAAGCTCCTACCAGCATAACCTGGTCTGTCTCTTGGGGAATTCATGATGAGCTATGCTGGAGAGGAAATGGGGCATCTGGGTGGCAGCCATCACTTCTCCCTAACAGAAAGGAGAGACAGGCACGTGTACAAGGGGAAGGGAATCTGAGGTTTGGAATCACGGTGGGGGCAAATTCTTGGGAAGACTGAAGAAAGCTGTTAGCTGAACATGGAGGAAAGTCTACGGTATTCCTCCACAGAGTGGAGCTGCCACAGATCATCAGAGTTATGAGCATAAGCAGAAAGCAGGACCCATTGAGCTCTGGGCAGCAGGAGTTGGAAGAGGCATTCAAAAATGGTATTTTTTTCTTTCATTCGATGCTTTCTCTAACTGAATATTTCTAGAGCACATGAGGATATCCTAATCTACAAGAACTTGAGCTTTCCACTCAGCGGACATAAGAGAACACACGGCTGCACACTCACTTGGAGGTGAGCTCTGGACATGGGACCCCAGCCTACTGTTTCCACTCTAAGCTTCTCAGTGCCTAGAAGAGTGGCTGGCACAGGGCAGGCTCTGCTTCCTGCTCACTGAGGGCGCTGATGAGGAGTGCTGAGCAGCCACCACTTCCCTCTAGAACTAAGCTCTCCTGTTACAGGGAGCTGGGAGAGTAGGAAGGATGTGGATTATAGATGCATTTAGACTTTGACATAGTACGTGTGGCCAGCTGTGGGTGGCTCTGACTTTGTTTCACTGTAAAGGGGGGTGCGGAACTACCCTGCAACACGAGCTGAAGCTACAGTCTGGTGCAGACTCAAGCTCAAACGAAAGCTACAGAGGCTCCAAAAGGCTCAGCGTGCTACCTAACTCACATGGTGCTTAAGATGACTGTGAACATCCCTCCTCCCATCTCCAAAGGATACAACTCACTAGGTGAAAGGGCTTCAGGTGGCCAGGATTCAAAAATCTACAAAGTCAGATGTTCTGTCTCTGTCGACCTATGGGGCTGTGTGGAGACCTCATCCTGGGCCCCCGTCACAGATGTTATTGATTCACTGTGCAATACATTGTTGAAGTTAAGGGTGAGTGTATCCAGAATACTTTTGAGAGAAAGTGGATTCCATGAATTGAGTCAGGAATGCAAAGCTTGTGTGCATGTAGAAGGGTAACTTGGGGAAGGCCCTTCTTCTGCCTCAAGGCCTTGATCATTTGATTGAGGTAAAATGATTAGACCTTTCACAGCAGCTTTAGAATCCCCCCCCCCCAAAAAAAATCTATGTCCTCCTTACAGCTTAATGACTGTCTGTGCTGACTGCAGCTCTTTGGCTCTTTGGGTGGCTAACACCACTGTTTTCATTTATTTCTCAATGCTGAATCAACATGTATTTTCCAGCCACTTACTGGTCTTGTCCCTGGAGCTGTCACGGTCTAATCCAAAGCTTTGGAAGTATAGGTCATTCAATTCTTGTCTCTCTCTGTAGTGGGGAAGAGAGACATTTAATTCAGTTTGCATCACTAAACACGTCCAGCACCGTCCTTGGTTATCCATGGAGCTCCAGGAGCAATGAGAGGGAGAGCAGAGCGATCATTGTAGGGACTGATATGTGACATAACATTGCACTGTGCCTTATCCAAGACCCTTTGAGGACCACACTCTTCCCTGAGTGAGTTTTCCAAAGTGTTGGTCTGAGCATCCATGACGCCCTTCTTCCCCACCCCTCCCCCAACCCTGAGGGTCAGACCAGCCTTTCAGGTGTGGATAATTCATGTATGTGTGCTCTGAGTTCTTCTCCAACAGCTTCTGCTTTAGAAGGTCCACTCTTAGAGGAGGAGAGCCAGGCTTAGGAACTCCACTGGGAAGAATGGTTTAAGGACGTTGTGTGTGGGACGTAAAACCTCTGGGAAGTCTTGGCATAAATGAAACTCCAGCTTTATTGATGGCTCTGCGCTGTCGCTCACCAGAGAGTCTCGCTGAATGTTTTGCCCAAGAGTGGGGTTTCTGTGGCTGATGCTCCGGTGGAAGGAAGAAGCCTGGCATCAGGCAGCATCAGATCACACTGAGGCAGTGAGAAGGACCTAAGAAAGCCCTCCAATAATGATAGAATTAAGAGAGGTTTGAGTAGGTCTTTCCCCTTTCATTTTTTAAAGACTATTCTATAGCTTCTAGGACGAGCCAGAAAATGTCCTTCCCTCCCTCCTCAGAGTACCTTTGTTGACTCTATGCAGTTCTTGGCCTATGGAAGAACTTTAAGTCCATCAATTAAAATACTGGCTGTAGGGTTAGAACACTGATAAGGCAGGACAGTGTGTTAGAGGGGGACACTAACCGCAGTCTTATCTGGGGCTAGGCCACTGTGGGATTTTGTGAATGTTATCAATTCACTATTCTGTAAATCAGAACATCAATTTCTTGTGTACAGAATTGGAGGTAAAATATGTCAAGTGTCACCGACAGGTATGGACATAGTAATTGCTCATTAAACATCAAGTATTATTATTATCAATGATGCATTGAATGAAAAATGTTCCCTTGCAGTAGAACATAGACAATCTAAGAAGACTTTTTTTTAATGAAGTCATCTGATCCTCTAGGCAATACATTGATTGATTCTACATATATAAAAGAGAATAAAGTAAAAAAAAAAAAAAGTACCTGTGAAAAGATGATTGCTAGTTTATTTTCATTCCACATCGCTCACAAAGCATTCTAGAACAACGGACGGTTTGTCCTACTTTTAGAAGCAGCTACTGGTGAACACTTAGGATGATCTAGATTTAGGGAAGTGCTTAAGGCTGGGAGATCTCTTCGTAGCTTCTTATAACTTGTTACTATCTCAGGCTCTCTTCTGTTGCTATAACAAAATACATGTGACTGCGTAACTTAAGAAGGAATAATTACTTAGTTTACAGTTCTAAAGGCTGGGAAGCCCAGGAGCCTGACTCCCACATCTGGAGACGATATGCAGGATGAGACTCGGAAGCATGCTAGCTCGGGTCTACTTCTTTTTGTATAAAGCCAACAGTACCACAGAGGGCCTCTTCTGTGCCCTTAAGTAACCCTAGCCACTTCCAAATGCTTCTACCTCCCAAACCCAGTAAGACACGAATTTAAGGACATGTTTAAACCACGGAGGTTCCAAACCTTCTTCATGGGGTGAGGAAGAAACCTTTGCAGTGTTGTAAGGTATTGCTGATGCTGACGATCACTGAAGTTACAAAATCAGACTCTTCATGTTCCAGCCAAGTGCTACTAGAAGCCAGAGAGGAAAGACGTTTGGACCACATTTGGAGCTATTCCGACATGTAGCAGGCTGGTGTTCAATACACCTGGTCTAGGCTAACACTAGGGAGGCAAACACTCCAAGAAACTTGTGACCTGAGGTATCAGCCTTCCAGAATGAGCTCTGAGGGCAGAAACATGGACAGCCATGAAGAAAGTACAGGGGAGGGAGGCAGTGCAAGAGTCCGCTGCAATTTGTCTCTCATAGAGTCCAGCACTGCAGACCCTGTCTTCAGAGAGCTCCTCGGGATCCCAGCCCCACTGGACCCAGCATAGATCGGGTTCCCCCCATTGACTCCGAAGAGAGTGATGTCACGGGTAAAGAAACAACACCTGGCATTGTTGGGAAATTGGCTTCAGCACTGAGCAATCTGGTGTGAGTCTGTGTGTGGGTGCTTAGACAAGACTTGAGCCCCTGCCCCCATGTCTGCTGGAGGAACAATGCCCCAGCGTCGTGTGGGGATCTGGGTTCAGCAGCAGCTGAGGAGCCCTGCTCTGTGCTGCAGGCTAGGATTACTCCAACTGCACTCCAGGTGCGAGGCTGGCGAGTCATCTTTCCATCCGCTCGTCCTGTGATATTGTGAAATGAAGCCGGTTCTGCTCAAACACTTAAGACTGGTGTTGTTCCCGCTCAAACTCTGCGATAGGATTTCACTCACCTTTATTAGGTTTGCAATATTCCAATCCTGCATGAAAGAGCTATTGTTTTGCTGCGTTAGAAAAATAAAGTCTTTGAGGAGTGGAGGACTTTGATAAGAAACTATGCCTGTGGATAGAGAGGGCGTTGGGATTTTGGATGTCTGTTTAACTGAAGCCAGGGCTGCGCCAGCTTGCCTGGAAGTCTGGGCCACCACACAGGCAGCCACCAACTCTATAGCAAGGTGCAAATTTCTGCTCTGTTTGCTAAATGGGGTGTTACTTTGCAGTGTGCCAGTTTGAAGCATGTCTTTTCCATAGGCAATGGCCCTCATGTGTGCAGTCAGGATTTCAGCCTGGATTCCTCAGCCAGCAGAAACCCTCCCCCCCCCCCCCACCCCCACTTTTTTTTTTTTTTTTTTTTTTTTTGTATGTGAAGAATGAGTTGTCACTGCTTTGGAGAAATTCTCTTAAAAGGAAGAGGATCAATTAAAGAGAAAGATGCAATAAAAGGCTTGCGAGTGTGTGTCTATATACTGTATATGTTGGTGTGTGTGAGTGTATGCACATTCTTAGGTGAATGCAGTAATATACATGCATTGACGACAGAGCACAACCTCCAATATCTGTCCTCACCACCTTGATTGAGGAGGGGTCTTCGATTCCTGGCTGGGTAACCAGGCTGGTAGGCAGGCCTAAGCCTCACAGAATTTTTCTCTGTAGTGTGAGTCCTGGGATTACCGTCACTAGTTCTACACATCCAGCCTTCATGTGAGTTCTGGAGATTTGAACTCAGAACCTCATGCTTGCACTGCAAAAGCTAAGTGTCTCTGGAGCCCTAAAAGAAAAGATCAAATGCCTGGGGAGAAAAATCCCCGAAACTAAGAATTTGTAGTGTCTACTTCAAATGTGCTTCGTGCACAGTTGGCATAATGTGGCAGTATATGTGAAACCCTGTGTGTGAAATCCTTCATGGCAAAGCCATATCTGTGACAGCCTGCGTGTGAGAAATCCTATGAGCCTGTGTGAAAACCTGCATGTCAAAGCCTGTGTGTGAAAGCCGCCGTGTGAAACAAAATGTGTGAAAGACCGCATTCTACTCCCAAGATCCTTGTATATTAAATTCCAATTCTGGGGAGATGACTGAATCCTTGGGGTGAAACACCACAGAGTGTGTTGGACATGTAAAAGAGGCGAAGAGTCTTTGCACTCTGAGAAGCATCTATGAGAAGATGTCTCTCAGTAAATGAACCCTCACCAGGCACCAAATGTCTAGTTGCCACAACTGCAGCAAACACACTGTTTAAAACCATAGTAGCCAGAGTGGGCAAGATACATAAAGCTCTGGTTCATATCTCCAATACCCTTCTCTTAAAGGTTAGAACCGTCTGACTCTCTGTACAGAGTCAGTGTGAGATTTGAATCTAGATTTGTTTGTTCACTGAATTCACAGGTTTGCCCTCCAGAGCTCCTGCATCACTTACACGTCATTCTGTGTCGCTAGGACAGAGAAACAAACTCACACTGGGGCTATTTCATAGTGAAAGTGCTATGGAACCAGAAACAGAGGTTTGCTCCCTAGAAACATCTGTAAGTATCCCACGTTTGTTAACAGATAAAACTGTGTTAGAGGAAACTTTTTACTTATGACTCAGTGAAACAAACTCCATCAGTTAGGACTTCGGATCCATGCAAAATTCCTCAGGGCATCTTTCTTGACTTTGGGCACCGTGATCTGGACGTGAAGCTTGTGGACATCTGTTAAGCCATATTCCTCTGCCAGATGGGGTTTTCTTTATAAATATTCCAGGCCAACAAGTTTTCAAGTCAGTGGAGAGTACTAGAGCTGGGACAGTTCTGATCATGCAAAGGAGATATGCTTTCTAGGACCTTTCTGCAGACTTTAGACAGTGTGAACATCAGTGTCTTCATCCAGTGAAGAATTCTGCAGCAGGCATCCTACAGCCCACTGGATCATTCATTCCACATCAGCCTCTCATTCCTGACTGCTTACATAAAGTTCTGGGATGCGCACCTAGGGTGAGAGTAGATCTCAATATTTCTCGGGCCAACATCAACATAGCAATCTTGTCAAATTTCTATGACAGTGCACTCCACGCTGCACTCTGTATTGACAGGTGACCTCTCTCTTGGAATGCAGTGCAGTCTCCTGAACTCCTTTGCTATTTGTATTAACATCCTACTACATCCAGCTGCCCTACGGCAGATTGAACTACAACTCTCAGACACCTGCCAGGGCCTGTCCTTGTTGCCAGCTTGTGAACACTTTTATCTAATGCTGACCCCTCTGACACTAAACCCTGGTTTTATTGACCAAGTGTTGTGTGTCTGGGTCATCTCCCTCTAGAACCATTGTTTGAAGTTTCCCTCCTGGGTTCTCAACATAAGGATCACCCCCTTCCCAGGTGACACCCTACTCTTCCCCACACCCACTGTAGGTCTCTAGGTCATCTCCTAAAATTCTTTGGTGGAGGAACTGGAATAAAGCAGCCATCCCTTACCTTACAGCACAGGAAACACCCTATTTGGTTTCGACTCTTGGAGTTCCTGTATTATGTCAGCGAATATACCACCTGGTTAACATTCAGCTTAGCTTTGTAACTCCCTGGAATCACTTTTGTGCTCCTCTATTGCACGCATGCTTTTAGAAAATAATACAATATCCATTTAATGGAGACGGAGCAGAAGAGTTGCTGCAGTCTCAATGCATGAGTGGCTTCCACTTTAAAATAAATATCCATTAAATAACAGTAGCCAGCACGTGAATCTTATCAGAGTGCTTGTAGGCAGCCTCAGTTAATGAGTTGATCATTATTACTCTTAAAAAAAAATCATAACTACCCAGGGAATGTGACCGTTTTTGAATGCAGCTCCTGTAGTCTCACTACAGACATGGAAACAAGCGTGCTTTAAAGTATTGATTTTTAACATTAGGAACTGGGGATCCCTCAGTAGTCATGTTTACGTCCATTTTTGCATCTTGTTCACTTCTAAGCTGATCTTAATGATGCTTGTACAGCACTCCTCTACCTAACGGCACTCTGCCCATGGAGGTGTTCTCTAAGTCGTGAATGCCTCCCAAGTCCTGATAAGATTGTCCTGTCCAGTGTGGGCATTATGGAAACAGTACTACAACCTCCATAGTTTGACTTTCAGGATGATGATCTAGATGACCATTCTGCCATATTCGACCTGTACCAGAGGATCCAGTTTTCGAGGCAGGCAGAGAAGGCAGTATTTTGTTCTGTATTCTACATAGCTGTTTGATTCTTTTTTCCCCTATAGGACAAACAGATAAGCTTGCTCCGCTCCGCTCTAAGGAGGGTCAGATACCTGACAGAGAAGTTCAGGATTTGCATACAACCTGTGACATGACCAGTTGTAAGCCACTACACATTGTGCCATATGATTCTCTTGCAGTAAAACTTACAGGGGTTGGATATCGCCAAAGAGAATGCAAATCCTTCATGTAGCTTGACAGTCTGTTAGGACTGGACCATTGTTCACAGCGCTTTCTCTAAGAGGTACTGACCCATTTCTAGTACAAAAATTCTATTCATCTTACTATGTTAATTTTTTGTCCCTAGATAGTCACAGGACTGATACTTCTTTATTGTTGCTCTCGAGTCCATGATTATATTCTTAAATCAGACAATCCTGATGAAAGCCACTCTCAAACCTATACCTGGGGGTTGGAGAGATGGCTCAGTCCTTGAAAGAACTAGCTGTTCTTCCGGAGGACCTGGTTTCAATTTCTAACATCCACCTGACACCTCACAGCTGTCTGTAATTCCAGTTCCAGGGGACCCTGACACCTTCATGAAGACATACATGCAGGCAAAACACCAATGCATATACAATAAAAATAAATAAATAAGTCATTAAAAACACCTACTGCCTTTGTTCTCATAGCATGCAGTGGGAATCCAAATTATTTCTGTATTCATATATGTTTACACTGCCATGTTTTTCCAAGCTCGGTGAGAGCAGATGTATGCAGATCATACCCAGTCTCGGCACCTTAGCAGGTGGGATAATGCCAATGTGTAGGAAGAGTTTAGTGAATAACAGTTAAGTGAATAAGAATGAGGCATAACATCGATTCAGAGTTCCCTCAGTGTGTATTCAGAGAATCAGGTAAGAGTCAAAGCCTATGCTTGGAGCTGGGAACCAGGTTGAAAATTCATGGTCCTTCTCTTTAAAAATTGCCGGGGGCGGGGCTGTAGGAGAGCCCAGCACAATGTGATTACCAGGGATATGTGGGTCTTTTTTGCCTGTGCATAGATTTTTTTTCTTTTCTTTTCTTTTTCTTTTCTTTCTTTCTTTTTTTTTTTTTTTTCGCATAAGGAAAGGACAGTAGCTTTTTAGTCACAGGAGATGCAAAAGAGGAGTATGTCAGGGGCTCAGCCAGGGAAGTAGGTGTGTGCACCCCTCCACCGGCTCTGCTCTCCCTGCCATGCAGCTCTAGGTCTAAGAGTGTAGAAGAACATCACACCACAAAGCGTGACTGGCGAATGAATTCTCACTTACAAAACACCTTTTCCAGGTGTCATCCTCCTTTTAACATTGTATTAGTGGTCTTTATATATTTATTACAATTTGACATAGGCTATAGGATGTGTCTAATTTTTTATTTATATAATATGTATATAATATTAGATACAGTTAATAATAAATTATCCATAGGATTTGAAGATAGAATTCTTCTCTGATGCACTACATACATGATGTCTAAAGGCTTCTAGAAGAAGCTAGAGGAAAGCATACCAGGTCAATAAGATCACAATACATTCTACACATGTATAAAATGGTCAAAGAACAAAGAAAAATATGTTTTAGAATCATTTATATTTGGATTCCTAGAAGTCTACTGCAAATAAAATGAAGGCACAAAATCATTTTTCGAACCTTAAGACTGCAGGTTGGAGAACACCCTGAGGACCAGGCACACCCTCTTACTGCCCCTCCTCTCAGATTACAGGCTCCCACATGGCCAGCACTTGGCCTATGAACCAAAAGAAAGCCCCAAGCACTCATCAGAATTTTCTGATGAGAAAGCTTACAAAGTTCAGGGAGGAATACAAGATGAACTGCAAGTTCCTTGTGCTCTGTACAGCCATTGTGAGAGGCTCACATCTGCCCTGGAAGCATAGGCAGACCATGACCTGCAGCTATAAACCTGGAAGCCTAAGCCTACTCCCTTCTGTGGAGCTTGCAGGCACAAAGAAACCTTATTCTTTGATTGATTCTCTAGCAGGTCACCTTCCTCCTGACCATTGGTAACCAGAGCTGCCTCAATTATACCCCATCAAGGAGAACAGATAACAGGAAAGCCAGGTTCACGGAGACAGCTGTAATTTTAGAAGCACTTCCTGTTATGAGACTGACTTTTGATCTCCGGATGGCGCAGGTCAGTGAGTTGAAGCCAAGGCATGCATGCATCACTGTCTCTGGCTGCTGAGAACCTGGTGTGTGCATGACCAGACTCCTACAGGGTTCTGCTTGTTGGCTCAGGGAGATACCTAGGAAGCCCACTCTGCTCTCAAACACAGTTTGGGCAGAATTTGCTGCCAATTCAGATAAACTTAAACTGGGACTTAGGATGCAATAGGATTAATGTTCTAGGAGTCAGAGCAGACTTGCTGACAGGTAGCAATGTCCTAAGCAAATACTTCATTTGCTTCACTTAGGACATGAAGTGAGAAAGTTTCTAGATTGTTCCACTAACAGGTGACAGGATGGAGACTTGAATCTATTATACACACTGCTTTAAATTTGTACCTGGCTCTTTAACTCCACCAAATGTGATACAGATTAGAAGAAAGTTGGGTGATGAGCTTTGGGGATTCCCATGACAGGGTGGAAGTAGAGTAAAGGAGCCCAGGTTTTTGGAATGAGGATTCACATTCCATATATGTGAGATAAAAGGTAGTAATGTTAGGGTGTATAAAGTGAGACCATGACCTCTGCATGGTATGGCTAAGGGGAAGGTTTGTTGTTATTGTTGTTGTTTGGTTTGGGGTTTTGTTTTGTTTTCTTTTGTTTTTCTTTTTAGATTTGAGAGATGAACACCCAGGGGCATCTAAAGGAGTCTAGAGCAGAGAAAGAAAGTCATAGACTAAGCGTGAGCAGCAGACGGGACCTGGCCTTGAGAGAAACAGGAGCAGAGTAAAGAGGGAAACATAGAAAAGAGGTCACAGGGGAGAGGAGAAAGGGGAAAGAGCGAGATCTCGAAGGGGCATAGCTGAAATATCAGGATTCTAAGAAGAAGGGGTACCTGGGGCTTAAATGTTTCCTCAAATTCCAGATAAAAAGTTAGCTTTACCATTCCCTGGTGCTCTACTTTAATTTTCTGTGCTAACAAAACACTTCAAACAAAAGCAACTTAAAGAACCAAATAAAAAGCTAATAAAAAGTCCATCACTGAGGGGAGTAGGGGCAGGCACTCAAGCAAGAGCTTGAAGCTGAAACTGTTGAGGAGTGCAGCTTGCTGGCGAGCTCATGGGCTCATGCTTAGCAAGCTTTCTTATACAGCTCAGACCCTTCTGTCCAGGGAACAGTGGAACCACAGTGAGCTGGTCCCTCCTGCATCCATCAGAAATCAATATCACCTCCCACACACATTCCCTCTGACCAATATTATCTGTGCCTTCAACTGAAACTCCCACCTCAGGTGATTCGGGGCTGGGTCAAGTTGACTAAGTTAACTGTGATACACAGAATCGACACAGAGCCCATGTGGGAGTCATGGCATAGCCACAGCCTTGCAACTGGGAAGATGTATTTGTGGGAAATGTGTAGAGCTAGTGGGGAAGGATCTCTGGTTTCCAGTAAAGGCGTGCTCTCGCTGAAGAGGCTGTGGGACTCAGATTTTGCCTCTCTTCTATCAAGATCTCATTTGTCCTCATTTTTCAAAAAAAAAAAAAAAATCAAAATATTTTTTCAAAAGAAAATTTAACCTAATAATTCCTAATCTTTCAGAATATTTTAAAATGTATTTTTGTCTCCAGTATTTTGTGTTTGTGTGTGATATAGATAGATAGAGATAAAGATTCACACAAAAACATTCTAATTAGAATAAAATTTAAAAAAATACATACCCACATATGTATGTGTGCAAATACAGGATGAAAATGTGCCATAAATCAGTTGTAGATGTCAGATGTTAGAAGACAGCACCAGGGAGTCAGCTCTTTCCCACTACAGAGAACCCAGGTCATCAGGTTTGTGTGGCAAGCACATGTATGTGCCTGCTGAGCCATTCCATATGCCCGGTAATGTGCATTTCTTAAGAACCACTTATGAGGGAACTGAGTAACAGAAATTCGCTACAGATTGGAACTGGAGAGATGGCTCAGTGGTTAAGAGCACTGGCTGCTCTTCAGTGGGTCCTGAGTTCAATTCCCAGCAACCACATGGTGGCTCACAACCATCTGTAATGGGATCCAGTGACCTCTTCTGGTGTGTCTGAAGACAACAACAGTATGCTCATATACATTAAATAAATAAATCTGAAAAAAGGAAGAAATGAAGGGAGGGAGGGAGAAAGGGAGAGAGAAAGAGAGAGAGAAAAAGAAAGAAAGAAAGAAAGAAAGAAAGAAAGAAAGAAAGGAAAGAGGGAGAGAAAGAAAGGGAGGGAGGGGAGGAGGGAGGAAGAGAGAGAGACAGAGAGAGAGAGAGAGAGAGAGAGAGAGAGAGAAGAAAAAAGAAAGAAATTACAGAGCAGAAGTGATTAGATCATCAAGTAGGATATCTGAGGAAACGTTCCTTTTCAAAGGCAGTCCTGGCTCTGCTCTCAGCTCTCATGCTATACCTGCTCCTGAGGCTATGACTGAAGGCATTTGCTCCAGTGTTTGGGCTCAGTCTTATCTTTGATATTTACTGCCGGATTCCTCCTCTGACGTCTTCTCTATTCTTGCAGGCGCTAGAGAGGCAAGGGCAGAAAATTAATCAAAATGATGAGATGTCCTTTTCTTTTTTTCTCTTTTCACCTCTTGTAATTTCTCACTGTCTTCTCCTCATCTTCTATTTCTTTCTCTTCTCTTGTCTTCCATTTCCTTCCTTTATACTCTCCTTATTCCCCCTTCAGCTGCCATCTTTGCAACAATCTACCTACAAATCCCCCACCCCCAACACAAAGATGGGGCTCAACTACAGCACATTTATGGCAAGCCACACACCAAGCTCCATCTCCACATTCACTCACTACACATCAAATACATTACTGGGGGTGAAGGATCCAGAAGTAAAACCCAGACCTCGTAGTGCCAGAAAGGCTGATTACATAGTCACAGACTCAGAATAGTCACCGTCAATAACAAACCTGCTTTACAAAGCTGACAGATATGGAGCAAGTACCACAGACTCTAGGAGGAGAGTCCTAATGCACATGGGACTGAGAAGAGCATGAAGCTGGTGTTCGTGGGCTCTCCTGGTAAGAAATATCTCTTCGTGCCAAAAAGACTCATGTGTGGCTAGCACAGAGGTACAAGCGGCTATAGCAAAACAAGAAGCCAGACAACTTGTTAAAAGCATATGAGAAAGTGTGTAAGCTGACTGGAAATGGTCAGCCTAGACTGGGTGACATATGGATCCAACCGAACTTCACCTGTTAGTCTAGAAGGAAGAAAGATGTGTTTTTAAATTTTGTAAACCAGCCCAGATAATAACTGTAAATAAAAGGTAGTCTGTAAGGACAGTATTATCTGTGCTGATAAATACATCTTTACATTGCTATGGAGTGTGTGCCTTGTGCTTTACTTACCTTAAGAGAATGCATAGTTATAAGGACAGCTTATAGACAGGCTAATATATGATAAATCTGATTATGGTGTTCATACATGTTCAACATAAACACAGTCAGGGACTCAGAACCATGGAACACCATCGGACAGCTATGCAAGGCACCATTTTCCTTTATTCTTCCCTGGTTTGCTGACCAACCTGAGGAGGGTTTGTTTTGATTTTGTATATTTACTCTTGCTGTGTGTGTCTGTAGGCGTGTGACGTATATGTGCACATGCGCACATGAGTGGACATGTACACAGGAGGTGGCACCTGGGTACATTCCTGGGTACATTTCTATTGGGTGCCCTGCTCTATGACTCCCCAACTTATTCCTTTATTAAAGGGCCTCATATTGAACCCAGAGCTAGGCTGGCCTGTGGACATTCTTTATAAATTTTGTTTTTCATGCTCTCTCTCTCTCTCTCTAGCATCTTAACTCATTTTGTGGGACACTGTGGTTTGTTTTTGTTTCTAATTAAGTGAATTTTCTGGTCCAGGGCTTTTGGCAGTGCCAGAAAGTGTAATTAAGTTCACGCTGGTCACAAGAAGAGACTTTTGGCAAAGCATATTTTATTCCTTCTTGTAAAAAACATTTTCAGGACGTTGGCCAAACTGATTGGATTTAATTGGGTATAAGGCTTCGAGCTTTAAACTCTCTCCTGGACTTGTGGGCCGCCAACCCTCGGGCTTCCGGAGGCCTCTGCTCTGTAGTTCAAAGAGCAGCTTTTAGATTCTCTGTAAAGCTTGCATTTGAGTGTGCCTGAGGGCAGCTCTCTGAGACTAATCCCATGGCCTCCTTCCAAATGAGACTCAAATGGACAGTCTCGCCTCAAATCAGAACCTGAGAGAGCCTAGGGCAGAGCCCTTTGACATAGAATAGGACAAGTCCAGTCACTTTAAAAGAAGCCAAATAATAATGGGTATTGTCTGGTGTTGGCTGGGAACAGCGATGGGTGAGGTGATTATACAGAGCTTGCTCTAAAAGCATCAGGACCCAAGTCTGATCACCGAGAAATCATATACCAATGCTGGGCATGGGACACACAGTTGTAATCTCAGCAACAGGAAGACTAGACAGGTGGATTTCTGTGGCTTGCTGACCAGACAGTCTAGACTACTGGGTAAGACAGAAGTCCCAGTGAGGAAGCCTGTCTGAAAAGAGATAGCTCCTGAGGAGCAAAATATGAGGTTTACCTCTGGCTTCTACTTGCATAATTGTGTATGTGTACCTACATGCTTGCATGTGCAGGCAGGCACACACACACACACACACACACACACACACACACACAAACAAACACAAAAGAGAGAACACTGAAGAAAGAAATCTCAAAGATTCATAGGGAAGACTTGGTGTCTAGCTACACTTACTTTGTTCAGTAACTCAAACCTTGCACCTTAGAGAATATCTGTCCTCACACACCCCCTCATAAAGCAGCTGCTGCTTCTCTAAAAGAACTGACTAGGGCTGATTGGTCATGTGTTTGGGCCTTGGTAGGATTTCTAGGGGAACAAATACAGACGAATGTTCACAGGAATATAGAGACATAATGAGTTGCTCACAAAGTCATCCTATGAACCAACTAAGGACAAAACGTATGGTAACTATATGGCCCTTAGATTAAAGTACATGTCAGGAAGACAAAAGAAAGATAGAAAAATAGGGATGCTATAAAAACAAGGAAAAAATTTACAGAAAGGCAGAGAAGCAAGTATTGAACATAGAAGGCCTTAGATAGGGTGACCCTGGACTGGTGACTTACTCTAATTAAAAAAATTGGGAGGTTGGCTTATAAAGTCTTGATGAATTTCTCTCCCTAATGTGGGTGAATATGTAAAAACAATCACACATAACATCTGAGAGCTATCAGTAAGAAAGGTTTTGAAAGGCCAAGGCTGGTAAGCTGTTGTCTCACAAAATGGCACAGCTACTCTTAATGACTATTAACTGTGAAAGCTTCTTCCCTGTGGAATAGCTTTTATAGTGCTTAAGGGTTTTATCCAGGAAACTGGGGGAGAAAGGTAACTACATCTTAGTCTCAATCCCTGTGAATTGCAATAGCAATTAGCTTGGGAAGATATACCTACTGGTGCCATAATAGTGTCAATGTTATCGGGGTGAACAACAACTTCCTGATTGGATTTACGGATCCCTCCACAGGACACAACTCATGCCTGCTACCAAAACTTGGCCAAGATCTCATAGCTGAGGATGACAGGGGCAATTAGGGAAGAACTTACTGCTATTATTTTGTAAATGGACACAGTATCAAATAATTCTAAATAATTATGATTATACACATAGTTCAGTGCAGCTCTCAGCTGTCGTTAAAGAAGCTTCTTTTGACAATGGATGGCAATTAAGAAAACTCACAACTGGTTAAAGTAGATAGACTAAGGGAGATTACAGTGTTCACCTCCAAAAATGAACATCAGAAGTGGCAAGAGAGAGAATGAAAGATTTTAGGAGTCTGGGGTTTGGGAGGACTGGACTGAAACAGTGTCTTCAGGACATGGCAAGGCCACTGTACTCATGAACTTGCAGCAGCCACGGTTAGCTGTACAAACCTTGAAGTAGAAACTTAAGGGTTCTTTGGAAAACATACGGTGGTGTTTTGCTGGGACAAACACGTGAAGGGGTGTTTTCCACAAGTGAAAGGATGTTTTGCTATATCAGACACATAAAGGGATGCACAATGGAGGATTCTTTGCTAATGACACTCATGTGTTGGTTTGCCTTACTTGTGCTGTTGAGCTCCGTTTGTTTGTCAGGACTCCAGAGAGAGAAACACACCAAAAACCTTCTGGTGCTATGCTTGCAGCTTCTTTGAGGCTTTCATAGACTCGGGCCATTTGGCAGAGTGATATCAGCTGATACAGACTCACATGGAGTTTTGCTAAGACAGATTCTCATGTGCTGAGGCAAGACACATGATGAGGTAAGACCCATGGAGAACGCGTAATGCTTGGAGGGAGTATAAATAGGACTCAAAGGACTGCAAGAGACTGCTTATAGAGCTAGCTTCGCAATGCTTCCTGATCTTGTGTCTTAGATAATCTCTTCTTTATTGAGAGAGGCAAAGTCAAGAACATTTTCTGGCCTCCCTACTGGTCCTAATCCCTCCTGCTGATTGGCCCGAGGGCTGGCTCTTTCTGCTAGGTCATGCCACCCACCACTGCTGCTATCCCGATGCTACTGAACTGGACTACTGGTTTATTTGTGAAGTGTTTGCAAATGAAATGAGCTGCCACTGCTGACCTATGAACTAAGATGCTGATTTTCTGACAGTGCAAATGAGATCTGCTCCAAAGAACAATTTCTAAACAGGTCCACTTCCCCCATATCCTAATAACCTTTGTGTTCCACTCCCTCTGGTAGATGATGGGCTAGAAGAGAGTTTTAAGAATTTGAGAACCATTAGTAAAAGTAGGCCTTTGAAAAATACAAGCCTACAGAACCTGCAAAACAGTCAGTGTTCCAGCATGGGGCAAAGAAGGGCTCATAAGGCCCCACCCCAAAATGAGAACCTATTGGCAGTTGATGGCTTCTGGGTCCCTCAGAATCTATTTTCTTTGAGCTTGTGGCCTGTAGAAAGGAGGAAGTAGGGAACTAATATAATCAAAACATATTAAACACATGCATGAAATTCTACAAGAATTTTTAAAAGTAAAATCTATTGTTCCTAAGGGCTGCTTTATTCCATTGTTCTCTCAAAGGACTCATTATTGGTGAAGACACAGAGGTGTGTCTTTAAGATACTCGTCCAGGCTTCCTTACTACTTACAGAATTTTTACGTAGATGCTCCTATTTAAGTGAAGAACTTCAACAACATATATGTTTTCTGGATATTTTAGTATGTCTGTTTGGAAATTGATGCCCTAGGATAATTTCTTTTGTACTCACGTGGTCACATAGTAGAGAACATTAGCAAATGTCAATAGACATGGGGTCTGAATGTATTTGTTGAGCTGACAAAGACTTTAATGTCATATTAGCATGGTAACTAATCTTGATTGTCAACTTGACAGGATTTAAAATAACCTAAGACACACTACTCTTGGATTGTTTTTATAAGAGTTTCTAGACTAGACTAATTGAGACCGAAAGACCCTCTCTAAGTATAGATGGCACCATTCCATGGCCTGGGACTCCAGACTGAATACAAAGGGGAAAGTATGCTGAGTACTACCATTTATCTTTCTCTGCTTTCTGACTGTGGACGCAGTGTGGTCAGCCTCCTCACTCTCCTGCCTTCTTTGCCATACTGGACAGTACCATCAAACTGTGAGCCAAACCAAATGATTAGGTTGCTTTTATAAGCATACATGGTCTGGTCTGTGGCCCTGGCACATATGTAGCAGAAGACCGCCTTGTCAGGCCTCAGTGGGAGAAGATGTGCCTAATCCTGTAGAGGCTTGATGCTCCCAGGGAAGGAAGAGGGAAGAGATGAGGTAGGTATGGGTGGGTAGGTGAGGGTAGCGTGGGGAGGCAAAGGGGAGGGATGATGGGGTAAAGAACTCTGGGAAAGGGGACTAGGAGGAGGAGACAATATTTGGAATGTAAATAAATAGAAAAAAGTTGCTTTCATACATTATTTTTGTCACACTGTGATAAGAGTAGCCAGTACACTTACTGTGTTGATTTTTATAAGCATAGAAGTCTGATAGCCATCTGGGCTAAGCAAAAAGATATAAAGAAATTGACTGTCAGGTTATGTTGGTTCCTTCTGATTTTCATGTAGAAGATGTTCTTCATTTTGTATTCAGTGATACATGCAGTTTCTGTCTACACACAGCCACACCTGCACAGCTACGTACCCACCAATTCCCATCTAAGTCAGCCTCTAACTCAGGGGCACACAGCAGTGGGCCTGCACATGCTCTTTAAGCTACACACAGATTTCTTTTTCCAGCCAGGTAAATTTATTCTTGACTCTTCATTCTTGATGTTCATGCTTCATAGAATGCTCTTCCCACCCTCTTTAATATTTCCAAATAACTCCTCTTCCAGGAAGTCCTCCCAGCCATCTGGTCTTGTCTGTGCTCCAACAGTGCACTGTAGCACTAGGAATTCAGTGAGTTTTATCAAACATGGTCCAAATAAGATTGTGTAAAGACGAAGATGAATTACTTCTTTAAGGATCCTTAGTCCTATGCCCTGGCCAGGATTCCACCAATATTAAAACATTGGATATCTCAAGAGATCTGTGATCCAGTTTGGTAAAGTAATAATAAGATACACTCAACCTAAGAAGACATGTTCATTGGGGCAATGTAACCAAATAGGGGATTTGTTTTGGTTGGATTTTTGATGCTGTAATAAAATACCCAACAAGAGCAACTTAAAGGAGAAAGGTTTTATTTCAGCTCACAATTCTAAGTTATAGTCCATTATAGCCAGGAAGTCAAGACATCAGGAACTTGAAACAGCTTGGCATATCCACCGTCAAGAGCAGAAAGGAAAAATGATCACCATATGCATGTCTTTGTTCATCTAGCTTTCTCTGCTTTTACACAGTTCAAGTCCAGCATGATGTTTCCCATCATGTACAATTCTTCCCACCTCCACTAACTTAATCATGATAATCCCCATGGACCCAATTTTTTCTAGACAACCCTTCACTGAACTCTCTTCCCAAGTGATTCCAGGTTGTGTCAAGTTGACAATGAAAAACAACCATTACACAGCCCAGTGCTGGTCTTCTGAGTTTGGATACTGATATCAGTGGACCTAGGACATGGACCCTGGAGTGCACAGAAATGATACATTGTTCACTTTGTATCTATGCCTTCACTGTGTTTTGTAGGATAAGTTAACTTAAAATCCTTGTTCATCAGAATAGTTAACTGTGCCTCCCTTGTTTCCTTTGCTCTTGGACAGTAATGGACAAACTAGTCATAAAGTCAGTCTGAAACATCAGGTGACAAGCGTAGAGCTATGTTGAGTAAGGAAGAATTAGGACTGAACATTAACTAACAAGCTGTAAGGTAGCAAAGCTCTAGGACAATAGATGCTCTTTAAAATTCATTTTTACCCTCACTGTTTTGTAAGGTCCCCATGAAGGGAGGACCTCACCCAAGCCTCAGGAATTCACAGCCACCCATTAACTCAAAGACACCGAACTTGATGCAATCAGCAAGAGGTATATTTTGATCAACATGTTGAGGTCAAGACCGGTAGCCCATGCAGGGGCAGTGGGGTCTGATCCCAGGGCTTTGGAGACAGAGAGAATTTAAAGCCAAAAACCACAACTTAGGGGGGAAACCACAACCCAGGGGGAGTAAAGAAAGGATTATTGGAGAGTACCTGTGGAAAGTCCCAGCCTATTATTCAGCTTGTGACAGGGTCCAAGGAACAGTTATGGGGAACATTTGGTATAGGCTATTCTCTAAGAGCCTATTCGTAATTAACTATCTATCTTGTGGTCAGCCAAGTTCCTGAAACACAGAGCTCACGACCAAGCTGACCTGCACTCTTGGTTCTGCTCTGTCTGTTAAGAGTTTTTGAAATTTTTTAACCCTTTCAGTTTGAAAATCAATAAAAATTATTACTAGTGCCTCTAAAATGGAGGTATGGGGAGAGCAGGCCCCTCTTGTAGTTTCTAAACATCTTACTGAGCAGGAAGCTCTAGCAGGGAAGGGAGAAGAACATCAGTCCAGGAAACATCAGAGCAGTGCTCCAAATCTCTTAGTTCACACACACCCAACACTAGTGATTAAGGTCTTTACAACAACTACATTCTAAAAACCTCTACTCTAAGAGGGATTCAGGCTGGGCCCTGCAGATGGAAACATAGTTAAGGCTCCATGCCACTTTCTTTACTCAGTGCTTAAACAAGGTACCTGAACAAAGTAACTTGAGGAAGGAAAGATTGTTTCTGCTTCCAGTTTGAGGGAAAAGTGTATGCTGACAGGGAAGTCAGGACAGAAGGAGCATTTGGCAACTGCTCATGTCACATCCATAGTCAGTTAAGAAACAGGGAAGTAAATTCTGGTACTCAGCTCACTTTCTCCTTTTTATTCATTCAGTTTGGACCTTTCAGTCCATGGGTTGGTGCCACACACATTTGTGGTATAGCATCTCACCTTCATTGATCCAATATACATAATCTTTCCAAGACATGCTTAGTGGCATCTCTCACAGATGTTGCAAAATCCTGTCAAAGTGGCAATTGGTGTTATCCATTACAGGCTCCTTATAGTAGATTTTTTTAATTGATTAAAAACTGTTATCTAGTTGCAGTAAGAGTGGTTCATTCATTAAGAGTCCTGTGCTTCTAAGTGGTTCCCATGTTTGGAAGCTTAAAACTGTTCATGCGGTACTTATAAGACTTGGTCATTGCCACCATATTGATTTGCATAGTCATTAGACTGGTGGAAATCTGGTTTCCATGCATCCTTATTTCCATTTGTTGTCTTTTACTTCTTTTTTTGTATTTCCCTTTTAAAATCTTTTTAATTGTGGATATGTGTCTGTGTATGTGCACATGTGAGTTCAATGTTCACAGAAGGCAGCAGAGGGCATCAAATCCTCTAGAGCTGAAGATACAGAAGTTGAGATTCATCCAGCATGGGTGCCAATAATTGAACTCAAGTCCTCTTCAAGAGCTTTGAATGTTATTACCTGCTGTCTCATCTCTCAGTGTATTTAAACAAAAATATCCTTCCTAGAACAAGTCAACACACTTCTAGCTTTGTAAGCAAGTGACAAATAGTTCTTTCCCCAAATTGCTCAAGATCTATAATTTCTTTTACATCAAAAGGACCGTCAACAGAGTTTACCTCATAAGTCATAAATTCAATTGAATTTTGCCCCAGTTTTTAAAAAGAGAACCCCATTCCTGACAACTATATCATGTCTCTAAGAACTTGAATGTTGACAAGCTGTAATTGTGTTTATTTATGGCCATGTTACTCCATTCTCTGATGCAACAACAAAACACCACAAAGCAAGTAAATCACAAAGAAAATGAAAGATTTAGTGCAGTTGTATTACTGACAGGGACCAAGACAGAGCAGAGCATCTTATGGCAGGTACAGAGGCATGTGTCTATGAACAAGCATACCCCTGGACTTCCTTTACATACTTATCCTTGAAGAACAAGAATCCTGGGCCCTCCTCACAAAATTTAATTATGGTATGTGTGTGTGTGTGTGTGTATGTGTGTTCTCTTTTTGTGATTTTCCAGATAAGGTACATTTTTTAATGTTCTAAACATAAAATTTTTAGGTTCTCTTATGTTGTGGTTCACTTGCTTCTCCTAGATTGCCAGAGGTTTGCCAATATTGAAAAATGTTGTTTGTCTTTTCATTTTATTGTATTGGTGCAGATAGGATCTAGACTTTGACAGTGTTTGAAATTTTTCATATGGAACTTAACATGACTACCAGAGAGTATATCATAAACATGTGAAACAGAAAAGCTGTACATTGAGAGCAATATTTTATATACATGTATATGTCAACCCCAATAATACACATTTTATTGTGTTGGAAGAACATTCAGAAATATGTTTTACTGGAGTTGGTTAACAGTGCTTCATATCAACTAAGTGCAAATTGATTGACCATATATAGCCTGGGGAAGAATATTAAGAGAAAAACTATAGTGAAGTGAATGTTACTCTCTTGCTTCTGATATACAATGTTGGTCTGAATGAAAAATGTCCTTCATAGGCTCATGTATTTGAACACTTGGTCCTCAAGCAATGGTTCTGCTTGGAACTTTTAGGAGGTCATCTTGCTCATTTTTCTATCACTGTTCTAAAGACCATGACCAAAATAAACCTGAAAAATAAAGAGTTTGTTTCCATTTACAGTTAAAATTCATCTTGAAGGGAAGTCAAAGCAGGAGCTTAAGACAGGAACCTGAAAGGAGAAACTGAAGTAGAGACCATGGAGGAACTCTGCTAACTGGCTTGTTCCTCTTGACTTGCTCAACCTGATTTCCTATGTAACCAAGGATAAGCCAGGACCACTTGCCCCAGAAAGATCGCAACAATGGTCTGGACCCTTCTACATCAATCTTCAATCAAGAAAATGTCCCACAGGCTTACTCACCGGTTAATCTTATGGACACATTTTCTCATTTAAGATTTCCTCTTCTCAGATGACCTTAGCTTGTGTCAAGCCTATGAGAGAAAGGGGGGTGGGGGAACCTTGTCAGGGGAAGTATGTCACTGGAGAAGGGCTTTGAGATTTTTAAAGTTTAGCCTCACTTCCTGTTCACTCTTTGATTCTTGTGTGTGGATGAAAATGTGATCATCTCACTTCCTGTTCTTTCTACCATGTTTGTCTTACCTGTTGGTATGACTTCCCTGCTGGGATGCATCATATTCTTCTGGATCTGTAAGCCAAAACAAACACATTTGCCTTATATTGTTTTTTATTAGGGTATTCTCTCACAGTAACAGAAAGGATACCAGTAGACATATCAATTAGATGTCCCTCTTCGGCCAAGACCAGGTTCATTATTCCTAATACTGGCATATTGACTGTGCTCATGTCCCACTGTGCAAGAGGAGGTGGGTAAAGAAACAGGAATCTGATGTTGGTTGATTCACATACAGATACATTCTCCAGTAGAGCGCTGGCTTACAGGTGGTCAGCTGTATTTGTTGCTGGTATAATCATAATCACACACTTTAAATATTATATGCATTTATGATCTACAATTTCATCAATAGGGCTTTTTAAACTATGAGTTTTACATGAGACAAATTAAATACAGTCTTCAAAAAACTGTGTGTAATTAGGTAGCTGTATGACAGCTGCCACAGCCCAGGGAAACTAACAAAATCCTGATAATGTACACACTCACAGTGTTACAAATACTTACTCCAAACTGGCTTCTTGTTAAAGAAAAAATTAAATTGCACATGTTGATATATTAGGACTTTTCATGCAAATAATTGTATTTTTGACAGTGTTCAATTTGTATACTGCCAAATTCTAATTTATTAGTAGAAGACAGTAGCTATAGTAAATTATTCTTTTCTATTTTAAAACCTCTATTTCAAGAATTTTGATATAATCCATCTTTTTTTTTTTTTGAGTCACAAGACCATTTAGGACTTTTCCATGCTGGTGATCACGCTATAGATTCCCAGTGTGCCTGTCCACTTTTAATTTTGCTCCATTCCTTGAATATGTTGTGTCACATCTTTGGAGTGGACACAGAGTCTATGTATATGTATATATGTATGTATAAAACAATGGGTAAATCTTTTTTTTTTATACTATGGAGACAGAAAAGCTCCCACTAAAAGGGTGGTGGTCCGCAATGATGCAAAGCCACCCACACAGGAATACCCTGCAACAAAGCTATGAGAGTTCCAGGGAAGCTGCCTAGTATTGCACAGGAGTGAGCTGCTAGTTCACGAATCTTCTCTTCCTTCCCTTTCTCTCCTTCCTGGATGTAGTTAGACAAAGTCATAGGCTCCTGTGTTTCCAACATCATACAAATGAAGATGAGGGAATGAAATGTACACTCAAATACTTGCTGAAGCAGCTGCTTCTCTCTTAAAACAACACACAAGGTCAAAGGAAGGCAGGAAGATGAAACATATTTTACATAATGATATCACTTTTCTCTTAATGTAACCTGTGAGGTTAAAAGCATTATTAGTCATGAGTAGATCAAAGTGATTTGAAATGGAGATCTGGAGTCAGAGGAAGAAGTAGGGACTAAGAGATTTGAGCCAGGAGATGAGGAGGACACTGGTGACCAAAGAGAAGCTTCAGGAAAAGGTGAATCCAAGGCACCCTGAGAGGCTCCTGTAGGGTTCGACTGGAGTGCAGTCCACACAAGACTTCTGTCCTGTTGGTGTTGGGTTCTTTAGAAATAAATTTGTTCTGAATCTTCTGAGTGCCTCTTGCAGAGTCAGCGTCAGTGCTGAACACTGGGTGGTGGGACATGTTACAAGAAGAAAAAATGCAAAGTAAATCCCACTCTGAAAGTCTCTTTGGTGTTATGAATATGGTCATCTTGTAGCAGGGTATTTCATGAAGTGACATTCTCAAGTAAGCTTTCATCCACACCCTTTTTTCTTAAGAGCTAGCAGCAAGGATTTGAAGAACTGTATAGCTTTGTGCCTGGCATTAACTGAAGAGCCCCACTTGCTGATGATCCAGGAAGATGGGAAAGTGTGTCACCCTTAAAAGAATTCAGTAAAACTCTAAAGGTTATAAAAGGGGGATTAGAAAGTGAATGAACATATACAGAGGTTTTTAATCTCCAACTTTAACCTACAAGTGTCCCTTAGTCTTGAATGGGTCTTGAGCTCCACCGTGGCTACCCTTGTTACCTTTGCTGATTGTCTTCATTTTAGATATCTGTGGTAATTGCAGGCTGAAATTCTCATTCCGGGCTTAGGATTATTTGTTTATTCTTTACTGAGACAATGTAAATTGACAATATGTAAATAAAACAAAAGCATCAGCCCATTACTGTATTTGCTCTAATCAGCTCCAGTAATAAAGGCAAGAGACCACCAACTCAGATCGTGTGTACATGGGAGAGTTCTTAATTCTTGCCAGTCCTGCAATACCCCTTGCAAGACTCTTGACAGACAGGAATTGTGGATTGTTTCTGGTATCTCTACTGTGTTTCTACATCCAGAAAAGAGACAAGTCTACCAGAAGGGCCTTAGCTGGTAGATGAATTGTCATAGACAAGAGGAAGCTCTGTGAAACCATCCGTGGCATGAGTATGCAAAGTTAGACAAAGAAGAACATATCTGTCAATAATTATTGAATGGCAATAAATTTGCATTGTATAAAGATTTTATTGTCATCAATTCACTAGACAGTCCCACTCTCCATGATAGCTGTGGCCAAGGTAAACATGTCTTTTTCCTCACAATCTTAATCACTAATATTAACTTTCAGATCAAACAATAGACATCACACAATAGGTTTGCATATAAGTCCATCGTGGTTTTATATATCTCTAACATATGTAGTAAACATGATATAAATTACAATATAATACAAAATATACATACATACTATATACTATATTTTTATGTTATATGATATATATTATATAATTATCAGTATATATATAATATGTTATTGCATATAATATATTATATATTATAATTTATTAAACATAATATAATATATAGTATATATTCTAACCTATATATAGTATACATATACAATATATATATACACATACCTACATATATGTACACTATATATATAATATATGTACAATGTATATATTATACACTCTACATGGTATATATATATGGAGTATACATACTATACATACATAGTATACTATACTATGTATACTATATGTATACATAGTATACTATACATACATAGTATTATATATATATATATACTATATGTGTACATAGTATACTATACATACATAGTATTTATATGGTGTATGTATGTATACCATATGTATACATACATACACCATATGTATGTATGGTATATATATATATATACCATATGGTATACATATAGTATACATACATACACCATATAAATAGTGTGATATATAGTATATAGTGTAATATATAGTATATATATTATATAGTACAATAAAATATACATATTATATAGTGTTTAATAATATATAATATATATTATATAGTGCATATATAATATATGTATACTGTATGTTATATAGTAAATGTAATATGAACATATAGATTAAGTGACAAGACACAAGATTGCAATTACAGTGTTGAAAATTTTTCTTTTTCTGGGGTCCAAGTAAGTGAACCATACCTCTCCTGGGTCTGGTGTGCCTAAGGTATTCTTGGATTTGGTTTAACAGGAATGGTTTTAAAACACCCATGTGCCTCTACAGTTCCAATTCACCTCCAACACATTTATCAGGAAACTCCCTTTCTACTCGCAGGAGTAAGTCACATATCAGTCTATATTTTATGGGTGCAGAATAGAATATGCCTTCATTTGTGCACCAGACACAGAGTCATCCCCCATTCAAAAATTTCAGACAGAACTCTGGTAAAGTAAAGACTTTTGGGACAAAGCACTGGCTTGTAAAACCACTGAAGTTCATGGTATAGAGTCTTAGAGAAGGGTACAGCTTGATCCCAATATTGGCTTTGAGGCATAGTGTCTTCTGCAGGTCACCTAACTCATTTGTTTCTATTTTGTTCTGCATCAACTCTAGTGGCCAACTTACTGTCTCATAAGTACAGTGCATTCGTCAGTTTTAATTAGAAGCCCAGGAGCCTCACCTGTTTTAGGAAACAGACCTGACCTTTTCAAACATGGTTTCAAGTGAATCAGCTGAAAGCTCTTAACAAAGATCTGATTTTGACTTTGACCAATAGAATCAAATTGTCTGTGGGTGGTGCCTTTTTGTTTGTTTGTTTGTTTGTTTGTTTTTGTTTTGTTTTTTTGTTTTTTGAGACAGGGTTTCTCTGTGTAATCCTGGCTGTCCTGGAACTCACTCTGTAGACCAGGCTGGCCTGGAACTCAGAAATCCACCTGCCTCTGCCTCCCAAGTGCTTGGGATTAAAGGCGTGCGTGACCACCGCCCGGCTGGGTGGTGCCTTTATTATTAACACTTTTAAAAGTTCCTATGAGAATTAGTTCAAGTATGTAAACATGAGCCATCAATCTTAAAATGTAAAGAAAGCTCAAGAGATAAATAACACTGAAGTTTCTGAAAGGCTAATGGAAACTCCCTGGGGACTTCCAAAATCTGAGATTCTATGAATCTAAATATGCATTTGTTTCCAAGAAAAAGGGGATGAACTCTTGAGTTTAGCATCCCATGAGGAAGGCCCCATTGACCTGTCAATATGTATAAAGCAAATATTGTAAGGTCTAAGAACATGGAATGTGAAGAATATGAGAAAGAACCTAGGTAGGAAATAGCTCCTGAAGCATTGGCCTATACCCTTGTGGCACAAGAAGGTCTCACAGTGGATTTCCTGATTTACCTATTTTATTTCTGGGTGTTCAGTTTTCCAAAGGGCATCGATCTGCAGAAAATTCACTACATCTGAAATCTTTTTTGAGAGAAAAACAAAACCCAGCATCATGACTGCTCAATGGTTCTGTTTGTCTGTTTGTTTGTTTTTCAGTGACAAAGACATGACCAGTAGACTCTGGCTCTCTGCAGACATGGGGCCTTCCAACTTATCTCTACCCACATTTCCTTTCAGCTCCTTCTTAAGCTCTCTCTCTGTGCATGGGCACAAAAAAAAAAGAGGACATTCGCGTCCTCTTTTGCCATCAAGATTCTGTCAGCCACTTCAGTGGATTTAGAGCCACCCAATTCTACCTATAGCTATCTCACATAGAAGATGGATAAACTTATGTGACCACATTACAGAAGGCTTGTATACTGGGCACTGAGAGAAAATATAAATATTATCAGATTCTTCTTGAGAACATGAAGAAGAAGGTATAGTATTTGATATGTAGCATTATGTACTTAATCTCCTCTCTCTCTCCCTCTCTCTCTCTCATGCACACACACACATGTAAGTATACACACATACACAAAGACATTCATACATAGAATGCAAACACACAACGACAGTCATACATAAAGCTTGTGTACACACACTAACACAAAAGTAGTCATGCATAGAATGTGTATATATGCATGTGTACACATACATACAAACAAATAAATCTCATGAACCAACAATAATACCTGAGTCATGTGCACTATTTATGAATGAATATCTCCAAGGGAATAGTACATTCCTCTTGTTTTATAACTTGTTTGACAATGTAAGTGATTGGATTCATCTTAAACATGCAGTTTGACCTTTGTAGTCCTGGATTTTGGAAGAGGTGTTAGCCTTACTCCATCACCATGTGAAATGGTTGCCTTTTGTTGGGATGATGTGCCCTTTACCACACACATTAATCTATGTTTCAGTGCTGGGTGTTGTACTAGTATTCTGCTGTGTTTATCTGTTAAACATACTGTGGCGGTTTGAATAAGAAAAGCTCCCATAAGGTCAGGTATTTGAATGTTTAATCACAAGGAAGTAAAACTGAAAGGATTAGAAGGATAGAAAGTAGTTTCAAAAGCCCATGCCAAGCCCAGTCTCTCTCTGTCTCTCTGGTTCTCTGTCTCTTTCTCTTTCTCATTCTCTCTCTTCCCCTCTCTATGATGCCCACAGATCAGAATGTAGAACTTTCAGCTACTTCTTCATATACCTGCCTTCATGACATTATGATCCCAGCCATGATGATAATGGACTAAGCCTCTGAAGAAGTTGCCTTGGTCACGATGTCTCTTCACAACAACAGAGATTCCTAAGATTGAAATAACAATCATTTTGATTACTTTGTCCCACAGTCTTTGAATAGCCTTTTTACAGACTGTAACCAACTGCTTCCTTCCCAAAATATTTGGTCCACACCCTTTGGGCAAAGCAAAATTACTATGGCTGTTCCTTATTAAAAATGAAGGCAGAAATATCCAGTCCCCAAGAAGTTGACAGAACTGTGAGAGGAAAAAGTCTATAAATGGCACTGATATCAGGAGATAGATAAACAAGGAACCTATTGGTAGAGGCCTGAACTAGTAAGAAAGAACCAAGAATTAAATCAGAAAGTTTCTTGAGGATGTCCACTGGGGTCAGCTGGAGGGCTATGGCCACCTGTAGAAAGAGTGATTGAGTAGAAAATATTGGAAACAAACGCAACAGACAGCAGGAGGACTTGTGACTTTGTCTGTTCAGTTTACATTAGAGTGGGGCTCATTTTTTGATTCAATTGGCTAACTCTTAGAATCTTTGTACTGTAGTGGTTCAGAGAATACCTGAACATCATGGAAGACCATCAGGTGAATGAACTTGAGTAAAGTCTTTAACTGCACCTTTCTGTTTATGATTTGGAGATGCTGAGGCCAGCACACCCAGATCCTGGAAACCTGACATGAGAGATTAAGAAATACAGACACAAGCTAATCCCTTGGGAATGTCAGTCATCCAGTCTAGAGAATCTGCATGTTCTAGGTCAAAGAGAGACCCTATCTCACAAAACAAGGAGGCTGGCTGCTGAAAAACCCACCAGAAGTTGAATTTTTGTCTTCACACACATACATATGCATGTGCACACAGGAGCACACTCACATGAAGAGAGAGAGAGAGAGAGAGAGAGAGAGAGAGAGAGAGAGAGAGAGAGAGAGAGAGAGAGATATGCTTCAGTAGCCTGCAAGGATAATCAAGGATAATCAGGATTTGTGAAGCAGGGAGATAAAGTGGAAACCTCAGGGAATGCATGAAGAAAGACAGTCTGAAGCTCCAAGGGCACTGCTGGACGCAATTGGTATAGACTGCCCATTTGCTGGGAACTTGATCAGACTTGAGGCCAGAGATTGTCAAAATGAGGAGGAATTTTGTTCTAATGAAGAACAGAGGGAGAAGAGATAGATAGATGATAGATAGATGATAGATAGATGATAGATAGATAGATAGATAGATAGATGATAGATAGATAGATAGATACAAAGAGACAGAGACAGTGAGAACTGCAGATAATTCAGAAGTCCAAATTTTCCAGCAAATCTTGAGCATAATTCTCAGCTTAAAAATATCAACTAGATGCTCAGAGCCAAAGCTACTTAGATGCTTGGGGTTAAGTTTCTCTTCAGCATCAACAGTGTAGGTCAAGCCATGGCTTTGCACTTTCTCTCTATGTCACAAAGGCTGTTTATGGATTAATATGGTCTGAAAAATAAGCATTCAGAATTAAATGTAAAGTAAGCGACAAATTAGAAAACCAATAATCTCCCAACTATGTCACACCTTCACAGACTTCAAAACACTTGAAAATCCACACTATTAGAAATGGTGCTTTAAAAACAAATTAGAAACTATGCATCAGATTGCAGTAAGGATACTGCACGGTTGGCTTTTAACAGCATTTAATTTCCCCATGATGATGTTTGATATTTAAAGTTCAAACCTGCTCCTCTCCCATTCACCCTGCTCATTCTGCTCACTGCCCCATGCTGCTTGCATTCACTCTTAGGTTCCACACCTCTGTGACAACCTGATTGGCTCAGAACACCAGATGGCATGTTAATTTTGGCACAGTTCTACCAGGCAAGAGGACAAGGTGGAGGTTTATATAGGCAGATTCTTTCTGAGGCTGTAGAAAGTCTGTCCAGACCTCTCACCAGCTTCTGACCATCTTTGGTATTTCTTAGTATGTAAAAAGATTATTCCCACCTTTGCCTTCATTTCTACATGGTATTCAACCTCTGCAGCTCTGTTTCTGGTTCCAAACTCCCTCTTTTCATAAGGACACAACTAGCATTTCTCCAGCAAGAACTTGTCTCAATTAACTGCATCAAATTTATTTCTAAATAATGACACATTGTTAAACACAGAACTTAGGAATTTTCAGGGAATGTAATTTGATCTCTAAATTTTAACTAGAAATAAATGTGTCATTATTTCATAGGTTCTGACAATGGTTAATTTTAGACAAAGCAAGGCATGTGTAGGCAAATTACATACAGAAAAAAACTATTGTAAAGTGAGGCTGACATATTGAATTTACAATTTACAATTTACAATTTACAATTTACAATTTACAATTTACAATTTACAATTTACAATTTACAATTACAATTTACAATTTACAATTTACAATTTACAATTTACAATTTACAATTTACAATTTACAATTTACAATTTACAATTTACAATTTACAATTTACAATTTACAATTTACAATTTACAATTTACAATTTACAATTTACAATTTACAATGCCTGAGCAGGTTGTATGGTTGGTAGTGGGGAATAGGTAAAGGATGGATATAGTGGTCAGACAGTCCCCTGTCCCTTTATGGATCTGCATTCTTATTCAGAACGTCTATGTCTCACAGAACACCAGCCAGACTTTGGAGACATGGAGAGCGATGAGAAGATGCAGCGTGTGGTAGGTTGCAAACATCAGAGAAGGCCATGATGATGAATAGCAAGTATGATCCACTAGAGAAGCCGGAGAGTCAAAGAATCTCAGGCACACAACCCAGGACACCCGAATGTGAAACAGGGGTGACGGTCTTTAAAGACAAAGGCTCACGGCAAATGTAGGTGAGAGGGTAGAATGCTGAGTTCACAGAATGAGCAGAACATATGCGCTGACTCCTGAGCCAGGCTACATCGCAGGTTGGAGACAACAGAATCCAGGGAGAAATAACGTGGCTCACATTTGACTGAATTAACAATGAAACTGTGGGAAAGGAATGAGAGTGAAAGGGAGAACTTGAAGAACCACTAAAAGATGAGAATTCCCAGAAAACACACAGCTGAAGCACTGATATAATAAACATTGACTTACCAGAAAATAAAGGGGCCCTAGAACCTGATCTTCCAGTGTTCGACAACACATGACATAGTAAGGAAACAGCCAAGGAAAGGATAGTTTGGATTTGCTCTCTACCTTTGGGATTTAGCTGGGGACTCCAAGCAATCCCTTCCCTTCTTGCTGTCAAAAGCCGAGTCTCCATGAGATAACGACATAAAAGCAAAAGGATAAGGTACATAAAATCAGATGCTGGGGAGAACATAAAAAAAAAAAAAAGTTTTTTCTTATTCCATTTTACTCTGCAATATAATTCTAAGATGGAAAATTATAGTCTTTATAGGAAGTTATGTACTTACGAAATAGAAGGCAATTTATGAAAAACCGACAAAGCAATGTTTTGTTTTGTTTTGAGTTTGTTTTACATTTGAGAGACACTAAAGCTGGCTTGACCCATTTATCAGGGGAAAGGCAAGGATAAAGTGCCCAGGTGTGGAAAATGTACTTCTACAATTTCAACTAGATTAACTGTAATTTTCCTAATCCTTTTTTCTCACATCTTTTGCTCGTTCCTCATAAAGAGTTCAATATCCATCTGTTTGGAAATCTCCATATAAACACAATGCCTCATTCGTGTGCTGCTTCCAACAGGCTCATGAGCTTCCTCACTGTTTCGTATTCTGTCAGGATAGTTTAAGACTTCTGTCCCTGGAGCATCCTCTCCCATGCTCCGTAATGTTTTTGATATTTAAATAACGAAGAAAGATGGTCTGAACACCAGTGGTCAGTGCGCCAGGGACATGAGGGGTTTGTTATATTTGAAGTAGATTTGCATACCCAATGAAAATTAATCTTTTCAAAAAATAGCTCCATGTACAAGCTCTGTTCAAATAAACATCAGAAATGCTAACCTAGCCTGATAAATGGCAGTCACAGCCAGTCTCTTAGACTCTTCAATTCTATGGAGTTGAAGATTTTGTTGAGGGGAAAATTTGAAGTGGTGATTCTCCCTAGAAACAAAGGAAAAGGTTGAGTTTTGCTTTCTGGATCTATGTGGTTGTCCAGGCAAAGAAGAAATTCTTTTCATAACTCTTGTCATTGTCATGACTAAATACCCAAAGCAAGCAAGTTGAGCCACATTCCACCGTGTCTGAGAAGGCATGGCTGCGGTGGAGGTGTCATGAAGACAGGGACATGAGGCAGCTGGACACACCTGGAGCAGTCACATGACACAGACAGTCAGGAAGCAGAAACAAAGAGGTGAATGCTCAAGTTTGGCTTAGCTTTTCTCTAGCTGTATAGTCGGGACACTAAACTGTGGACACTAAACCCCACAGACAAGGCCACAGACATTCCCTCGAGGTGACCGTAGATCCTATGAAGTTTAAAAATCCATATAAATCATTACCCACATTTTTCGTTATTGATACAAATATAGAAGTAATTTAAAGAGAGGAATAAAAAAGTTGGTTTGTAATTTGAGAAGGTTCAGTCCAAGGATTGAAGGTCTGTGGTGAGAAAATGCATCTTGATACAAAGATGTGATGAAGCAGAGCTATTGGCTCTCAGCAACCAGAAAGGACAAAGACTACAAAGAAAAAAAAAATCTTTAATGATAAACTTCCTCTAAGTACTATAACTAGCCCTGCCTCCTATTCTCCAACTGATAAAGTCAGCACCCCCATGATCCAACTACCTCTTGATAGCATACCCAAAGCTTAAGAAGGGACACCATATATCCAAAATACTATGTAGGGTCATATCCTTATATCCTTGTATTACTATACTAAAAATGAAACCATTTTAAGGTTGAGCTGAGGTGACTACTGTTGATTGTTTTAATTAGGTGATATAGAACTTACACAAAGGACCAGACAGTGAATGATTGCAGCCAACCAGCATATAAGGTCTGTCCTCACCACTTAACTCTGCTAGGAGCGTAGGTAGCAACAAAAGAAATTCACTCATCAGCAGGCAAAGATCAACAGCTTTGCGATCTGACCTCCTTGTGTCTGGGCTGCCACCAGAAGGTTCTTCTCAACATTCCAGAAAAGAACATTATTTCTGAGAAATAACATCAAGACATACCCAGAGAACTGTCTCTGTTGATTTCAGATCCAGTCAAATTGACAACCAAGGTTAATTATAACAGTTGCTTTTGTTCTGTCACCTGGAAAGCTATTTCTCATTCCTTTAAGGAATTTCTAGGATGTTCTTTTTCCACACTGGTTTCAAAAAAAATTTTTTTAAAGTCCCAAAGTGGCGAAATTTCTGTATTGCTCTTGAGTAGTAAGCTGTTGATATCTACCTACATGTATTGAAATAACCCCTAAGCCCTGAATTTAAAAGATGTAAAAAATAAAATAGGCAATTAGTTTCCCGTGAGAAGCTGATGAAGTGTGGTTTATTTTATTAAATAAATAAATTAAATTTAAAGATCTGGTTCAATCACTACAAAATCTTTAATGTGTGCATTTAAGACCAGTTTATCTTGTTGTTTTTTAAGACTTATTTTGATTTATGTATCTCTGTACATGCATACAAGTGCCCATGGAGGTAAGAAGTAGGGGGTAGGGGGTCCCTGGGGATGGAGTTGTGGCTTTTGAGCCTCCTGAGATGGGTACTAGAAGCATACTCAGTTTCTTCACAAGAGTGTCACACCCTTAAACGCAGAACCGTTGCTCCAGACCCCATTTCAGTGCTTTATAATGGGTGAAAATGTCTCCCAGTGGTACTCAAGAAGAACGTGGTTATGTTCCTAGTGAATAACTACACTCAGTGATAAAATCCAGATGCCAAATTGCTTACAATTCAGTCTATCAGTTTGTTCTATGGTTGTTCTTATGATCATTATGTCAGTCATCTTTTCTCCAAACTACAGGAATTGATTTTTAAATACTTTTGTTTATTTTTTGAAATTTTCATACATTAATACAACATATTTTTATCAAATCCATCCAACAACATGCTGCATTTTACGTTATTAACAGATGGGTTATAATTACAGTGAAACCCCATAAGTTAACTTTTACAAAGTCAGAAATGATATTTTCTACATTTTTATAAACTAACAAGAAATGTGGTTGCTATTTTATTTAAGCAGGTGAATTATTGATTTGGGTGATAATATCACAGTAACAGAAATGTGTCTGAACACCTGTTTCTGCGATATTTTTAGCAAATAGCAGGGGTTTCTTTTAAAACAACAATTGCTTCTACACGTGCCATTAAAATGTCATATCCACTATGGAGATTGAGGATGTTGCTTCCACAGGGTCCTGCTGGGAGGTATATATTGGCTGTGACTGGTGTCCTTTGTAGAGTGGCTCATGCAGAGCTGCTGGCAGCAGCCAAGCCTCAGCTCTGCCATCTTCCTGTTCACTTGTGCTTTGATTAGGATAATTCTATTATTTCTCTATAGAAATCTTCTAAAAATGATTGCCCTATCTATCGTACTATTCAGCTGAACATGGATGATGTAATCCATGTATTCTATAAACCAAAAAAAGTAAAAAAAAAAAAAAAAAAAAACCACCCTAAATTTGCTGAGGTTAAGCAAGAAAGGAAGACTCCTTGTGCAAATACCAGCTCTCATTTCGTATGTAGAATGTGACAGGTGTCTATCTGATGGATGAAAGGGAGAGGAGGTTAATCAGTTCATGTGGGAACCATCAGGAAGGAATGTTGTTGTCCTGTGATAATGCCAGATAATGTAAATAGACATTTTGGCATTTGACCCAAGGACTTCAGTAGAGAGATCCTCTCTGGACTGCACTGCATGTTGGCTGGCAATCTCTCCTGCAGCCAGACACCTGGAGTTCTTGGCTTACAGGTAGGCTGAGAACTTCAGTAGCCAGTGAGGACTTCTCAGCTAGACTTGGCCAAAGGCCTGAGGAAGGGAAGGATTCTGCTGAGTTCTTGAAGCTGAATCTTGAAATACCATGGTTCAGTTTTTGTCATGTTTAGTTGCTTGCTTCCATAGTCTGCTAAATGATTATATTTCCCACAGCCTTAACAGGTCTTCCTGGATGCCCCTCCTCTTCACCATCTCCCAGTCCATCTCAACTCTCTTTGCAGTCATATTGAAATATGTTGGGCCATTCATATGCTTTCTCAATTCCTGGAACCTCACAATCACTTTCTACTAGGGACAACTTCTATTGGCTAGAAACCTCCTAACTCCTGAATGCTTTCAACACTGAACTCAAAGACACCCCATTCCCTGCAGCATTTCACTCCACACACTTCACCAGGATACTTCTCAGTCAGAGCTGTGCATACTCCACTTCTTATTCTGTCACATCTTACTAAACTGTGAGGTATTTTTAAGTCTACATGGGATATCATGGAAATGAAATATTCCAGATCATGCTATGAAAGGACATCTCAAAAACCATTTCTTTCACAATTCATGAGAATGGGTGTGTTGCTTGGGTTAGGTGAACCAGGGCCTTGCTTCTAGGGCTCTAGTTTAAATACAGAACCAGTTTCCACTCTTCCTGGGTCTAAGCCAAGTGGTGTCACAGATGGATGTGGGCTTTTCTCTGTGGATCTCATCTCCTTCTGATCTTCTATGTTGCCACTCCTAAGCCAGATGTAGTAATGGATGCTGCCACCATCACTGGTTTTGTTCAAGGACATCCCTTTTTAAACATTACAAACTAATTGTTATTCTTAATGTTGAGGTATGAATAGAAAAAGTCCTCCATAGGCTTATGTGTTTAGACTCTTGGTCCCAAGCTGCTGGCACTTGGGGGCAGGGGTGTGCTCTTATAAGATATAACCTCTCTTTAAGAAGTATGTCACTGGGGCTAGCTCTTTTCTAGCCTAACTTAGTCCACTTTTTGTTTTTCAATCACCCAGACTCTCTCTATGCAGCCATGGTTCTGGTTGAACTCATTATGTAGACCATACTGGCCTCAAAATCACAGATATCCACCTGTCTCTGCCTCCCAAGTGGTGAGCCACCACTCCTGGCTTCTACTTCTCCATACTTTCTCTGTTTTCTCTTCCTCATTGCCAGGATGGTGTAAAGGTAAGTAAGTCTTCTCATTGTTTCCCAGGTTTTCCTTGCCAGGTTATGTGCATGGACTATTTTACAGTGCCTTCTGGAAACAGAGTAGAAATTCCCCCAGTATGTGAGAATGTACAGTATTGTTGGCAATTAGGACATCCCAGGCTCTCTTGAAAACACAAATAGATAGAATGCAGAATTGACAGTCCTGACTTAACTTTATATGAAGTCCCGATGCATTTTATATAAATGTCTAATTCCTTTTTATAGGGTAAAAAAGAAATTTGTTTTTCTATAGAAAGGTCATAATGCTTCCAGAGTCAGGTGCTAATGCCTTAATGGAAGAAATGGAATGGATGATTTAAGGACCAGTGTGTATAACATCTTCTGTGTAACCTGGCTTTATGTAAACGTATCTTCTACATAGACAATGTTGAGGAAGAAGAAAGCATCAGGAGAAAATGGGAACTTAACACAGGCCTCCTTTCTTGTGACTGAGTCTGTAGCAAAAGCAAGCAGTGTCAGCTATTTGGGCAGCTGTGTGTGTGTATGCGTGTGTGTGTTCTGAATGTATATTACATGTATTATAGATATATACATGAATGCATATATATGTGTTCATTTATGTGTTTATTTGTGTGTGTGCATGTGTATATATGTTTGTGTGAATTCACATGTGCTTATATTTGTGTGTTTGTGAGGGCCATGAATATTTGTATGTTTTCATGTGGGGGAGTATGAATGTGTGTGTGTGTGTGTGTGTGTGTGTGTGTGTGTGTGTGTGTTTGTCTATGTGTGTTGTGGCTGTGTGTGTGTGTATTCCTGTATGTGAATATATCTATGTATGTGTTAGACAGAGCTGGTAGATCCACAGCTTACTCTGGATAAAGTCTAATCTCTTCTCTGTTTCTTCTTTTGTTCACAGGAAGTAAAGAGGCAGCAACCTTGTGTCTACTCTGAGACCTAGAGGACCCGTCTGAGGAGGAAGTCAATGCATAGTTTAGAACACAAAGAGAAAAACAAAGTTGGGCTGGGGAGATGGCTCAGTACTTACAATACAAATGTGGAGGCAAGAGTTTGGTGCCAGAACTGTAAACACCAAAGTCTCTTCGCTCAGATGTTTGCTCTTGTGGAAGAAAACTGGCCTCACCAGCTAGAAAGGCAAGCTCCTTACTCATGGCTATAGCCATCACAGATCAGCAAATACCTGGAAAGGCAACAGAAGATTCTGGAGCCTAGCCAAGACCCAAAGAACCGCCTAGCTGAGCCCTGAATAAATCTCTAGACTGAAAAATACTCAGCTACATAAGCATTCGTGGTGGGTTTTTAGTCTGTTAACATTTTTTAATGATTATTTTATGTATATAAAAATGTTATCTACATATATGTGCACCACATGCATGCAGTGCCTGTGGAGGCCAGAAGAGGACATTGGAACCACCTGAGACTTGAGTTACTAATGGTTCAGAGCCACTATGCTAGTGCTAGGTCTTCTACATGAGAACTAAGAGCTCTTAACTACTTCCCATCCCTTTTGTCCCTAACCCATTTTCTTTTGCTATGATAACATATCTAAAGCTGAATAGTACAAAAAGAAATATGATAATTTACCCCATAGTCTAAAGAGCTTAGAAGCTCGGTATCAGCATCTTTGGGTTTTGGTGAGGACCTTCAGGGTCTATCTCACAGCAAGTGAGACCATGTTAAGAAGAGAGGTTACATTCAGATGCAGCAAGGCAGAGACTTGCTCTTTATAAAGCAATTTGGTCCCTTAGTAACTGGTCAGGATCCCATGAAAACTGCATTAATACTTCAGTATTATTTACTGATACCTTATCAACTTTTATTAGTGCTATACTTCAATACAGCCACACTGGGGACCAGGCTTTCAACATGTGAGCTTTTGTGGGACACTATATATAAATAATGGAATTTTGCTAAGTCACAAGAGGGTTTTTTTTTTTTTAATATTTATTGTGGCCAAACCAACTAACATAGACATTGTAACTGCAGTATATATGTGTATACATGTGTATTAAGCAAGGCTCTTTCTCTTAAAACACTGTGAAATTTGGAAGGGAGAAAACCTTCCAGATATATTTGTCCCACAGTTAGTAGTGAAGAACCTAGAAATCAGAAGTGTCTAAGATAACCCATAAAAAGGCCTTGTTCAATAATTAGTGATTTAATAAATGAGGATTTTCTTCTTTAGTTATATAATGGGTAACATGGTCACAGAAATGCTTCTAGATAGAAATGCGGATATTTACACTTTACTCATGACCATGTTAGCTACAAAAGGAAAGGGCAGAGGGAGGTATGAAATAGACATGGAAGCCTTGAGTGATCTCTTCTTCTGGCATAGGCCATACAGTTTTCTGTTGTTGTCTGTTGAGGTTCTGCACTTTCTGATGGAGATGTAGGATGAAGTGAGGCATGGGGGGTCTTGTATCACTTGTGAGATTTAACATTCACTGTCAACTTGAAAAATCCAGAATCATGAAAAAGGCAAGCTTCTGGGCATGCCTGTAGGGGATGATTTAGACTATGATATCAAAGTTGGAAGCCTCGATTTATTTGGGGGCAACACCATTCCATGTGCTGAAATCCTGAGCTGCATGAATGACAGTGAGCTGAGCATGGGTAGTCATGCTGGATGTGAGAAGGCCAATTGCTGTCCACACCATGGTGGATTGGACTCTCAGGATGTCAACAAAAATAAGCCCTTCCTTCCTCTATTTTTTTCCTCTCAGGTATTTTTTTTTTCCAGAGTGATGAGAAAAGTAGCGAATACATCTGACAGAACAAACACAAACTCTCCCAAGAAACATATAACACAATTGAGATAAAAATGTCAAAAATACTTAAAAACAGTCAAAAGTTTCTATGCAGAAAGGAAGTTTCATCAGAAAAGACATATAGCACATTTAGATTAAAAAAATCAAATATCAGAATCATTGTATATGGAACAACTGCCTCTAAGTCCTCTTAGAAAATAGTTTTGAAAAAGTAATGGCAGCTTAAGAAGCTATCAAAATTTACTAAAACATTTTCCCATGAAGGAAGATCATGTAGAATATGAGAATGTTGCATGTGAAATTAGGATTATCAATTTATTGTGAAGTATAAACATGAAAAATAGACTCAGCTGAAAAGAGAATTAGAAAATAGGAAGACATGGAGACCCACAGGAGAGTGGTGGAGTGAAGAGAAAACAAAAAAATCTAAGCTCAAATAACTTTGGAATTAAATGAGAAGAGTCAAATTAACTCTAGTCACAATACCACAAGGTTTCTTTTGGGGGGAAAAGATGAGTAGCAATGAAAAAAACCAAGAGATTATTTTAATGACACCTATTTCGTGCCTAATAAACCATCTTTATAAAAAGGGATAAATACAATACAATGTACATCTTCACTGTATTGCTGATGTTAATAAGGCATCTTGGAAAAAAAACTCCCATAAGTTCATTTGAAATATGGATTGTCTATTAGGTATACCATTCCAATGAATTGTCATGTTATATTTTTTTCTACTAAAAATTGACATCATTTTTTTAATTATGGCCCCAAAAGCATCAAAATTCAGTTAGGACAAGGGTTTTCTTGTCTCTCATAACGTTAAACATAATTCCTGATATATAACACAGTCACTTCCTAGAAGAATTGAAAACATCTGTTTTCATACAGACTATACACAGATGTGCAGGCAGCTTTCTCTGCATAGCCAAACACTGAAAGGAGAGAGATGTGCACAGTTAGACAATAATGCATTGATACTGTAAGAGACACTCTACAGATTGTGTTTAATAACACCTAAGTCAATGAGTCACCATGCAGCTAAGTCAAAGACACTGTATGATCTGATTTTCTATTCCTTGACATATGCATGCATGTATATATGTATGGTATGTGTATGCTTGTATACATGTTCACAAGTGTATAAGAATACAATATGTTTGTGTGTAGTTATATAACACGTGGTTATGCATGTGTTTTGTGGCTAGAGAATGACAATTGGCTGTCTTTCTTGATATTCTTGATATTCTACCTTATTTATTAAGATAGATTTTCACTTACCCAAAAACTTATAGCTGGCCTGCTCCAGGGATCCAGTGTCTGAGTCCGGATCATGGGATTACAGGCAGACTGCCATGGCCATCTGACATTTACATAGGCATTGGTGATTCAAATTTGGTTCTCATACTTGTCCCACTGAATCATCTCCACAGTTCCTATTCTGTTTTTTAAATTATCATTAAAGAAAAAAATGGGAACAGTGGTTTCCTGAGGGTGAGCTTCATAAATGTAGATTGTATTGAGACAAACAGGGTGTTTGAGATATGTTCAGTGTCTTCTCTTGAAACAAACCTCTTCAATTCTCTTCAATTCTGCCTGTTAACCAGAAATTCTACTAGTGTATCACTTGTGTGATATAGAAAACACAACATAAAAATATCTTACAGTTTTGTGTTAGGATTTCCCATGATTCATAGTGAGATATGAAGAACAAGCTTCAATACCCAGCTGCTTAGTCTGAAGTTTTACTATTTCTATGATTTTGATTTAACAGTGCCAATCAGCTAAAAAAAATATTATTGCTAAAATTGTAAGATATTTCGAGCTAAATATAATAATTAATTTGACAAGATACACTAAATACCCTTGTGAGGAACCAAAAATGAAACAAATATATAGAGAAATAATCATTGTCTTAACAAACGCAGAATTTTCAACACACACACACGCACACACACACATATACACACACACACATGCACACACACACATATAGTGTCTGATGACAGTGTTTTTCACCTTGTTTATGTGTACTCTATACCTTCTCTAGGGAAGTGTTTCAGTAAGTCTTTTGAATCTGTCATTGTTGAATTTTGATTGTTCCTTGCCTATTGTGAATAATAAAATTTTTTATCAGATGTAGTTTTTGCAAAATTTTTCTTTCATTTTAATTCTGTCTTTCTACTATTTTGGTTAAGTCTTTTGAAGTGGAAGTGTTTTTTTCCCCAGTTTTCAAACATCTAATTTCCAAGCTTGATATATTTTAACATAGATACATCCTGGCTTTATATTGTCTCAAGTACATGGGGGAAACACCTTTTCAATTGACATTTAAAGTCAATTTTTATTATTCTTACATAAAAAGAAAAAATTCTAAAGATAACGAATCAATATAAAATGATGGCAATATGAACACTGAAACACAGTCCCTGTCATGGTTACTTGAATGGTCCTCTTGATACCATTTAGAATCACAAGGGAAGTGTTTCAGTAAAGGACTGTCAGGATCAACTGTCTGTGGTACTGTTTTATTTGTCTTGCTTTTTACATCATGTCTATGAAACCTTTGTTTCACAAAGGTGCATGATTACTTCAAAAAACATTGTCGCATTAGGGCATGCCTTTAAATCTGTGATCTATATTGAGTTTACTGGAATTTATGGACTGAGACAGGATCACATTGACACTTGCTGGCACTTTTCACTGGAAAAGCATCTTACCCTCCATTACCTTGATTTCGTTGCTTTGTCAGAAAAAAAGTTATATACACGGACATTGATGTCTGTGTTACCTATTCTTTCCAGTTGATCCAGTGGTCATTATTTTCCTGAATATAAATATATTTTGGGTGTGTATGAGTGTGGGTGTGTGTTTGATAATGAACAGAAATAACATTGTGAGGAACTAAAAAGGACACAAATACATGAAGTGAAAATACTTTTCTGTATTGAACTGCCTTGTGAGACTTAGATCTGGTGTGGTCTACCAACTTATTTTTCTTTTTCCAAAATGGTGGTGCCTTTCCTTTAAAAATACAGCCGTATGAGGAGTTCTATCACTTATCACTTCTACCACTTAGTACCTGAGAATCAGCACTATGAGGTCTGAAGCAGTTATTCTCCACCAAGGCAGCAGGAGTGTCTATGGACTTGGCGAAGTTTGTCATGAATCCAGATAGCTCCTGGTTGGCTGGTGGGAGAAGACACTCTCTTGGCTTTCTCAGTTTCACCTTACCTATTCTTTACTTCCTGACTTCATATCCACTGCTGATCTGGGATTGGATTCTCTACTTTAGCCACGCCTCTAGAATACTCAAGGTCGTAGTAATCTGGAACTCTAAAGCTTACTTCATGTGTCACCAAGTCTCAGGAATTATGACCACCCAGCAACTAGAATTCACATCTTGAAAGTATTCATTTAAAAAAGTATTCATTGATGGTTTTATTATTCTATATAGACAATGAATCTCATTCCTAGATTTTCATCTTGGTCAGAAGCATAATTTGGAAGGCATATCTTTAGATATTCTATTAGTATTGAATAGAAAATCCACAGTATTTTTGTTTATCCAAACATGTTTTTCTATAAAGCCACAGGTAAACAAAGGCTGTACTGTAATGTAAAATATTGCCAGCTACTTGAGTTTCATTCCTTTGCCCTGCCAAAACCAGAAGCTCATCATTACAACATGTTTTAATATTGATACTATGATACTACTGAATATATCAGGTAGAATTGACTGAAGGAGTATTTTCCATCATAGAGGCCATCTGAAACCTGGGCTATGCAGCAGAATCCATCTTAAATTATAAAAATAAAATTCATATTATGCCATAGTTCCCAGGCATGATCTCATTTCCCTGAGCAGCCTATTCTACTGTCCCTGTTAATAGCAGGTTTTCAAACTAATTTATGTAGTTTAGAGAGCAAATAAGGAGTAGATAAGTAATGCACCAAGGGAAGAAAGAAGAGAAAGGAGCAGAGGGAAGGGAGGAGGGAGAAGGACTTGATGTGCTAGGGAAACCGAAGACATCCATTCAACTTCTCTTTCCAGATGCTTAACCTTAAGCACAATTTCCAAAGTTCCTAGGACTCTCCTCACTCCCTTGTCTTCATCTGTTATTTTTAAATCCTGAAGACAGAATGGCACACATTGTTTAATCAGAAAATAATTCAGGACAGAGAAGAAGAAGAAGGAGGAGGAGGAGGAGACAGAGGAGGGAGTGAGAGAGACACGAGGGACAGAGACAGAAACAGAGACAGAGAGACAGAGAGAATACAAGCTTATTTAGACTGTGTGAACTACTCTTAGAACATGTAAAATCAAAATTTATTATTCTTAGAAAAACCATTAAACTGAAAGAAAAAATTACATAATTATCTCATTAGATGCTGAAAAGGTCTTTAACAAAATCTAACACCCATTTATGTTCAAAATCTTGGAGAAGTCAGAGAATCAAGGCATATACCTGAACATAATAAAAGCAATATACAACAAGCCAATAGCCAACATCAAATTAAATGGAGAGAGATTTAAAGGAATCCCATTAAAATCAGGGACAAAACAAGGCTGCCCACACTCTCGCTATCTATTCAGTATAGTATTTGAAGTTCTAGCTAGGGTAATAAGACAACAAAAGGAGATCACAGAGATAAAATTGGAAAGGAAGTCAAGATATCATGATTTGAGGATGATATGATAGTATGCATAAGTGACTTCCAAAATTTTACCAGAAAACTCCTGAAGCTGATAAACAACGTCAGCAAACTGGCTGGATATAAAATTAACTCAAAAAAAAAAAAAAAAATTCAAAGAAAATCAGTAGACCTTCATAGAAACAACAAGGGGGTTGAGAAAGAAGAGAAACAACACAGTTCATAATAGCTATAAATAATATAAAATACCTTGATGTAACTATAACCAAACAAGTAAAATATCTATATGACAAAACTTCAAGTCCCTGAAGAAAGAAATAGAAGATATGAGAAGATAGATAGTTCTCCCATGCTCATAGATCAGTAGAATTAAGATAGTGAAAACTGCCATCTTACCAAATGCAATCTACAGATTCAATGTAATTCCCATCAAACTTCCAACACAACTTTTTTACACACCTTGCAAGAACAATTCTCAACTTCATGTGGACAAAGAACACTTCTCCATTGCTGGTGGGATTTCAAACTTGTAAAACCACTCTGGAAATGGGTCTGGTGCTTTCTCAGAAAATTGGAAATTGTGCTATCTGAAGACCCAGCTATACCACTCTTGGGCATATTTCCAAACGATGTCCCACCATACCTCAAGGACATACTCTACTATGTGCATAGCAGCTTTATTTGTAACAGCCAAAAACTAGAAACAATCCAGATGTCTCTCAACTGAAGAATGGATACAGACAATGTGGTTCATTTATACAATGGAATACAGCTATTATAAACAAAGGCATCATGAATTTTGTAGGCAAATGAATGGGACTAGAAAATATCATCCTGAGTAAGGTAATCCAGACCCAAAAGGATATGCATGGTATGTACCCATTGATAAGTGAATATTAGCCATGAAGTACAGGATACCTATAGTATACCCCACAGACCCAAAGAAGTTAAACAAGAAAAAAGGCCCAAGCAAGAATAGTTGAGTATCGCTTAGAAAGGGAAACAAAATAATCATAGGAGGCAGAAAGAGGGAGGGAATTTGGTGGGAAAGAGATTGGGGAGGGGAATGGAGAGGTCAAGATCAAGTGTGGCAAGAGACAGGAAAGGGGGTCAGAGGGGCAGGAGAAAGAATTGAAATCTGCAGCTGCCAGAGGTGGGAGCGTGGAAATCACTAGGAAGCCCCAGAGACCTGGGATGGGAAAGGCTCCCAGGAGTTAGTACAGGTGAACTTAGCTAAGATGCCTAATAGTGGGAACCTGAAGAGGCCACCTCCTGTATCCAGGCAGGACCCCAGTGGAGGTCCAACCCATCCAAACAACTTTCAACCCAAAATTTCTCCTGTATAAAGCAATGCAAGGACAAAGAAGGAGCAGAGACTGAAGGAATGGCTAACCAATAACCAGCCCAACTTGAGACCCATCCCTTGGGCAAGCACCAATCCCGGGCACTATTAATGATATGCTTGTAGACTGAGCCTAGCATTAACTGTCCTCTGAGAGACTCTACTCAGCAGCTAACTCAAACAGCTACAAATATCCATAGCCAAACATTGGATGGTGGTCAGGAGTTCCTACGAAAGAGTTGGGGGAAGAATTGAAGGCCCTAAAGGGGAAGGAAACCCCACAGGAAGACCAAAAGCATCAATTAACCTGGAACCCTGGAAGCTCCCAGAGACTGAGCCACCAATCAAAAAGCATACCTGGCCTGGACGAAGGTCCCTGCACATAAGGCTACCTTGTCTGGCCACAGTGGGAGAGGATGCACCTAACCCTGCAGAGACTTGATATGCCAAGGTGCCTTTACTTGCTCATTGTGATAAATCACTCTTTTCTTGAAGTCTGGCCCAATACACACCCCTTCTTCCTTAAATTATTTTCATCAGGGTATTTTATGACAGCAACAGGAAAGGTAAATGATATAGGTTCATTTGTGTCCATTGTTTTAAATCGTTTGCTTTAAATTTAATCCTTAAATTAGCTTACTAATTACACATTATTTTTCAGCCTTTTTCTTTATCAGGTTTTATAAAGCTTAACTGAACATCCTAGACATAGACAACCATGCATTTTAATGCTTGTGTGAGTATGTCATAACAAACTCTCCAACAGTTCACAAGACTGCCATTACACAAGCCAAGATGTCTACTGAGTCATTGGGTCACATTACATCATAGAACTGTCAATGTGTATGGTGTCCGGTGCTGAGCAAAGCACCGTCATGCACAGTGCTCTCAGAGGGGTGTGTTACGCATGTGCAGATGAACACTTCTGCAGCTTAGACTTCCTTCTCAGTCAGAAGCTCCTGGTGTTCCCTCTGAGCCCACAAAGGTTCCATCCAATTTGTATTTTGTTTTATTCTTGGCAGTGAAACTAATAAGAGCTAGAACTGACCAAGCCTAGACTTAGAGAATGCACTCCTCACAACACCTCCTGCACACTCAGTCACTTCCATCTGAACTGTTATTGGCCCATTTTGCTGCTGGCGGGTGGTATTTTGGTTCAGTCTTGTTCTTTATCCCTGGCTGCTCTAGCATTTACAGCAATTCCATTGCAAGTCCTGGGATTGTAGCTGTGAGCCACCACACATGGCTTTCCTGGTCCCTTTTCTGATGTGAACCCTGAGACATTAAGGGATTGCTTGCCCACATCTGCATACCCAAGAGCACAGAGCTCAAGGTTAAACAGAGGCGGTTGGCTTCAGATGTCATCTACCTGCCACCTAGCTAAACTGCCCTTAGAGTGTCTTTGCTTTGGGTTTTACTTATGAGGTAGATTTTCCTGAAAACTTGAAAATCCAAACTGCAAGATTCATAAGGCCAAGATGATGTTTTTAAAACTCAGATCTGACTTCTTAAGACCTGATCAAACCAGCACAGTGCTTGGGCTTGGTCACAAGTGAGATTCTGCAAGGTGCCAGCTTAAACATTGCTAACGTTTTCTGCTTTTCTGTCCTCAATGTTCAGAATTTCTCTCTTCCCCCTCCTTCTTCCTCTGCCCTTTTCTCCTCTCTCTTTCTTCTTCCTTCTCATTCCCTGTGTTCCTTTTCAATCTACATGGGAGTCTTATCTCCAAACTAATGTCCAATGCTAAAATGTATAATGTCAGATGCTAAAAAGAAAAGAAAAAACAATAAAAATAACCAAAATATAAACCATAACTATAAATGTCATACTTCTTGCCTAGAAGTGATCAGAATAAAGTTCTGATTTTATGGCATCATCCTCTTCCCCGCCCTCCCCAGTCCCACCTCAAGTCCCACCCTTACCCTACCTTTCCCTCAAGGCCTGCCAGCAGAGAGAAATACTTACACATGCGCATTCATATTCGCCACCAGGAAACACTGGATAGCTCAGGTACCCACTGGGCTTTTCTTCGTTTTTGACAGATGCTATATGAAGTTCATATTTAAAAGAGAAAAAAAAATGAAAGCTTCTTCTGAATTGCTAGCAGAAGATGTTGGGTTTTTTTTAAACACCTCCCTTACACCAGAGCTTCTGGCAAAGGAGCCTAGTGACAGCATGCTCCAACAAAAGAACCTTTTGGTGGCTGGCTTCACACGAAGGTCAAGGCTTTATTATAATTCCCATTCAATTCAGAAAGAAAAAAAAATCAATAAAGGTAGGAAGCTGCTGCACATCGTCTGCCGGCCTCGGCATTTTAAAATGTAACACAGGAACACACAAAAGGGACCCTTTGTAGAAGAATTCTGTCCATCTCTGCATCACCAGACCATGGAGGGGTCACTTGGTTCCTTTATGGCTTGCAATTTCTGATACATTCTGCTTTATTGATTATTCTCCACAGAATGCATTAAATTAACAGTTTTACGATTTAGAAAAGAGTTCTAATATTACCCATTTTGTTTTCTCAGGCATTCCCCAGTCTCAGAGGCCAAGGGCTTATATATGCTATGTGTATTTAATAAGACATACAGCTGAAAGAGCTCTGGAATGCTCCATGGCTGGGAAAGCCAACAATAATGGCTGGCAGTGGAAGATGCTCTAATGGTGACTGCAGAAAGAGGTCGGTGCCTCCACTGGTCACGTGCTTCTTTGCAATGAGATCTTTCAAACGGCACCTGAGTGGTCCATTAAGCATACTGAAAATGAGACAATCTCTCAGCCTGGCAGGGTTTTTTTTTTTTTTTCTTTATCCTCTTTTTATCCTTGAGTTCCTGCTCTTGTAAAGAGGTTTTAAGAATATTGCAGGATTGCTTCTGAGTCTGTGGGTTTGTTTCCCTCTGCTCTTTCTGGCCCTAACCACAAAGGAATGTTATTTCTGGAATTAGACATGTTCATGGTTAAAGCTTTATGTATTCAGGAACAGTGTGTCTGTACCACAGCCTTGCTGTATTTTCTGAAATAGAATTTAATTGTTCCATTTATTTCTTAATTGAGTAATTACATTTTTAAAAATTTATGATATACATGATGTTTTGGTACATGAGTGCTTCATAGAACAATGAAATCAAGCTCATAAACATACAAATAACCAACCTTACATACTTATCATTTTGTGTATTTGTAACATAAATCTAAAGTCTAACATTTTAGCAATTTTTCAGCAACTCAGTGTGCCCTTCATGCTTTACAATGGATCTTAAAAATTATTCCTATTGGCTAATTGAAATTGTGTCTTTGGATGAGAGTTTTCCAATCTGTGCTTCCTTCACATGCAGGCTGAGTCATATTTAAATTGTTTAGGTAGATTTGTATGGATGTGAAATGTGTGTGTGTGTGTGTGTGTGTGTGTGTGTGTGTGTGCTTTACAAGCACAAAATAAGACAATAATGTTTGCTGCCACAATACCTGTTTAAAATAAACTAGGCTCTTTTCATAATTCCTTGGGGTCACAGTACACAACAAATCATATCTCCCTGATGTAGAGAATCCCTCTGCAGCAGGAGAAATGAGAAGCTTCCTGTCACCTCATGCAGATTACCCCACCCAGCAGAACACAGCTGTCTCCTGATCGCCCTCCCTGGAGCTTGACCTTCTACCCAGGCCAGCCTCAGATGAGGTAGGGAGGCAGCTCAGAGGCAGATGGAGTGGGGGACAAAAACCTACCCACTGGGGTCCTGTGGGGCAGTCCAAGGCAGCCTTGGAACAAGAGAGTCAAGGTCTCTTATCCATGGTAACCCCCTGTGGGAAATAAGCTTGGGTCTGAGCAGCAGGTAATAAAATCAGGAAGCTTCCTAATCACCACATTTATTGACACAGATCACAGTCTGTAGCTGGCTGGGCAGTGTTCCCAGAGCCAGGCTCTCTCCACTCTCACAGGCAAAGTGGGACTACAACGAGGAGAGAAGGAAAACCAAGGTTAAATATGCCAAGGAGCAGAAACATATGTTAATGTGGCAAATACTAAAGGGAGATATATTTCAATAGACTTATATTTTGTCATTATAAAATAAGTTCTATTTTTTTATCATAAAATAAAGAATAGGAATGATAGAATAGAAGTACACAATGAACAACAATGACAAAAGCAGGAAATCAGAGGTATCATATCCTTTTACACTGTTTAAAAACCATGGCTGACATTTTGGTATAGTTACATCTAGCCTTCCCCCCCCCCCTCCAAACTAAAAGAAATCGTATGGGTCATGCAAAACATACAATATGTGCCATGATTTTTTTCTTGTATTATTAGCTTATGAAAAATTCCTTATTTTCAATTTGCATCATTTTCTGAGACTGTATTTTATTCTACCCTGTGTTTGAAGATAACCTTTTAACCATTTTTCTTGAATTTCTCTTTAAATTTGCTCCTGATATCTGTAATTACATGAATATCTCAGGAAATAATATTTTCATCCTTCCCATGAAATAGCAAACACATTCTGCTATACTTTTCCTGACCTGTATGTTTATCTGTGGGAGGCTGTTCTTCTCCAGTAGGAATGTATCCGATATTGTGTCTGTGATGGAGCAGGTAAAATTTGAAAGTTTAGTGTACATGACATTTTGATATTTGTATGCACAGACTGCAAAATGCTTAGATCAGACTAACTGATACACTGGGATGATTAGCTTTAATTGTGACCTTGGCACAACCAGGAATCACCTTGAAAGAGAACCTCAATGACAAAGTTTTCTACAGTGCATTGGCTTATAGATAGATGTACCTATGGGGAATTGTGTTCCTTTAATTTATTGGTATGGGAAGACCCAGCCTACTGTGGGTGGTACCATTCTCTAGGCAAGAAATCCTGACCACTGCGAAAGTGGGTGAATCAAGCTGAACATAAGCAAGCAAGCAAGGATGTATTTATTCATAACTACAGATACGGTGTGGCCGTCTGTCTCAAGATCCTGCAGCTCTGACTTCTCTATAGTGAAGAACTGTGGCCTGGAACTGTAAAGCAAACAAATCCTTTCTCCTCTGAGTTGCTTTTATCACAGCAGCAGCGATGGAACGAGAATCCACATGTATTCCTCGCATGCTTATCTTTTTCGTACTTACAGTCCTTAAGTATAAGTACTTAGACTTAAGTATACTTAAGTCCTACAGTACTTATACTCTTTCATAATCTAGTATGTAATTCTCTGTTTTATGGGCACCCGTCATGGTAAAGGATACTCAGAGCTCATCCTTTATCTTACTGTTTGTTTTCCTGTGGTCATTAGCCAAAGTCTTTCCCTAGTTACCTAAAACCATTATCTAAACTTTAATGACTTTTATTATAGATTAATCATATAAGGTAATGCTTTTTTCCGTGACATTTTCATACAAATGTGGAACATTTGCTCATCTCCACCTCTCTGCCACCCTTTTTCATTCTTTCCTCCTTCTCTCCATTCCCACTTTCTCATTCCCAATGGTGAATTTTTATTTCCATGCCTTTCTTTTCTCCCTGATTTCCACATATGAGACAAAAATACAGTATTTGTCTCTCTGAGTCTGGCTTATTTTGCTTAATATAGTCTCCAGGTATATCAGCAAACAACATAAACACACCATTCTTCTTCACTGGTGAGTAAAAAGAACTCCATTGTGTATACATACCACATTTTCTTCATCTATACACTGCTGGGCACCTAATTCTTAAAGTTGACTATAATAAATAGTACAGAGATAGGACCAGCATGTTGGTATCTGTTGGTAAGCTGTCATTTTGGGATATGAACCTAGCAGTGGTAGGAGTTGATCAAATGGTAGTTCTATTTGTAATTGGGTAATGTTCAGAGTGATTTCTACAGTGGCTGGACTAATTTACATTCCCAGAAAGAGTTTTCAAAACTCTCTGTTTCTTTATAACTTTGCCATCATTTGTTATGAATTGTTTCTTGACGTGACAGTTGCTACTTTGCATGGTGTGAGCAGGAATCTCATTGTACATGTTTTTGCTTTGTGCTTCCTGATAGCTAATGATACTGAACACTTTTTCATATATTTATTTCTTGTTGGTTTTTTATTTTAAAAGTGTCCATTTAGATCATTGATACATTTATCATTTGAATTATTTGATGCATTGATGTTTAAGTCTTTGTCTTCTTCATGTTATAGCCATCAATCCTGTGATTGTTGAAGAACTAGCAAAGATTAGCCACCTTTCACAGGCTGTGACTTTACTCTGTTGATTGATTCTTTTTCTACACAGAAGCTTTTTAATTTAATGTAGTTCTCTTTATTAATTCTTATTATTTTTGTTTTCTGAGGAACTGGATTTCTACCCAGCAAACCCCTGCCTGTCCTAGATATTGAACTTCTTGCATTTTTTAAATAATTTCAAAGTTTTACATCATATATACACATATGTAAAATTAAATATATATATATATATATATATATATATATATATATATATATATATATATAGTGAGAGGTCCTAGGCCCATCTGTGAAAAGGGTTTCTTTTCATTGTATGTTCCTATCACTATGTATAGTGTCTGGTGGCTGTGGCTGTGTGAAAGTATTTCTTTGTTCTGCTCTTCTGTATTAACCTATGTGTTTTCATGTCACTTTGCCACTATGACTGTTAAATTTAGCAATGGTGATTCCTCTACCTTACAGGCTTTTGCTCATAGTCACCTTTGGGACTGAAACTGTTCCATGAGGAACAGAAACTTAGGAATACTTTTCTGTTTCTAGGAGATGCCAGTGGAATTTGACACTGACTGGACAGATCATCTTCAGCAGTTCAGACATGTCACTATTTGCCACACGAAATCATGACCTCTGAGACTCTTTATCTCCTGGTGATTTCCAAGGGATTGTTATTGTTGTTGTTGTTGTTGTTATTGTTGTGGCTGTTGTTGTTGTTGATGATGATGGTGGTGATGTTCATTGTTCTGCATACTTCATTGTGGAGGTTATTAATATCTCGGTTGAGTTTATCTACTTCTCCGTCCACTTTTTTTTCAGTGTTGTAAGTGGGATTGCTATCCAGAATGCCTCTCCGCAAGCTCATTTAGGGAATTTAGAAGAACTACTATCTTTTGTGTGTTGTGTTTACATCTTGCTAATGAGCTTAAAGTATTTCTTGGATCTAAAAGTTTTTTGGTGACATTTTTGGATCTTTTTACCTGCAAATGTGAATAGGTTCTTCTTTTACTATTTCTACCCTTTCTGCCCCTCTCTTGTGTAACTGATGTAGCTAAGATTTCAAAAAGTATAAGAACAAGAGTAGCAAGAATGAAGCCCTCACTTCACTCTTGATTTTCCAGGAAATTCTTGCAGTTTCTCCCAATTTAATAAAATGCTGGCACTGGTGTTCAGAGTGTGGAGGTTTGGCCTTTCTAGACCTGAATGTTAAAAATATTTTAAATGGTATTTCCACAGTTCTTTAGCTGCAGAAATGTTATCAATATTTTGATGCCTGGTGGAGCCAAGAGAAAGGGCCCTGGCTGCATGCAGCTCATTGTATCTAACATTCCTCAACCCAGGACAGAATAAAGTGGGACACTTTGGTCCTCTGGTTTGATCATCCTGCATTTCTAATGCTTTAATTTCCTTTCCTTCATAGCAAGAACTTCCCATGTTGTTCTAAATGGTTCTGTTCTTAATAAACACAACATCTAGCAGCTGTACAATAAGCCATCAGACATAAAGCCTTCATTTATTTCAAACAGCCTCTACAATAAAGGACTTTCACTTTCATTTTTTAACCATTTTTGAGAATTTCATACATAAGCATGGCTTATGACTATCCTCCTTTCTCTGATCTTCTCTGCCCATTCCTACCCTGCCTCTGAAAATTTGTTATCTCTTTTATAATTACTATTCATAGTGCTTGAGCCAAGATAATGTAAGAGCACCTACCTCTCTCAGTAGACCACCTGCAGTTCTTCATCTATGGGTAAGACCAAACAGAATGTCCTTTCCCTGACATTAGTGTATATATATATATATATATATATATATATATATATATGTGTGTGTGTGTGTGTGTGTGTGTCTATATGTATATATGTGTGTGTGTGCATGTGTGTATATATACATATATATATGTATATGTATACATATATGTGTGTGTGTATGTATACAGACAACTCCTACTAGTGAAATTCAATGAGTAAATGTTTCACAATTTAACAAAACTATACATTATTTTGTTTTAAGTCTTTTCCTTAGCCTTGTAGTTATACTATTGCTTGGATCGTGTGTGTGTGTGTGTGTGTGTGTGTGTGTGTAAATTATGTAGATCTGCTATAATTACTGGAATCTTCGTTTACTGTAAATGATTTTCTAAAGTTAAATTTTATCTACATATTGGTATTAAGATTAGTCTCAATAGGACATTAAACATTTACTCAAGATTCAGATCAATTCCTTTTGAAGGACCAACTTGAATTTTGTAAACCACAAAGCATCCCTGGTCCCTGCTCGGAAATGGTCCCTCTAAAAATAACAAGTACCAACCCATATATCGAGCAAAGTTGGAAAAGAAAAATATTCCAATATAAGCACAAACTAAGATATTTATGATTTGTAAGCCAGCACTGGGGGAAGATAATTGAAAGGACCCTATACAATGAAAGAAAAGATAAATACCTCCATGAGATCACAAAAAGAATAAACAGCCATTGAACTAAACAAATGAGGATGAGCAAGGTAGCAAATATTTCACCCAAATATCAGTAATTAATATATAACTTTCAATACTAACTATAAATATCAGTGGCTTAATTCTCCAACTAAAAGGCATAGACAAGCTGATTTCTTTAAAATAAATAAATAAATAAAAACAAAAACCCACAGGACTTAGCTATATGTTGCCTTTAAGAAATGCACCTTACTGTCCAAGGCAAACAACCTAGGGTGTATCCTTGAGAGGATAAACATGATGGACAAACCCTTAAACAAACTAACCAAAAGAAAGAGAGAAATCCAAATTAACAAAATAGCCTTGCCTTCACTGTTATAGAGGATGGAAGGGAGTCGTCAGCAAGACGAAAGAGGAAGGATGAGAAGACAGGAAAGTTAGACAAAGTTGTGTGTGCGGAAGACTAAGATTCATAGATGAGAATGACTTGGCCTGTTTAAGCAGGTCTGAGAGCCACATTGATCATTGACGCCATCAAATTTCTGAGCAGCCAAGTAGAAAGAGTGAGAGATTGCTGTGCAGAAGTAACAGCCAATGTCTTTCTAATCCATCAAGCCCTTCCACCACAGGAAAGGAAATGTTGGACAAAAAAAGAAAAAAGAAAAGAAGAAGGAAAAAAAAAAAAAAAAGACTCCTGCTGGAAGCAGAACAAGTCCTTTGATTTTAGAAACATTTTCCACAGCTATACATTTTTAAAGCTTTATTTATTTTCATTTTATGTGTGAGAGGTTTTTTTGCACACCTGTCTGTGTAATGTGTGTGTGACCACAAAAGGCAGAAATGAGCCTCTGATCCCCTGGAGCTGAAGGTTCAGTTCTAGACACCATATAGGTGATAGGTCATTGACCCTGGTTCCTCTGGAAGAGCAGCCAGTGCTCTAAGTGGTGAGCCATTGCTCCAACTCCCTACAACTCTACTTTTTTTTTTTACCCTTGGCTAGAATATCCATACGATCTTGCTGCTGTTTCACGAGGACTGTTTCTCCCCGAAAGGTGTGTATCACGCTTTGTGAGCTAAACTTGAGCTTATGTGTTAAGCCAAGGCAACCTTGCAATGGCTACAGGGAGATATCAGTGAATTCTCAAGCCAGAGTGTGGTTACTATGCAATTAACTCAGTAGCATAGAACTACCTCTGCCCTCTGAGTCACAACGCCACAGAACACAGTAACATGGGGGCGGGGGGAGGGAGAGAAATTAGTTACAGGAATGCTATTAAATGTGTGTCGGGAAAATTTATACTCACCAATAAAAAGAAGGGAACACTGCTGAAGAGATGAGCCAGCAGTTAAGAGCATGCTGCTCTTCTATATAACGGGAGTTCAGTTCCGAGCACACATATTGGAAGACTCACAACTGCTTGTAATTCCAGCTCCAAGAGACACTACATCCTCTCCTATTCTTAGGCATAAACTCACACATACACATGCACATGTGTATGCATATAAAAAATTAAAACCAATCTCTTGAGCTGGAGAGATGGCTCAGCAGTTAAGAGCAATGACTACTCTTCCAGAGGTCCTGAGTTCAACTCCCAGCGACAACATGGTAGCTCACAACCATCTGGAATGGAATCTGATGCACTACTCTGGTGTGTCTGAAGACAGTTACAGTATACTCATATAAATAAGAATAAATAAATCTAAAAATAAATAATTAAATTTTTTAAAGTCTCTTTAAAGTTTTAAGGAAGAAGGAAACACTATACTAACACTATATACATTCGTGCAGTCTGACGACCCAGGTATAATCTTGGGTTTGTGAACTTGGTTCCTTGGGATGTCATTTTGAGGAGGAGTAGACACAGTAACCAATCATGTACACACACTGCAAAAAGGAAGACACGGACAACAGGAATAGTGTTTGCGGAGACCAGAGAAAAGGGCTCGTGTAGACTATGTAAGGCTACTGTGCATATCTGGGTTGTTTGTGTCTCTACAGAAAACACACTGGAAAGCAGTCTACACTTAGGAGGGCAATCTTGAAGGAAAAGGCCTTGTAAACTTAAGGCTTAATTACTTCTATGTCTCACCCATATACCAAAGTGGTTAATGTAGGCACAGGTGATTCCCACTTACTGTTCCCGTCTCCCATGTATGACAGTTACTTAGGGTTGAGATGAAGTGAGGGTAGGCAAACACTAAATGGTGATTCAATGAATTTTCAAAACAGCCTTTCGAAGTAGACCAGCAAAGGATCGACATCATGCCTGATGCTCTATCTATGTATGCCCCCTGCTCTATGCCCGCTGCTCTAATACATCTGTTGTGCTCGATCATGTCTGTCACTTACACATCTTTCTAAGAGGGCTGGGTTTTAGAAATTTGAAGCTGCAAAAGCTCTGTGTGATGGATCTGAATCCCATTTATGTTCCTGGCACAAATTCAATTCTAAAGTTTCTAGCTCACCCTTCATTTCCCTTTCTGACACTCACTAATGCCAGGGTTCTTAAAGTATGACTTCACCAAATCCCCAAAATACATGTAAAGCAATAATCTGTGATGTACAAATGTATTAAACAGTAAGTATCTACAAGGGACTCAAGCCTGCAGCAAATCTGCTTTCCAAAGAGACAACATGGCTGTTATTTCTTTGGCTCATATCAAATAGTTTCAGATCTAAGTGGGAATGAGAGATTCATACACACACAAATAAGCAAAAGATGAGAAAGAAGGATGGAAGAAAGGGGAGAAAAGGGAAGGGAGAAACAAAGAAAGAAAGTTTGAATTTAATATGCTTGAAAATCAGCAGTGAGGTATTAGCAAGACGAAGACCTCAGCCTCAAGACTTCTAAACTCAAACCTACATTGCTGCTCACAAGCTCTCTGATGTAGTTGAACTTAAGAGTCTCAGATTCTCCCCAGAATAAATAGGTCCATTGTGAATGTAAAATCAGTCGGTCATTGTGAAGTCCATCCGAGAGCTTGGCTCACATGCAGGACACTGCCCCATTGTCCATGCCCTCCCCTGGATTTTATATGGGATTTGTAGGCTCCCACACTCCCAATTTAAAACCTAATTTGAAAATACAAAAACAAACCAAAACCAACCAACCAACCAAACAAACAAACAAGAAAAAGACCAAGAAATTGAACAGCAGGAAATTTATTACAGGTAACCAAATAGGCTTGGGAGGCATCAGACATGATGCTTATGTAATTACACTCAAATCTCAGAATTGCCCCTCAAAAGTCCTCCAATGAGAGGTTTGCATCTGTATTGCATCTTTAGGTAAACACACAGATGGAGCTGAAGGTCTGCCCTTCCTGTCTCTGAAAGAGAGGGAAAAGAAGAGACTAACTCTATGCTTAATTGTATAAGTAATTCTCTACAATAAAGACAAGAGAAGTTCTTACTTCTTTCAGAGTGTAAAGAGGAAGGTGTGGAAGAGCCTGAGAGTCCAGGTAGGTAGGAGGCCATGAATCTGAATGAGATGCAGAGCAAAGGTTCATGTACTATGTCCCTGTCATTCAAATGGAAATGTTGGACCAACTTAGCTCAGAGCATGGCCTCTTTTTACCAGGCTTCTGCCTGCTCTGCTCTTGTCCCTTTGGTGTCTCAACACTTGCTCACACAATTGCTCCACCCACCTGCAGTTTGCTGTGTGTGTCACCCCTGCTTTCCATCCTCTGTTCACAGTAAGCCCAATGCACCTGGATACCCACCTGAGTTCCATACCTCTATCCTCCCATCATTTTGTATCTAACCAATTCCCCTCCATCCCTTCCCATCACTCAGATTTTCAAAGGCCTTAGATTCAAAAGACAACTCAGAAGATTAAGGGACTTGTCATTCAAGCCTGCTCATCTGTATGTGATCCCCAGAATCTAAGAAAAAGTGGGAGAAAACTATTGACCCCACAATGTTGTCTGCTGGTTACCGAATGTTCCCTGTGACACATGAGCTCAACAGCAACAATGCAATAATAATAATAATATAAACCTATTTATTCACTATTTTTCTTTACTTTACTGTCAAAGCTAGTTTAAAATTAATCTGGTAAAATTATGATTTTTTCATAACAGAAATACAATAAAATGAACCAACATTTATTAAGAGCTGACATTGGGTGTTATGTTAGATATTTCTATTTTTGATTTTGTGTTTGACAGGTTTCTTTAGGAAGAAAAAATTTTCGTGTATCCCAGTCTGGTATCAGGATGGATTACCTTATATTTCTGATCTTCCTGCTTCCACCTCTCAAGTTTGGAGATAATGGGCATGCCTGGTTAATAGAGCACTGGAGTGGGATGTAGGATTTGATGGATGCCTGGCAAACGCTCTAGCAACTAAGCTACATTCCCTGCTTCATATGCTAAATATGTGTACACACAGTATTTCATGGACTCCTCAAACTTACCTACAGTTTAAGAGTGTATTTTTATGTCTATACTGGGCTAGCTATGGCTGAGAAATATTACTTCATCTAAGGTCACAGAAGTATGATCTCTAACTAGACTATAGCAACCATATTTTCTGGGATTGGGGGAACTTGTTTCTGACTCCCATCTGGACCTCATTCTTACAAATGAGTTAAACAATTGCTTAGAACTGTGGGGACCTTACTTGCATGTCAGGCATATGACTAGACACTTGTATTATCCAATCATGCTACATAGAAGCAAGGCAACTGGAGATATACCTTGTGAATTTCTAAGACATTTCCTGTTAAAATCAGCCACTTGGACCATATTATACATAATGCCATGTTTCCCCACAGTTACTTCTGTGAGACCCAGACAACTGTTATGTTTTGTTTTGTTTTGCATTGTTTGTGTTATGAAATTAGTCTTGTACTTAGCATCAAAATTAGCTAATTCCAAGTTTGTCAAAATATAGATTTCGTGATGCTCGGATTTCTTAAACTGTTTTATTCCTGCCAAAAATAGGAAACAAGTTTATCTATATAAAAGAAAGGGAAAGTTGCACAAATATTGAGATCATTATTAAACAGTTCTGTATGCTTGTTGCTCTCTTAGAATGATCAAGGAAACAACAAGGCTGGAAGAAGGCATGCAGGAGTCCATCGTGATGGGTTTCCACACAGTTCAATGCTGACAAGGGGAGTACAGGGAGGCGTTTCTAAGGGCAGGCTCCACTCAGCTGTAAGACATCTTCTCTGTGCTCTAATTTATGTAGATAAAGAATAAGTAAATTAATCTTCATTATCAACCCACTAGATAGCAAGAGTCAAGCCTGCACCTTCACTCCCCTGGTGCAGGAAGGAAACCACCTCCTTCTCGGAGCATGGGCTTTCTTACAGAGCCAGGTGCACCCCTGACAGGCTTGGCAGGGAGAATGATTTTCAGCCTGCGGGTCGCTTCTGCTTACATTTGCTCACGGCTCTTGATGAGGGGCAACTGCGATTAGACAAATCGCATTGTCTATAATCTGGTCCCCTTCCCCTTAGCCATGATTCATTCTGACAAGGAAAGTTTAAAAGCAACAGGTAAAATATGATAAACAGCATCCATCATTGTATAGGAGAGCCAGGCTAAAAGCTTTCTGTCATTGCTAATAATACTGTTTAGTTTTTCTGCTTCCCCTAGGATTGCATTAGTCCCAAATGGAACCAACTAGGAGTGGTGGACTTTCAGAAATAACTACCCATGTGATTTTTGGCTGTAACAGAAATTATTCTCAGTACTGTCTTTGTCTTTCAAGCTGCTATGGGTCTGAATGGAGGTCAGGTGTACTGTGAAAATTGATGGATCCAGCAAAGACTCCATTAGTCCTTTTTTTGTATCTGACTTATTTTACCTATGCAGTGCTTGGTGTTGTTCCTGAAAGCTAAGCCATGTTTTCTTGGCATCTGTTCTCTTGTGGCGTGTTCCCCTGGGACACAAGACTGACTTGACTTTTCCCTTAGGAATTTGAATCCTTTTTCCACCTCTCTCTGTGTTCTAGATACCATGAGACGAATGTTAGTTCCACTTGCACCTGTAGAAGTTCACCTCTAAATTCAGCAATGTGGTTTTTCAGGGCAGCAGCAGTTACAGATACCCTTAGACAGAGAATTCTATAGCACATGAACTTTCTGTCTCCAATAAGAAAGGAGCTTGCAGGTTATTTACTGAGTCTATGCTGTCAATCTGCTAAGCATATAAGTTGCCCATTTTTCATTTCTTCATTGAGCAAGATCTCACTTATCATCACCAACAAGCATTTCCATTCTGCAGGGTTCCATTTACTCACCACTTTTGCATACAAGTTACTTTGCTTGCAAAACAATTAACGCATAATTACTTGTTCCTATGGAGTGAGGAAATCACATCCAGAGAACAGTGGCCAGGAGTCAGTGCCTTGTCCATCCTAAAGTAATAATGAAATGTTCTGATCCCACCCCCACAGCTAAGGACACTTGCCAAGGACCAGCTTATGCTTAGAGAGGGGTTCTGAGAGAAGAGGTTTCTGGGAAAAGTGAAACAAATGACTCAAAGTCAAATCATGGATTACAAGCTAACGGCTTTCCCAACTGCTTTCTCTCTCTCTCTCTCTCTCTCTCTCTCTCTCTCTCTCTCTCTCTCTCTCTCTTTCTCTTCCTCCTCCTCAAGACAGCTTTTCAGACTGCTCTCTCTCTCTATCTGTTTGGCTCAAGACAGGTTTCTCTGGCTATTCTAAAAATTCTCTTGACAGCTCCTCTCTTGCAGATCAAAAGCTCAGTTTTTTACTTACATATCAATGTAGTCATTATACCAGATTCCCTTATGATCATCCCATGAATCAGCATCTCATGACCCCAGCCCCTTGATTCTTAGAAAGGTACAGCAAGCACAAGCACACACAATAAGAGAACTGGGTGAGACCCCACCCTGACCATCTCTATCATGCCTGGGCCTGGATCTCTGTCCCTCTGTCCCAGGCTGGCATTGAACTCAGAAATCTCCCTTTTATAAACATAAACAAAAAAACAAGTTAGCTGGGTGGAAACTTTCTTTGTCATCACCACTCCTTAAGTCTTTTTATCTTCTTCCTTAGGATCTTTCTGACAAGCTGTTCCTTTAGGTCTATGTATATCCTTATACAATTCATATTATACCCTTATATTTTGCACAAATATGATATTATATATTTTGAACTCATGTTTTCAGCATTCTTTCCCACAGCCTTAAGGGATATGCTAAAGGCCACACTTTTCTACCATTTTGCTGAGACATTAGCCATATCCTTGACTCCCAGACTCATCTCATGCTGCCTCAAAGACTCATGTTGTCTATGATTATCATGGAGATCATGGAGGCACTAATGTTGTAATGTTGGCAGAAAGAACATTCCTCCAAAGGAAGAACATAAAGTTTATATATACATATACATACACATACATATATATGAAAAAATATTTTTTTAAATAAGCCTTGTGTCTACAGCAATCATCAATGCTCATGGAGGCACATGCCCTGCTGGCTCTGTTCCAGGGCAGGAACCATGTCATGCCATCCCTTACACATAGCTAAACAGGAGTCAACAGACACTGAAGACTTAGGACATAACATCAAGGCTAGTATTTTTTGTTCATGTTTTCTCATTTTGCTAATGGAGTCATTGAAGACTATGAAAGAGCCATCTAATATCTCAGTATTAGAAGATGTCTTCCAACCTAAATGTTCTGTCCCTCAATTCTCATTCTGAGCTGCAGCTGCATTTTGTTGAGTAGTAAGAGCATAACACTGGCTCCTTAACACCTCCCTGAGTTGTCAGAGAGACAGTTCCTGGCTGGCCTACTTCACTGAGTGTTGTTGTAATTGTTTGCTGTAGGCAATAAAATTCCAGGAGGCTAGATGTCCAGAATGACAGGGAAAGAGCATAGTGGGAGGAGCAAGAAAGTGCCCATCAAACAGACCTTAACAACACACAGAAAGCAGAGAGCAATCAGGTATGGATGGAAGCTATAATTTCTCAAACCCCAGCCTCCAGTGGTGGACCTTTTTCAGCAAGACTCCACCTCCAAAAAGTCTCACAACCTCCCCCAAACAGCATCACCAAATGGAGCCCAAATGTTCAAGTGCTTGAATCAATGGGGACATTTTTTAATTCAAACAACTACAGTCCCCATGTGATGGTGTTATGCTAGGAGCTCTTGGAAGCTTCAGGGGCTAGGACAAGCTGGTAGAAGTAGGTCAACAGAAAATGGTTCTTAGGGCCTGAATCTTATCCCCAGGTCTCTCTCTCTCTCTCTCTCTCTCTCTCTCTCTCTCTCTCTCTCTCTCTCTCTGTCACATACTTTTGCAGCCATGATTTTTGGCTTCACTATATGCCCCAAACACAGAAACAATTGACCATAGACTGAAACAATATACCCCAAAACCCCTAATCCATTCATTGAATTCTCTGGGATACTTTGATCACTGGTATACAAAATATGACTAACACATTACTGCATAAAATAAATATATTTACATTGTAAACATGGAAGAAGGTTTTGTAGATTAATCCTATGTTATACTTGTGGTTGTTGTTGTAGTATCACTAGAATTGCTCCTGACACCTCAGTAGGACTCCAGTGTGGAAGCTGCATTGCTCTTAACATGATTATATGCTTTGCACTATAATAGTTCCACTGGGGAAAGTCAAGTGTTAAGATCATTTGACAGCCTGGATGGGTAGGTGCTTCAACTTAGTTCCTATCTCCAGAAAAAATTGATTTCTGGTCATAGCTGCTTCATCTCTCTACCAGCTATGATACAACCTACTTAAAAAAAAATCACCCACAAACTCAGAGGCAAAAAAGATAAACTTATTTCTTATCCTTCTCTGGCAGTTACCAGTCTTTCCTGCCTCAGGTTTGGTGTTTGTAGCATGCTTACATAACTTTTTTTTTTTTTTTGAGAAAGAGAAAGGACTGATCTGATCCATGCCATCTCTAATCTTTATACTAGCCTGAACATCTTCCTAAGGTCCTTTCAGGGATCTAAATGTAGAAAAATCAGGCAAGAGCCAGGAGCAAGAAATTACTAATCACCTTCACCATCATATTTTCTAATGTTCTCTTGGTCAGAGTGAATCAGATGCTGAGCCCCAGTGCAAGGGGCATTGGTAGAGAAGTCACCTCTGTTCACAGCCCTGATAGCAGAATACTAAAACACACAAAGAAATATTGCATACCAAGTGTGAGCTTGCAAGATCACGGTTGCATAAAATATCTAGAGAGGTTCATCAAGATGGCTCACAGAATTAAAAAATTGCTGACAAGTCCAATTACATAAATTATATCCTAGGGACCCACATGGTAGGAGAGACCCAACTTCTGCAAGTTGTCTTCTAACCTACACACACACACACACACACACACACAAATGCACACACCTACACACAGAGAAAGACAGACACACACACATACTCCATACACGAATGTACACACACATTTGTACACATAATCATGTGTGCGTGTGCATGTACGTGTGTGTGTGTGTGTGTGTGTGTGTGTGTGTGTGTGTGTTTAGTGTTCCTTCCAGAATCATGTTGCTCTTTGTGCTGGGGCCTGACCATGTACCTTGTCCCTCTAGAGCCGCACAGATTTCCATGAAGGAAATGACATCCTCCTCATGCAAAGGCGTGTTGGCAGAAGAGAGGCAGCAGCAGTAGCCAGTTGGAAGCTTGTCCGAGACTCACAAGAGAAAGAAAAACTGCCAAGATGACGAGGTGGAAGAAATGAGTGTAAAATAAAATCCCAGTGAGCAGCAATGAGGATCTTCAGAGAGTCTGTTTTGGGCATCTCCTGGGCATACTTACTGTACTTCAAATGTGGTCAGTGCCTTGGAAACTCATGCATCCCACAAAATGGTGTGAAGGGTGGGAGAGTGTTGAAAACTGTACTGGCCCTGAGGGTTTCACTGTCACAAACAGAAATAATGATGCTCTCAGAAAGCCAGTTTAATCCTGAGGAAGCCAGCAAGTTCTTGCTGGACTGGATTACTTACCAAATGTGGATTGTCGGAATGAGAGTCCACACCTGGTATTCTGTCTTTTCTGTGTACACACACACACACACACACACACACACACACACACACCTGCTCATCTTTGAGACTATGCTGTGAGACAGCACACATTCAAAGACACCATCCTGAACTTCTGCCCATGGGAAAATTTCCCCTATAAATTACTCACTTTAAGTATTCTTCTAAAATCAGAGGAAATGGAGTGGTACTTTCAAATCAAATACAACTTATCTTTTAATTAAATGAAGATAATAAAGAATGTCATTGTTCAAAGTAATGTTATTGAAAAAATAAACCATGATGGTGTGATTATATAAGGAATTTTGAGTCCAGCTCTGTCACCCAACGGTCACTATGACCCTAGTGACCATTATATGTCCCAAAATGCAGAAAAGCCACAGTGACTTCCATACACACTCTCCAAAATGAAATTTTGTGTGTGTCCCTGAATCGTTGACTTAACCATGACTTTGGCTCTTCTGTGGGAAACAGAGATGTCTGTTATTGACCTCTTGACTTCTAACTTTACTTATCATTATTCTAATTACAACTTCTAATTTTTTTAGTACAGGGAGAGTCTATAGACATTTTCAGCTCAGGACTTTCTGTTTCTAGGTGATGCAGGCAAAACAAAACAGCTCATTGCTTTAAATTGAGTTCAAGGCCCTGGGTTAGGCAGCAAGATTCCACCTAGTTTGTGTAGGCCGCAGAGGCTACCCACATCCATCAGCACTGTCCTGACCTTCCAAAGCTCTGGAGTTTGTGTCTCATGGGAGCACATGCTGCTGTTTTCATGTCAGGTACCTATCATCCAGCAAGGCTAGAGTTTTAGGCTCACAAGGTGTTTTTCTGTGTGTGTGTCTTTCCATACAAGTACCAGCCAAATGTCAAACCCTTTGAACTGGGAATTCGCAGAAAGTAGCTGAAATAAGCAGCTGTCCATTTTTTGTTCCTTATTTATGTAGAAGCCATGAGGAATTGCTTCTAAGTTGATAATAAAAGAGATTCCTTACCAATTTTGTGTGTTTGTGTCAAGGTGTCAGTCTGTAGCATAGATTGGTCCTAGACTTAACTGCCATCCCACTGTCTTAATCTCCTGAGTGCTACACTTACATATCTGACTCAAGAGTCTGAATTGCTTTGAGTTTTGCTGTCTGGATTAGGAAACTGGGTCTGGGTAGAATGTAAGGAATAGCCCAGGAATGGTGGCAGGTCTGGACAAGGACAGAAGAAGCAGTTCATGTCTTGTGGTCATGAGCCCTACTACTGATTCCCAGGAAGCTGCCTGGCTTCATGCTGTAGGCATTGGAGAGATTGGATGGGTGCTGATGCTGTAGCTCTTGACAACCCACACCAACTATTGCTTGATTGGAGGTTGACCATTTTGGAGTTATACCACATTCTTGCATCCAGTGCTTCATGGATTTTTCCTCTTTGGTTTCTTTCCTTTCTGGTGCTCAGAACTCAGGTTCCAGCCACATGTGTCCACATTTTATAATACTGTCAGGTCCAAAGGTACATCAGAGAAGTGACATGTTAGGGTTTGCTTTGACGTTAGGCTCCTGCAATGTTCAAGAGACCATGTCAGAGACAGTGTGTGTAATTTAGGAGCTCTGAAGCTTTTACAATGCCATTCAATACTCACACAAATGTGAAGTGAAGTCAGTGGCCTGTGGACAGTCATACTTTTTAAAGAAATCGCCCCTTGTCTACACAGCAATGACTCAAGGAAGTAAAATCCCCTTAAAGAGACAGAATGCGTGGATGGGATTTTCCCCCAGCCAATGGGACACCAGTGTGCTTCTGTGATAGTCATTAAGACTTTCTCTTAGGCCATTTCCTTCTAAAATGTCAACTGCAACTGATTGAAAACATGAAGATGATTTACTTGTAGCTCAGTGTCCATTAGCCCAGCATGCACATAAGGTCTGTGTTTACCAACTTCTATCAACACATCAGAGATCATACAGGGAGCAAGGAGTGTTGTGACATCACCCTGCAGCGTCTCAGTGGGATGGACCATGAAGCACCTCAGAGATTCACTGCTGAACACACCAAGGTAGATGTTTAGCTGGTACCCCAGAGGGTTGGCAGAGGGTCCTTGAAGATGATCATGAGTTTGAGTTTGGCCTAAAATTGAGAATAGGTTTATTAAATTAAAAACAAAACAAAACTAAACTAAGTAACCCTGCTGGAGGTGCCAGAGAATGAAGATTCACTGGTGTAGGAACCTACATATTTTAGAAGAACTAAGAGCTTTGTGACTACAACCAAGGCTTCTTTGGAAGCAGGGAAAGAAAGGGCTGTGATGAACACAGAAAAGAAACTCAAAGCCTATTCTGTACATTCATAGAAAGACCTCTGTTCCTGTCTGAGGGTTGAAGAGGTTGACTCCTAAAGGTATGGTAAAAGATAACTAACAATACATATTTTATTTTGAGGAAATCCTTATGTAGGCTTGCATAGGCTTTTAGCATCTGCCTTTGTCAGTAGATATGGGTTGATGTAAGCGAATATTTCTAAGAATTTATTGAACAGCTTCCAGACAATGGGTCTAACTGGAGCAAACAACCGTTGGAGAAGAAATCCCCATATTCTCCTGAGTTGTTTGAAATACTTAATATTCTCTTATTTTTCTACTGTTTTGAGACATAATTAGGTGCATGTATTGCTTATTTTGTAAATATTGGCATCTGACATATTGGTTATAGAATCTGCTTAAGATAAAACGGTACCACAACTGTTGTGGGTAACGCTTTATCACCAGTCATTTTGCGTATGAGCCACAGTGTAAATAAAAATGTTACAAGCCTTCCTGTCTAATTGATTACTCACACCGAATAGTTTTACATTGTTGGTTCAGTTTTCAAATAAATCATCCTGGCTTTGTGTATAAGTTTCTAGTTGTTCAGAACAGGATCTGTAAGCCCAAAAAGATGAGTATGGATTTGAAGGACAGAGAACAAATTTGGGTGTCATTCCTCACGCTCTGTCCTGTTTTCTTTTTAAGACAGAGTTTCCGGGAAGCCTGGAACTCACAAGTAAGCTAGACTGGAAGGCCAATGAATGAGCCACAGGAATAAATATCTGTCTCCACCTCCTCAGGGTTAGGATGATATCTGAGCAACATCACACCTAGATTTTTTTTTTCTTTCCTTTACTTCTTTTTAATATGGAGTCTACTGGCCAGACTCAGGTTCGTCATTGCAAAGCAAGCTCTTTACCCACAGAGCCATCTCTACCTTCCCTAATATGTAAATGAGAGCAAACCCTCCTCAGTGTGGCACATCCCCACACACCTCTCTGCCCGTGGGTGTGGTCCAGCCCACCAAGGATACCCACACTTGTCCACACTCGTACCTATGCATGCCATTGTAACATTTTCATCTCCATCTGCATTATGCAAGCAGACTGATATCTATAGTGACAGACGAGTAGATAAACAAGCCGACTAAGACATTTTCTAAAACTGGGATGATGGTACATCATTTTTATTAAAAAAATTATTCAATTCTTTCTATTTTAACCTAATACCACTAAGGCAATTCATGGCATGGGCTAATCTCTCCCAATTTTTTTGCTCCGACATACGCCTGCAGAACAGACTTTCAGTGTTCTAAACGTGCTTATGTAAAACAGTCAGTGGTTGCCACCATCACGTTTCAGTTTAAATCTTTGTCTCAATTTTACACAGGGTGGGTTTCTCATGTGGTGAACCTAATGAAGGAAACAGCATTAACACACACCCCTTCCTCGATGCCTGAGGTGGAAGTTATATTTAGTTTGCCCTACATCAAAGTTAAGTTCAGTTAATTGCCCCCACCCCCCGCCCCACCCCCGCCCAAAGTGCCTCATTCTGTCCATTTCCTTGTTGACTTCCATCTTTAGTCTTTATTCTGTGTGGGCATCCCTTACCCATATGGTGATCTCACACGTGGGCACCACTCTCTGTCTGGGGGAGGAGCCTGGGTTTCCTTCCCCCACAGTCTTAGAGAGTACTCGTTCTGTCCTCGCATAGTGCTCAGGAGTACTGTGTGGGTCATTGTATCTTTATGGATAAGTTAAATTTATTAAACAGAGTATTTTCTAACGAGAACATATGGGGCTTCCTCTGCATCCTTTGCGCCCTTCGTCTTTAAGGGGCGTTCTTTTTATAGTAAGAACATTTTTTTCCTTGTTGGGCATGTAGTATTCCTGGCTCACTCTTTCTTCCTCTAAGAAATTAGTAGAAATGACTGCATCACCAGACTGCTGGCATCCAGGCACATTGCTAGAAACAAACGTGAAGTAAGACTAATTTCACCACTCAGAGAGCAGGAGTTTCCTGCTCAGAGCACTAAAATAATTTTCTCGCCTCCTCTCCTCTCTCCCTCCCTCTCTCCTGTTCTTTCTTCTTTTCTACTTTCTGAATGTCAAGTGCACACACCCAGATTGTAGATTAATCACCGAGGTTCTCAAGAGCACAGGGGTCCACACACAGACCACGTCATTTATTTGCCAAATTATTTATTTAGTGTCTTTTCATAAGTATGCAGAAGCCTGCCATGAAAAACAGATGCCGGGACCCAGAACCTCAGCCAGGTCTCAGCATTCTGTCTCATGCTCCTGTGCTTCGGAGACCCTGTGGAGGCAGCACTCAGGTGTCATGTTCCCTGTTCTTGAGCACACTTGCCGTCAGGATTTTAACACATAAATAATCTCATGTGTTTTTACCTTAGTGTTCTTAACTTTACAATATGTGTCATACACAGCCTTTAAGGATTACTGCGTCTGTTTAAAATGGTATTGCTAAGGTTTAGCCCAGGTCTGTGTATCAATGATATTAACTCAGTTTGAGAGGTACAAAATGTAGTGTGGTTCACTTGTCTTCTTCAAGATTGTTGCCAGGGCATAGCTTGGTGGTAGAGTGCTGGCTGGCATAATGGAAACTCAAGTCGGTAGAACACACACACACACACACACACACATAATCTTTTCCAGATTTTTGCATTATTAGAGTCCTGGTGATTTCTTTAGAATGAGCAGAAGGTTTCTGTGTCTCTTTACCTGATGTTTTCTTGACCACTACAGACTTGCCTCCTGTCTTTGCAGACTTTTTTTAAATATCTTTCTTTCATCTTCTATCAGATCCTTCTTTGTTATTCTGTTGAGCTTATGACTTTCTTACTAGTATTAGAATTTCCATGAAAGCTCTGAATTATTATATTTTTTGTCAGCTGCAATTATAGAAAATCCCCTCTCCGTGTTGAAACCTGCTACTCATTTATTCAACTATGTGCCTCACTCTGAAAGTTCTTTCTTTGGGGGAGGGGTAGACTTAGCAAGATGTAGCAGGAAACAAATAAAATCAAGAAGGAAACACTGGTTTGTAAGAACAGACTTAAATGAGCAAGAGAAATAGAAATTAAGGCCTTGCAGTGTAAACAATCGAAAGCTTTTACCCTCTTTTCTCTAGAACTAATAAGACATCTATAGCAAGGCAGTCAATGGGAGAGACAGGCTCACTGGATGATGGAGCCTGAGGATCTCTTGACTCTCCAAATTGGAGTCCATATAGGGCAGATGGTGACGTCTGAGAAACAGCAGCGTCCAGAGATGACCAATAACTCAGCTCCAATCAAGAAATGGAGTTCTGATCATCCCTTTCTCTGCTTTGCTATGTTGGCTCTTAGCGCCTTGCATGACACTTATGTGCAATTTACTGGGCTTACAGAATGAAGTACCAATCTCTACCAGGAGCAGACATACCCAGAAAAACATTCAGCCAGAGATCTAGACAGCCATTATCCATGCTGATACATAAAGTAAAGTTAACCATTATAAACATTAAGTAACCTCTTTTGTTTTGGGGTTTAGTTTTGTTGTTTGTTTTGTTGAGACAAGGTCTCATATACCTCAGGCTAGCCTCAAACTCTCTGTGTAGCTAACTGACAATGTCATGCTCTAGCACCTTCCAAGTACTGGGGTTACAGGTGATTGTTGTCACAACTAGCATCTACAGGCTGAGCACAGGACAAAGACTACGCTCACTGAGACCTATTTTCAGCCCACATTCTCTAATTTTTTCCCTTTTTTTGTAGTCTTATACAATGCATCCTGATTACAGTTTCCCTTCTTCCACTCCTTCCAGATACCACCACCTCCCCTCTTCCCTAGATCCACTCTTCCTTCATTTACCTTCAGAAAGAAGCAGGCCTCCAGGTGATATAAACTCAACATGGAATGACAAGCTGTAAATAAGACTAGGCACAAACCCTCATATGAATACTAGATGAGGCAACTTAGTAGGAGAAACAGGATCTCAGGTATAGGCAAAAGACTCAGAGTCAACCTCCACTCCCACAGATAGGAGTCCCACAGAACACCAAGCCACACAACAGTAACATGTGCAGAGAACCTAGTGGAGGCCCATGCAGGCTCTGTTATTGCTGCTTTAGTCTCTGAGCCCTGATGAGCCCTGCCAAGTTGATTCTGTGGGCCATGTTCACCCGTATCCTCGACCCGTCTGACTCCTACAATTCCTCCCTCTCTTCTGCAGGATTCCCCTAGCTCCACCTAAAGTTTGACTATGGGTCTTTCCATCTACTCCCTTCAGCAGCTGGAAGAAACCTCTCTGATGATTATGCTAGGCACTGATCTATGAGTATGGCAGAATATCAATATGATTCTTAATATAGCTTTGAAATACAAATGCCCAGTCCCGTGAATACTAAATTTTAAGTAGAACAGAATGATCTGTCCCCCTCCCCGTTTGATATCACATTAAAGATTGGAAACAAAATGATCTGGAGAGAGGTGTCTGAAGGGACATATAAGAGTGGGCAGCATGGAGGCAATTCTGTATCTCACAATAACACCTTCCAGAAAATACCTTGAAAGACCAAATCAACTGACGTCCCTTTCCAATTAGCACAGTTAGTCAAGTCTCCAGTGCTGTCCACATCAGCTCTCTGTCATGGGCACATGAACAAAGGGACTGTTGGGGGCCCAGGGTGGTCTAAGGGCTTTGCAACACAGGACACCTCTCTCAGAACAATCAAGGAATAGGTTAGAAAGATTTCAGGCAGACCCCTACACCGGTGACACTGGATTGTGAAGCCATGTGTAATCTGGCCAGGCATGAGGCTTGCTAGAATTACTGACAGTCCAGGGCTGTGTGCTATAGTCTCCAGCATTGTTGCTCTAACACAGGGCACTTTCGAGTTCTTCAGCATTGATACAAATGCTTTTATACAGCATGCATAGGTTCCTATGAATGCCTTTATATACAACATGCATGCCTCTGGGTAGCAAGCACGTAGATCTGCATATGCTTCTATATTGCACACATGTAGACTCCCAAATACCTTTTTATAACATGAATGTAGATCCATGCATGCCTTTGGATAGCGTGCATATAGACCTGAGTATGCCTTTGGATAGTATGCATGTCTGTCCACAGCAAAAAGATGTCACCACTACAGAACTTAGCTCTTGGCAGAAATTTTGACACCTTCCAAAGGGACACAGAATTGCTTACTGGTTCCTTTCTTCACAAGGTATTAATTAGCCCCTGGGGATGTAAACCATGAAGTGGCTTACAGCTTAGGGAAGTAGTGCTTTGACTCTTCCTGTTGGCTGGAGCACTGATAAATGCTTTTAATTAGTCTTATGACTCTCTTATTGAAATATATGTCACTGATACTAAGTACCAATTGTCAGAGAGCCTCCAGTTCTCAAAGGAAGGCTACTAGGGCACCGAGTTAAGACAAAGCTGCTTAGCCTATCATGCAAAGCCTTCAACTTCCTGCTAATCCCTCTAGTCTCCTCCCTGGTAGATTGACTTCACTTCCATTTCACTCTGGCTGTGCTGACATGGTAACAATTCTTAGGTATGCAGTCCTTACTTTAACAACCCATGCCTTTCTTTATATTATAAGTAGTTCTAAACCTTCCTAATGCTGTGACCCTTTAATAAAAGTCCTCATGTTGTTGTTGACCCCCAACCATAAATTTATTTTTATTGCTACTTCATAACTGTAAATTTGCTACTGTTATGAATCAGAATGTAAATATCTGTGATTTCAAAGGTCATAAACAAGCCCTGCAAAGGGGTCATTAGACCCCCTCCAAAGAGGTCACAACTCACAGGTTGAGAATAGCTTCTCTTATGCTTAAAAGCAAATTTCACCAACACACCTTCCAGAAGGATGCTTCCTGTTCATCTCTCATCAGAGCATTCCAGAGTTCATACAAAATAGTGGCATCTCCTTAAGCTTCAGAGAGGCTGGAGGAGAGAAGTGGGGAGAGGAGAAGGGGGTGATGAAGTGTTTATGGGGGGAGAAGACCATAGTTTCTAGAAAGACCTGAATTCTAATCCTACCTTTCTGGATTGTTGGTTTGGTTGTTTTTTGCAGTATCATCTTTAGAGAGATTAATTTTTTGTGATTATGCCAGGAAGAGCAGGCAACCAATCAAGATGCACCCCACCTGATCCCCAGACGACAGTTTCCTACTTGTTCCCTTGCATGGGTCATGTATTGTTCACGCACAGGCACGCACACCATCAGTCATGTTTACAGTGTGTCCTGTTTCAGCACCTTGTTCCAGCCATGGAACTCCCACTACATGTATCTTTGTTACCTTTATTGACACACTCCCAACCCTTCATCATCCTAGCCCAACCTTTTCAGAAGGCTCTTATATAATAGTTACCAGTCTGAGTTCATTTTTCTATTGGCACATCTGTATCCTGGGTGTAGGCAATTTATAGCACGTGGGACTTAATTCGTGTTTCTGGAGTCTCAGAAGTCACAGAGGCCTATTTGGCATCTCACTGTGCTGTGACCTGACAGTGGGTGCCCTGTGACAAGGCAGAGAAGGCACACTACCTTTTCTACCTTTACTCCTGAATCCTAAGCTTGTCTAAGTAGCTAGGAATAGTCCTGGAATTTTGATCCTCCCACTCGAACTTCCTGTGTTATAGGATTATGGGTTTACTGGGGCTCAAACTTAGGGTTTCCTACAAGTTTGGTGAATACTGTACCAACTGAGCCACATGTCCAGTTCCACTGCTTTTACTAAAAGCCACAGACGCTGTCATGTTCATTACCTCCAGGACCTCATCTAATCCCCATTTCCTCCCAGTGGCCCCTCTCTAAAATACCATGAACATTTGACAGCATGGCTTGTTAACAACACGTAATCTTTGGGGGTACCCCTTGAAACCGTTACATTTCTCTGCCTTCAGATTCCCTGAAACATAAACAGCATCTGCATGTCATTCCTGCCTGGAGTGGAGAGAAACATTTCGTGAATCTCAGTTCTTGGAATCTTCCCATCTCCTTTTGGTGCAAGCTCCCGTCTTGACTCTTGCTGGGAGTAAATAGGAGTGAACATCTTGTTTTCACATAAAACCCTTTGATGAGGAAAGGGCCGAGTGAAGGTTACCCAGTGAGGAATAGGAACTAGAAATTAACATTGAAGGCTTTGTTTGTTTCAGGGTTTTGTTTGTCCTTGACTTGCCCAGCTGGTTTGAAATGAGAACTTTACTGGAAGGAAATACAGTTTAGCACAGAGAAATTCTTACTCACCTTCATCCTCCACAAAGCTTGCCCCAAGCTGTGATCCCTCTGTAGGCAATTTCATGTCGATACATATGCAGGAAAGTAAGTATCACCCAGGGGGGAGAGAGAGATTTTATTCCCTGGGGAAGCTGGCAGGATGCTGAGCTGGGTAAACGTTAGACCTTTTTTTGTGTTTTTCATTATTATCTGAGAAAATGTCACCAAGAAACCCCACCACCTCCCAATCCTCCGGACTGTTTCATGTTTTTACTCTGCCGTTTTGTACTTTATGTCTTTTATTTTTATTATTTTATCCTCGTTTTATACATTGGAGATCAGATTGCAGCAATAATAAGAAAATCTATTTATTTGGTCCTGGAGGCAAAATTCTGAATATATTTTCTTCCTTAGCAGACCCTAACCATATTGGTTCTTCCCAGTACCGGTTTGATTAGATTTCTTGGAAGGAAGCAGCAAAGATCTGCTGAATTATGTCTCTAAACTCAAGAGCAGACAGAGCAGTTATGTGCTTACAGAGGATGTATGCATACAAAGATTCCATTTAATATACTTCCTGAGACCACCTCAAACCACATTCAAAGTGACAAGTCCAAGAGAAAGCTCTGGAATATCTTAACCACTTGTTTATATTTTTAGAATATATCAAGTATTAACAGTGTATAAGTCCACACAAATTCACATGTGCCTACTTTTATCAGTCTCCTGGGAAAACCTTAGATAGGACGGTCCCCAGAGTCACAGAACTCAGGAATGTGTGTACTTCTTCCCAGCCACAACTATGCCATACGTAGTGTCTGATATGATGCCGGGTTTGGGGATTCTGGATCTATGAGCTTGTTCTAGATTTTTTTGTTTGTTTGTTTTGCTACATAGTCCAAAAGTAGTCATATTGGAAATTTTTCTGGGACTCCTTGACCTCTAATTTTTTTAAATTTTAAATTTTGACCTAATTTTTAAAAGAAGATTTCCTTTTGTGTAGATTTCTAAAGACACACATAGTGGTTAATATTGATCAGCAACCTTGTGGGATATGCTATGGCCTACTTGACAAACATCTCAGTCTCTGAAGGAATTCCTGGGCTGAGTTGGCAGTGATTGAAAAATCCAATTCACATAAGCACCATCCTGTGGGCTGCAGTATCAGCATCTCCATTTCTCTGCTTCTGGAATATGAATGAAACATGACCACTTCTTCACAGTGCCTCTCCTGCACCTCCCCTCCACCTCCATGATGAACTGAATCCTCAAACTGTGAACCAAAGCAAACCCTTCCCTCCCTGTTTCCTAAGTCTCGCTCAGATGTTTTTTTGTTTCAGCATTGAAAACAACAAACCGAACAAAGGCATATAACTTCAAAGGTCTTCTTTGAGCATACCCTATTTAAGTGAATTGTCATAAAGCTGTTGGCATCACTACGGCTATTCCCCAGTGCCAACATATCAATTGTCTCAACTCTCACCAGCCTCTTCAGTAATTGCCTTCAGCCTTTTTTGGGCTGGATGATCCAACTATAGGACTGTGGTAGGATGTAAGGAGGTAGGTGATGTGGGGTACTCTAACATGGAGTTGGAGTGGAATCCAGGAGGTCCTGACTTCAGCTAAACCATTTGATTTCCTTTCTTTCATCTCTAAAGATATTCCCCATGGAAAGAGAAAGGTGAAACTAGAGATGTGGGAGGAGCTTGTGTCTTTACCCTAAGTTCATTGTGACAATCTCCTTTCCAAAGCCTTCGCCATCACCTCATGCTCAGAAGAGGTCAGAGATGGTTCTGCAGGAAGCTGTACTGGAACTCTGCTGCCTAATGCTTTCAACCGCTTGCTGTCTCACTCATGGAAGGCTGACCAGAGAATACCAGGAGACAGGCAGCAAAGAGGGAGCTGCATTGAGCAGAACACATAGGCCCTTGCATTCAGGAGCAATCGTCTGAGGTCCTCTTTAGCAGAGAACCTCTTCAGATGCTACCTGTAATGTGCTCCCTTATACCAAGGTCTTTGCCTTCCTTCCGAATCAATGGTGGTACACACAAATGCACTCCACACCACAACTTAGCTGTCTTAGCTCTCCTGCTGTTTCCCACCCAATCCCATTTTAATATCAATCCTCAGAACATGTAGTGTATGGTAGGTTGACCTCAGGGACCATCTGAATGCAACAGTAGGACGCTGAGCCCGAGAGAGCCTTGAACACCTGGTCAGATACAGACTCTGCAGTTCCTTCCTTGCTCTGGCTCTTCACGATGGTTTCTGTATTGCCCCTTGCAGATTCTTCTCTCTATATACCCCAAATTGCAGTATTGTGTATCTGTCTGGGATACTGCAACTGTAAGAGAATTTCTTAGGTCAAAAATAAGCTAATGAAGATAAATCAATTAATATAAAAGTAATCATTATCTACTATGGCAGGGTGTTGGTCTTCTAAGGATAATAGTATTTTAGTTAGAGGAATGAAGCTCTGAGATGGAGCTGCAGCTTTCCTGGTAGTAACAGGATATCTCAGAACAGTACCAGTACATTGTTCTCACCCGTTGTTTCTCCTTGGTGTTTTGTTTTGTTTTATCCTTCTGCTGGTTTCTGTGCATAATTGATTTCATATTTTCTGTCTGTGTCTAGTTGTGTCCCCAGGGGTTTAGGATACTGAGCCCAACACTGTCCTCTCTCAGATTCTGCTATTCTTCTAACAGGAATAATCATTGGAAAGATGTATGAAAATCTCTTTTGCTACCTACTGTGGCCCTCTGAATAGGAGGACGCCTCAGAGGAGGCAAGAGACTCTTCTAGGTGAGCTGCTGCTTGACTTGTCCATCTGATGTCAGGCAAGACGCCCCTAGTACACACATCACCATTTGCCACATGGCTTACTCAATAGTCCTGAGAACCACTCCATTAATCTAGACCAATATGCCCACTCTCCTCGGCTGGTACAACTTTCCCACACTCTACTGGAAGGCTTGGGGGCCCACTTCTGTGCAACGTTGTACTGTGGGCTCTGAGACACTTTTGTATCTTCGCAAACAGCCTTCCTCACACTTGGAAGCTCCCCTGGAGTGAACTGTGCCACAGACCATACAAGGAACTAATGTCTCCCTGGAGTAAGGAGGGGAAGCAATGGAGGTCAAGGCAACTCTGGATAGCCAACCATGCTTCCCCAAGGCCTCATGTCCATTGGGGTCCATTGACTTGTCCTTTCTCTATTTCTCAGCCCTCACTCATATGCCCACATTTCCTAAGATTACCTAAAAGTGAATCCTTTCTCTGAACCCATTCATTGTGTCCCTTTTGAGCAAGCCCCGGGAGCAAGGTCTACTCTATGAGTTTCTAGCATACAAAGTGTGCGTATATTGTTGAACTACATGTGGAGATGAAACGTTGCAGACTGATTCATGTTTCACAGTTCTGTGCAAACTAAATTTCCAATATATGCAATTTTAAATAATAAAATTAAAAGTATTTGAAAACCTTATTGAATTCATTACCTTCAGATAGAAACCATGCACTTCCTTAGTTGATATTAAAATAAGAATTCCTGGAAAATTGCCAAAGTGATTTAATGAGGGGAAAAATTCATTCTTCGAACACATGTTCCTGGAACAGGTGGAAAAAAAAATAACCTCCACCCTTTCTTCCATTCCCATTGGCTCAAGGGTAGAAATAAGACAGTTGAAATGAGAAAGCTTGGAGGCAGACAGAATGGGTCTTCATCGTTTGAAGGAGAACAGAGAACAAAGGGCAGAGGCAGAGAGATGGCACATCTTCAAGAAAACTATCAAATTGTGCATGAACAGGACTGCCATGGTTTGTGTCTTGTAGCTTTTTGCTATAAAAGAAAAAAATCACAACTCTTTTAAGTGTGCGTTCATAATGCATGATTTGCATTTATTAAAATACTCAGGCTAACTCACATTCTTAGAACTTTCTTGGAGAGAAATGAATACGGAAAAGACTACTAGCTTGAGTTCTCTTTGGTTTGAACCCTACCAGGTTCCTCAATATGTTACCATCTGCTGTGTATGTTTTCCTCAACAGCCACATATATACACAGGCTGAATACCCTGAGCACTGAGTATAAGACCGATGTGGAGTAAGGACTTAGTATGTGTTGAACTGTGATGAATTGCTGGGAATAACCATTCCCATAATAGAATTTCGAAGTTGGAAAGAGTTAGGAAGATGTTGGCAAGTATTAAATTTTTGTCCAGGTTCAGTTGGAGAATTGAAGAATGTGGCTTCAGGGAAATAGTATTTAGGAAAAGTGTTTGGAGGAGAAATTATGGAGAAATATGGGCTTCAATATACACAAAGTATTATTTCATCATTATTCACAATGTTGAAAACTGTTCATAGTGGCCAATATATGAAAAAAAAAGCTCACATACAGGAAGAAGTGGCAAGGTCATGGAGTGAAGACATGCAGTTAAGTATTAGTCACCCTTAAAGAAGGCAGAAAATCTGCCATCTGCAGCAACATGGATCAGCATAGAGGATTTTTTATTAAGTGCAATGAACCACACACAGATTGAAAAGACTAGCTCGAAATACACGTGGGCTATCAACATCCATCATTAAATGCATTAAAATGGAGAGAGTGGTAGTTACAAGGCTAGGATTAGAGGAAGATGGGAAGATGGGGTCTTGTCGTTGAGTCAGATGACCAAGCCTAGACTGACAGCTTATGAATTGTAGCTGTTGACAGAGCATCAAATACTGTGCACTCCTGTGACTCATGGGCACAGCAGGAGACCATGTGATAGTACAGGCAGCTCCAGTGCTTGCTTGTCCTAGTGATTTCTTTATGTGTTTCAAAAGATTGCCTTGTCTACCTCAAACATCTACATACATACACACATACATACATACATACATACATACATACAGTGACTTTTAGAATCAAATACACATACTCAGGGATATAGATTGTCCTTGGATGGAGTAACATATTAAAATTAGGACACTGTTTCCATTCCAGAGTCTGAGCATGTTGTTATCAATCATAATTGATAGCCAGAAGAAGTAGGAGATCATGAAAATTGTCCATTTTCTACTCTCCAGTATATTAGAAAAATTATTGAAAGCTGGCTGTATGTAGGACACTATTTCATAGTTAGGGCTTCTATTGCTGCAATGCAACGCCATGAACAAAGAGCAACTTGGGGATGAAAGGGTTTATTTGGCTTATACTTCCACATCACAGTTCATCATCAAGGGAAGTCAGGGCAGGAACTCATCAAACGGGAGGAACCTGGAGGCAGGAGCTAATGAAGAGGCCATGGAGGGGTGCTGTTTATTGGCTCCCCATGGCTTGCTTAATCTGCTTGCTTATAGAAGTCAAGACCACCAGCCCAGGGTTGACCCCACCCACATAGGCTGGCCCCTCTCTCATTAATAACTAAGAAGATACCTTGCAGCTGAATCTTGTGTAGGCATTTTTCTCAATTAAGTTTCACTCCTTCCAGATTACTCTGTTTTGGTGTCAAGTTCACATAAGACTAGCCAGCATACTCTACTAACGACTACAGATTGCAGTACGTATATGTTTATCAGAAATTGAAAGGACTATGCCCTTTTCTACTAGAAACGTAAGTTATGTAGTTCACAACCTCATGGAGTCCCTGCTTTAAACTCTGATATGGAGAGTTGTAGTCATCGAATAACGTGTGTGTTGAAGCAGTGTGAGAACAAATATTCTGTCCAGACATCCCACTGGGCAGTTGTCCGTGAGAGACCTGAGGAAATGCCATGTACTCAAGAGCTGATGGCTGAGCCTCACAATTCAGGTCTGTGCCCTGGGAAAGGTTAGATAAGGGAGTTCTGTCTTTGGTAGGTAGGCAGGTGTCCTCAAGACCCTTCATGGTGGGAAAGGCATAAAGCTCTCTGTTTTTGCGTTGTTTTGGGGCCAGGTGTTGTGCCAGAAAACTTGTATGTACATGCTAACTGAATGCTTATTTTATTCATAAAAATATCTTACAAAACTAGTAACAGTTAAAAAAAAAGAGAGAGAGAGAAAGAAAAGAAAGAAGAAGAAGTTCAGAGTATATGTTGCTTAAATACATATTCTCTCATGATTTCCCTAACAAGAATTGGTATTTGGGTTTGAATGTGGATGTATCCTCAAGTTCTGTGCAAAGTTCCTTTCATGATCTAAAAATTCATTTACATAAATGTTGAGACCATGGATTCAGACATGGGGAGACCTAGTGGAAAAAGATTAAGAAATAAAAATTAGCAAGGATATAAACCATAGAGTTTGAGAGCCTACAGAAAAAAATGGTATCTGGATTCTCAAGACTGAGAAACTTAGGTTAGATTATAAATAGAAACTTGGGGGTCTGTTGTATTTTAGTGTGTGTGTGTGTGTGTGTGTGTGTGTGTGTGTGTGTGTGTGTGGTGTATGCTTGCTGCCATGTATGTATGCACAGATGCATGCATGTGGGGGAGTGTGCTGCAGGGTGTTTCTGTTCATCTGTAGATTCACATGTATGGAAGCTAAGAGACAACTTCGAATGTCATACATACATCTCAGAGTTAAAGTTTGTTGACTTTTCCCCCCTGAGACAGAGTCTCTCTCTGTCCTAGAGCTCATCAAGTTTAGGCTGATTGGCCAGTGAAACCCAGACAGCAATCTGCCTGTCTCCATCTCCTCAGAGCTGAAGTTATGAGTGCCCACTCTAAGTATTTACTGTGAGTTCTGGGCCCTGAACTTAGACCTTCATGTTTGTAGGACCAACTTCTTGCCAACTGAGCAATTTCTCCAGCCATAGGTAAAATTCTTAACTCATAAGAGTTACAAAGTGACTGAGCCAAAGCCATCAGACAGAGCTGAGTCAGCTACCACATGCTTTTTTCTCAGTATAATAGGGAAGGAAACTTCCAGCCATTAGCTAAGTGCTTCCCACTCTACCTTATGTGAACCTAATGGGAAAATGTTCCTGGAGTCACAAGTCTAATACTTCTATAGGTTCCTTCTGATAAATGGGGGTTTCCTAGAATGAGGGGTTTTACCAGCAGACCTTTGACTTGTGATGTAAATAGCCACGAATGGACAGCCATTTGTTGCTGGTGGATGTGGCCCCATCACAATGGGTCACTTCACAGACTCTCGGTAGAAAATCCAGCCTTCCCAGGTCAGAGACAATCATCCAGATTGCTGGGTGCTCGGCAGGCTGAGCAAAGCATCTCACCCCAGCTGTCAGTCCAGGAAAGACTGGAGTGAGGAACCAATATGCACCCCAAGAGCATGTTCACCATTAGCCAGATGGAGCTTCAAGCTGTTGCAGGCTCTTGCTGTCTTACACATGATGCTTGCTAGACAAAGAAATATTGATCACCAGTCTGGCCCTTAAAAGTTGAACGGATATACTGCTGTTGGCACACCACATATTCCAGGGAAGGAGGGGGTCTGCAGAAAGGTTCTTGAGGCCATAAATAGGACTTGTATCTTATATCCTTCACAGTCATCAGAACTCATAAGAGGACTGCAGGGTACATGGCAGTCATGGCCACAGATGAACACACTGGCTCTGGCATTAGTGATGTGCTGGTAGCGGGAGGAGACAGGGGCAACCTCTGGATAGAAAACCAGCCCATTAAAATGCAACTGCCTTACATAAAAGCAGCAAGGTGAGTCATGTGGGAGTCTTCTGGGGCTTCTTATTAATGGGAAGCACAGATCTAGAAGGGCCAGCAGGTGAGCCTCTCCAGAAAGGGCTGGTCCTCTACCTTCCTGTTCAGAGAAGTGATCTCAGGCTATAGCTACAACACCCTGTTATCAGGCCAACCCAGAGTTGTCCTGGCTCCCAGTACATGTGGTACAAAGGCAACTGAGGTTTCCAAGTGCCCCTCAGGACAGTCACATACTAGTCTCTTTCAGTCTTTCCCCAAACCCACCTACGACCTAGCTCCTTTCCCCTCGCTCTTACATTAATTTCTAATAAACCCATCACACTTTCCACTCTGGTCAGTGTCACTTAGATCCAACATGTAAGGGTTTTTTTTTTTTTTTTTCTATCTTTAAACTTTATCTGGCTAGTTGTATACCACCTTGACACAAGCTTTGGTCATCTGAGAGGATGACTTCAACTAAGAAAGTGACTCCATGGGATCAGATTGTAGAGAGGCCTATAGGACATTTTTTTAAATTAATCAATCGATAAGGAAGTGATCAGCCCATTGTGGGTGATTCCTGGTGCCTGAGGTCCATGTTGCTATGAGAAAGCAGGCTGGGCAAGCCATGAGGAGCAAGCCAGAAGGCAACACCCTCTCTATAGTCTCTGCATCAGCTTTTTCTTGCTTGAGTTCCTTCTCTGACTTCTTTCAGGAACAAACACTGATGTGTAAATAGAAGCCTTATAAATAAATTCTTTCCTCCCCATGTTGCTTTGGTCATGGTCATAGTGTTTCATTACAGCAATAGTAACTTTTATTGTGTGTATGTAATAATGTTTAGTATATATGTTTGCACCTCTGTGTGTGTGTGTGTGTGTGTTCATGTATGTGCATGTGCACAATGTGGACATAGAGGTAAACAACAGGTTCTCTCTCTCTCTCTCTCTCTCTCTCTCTCTCTCTCTCTCTCTCTCTCTCTCTCTCTCTCTCTCCAGGTCTTTATCAGTTATACCAACATGCTTTCTGGAAACCTGCTTCAAGCTTTGGTATGAGTTTTTTAATTAATTATTTTATTTATTTATTTTCTCAATCACAGTTGCTCCTCCTTCCACTCCTCTGCCCCTATCTACTCCTCCTCTCCTTCTCTTAAGGAAAGGGGAAGCCTCACATGAATATTAATCAGCTTTGGCATATCAAGTTGCAGTAAGACTATAGACATATCTTCTCTTAAGGCTAAGAGACAGCCCACTTAGGGGAAAGGGTGCCACAGGTAGGCAACAAAGTCAGAGATGGTCCTTGCTCCTGCTGTTAGGATTCCCACATGAAGACCAAGTTGCACAACTGTTACATATGTGCAGAGAACCTAGGCCAGCCCCATGCATGCTCCCTAGTTGGTGGTTCAGTCTCTGTGGGCCCCCATAAGATCAGGTTAAATGATTTCTTGTGCTGTCCTTGACCCCTCTGGCTCCTACAATCCTTCCTCCTCCTCTTCTGTAGGGTTCCCCAAGCTCTGACTAATGTTTGACTGTGGGTCTCTGCAACTGTTTCCATCAGTTGCTGGGTGAAGTCTTTCAGATGACAGTCATGCTAGGTTCCTGTCTACAAGTATAGCAGAATATTATTAACAGTTTCAGGGGTGAGCTCCCTCTCATGGTATGGGTCTCAAGCAGGGACAGTCATTGGTTGGCCATTCCTTCCATTTCTGCTCCATCTCTTCTCCATATTGTGTAGGCAGGACAAAATGTAGTTCTAAGGTTTTGTAGTTGAGTTGGTGTCCCAATCCCCACATTGGAAATCTTGTCTGGTTACAAAAGATGGCTGGTTCGGTTTCCATATCCCTCATTGCTAGGAGTCTTATCTAGGGTCACCCTCAGAGATTCCTGGGAGTCTCCATTGTTTTAGGTTTATAGATTGTCCTAGAAATGCCCCCCATTGCTTCCAATTTTATCTTTCATATTGCCTCCCTCTATCATCCCCCAACCTGATCCCTCCTGGTCCCACACTGACCCTGTCCATTCACAATGTCTATTCTATTTCCCCTTCACAGTGAGGTTCATATATCCCCTCTTGAGCCCTTTTTGTTACTTAGTATCTTTGGGTCTGTGGATTTTAGTGTAGTTATCCTTTAATGTATGGCTACTATCCATTTATAAGTGAGTACATACCATACGTGTCTTTCTGTGTTTGAGTTACCTCATTAAGGATGAATTTTCTAGTTCCATCCATTTGCCTGCGAATTTCATGATATCATAGTTTTCAACAGCTGAGTAATACTCCATTATGTAAATGAGCCACATTTCTTTGTCCATTCTTCAGTTGAGGGACCTCTAGATTGTTTCTAGTTTCTGGCTATTATGAATAAAACTGCTATAACGATAGTTGAGCAGGTGTCCTTGTGGTATAGTAAGAGCATCCTTTGCACACACCAAGGAGTTCCACCGTTTCTTTTCAGATAAAGTCTCTCAGTGATCCTGGAGCTCACCAATTGGCCAGTTGGATAGATGGACAGAGGAATCTTTTTTTCTCTAACAACCCTCCCCCAGTATTAGGATTACAGCTACCTGCCACTTCACCTGGCTTTTATGTAGGTTCAAGAGGTTCCGATTCAGATCTTTTTGCTTGCATGGTAGGCATTTTACCTACCAACTGAGTCATCTCTGCTCTCCCTTTGTTTTTCTTTTTCTATTCTACTATGACTTCATTTTAAGCCTTAAAAATAAAAGTTTGCAGAACAACTAATTGTACATACTGCTTAACAAGATAGGGGTGTCCAACCTCCTTTGCTCTGTTGTGTTAGTATCTCTCCATCTGCCTGTCTATTTCTTTATACTCACACATGTGTGCACACACAGGTACATGCACACATACCACATACACACATGTATAGACACACACACACACACACACACACACACACACACACACCTCCTGAGCCTTTTAAAGGTGAGCTTCAGAGAAGATATCCCTTTATCAGTAAAACCTTGCTCTGAATATGTGATCATACAACACATAAAGAATTCTTTGTCATAAATACTGCCTAGGTAGCAGAACTAGAGAATCCATGGTAATTCTGTTATACTGTCAAAGAGACCTTGATCTGATTTCACCAGTAGGCCAACTATTTATAGAGTCATACACAATCTGACTTTGCCTCCTCTCTCCCTGTGATGATAAAAGAGGTTCATTGTTGGGCAGGAATACAGACTACACAAATGCACCATTCCTTCTGCATGCTATAGGGAGGTGCATGTCCCCTGCTAATTGTATCACTGAAGATCTAAACATCAGTCCTAACTTCCTTTGCCTGAGAATAGCAGGCAACACCTTCGAAATTATCTTTCAAACACCTAAGCCAGTCAAAGGCAGTCTCCCATCACTACCACCCAGGGACAGTCTTTAGGACAATCACAGCTTCTCCTTATACAGGGCTCATAGGCTTCTCTATTACTTGTTGGTTTAATGTGCTTTTGCATCAGGGAACATTTTGGCTGCCCATAGATCATCAATAGCTAGATAGAGGAGATATCAGTCAAATGGGTACTTATTCATTATCTACAGTGGACTCACCAGCTCTTCCTTCTGCAGCCTTCTGTACCCTGATCCCTGTCCACACAGGCTTGCCATCATTCTAAGATCCAGTATGAAAGGCCCTGCCACCTCTCAGTCACAAGTTATTCTCTCTGCCTGGAGTCTATTCACTTTTCAGGTAGTAACACAAATGTGAAGTCTCCTCTAAGGCTACCCTAACTCCACAGGAAGAGTTAGTGTCTCTCGAGTGTAACAATTTGTACGTAGAGTATAGTGTGCAATCCGTAGCACAGTGCTCCATAGCCAGGTGTCTTCTCAACAAGGAGGCTGCATGCCTTCAGTCCCTCGCAAAACAGGACATGCTTCCTACCTGATTACCCAAGATGCTTAGTGCATGACCTGCATGGTAGCCAGGCCAAGAATCTGTTTTGAGCTTGGAAGGGAAACTCTTTGACCCCAGTTTCACATGCATAATATCTATCTATTCTGCCACTAAACAGGAAGTTCCAGATAAGTCAGTTTCTGGCTTAAGATTTCGGAAATGACCCCCAGCTGCATACTTCTGAGTGCTATTTATTTTGAGCCAAGGTGCTAATGGCCTAAATAGCGCATTTGCCTTTCAGCAGGAACCAAATGCCTTCACCGCTAAACAATGTTAGCAGGGCACCGTTAGGAGGGGGAGAGAAACTAACAAAAAATTATAGAAAACAGAAAAAGACAAAAAGCAACCTGAGAACACAATCTATGCAGCTTCCTGCTAAACTGGTGAACAAATTGAGCTTTTATCTCCTTGCCTGGATCTTCTAATGATAAAAGCACATTAAAACAAAACAACGTAGGTACAAAGAGATACAAGAAATCATTGCATCACATTGTGCCCTAAGGTACTCTGCTCATTTTTGTCAATAGTGGCAAGAGTCCTAGGAGAAACCAGTCTGTCTGTCTTGCCTCTGATGGGAGGACCAGGCAGAGATGTGACTGTGTGCTACATGGAAGGAGAATGGAGAGGATATCTCGAGTTGAAATATGAACACATGCAGACGCAAGATGTCATTGAACCTTATGTGGGCTAGGTCTACTGTCAACCTGACGTGCCTTAGCAAGCCTTCCTGGTGATGGAGATTTGCTTCATCAACTAGCTCTGTGGAAGGACTCTCCCAGGACAGATGCGTGTGACAATCTCATTGTCTACCATGCCTGTATCTCTGTAATCTAATGTTGCAGCTCTTTCTTTACTGTAAGCTGGAGATGCATTGCCTTGTCATAGGAGAGGAGAACAGAACTGAATGTTTTTGACACCATTTAAAACCCGTTAGAATATTCAAGTAGAATCTGCCAGCTGTGTGTGAATGCAGAAACAGAGAAGTGAGAGTCAAGCTACAGAAAGCTAAGATGAATGAAGTACAGGCAACCTGGCTCACACCTACCGACCCTCTTATGAAAGGGGGAGGATGAAGGGAAGAAGGGAGAGAGAGGGAAGGGGGAACAACAGCAAGAGGAAGAGAAAGCAGGGAGAGGGAGGGGAGAGGAAGGGGGAGAGGGAGAGGGAGAAGGAAAGGGAGAGAGGGAGGGGGAGAGGGAAGGGGAGAAGGAGAGGGAGAGAGGGAGACAGATAGACAGACAGACAGAGAATATTACTGAACAACTGTTATCTGTAACTTGGTATGACTCTCTATCCCATCTGGGGACTCAGTCGAGCATGTAAATATGTTTGGATAATTAAAAAGTATGTTCTTTCTTGTTGGTTTATTGTAGCTGGAGATGAACTGAGCAAAGTTCTCCTAATCCCATCAAGCCCTCTGCAGGAAGGGTCAGAGGTCAGCAACTGCTCCTAAAAAATGCTGTGTGATTGAATCCAAGGGCGTCTTCGACCCCTGAGCAGTTGATTAGAGACAACCTGGGGTCTGTCCCCCTGACATCAGAGGCTGGCAACTACCTCCTGAATAGACTTTCTCACCTACCAGACTCAGAGTACTAGGACATACAGTCACTTTGAAACAAAAGTGAGGACTCAATTTCCAATGGACTTTAAATTCTTCATAAGAGTGAAGAAATTTTCATTTCATTGTCATGTAAAAGAGAGGGGAATTTAAAACTGGTTTGTCCAGATATTGTTGTTTTAAAAAAAAATTATGAATGTGGTTTCTAATCCAATGGAAATTGCATGGCTTGACAAACACAGACATGGGATGAAAGGTTTCGTGGACTGTCCATCCAGAGGACATGGAGGAAGAACGTTGGCCTTGTGGTCACATGAGGATGCTGTGTGGGTGTACGCCAACCCACTGAAGAAATTGTTGAGTGTTTTGTGCACATTGGAGAATATCTCTGGGTAGAGCTATGCCCAAACGTATATCAGTCTGCAGTGCCCTTCTATGTTGGGTTTAGTTGTTTAGAATCTGTTCAGATACGTAGAAACAGTGCTCTGTATACACATGTGAACATGTGTATGCCCAGAGACAAGGACCATATGAAGGAGTCTGGCCTTCCTGGCTGATGGGGGCAGCAGAGAAGCAAGAAGCTCCAGGGCCCTACACCAATCCATGTGGTTGGGGGAGGGGCCAAAGACTGCAAGGGGATTTTTTTTTTTTATTGGATGTTTTCTTTACTTACATTTCAGATGTTATCCCCTTTTCTGGCCCCCCTCCCACGAAAACTTTCTATCTCATCCTCCAACCCTGCTTCTGTGAGGGTGTTCCTCCAGCCAGCCACCCACTCCCACCTCCCTGCCCTCCCATTTCCCTACCTTGGGACATTGAGCCTTCACAGGACCAAGTGCCTCTCCTCCCATTGATGCCCGACAAGGCCATCCTCTGCTACATATGCAGCTGGAGCCATGGGTCCCTCCATGTGTACTCGAAAGGGTTTTTTGTTTTTTGTTTTTTTAACTAACCAATATACATGATTATAAAATTGTAAACAAGTGAAATGTAATTTTCACTTTTATTTTTAAAGAGAGTGTGACAGTATGTAGTCCAGGCTGGCCTCAAACTTGTGATCCTCTTGTCTCAGACTCCCAAGTGCTGAGATTCTAGAAGTGTACTACCATACTCAGTACTCAAAAACTTAATTTCTATTGTATTTTTTCCATGCACATAATCTTCTTTTCTATCAAGAAATAACTGCTTCACTCTCTGGCTCTATTGCTGCCTCTTCAACAGTATCTCGCCTCTCTCTGCCCACTCTCCACTGTTATGGATGATCCCAGAACAATAAAGGAAGAAAACCCCTACCTACCCACTGTATACGCACACTCACTACAAATATTTGACCACAAATGGCATTTCTTATTTATTGCTCTTTTTTTTTTCCAAAATATTTATTTTAAATTGACGTTATTGTTTTTCCTCCCAGTGATAAATGAAAACAAGCATTCATTTTTCTTTAGAAAAATACCAAGATTTATGAGACACATCACAGATCCACTGCCCTGACTTTTTCTGGGCATTTTCTATCTCTGACGACTTAATACTAAAAATAACCCAAGCTTTATACCATTGTATGGTGGATTTTCTAGATCATTCTTGGTGGAAATCTTTCCTAAAAAAATAAAAAGTAAACACAGACACAACATATGATTGGGAGACTGGCAATGGCTTTCAAGACATTGCAACTGAGAACATGTCTGGAATAACTGGCAAGCTTTGATTATGGATTGCCATGGGATAGTCACAAGCACTGATGTTTAACTTTCTGAATTGGAAATTCCAGTGATAGGAAATTGTGCTCCTGTACTTGGGGGAAAGAAAAAGATTCATATTGTCTTCACTGTACTATCAGATCGTTTAAAGCGATGGGGCATGTGGGGGACTACAAACACTCAAAGAGACCGGTGGAAAATGCCCCTGGGTCTGAGGGTACTCTGGTGAGGTTTGTATTTTTCTAAAACACTTCTGCAAATTTAAAATTATATTTCTAAAAAATTTCATTAAAAAGATACTAAAAAGAAAATCTATTTGACTGTTGATATTTAATTTTAAGGAAGGACAGGCTACATCTTTCCATTTCCAAATCATATTTACAACTTAAACGAAATGGAGGCCCCTGACCTTTGGTGCCTTGTAACGGGGCTCAGGGTGAGCAGCGCCTCTAGAGGGAGACCTGGTACTGCAAGTGTTTCTCAGTCAAGTTCCAGACCTGACCCTCAAACACTCCCCACCCCCCACCCCCAATGAAACATCTCTTCTTCCTTTATTAAATGCACTAACAAAATTATATGCTCCTGATTCAAAATGTGCTTTCTTTAGTACTCAAAATCTCCACACATCACTTTTCTCATGGGAGGAAATGCTGGTTGGCATTTGCTACAGTGAGCCACTATGAGGAATACTGAAGGAGAGAAAAGCCCCAGCGGCTGCATTGGAAGGGAATGCCAGAGCAAGCACGCCTGGTCCACCCCATACCCCAGCACACCAGGAAAATACTTTCTCTTTTTGACAGTTCCACAGGCACAAGAAAGCCTTGGTCTCTTAGGCCTACTGGCTCCAGGCTGTGTGTAAATTGCATTTTCTATGTGGTATTATAGAGAAAAAACCAAACAAACAAAATACTAAAAAAACAAAAGCTAGTCAACCTACTTGCTGAAAAAGTCACTAAAAAACACCGGCTCTTCCCAACCTGCAGGTCCTTTCCCTGTCTGTGTGTATAGTTTTATTGTCCGATATAACAGCTAAACAGCATCTCTCTGAAACCACAGAGCAGACTTCTCTGGAAGCCAAGAGGGGCCTGGGAGAGCGGCAATACAGAAAACAGAATGCTGTGTTTGTTTTCCTTTCCTTGCCTTCCCCGGACCGGATCCCCACTTTTTCAAAGAAATCCACCTTTTCTGCTTCTATTTCAAATAATTTTAAGTCCAAGGAGGGTTTCTCTTCCTTGCACACCCTGGATATTTCAAAGCGAGCCCATCTTCACTGGAGGAGAGAGTTTATTCAGGTGTTATGAATCAGACAAGGGCTCAGGGATGCAAACTGGGGCTGAGACAGAGCCCGCGCGCGTCTGGTCCCCTCCCTCCTAAAGAAACATAACAAACCCCTAGAAAACAGTCCTCCAGTAATCTCCCTGCCTGCGCCAGGAATAGGGGGTGACGGAAAGCTGCCCTCTCATTATAGTCCTGGTCTCAAGGTTAGAATTAGACCCTTAGGGTAAGGAGCTGTCAATTAGAGATAACTCCAGCCTGCTGTCTGCAACCGGGCTTATCTCCTAGCAACTCTCCTCATTCGGGCCACAGCCCTTGGCTCTGCCTGCAGCTCAAGAGCCATCTTGAAGACAACAAAATAACCTTCTCGTTGTGAGCAGATGCATAAAGAATTCTTCTCTGGGTCCTTGATGGAGTCTCGTCCTTGATGGAACCCGGGTGACATTCGACTAGCAATGGGCTGGGGGTGGGGGATCTGCAAAGAATTATGATTGGGCTCCCTTCCAGCTGCAGATGTTTCCATGGGAAGAGCACATGGAAGGGTCTGGCCAAGCAATCAGAGAATCTAAATTCAATCTGAGACTGGATGCCTCCTTCTTTCAGATCAGAGCCTGTCATGTTTATGCAGGAGCCAACGTAGTCTCTTTCTCTTGCTTACTTTCTGCTTAGGAAGAATTTGCCAGCAGTTGGGAGTGCAGTGGCTCTGGTTGCCAGGGGAACTCGGCCTCTCCTTTATTCACCATGGCAGGGCATATAGAGAGAGCCAACAAGCATAAATCGTATTAAGCGATGCACAGGGTTATCCACCGTGGATGTAGGCAACATCACAGAATTTACTACTGGACCATATACTTGGTGTGCAAAGAAAACGCAGGCTACAAATTCCTTGGAGCTGTCTACTCATTAGAGCTAGGAATCATGTTGTTGACTTTTCTAATCTCAAGCAGAGTTAAGGGTGGTAAAATGCTGGAAGGCTTCTAGGGGGTGGGGGAGAGGCAAGCCTTTGATTTTTTTCACTGGAGTGGAAAATGATAACAAAGGAATATCTAAGAAATGTTGAAAAAAAAAAGAGAGAGATGAGAAATACCCAGTGCGCTGTGGGTGTAAATTAGATAGATAGTGTTCTTGGAATTGAAGACTTGACTTAACAAAACTCTTCTGTAGGACAACAACCTCCTTGCCTAAGGAGGAACACAGACAAGGAGCAGGGACCATTTTTACAGCGGCGCGTTTCTTCTGGCGCCCCTCCCCCACGGTTCCCCAGTCGGTGCTGTTCATGGCTCTGCAGTACTGACTTTCCTATCCAGGCTTACATCTCCTCTCCTCTTCATCAATGGAGCGACTATCTGTTTTGTTTGGCTGCTTTTATGTTTGTGGAGAACCCAGCGAAATTTTTATCAAGCTAGTTGGGTCAGAGGAAAGAGCTTGTGTGTACAGGGGCGAAGGAGGTAGGAGAACGCCAGGCAGCTGCCATGCCTGCTGCTAGGCACTGTGGACTCGGAGCTTGGTTCAGCTTTGCCGTGGCTTTCCTCCTACCCTCCCTCACACTCAATGCAGGACTCCTGAAGTTCCCCTGCTCGGTTTCCTATTAGGGCTTGTCAATATCCCAAGATGCAGCATAGCTTCTGAAACAGGGGAGTGAAAGCTCTCGGGCAACTTTGAATAAATCTTTTCTCTGCTTGTCTGAGTGGGACATATACACAATTTTGCTTCAAAATAGAGACCTTACATTATAATTTTAAAAAGCAGACGAATACATCACAAGATATTAAGCATCTTAAAATTAAGCGGCATGCAGCTTGCAGAAATTAATATTTTCACGTTGTTGAAGAAGAAACTGGGAAACTGAACTCTGCTATATTCTGAATTGTTCTCACTAAGCAAATACACCATAGGTGGTTTCTTTGATGTTATTTTTTTTATACAATCAAATCAGTTGTGAATACGCACACGGCCCTGCATCTTTTAAAATAACATTTCTAATAGGCCATTCTTTAGAGTGTAGAGGCTACCCCTGCACATATAGCCTGCTGGTTGGCATTACATTTGAATATAGTAACAAAAAATGACTTATAAAAAGAAGAAATATCTCTAGCAATCAAAGTTTACTTTATTAAACATCAGATTGGCAATGTCCCCAGGATTCTTATGTGGACTGCCATTGCTGGTTGCCTAGGAGATGAGGGAACTTAACTGCTTCACTGCCACAGGATTGCAAGGATTCTTGCAGCAGCCTGGTCTAGAAGCTCACAGAATGGTTCCCAGCTTGGTAATTTGTGCCCACCAGCAGCACTGCAAAGGCTTGTGGCCAGTAAAAAGATTCCAAGATAAGGTTACATCTTAATGCAAAATTGACTTTTTCCTCTGTTTCTGAATATTTTCTTTGCTGAGTTTTATTTGATTTTTGTATATATGAAATGGAGCTATGTCAATTACCTTCAGTGTTTTGGTTATTCTTTCCTTTGGAGTGATTTTGAAGAAATATAGATGTCCTTATTTCCGCCAGATCTGGGTTTGAGAAAAGCAGTTATCGATTTTTTTTGTATGTAATATTTCTGGTTTTTAAATGATGCTTTAAAATAATGTGAATTGTTATCACATGTGCCATTGGTTTGTCCTCTGCCACCATCTTATCTGGCTTCTTTCAACAAGACGGTGTCCTACGTTTGCTGCTGGGGCAAGCCGCATTGTCACTGAGCATGGATCTGGGAGGGAGGAGGCCAGATTCCCTGGTCCTGTGGGCTGAGTGACCTTGGTAAGTCACACATTCCTGAGCCTAGGTTTCTGCCTGTGGGATAAGAAAGGAAGAACAATTAAATATTTAAAAGGGAGACAGACCCCGATATGCAAATACGGCTCATTCTTGCTATAGTTTCATGTACATTTGGTAAGGCATTAGAAACTGTACAATTGATATCCTTCAATAAAACTGCCAGTCTTCCAAAAGCACAAAACACAGCATGAGGTTGGCTTTATTGCTTGAAGGTTTATGTCTGACTGTTCCTGGGTTTCAATCCATCCCATGTAAAAGCAGCCAATATTGAAATCATTCTCTAACTTTGCAAACTCACATTTTTATCCCCTGTAGATGATTCTAACTCCAGGAAAGTGCCTGAGATAAAGACTATTATCTTATAGAAAAAAAAAATCTTTCTTTTAAAAATATTTTGTTTACTTAAACCACAAACCAAGGCCTTTTTCTCATCATCTTTGATAATGCTTTTTCCTCAACCACGTTCGTAACATTCTCTTAACCTTGAAAAAAAGTCCCAAGCCTCAGAAACTATATTCACAGCCAGAAAAAAAGGATCTGGGGTTTGACAAGATACAATGATCGAGGAAAATAGAGCAAAAAAAAAAAAAAAAAAAAAATGCTTGACCTCAAAGTATGGCTTAGACTTTGTTCCCCTTCCTAATTTCTCATTTAGAGAGAATCTGTTCGGAGGATGTTTCCTCTATTCAAGACTAGGAAGAAATAGAAAATACAGTTCAAGGAATTGGGCTGGGTAGACTGGCTATTCTCTTGGGAGGCATACAAAGGCTATATTGTAACAACACCAGCAACTTCAATTTATTCTTTATTCCTAGGAAAGAACTTGTGTTGAAACATGAGTGCATACATACATACACACACATACATATATGCATACATATACTTATACATACATACATATACAGATATACATACACAGACATACACAAGCATATATACATACACATACAGACATACACATTCACATATACATACACATACATAAACACATATACACATGCACATATCATATACACACATACATACAAACATACACACACACGTGCACGTGCACACACACATACACACGCATGGGGGAGGGGACAGCAAACAGATTAGCTGATCCTAGCAATGTCAACATTTCTTGAAAGTAATTATCCAGACTCGGATCTAGGCCCTGTGAAATATGAAATTTTACATATTTCACCTAAATACACACCAAGCTCTAATTTTCCTTGACACCTCGTGACCCAAGGATAGAGTATCTCTAAACAGATCCAAACCGAAGCTTTTGAGTCTGTGTCAATGCACTGAAGCACGTGTGTGATCAGAGAGGGAGTCTAGAAATGGTGACCAGGCTGCTCCTCTAGTTTACCAATGCTTCTGCCGATGGATCGATGGGGCCAAGCCACCAAAGAACCTCCCAGCCTTCTATCATCGATGCTTTGGACTTACCATTGCATTAGAGACTTCTCTGTGAAGATCAATCTTGGTTTTGAATTCAGTGTGGGTGAGGGGGGCTGCTGACTCAGGGAGCCTGAGGGAACCGGGGCCTGCAGCTAAACAACAGCCCGTCCCCAGCAGGACAAACACACAGAAGGCGGAATGAATGGCCTCATCTACACGCCAGCTATTTGATATGCAGATCGGGCCGCAGGCCTCTTCAATAGCGGAGCACTCCATAGGCAGCAGGTGCAGCCCAAGTGAGTGGCCTTCCCTCCTTGAAAAAGCTGGGCTACCTCCCTCTCTCCCTCCAGCCCTTAACTGTTTCTGGAGTGCTATGATCTTCATCCCTTTTAAATGTAGACAATCCATTTACAGGCTGGCTAGTCCTTCTACTCTTCACTCTGCCCCTATCCGTAAGCCTGGCCATGAAGCCACAGGAGTGACAAAGGAAGAAAATCTGCCAGGCTCTTCTTAATGATGGTACAGCAAGGCAGGAGAGCTGGGAGGTCAAGCCACAGGGCAGTTACCAGGCTCCATCACCCACAGCCTGTGCCCATGTCTCCTCGACCATAAATGCAGACTCTGATATCAGAGTTTTCGTTGCCATTTGTGCTGGAACAAAAAATCCAAGTTAAAGGGGTGTGTGTGTGTAAGACAGAGTAAACCTTCAGTATGTTTCTTCAGGAGCTGTCTGCCTTTGTTTTTGCATTAGGGTCTCTGACTGACACTGAACCCTGGCTTCTAGATTAGACTAGCTGTTCAGTGAGCCCCGATCTCTGCATCTTACATACTGGGATTACAAGCATGTATCACTGTTCTCAGTATTTTGACCTAGGCTCTGGGGATCGAACTCAGTTCTAACATGTGCAAAGCAAGCACTTTAGCAGCAGAGCCACCTTCCAGAATCACCCACCTGCCCTCAGTACAGAGAGTCAATGCCTGCCACCTCCAACCAGGGCAGCTGATTGGAACCTAGGAGGAAGTTGGTTTGCAGTTTGCCCAACTCACCACTGGCTTGCTGGACTCCGATCCTCTCAGCTTGCTTTGCTTTGTGTATACATTACTATTACTCAAGCTGTCTGTGGTGTAGGTAATGTTCTGAGAGTCAACTATGCAGCTTTATAACGGCTCTACAGCCCTTAGCTAAGTGAAAGAGTTATTCATCTCAGATCTGAAATCTGAATAATGCCGAAGCCTAAATTCTGTAGGATCTATTAGTGTAGAACACATGAAGATATTCAAAGGTGACAGATTAAATATACTAGAGCATCAGAGTGGGCCAAGGGGACCAAACCCACACCATGGTGTAAGAGTAGTACCAGCAAAAATAATCTACAACCAGACTTTCTTCCTTCTTTCCTTTTCTGATTGTTTGTTTGTTTGTTTGTTTGTTTAAGATAGAGCCTCATGTAACCCAGGCTGGTCCAGAAATTTGTATGCAGCCCTGGATGGCCTTGACCAGCTTGATCCTCAAGCATCCATCTCCCTACTGCTAGTCTGATGAGAGTGCACCACCACACACAGTTCGTGTGCTGCTGAACATGCTAAAGGAGCAATGAACTGAGCAATGGTTCATTTTTGGAAGGAGCATGTCATATGTCTGGAGCTAGGCAGCCCTCTACCAACTCCAGAGCTGCAACTGTGCCACGATAAGCATTGCTCTGTGTGTGTGTGTGTGTGTGTGTGTGTGTGTGTGTGTGTGTGTGTGTTGTGGACTAAGTAAAGGGAGTATGTGTTCAGTCTGGCTCATTTTGGCAAGTGTTCTATACATGTAGAGGAGCACAGAGGGCCGCCGAGAGGCAGAGAGGCCTATGGAAGCAGAGAAATGCTGAGTGTATGGCTTGAGCTGCAGGTTCCTCAGCTCAGCCATTGGAACACGCCCCCCCCCCCCCCCCCCACACACACACATTTCTTTTCCAATTGTTACGAATTTGTTTGTTTCAATGCTTATGGGTTTTGCAATTTTAAAATTAAATGTACATGTAAAAAATTATATATATATAAAAAATCAAAACACTGAGGCTTCTAGGCTTGGGGGTCATGTTTTCTGCTCTGTATAATGACATGAGGTGCTTTTTAAATCTTCATTTGTTTTGGAGAATATTTGCCAGTATTAAAAGCCACTGTTAGGGGAATGTCTGCTCTAATATCTGTTCCTACAGGAACCCTAAACTCCAGGATGGCCTTATGGATAGAAAAGGCCTCTAAGAGGAAGTAGATATGATTTGTGTGCTCCAAAGGCTGGAGTCCTGACCCAAAAAAAAATCACCATTCCTTTAAGAAGAGCTGCTGGGGAGCTCCCCTTCTCCTGCCACAACCGTGTTCTTCCCCCAGAAAGAGGCTAAGTGGAGACATCAGGAGAGCCCTCAACAGAAACTAACAGAATCCACACATTAGTTGTCTTGACCCAGATTCCAATGCTAGAAATGATTTTCCATTAAACCTGATGTTACAGGTTCTCACATTCTCCTTTTTTTTTTTTTTTTTTGAGCAGTTTGAAAAAGAACATGTGTGTACCAAAAAGAGTTCGTATCTTTAAAAAGTTAATGGAAATGCTGAATTTTTCCTATAATTACTATTCAACAAAATGCTTTAAATCCACTCATAGATACTCAAATACTCAAACCAGAGTCCTGATGATTTTACATGCAGTTCCAGATACTGCAGAAGGAGGCTGAGGCAGAAGTTTGAGTCTTGAGTTTGAGATGAGTCTAGGCAAATAGCTGGACAGTATGACCCCATGTTAAAGATACTGGGATTAGCTTGCCTTAAAACAGAACAAAACAAAACAAAACAACCAACAAACAAATACCACCACCACTACCAACAAAAACCTCTGTTGTTTAAAAGAAAGTGGAGCAGGTCTTGGAGCCCACATATCTGCTCACTGAGTTGATTTTTTTAAAGATAAAAAGGAGCAACTAAACATTAAAGAAGAGGAAATAAAGTCAGGGTGAATTCCAACATGGTCCTGATATATACATGGAATCTTATTATTCTAACATATACAGTTACACTTAGAAATGAAGACTGCAATTCTCATTTTACAGTTAAGTGAAGTTCAATATTTATTCACCCATGCAAAATTTTACCATGCAAAATTATTCATCCATGATTACTCAATAATACTGGAGAAAGGGGACTGTCAAGTACCTTTATGGGTAAGGGCCCTGGCTGCCAGGCTTGAGAGCCTGAATTCAATCCCTGAAACAGGGTGGAAGGAGAGAAGCAACTCTCACAGTTGTTTCCTAACCTCCACGTGTGTAGCATGGAAGTGTACAAATGTGTATACACAGACATGCATGTATAGGGGAAAAAACAAAAAACAAAACAACAAACAAAGAACTTCAGTTTGGTTCCCAACACCGATGTGAGAGAGCTTAACTCTAGCTCCAGGAAATTTAATTCCTTCTTCCTGGCTTACATGGGCACGCGCACTCGTGTAGCATATATTTAAATAGACACCCACACCTATCCATGCCTATAAAAATAAAATCAACCTTAAAAACAAGCAAATAAACAAACAAAACTGAGAGGGGTCAGGGCCTAAATCACTTTACCATTCCAGTAGCACCTGTTGGCTGCTCAGAATGTGGTGAAACCAGGGTACTGGAGAGTCCCTACTAGTCTTGGGTTGATTGGCTTTGGTTCCCCTATCTGGCTGAATCATTAAAAGGCTACAGAGAACATTCAACCACTAACAATGAAAAACCTATGGGTAGCATTAGTGAACTGACTCTTCAGAGGTAGGGTGGGTTAGGGGGCTCCATCTGCTTCTGAAAACATAGCAATCCAGAAAAAGCATATTAGAAACAACACATTTCCTGTTTCTTGGAGAAGCAGGCCAAGTGCTTTGTTCCCAGGGAAAGCAGGGGTAGGATGTGTATCCTCAGTAGCCTCTTTTACTTTTAACTTTCTTAATTTTTTTCTTCTTATTTTTGCAGTTGTCCTTAAGGGAGAAGCTGCAGGCCTCTGAGCAGAGCCACAACCCAAACATCCAAACCCACAGCTGTCTCATAACACCTTGGAAGCCATGACACCAGGCAATGAAAGTGTGGCTGGAGCAAGGTGGCAGACTCTATGGCAGAAGCCATGGGTCTTCTCTGTGAGCTGCATATCTGCTTCCATTATGTCCTCTGTGTTCTAGGGAGGTACAGAGAAAGCTTTGCTGAGTAAGGGTTGGAGGACCTGGGTATGGAGCCAGCAGGGACAGATTTTCTCTGAGAAGACAGGTTGTAACCGTGGAAATCTGAGATCTTCCCACTTTGAAGGAACTTGAAGATGTGAACAGATTAAGAGATGGCCAGTAATCCCTTGGAAAGTAAACTACCATTGACTTATTTAAACTGAAGGTTGTGTTTGTCATGGACAACACCCTGAAGTCAAAACTTTGAGCGTGGCCTCTGATTTGATTGCAAGCACAAAGCTATCTCCTAAAATTATGCCTCAATGCATGTAATCCATTTAAAATGACTGCATAAACTCAGAACCAAAATATTTTAAATAATTGTACTTATTTGGACAATATCACCACGAGGTTAAAACTAAGGAAGGGAGTGTATCTTCCTACATTCAGTGTGCCAATGGAGAACATTGAAACAAGCAGTAGAAAAAATGAGGAATGGAGCTCAGACCTGTAAGCCAGCACTTGGGAGGTAGAGACAGGAGGATCAGACTCAAGCATATCCTTGCCTATTTAGTACATTTCCTTGAAGCCAGATGGAAATATGTGAGACCCTGTCTGTAAAATAAAACAGAACAGTGGAGCAGATAATAGGATGTATCCCTGTGTCCGTATTCTAGAAAAATCATTTAAGTCATTTCTGTTGAATCCAACATGTGTGATATGTTTGCCTCTTAATTTCCTCACTACTGGGACAGTTTAGGCTGAAATAAACCATGGGTTCATGTTTACAGATGTGCAGCATGCTGTCCAATAGAAGTATCATATGGTAAGAATCCAACTTTGAAGAATACAGTAGCCAGCTCCAGGTGAAAGCCTTCCAGGGACTCTGAAGTGTCACAGTGAGAGCTGCTGGCCAGGTCCACCTCTCCTCCTTGCTGTAATAATTATTTAAAAACAGCTGCCGGTCAAGCCGACTGTCTAGGCTGCAGCGTCTCTGCCTAGATCAAATGCCATGTTCAGAGGCCATGAGGCCTCGTGCATGCTGCAGCTAGAAACAACCAGCCAGAAACACCAGCCCTGCCACCCACGAGACTCCAGTGTGGGAGATGGCTCTGCCAATCTGTCTCTGCAAGGCTGGGCATTGCCCAGACCATCCTGCCAACTATGCAGGCCCAGTAGAAAAATGAGGCTCTAATGCTTATAGATAAATCAAAGGCTTATATATTTGGTAATGATTAATAACAAGATGCCCTTACAATCAGAGGTGTAACCCAATACTCAACCTAGATATACTAACTACCTTTGACTGCTACAGACAAGTGAACATCAGCCTCCATGTCCCCCTCTCTCATTCTCTGTCTCACCCTTAGCTCCTCCTCTTCCTCTCCTTCCTCCTCTTCCTCTCTTTCTTCCTCCCACCTTAGTTCCTCCTACACCTCCTCCCAGGAAGACAACACGGATTTTGTGCTGTCATTTAACCCAAACTCTTTTTACAAATTCGGCATAATCTCAAGGCATATTCTTGCTAGTAGTTCTTTTTGTCTTTTTTCCTCAAAATCAACACTGCTGAACTTTAATCAAATCCACATACTCTCCTCATTTCTAATATTCTACTTCCCCTCTCTGTTCTCCCGGTGGTTTGCTAGCACTCCCTAGGTACAGATTATAGCTAGAACACTGATTTGTTGTAATGGTTGGAGAGTGGACTGTAATTTTTACATGTGTCCATTTTTGTTATTTTTTTTTTAAATAACCCACTGAATCTAATTAGTACATAAGCAGTTGAATATGGGGCCATCAATTGATGCATGTCCAAACACCAAGGGCCACATCCTTAAAGGAAACTGACCACCCCCACCCAGAAACCAGAAACTGTCAACCTTCTGTGCTTCCCTTACCCCCAATCCTCACTGCTCTGTTAACCTATCCTATATTGTACAGATTTTGTTTAGGCAACCACAGCTGCTGTGAGATCCCGTCAGAGTCCAATCCTGGAGACACTGTCATGTCCAGTTCCCTCACCTCTGCTTAGTCTTTCTGTTCCTTCTTTCTCAATGTTCCCTGAGCCTCAAAAAGAAAGACAGAAAGGAAAAGAAAGAAAAGGAAAAAGAAGAGGAGGGGGGAAGAAGAGGAGGGGAGAAGAAAGAAGAGGGGAGGAGAGGAGAAAGAAGAAGAGGAGAGAGGAAAGGAAGAAAGGGGGAGGAAAAGAAAGGGAAAGGAGAGAAAAAGAAAGAAAAGAAAACAAGAAATGTTGTCACAGTGGTACATGTTTGTAATCTTAGTATTTGGGAGGTTGAGGAAGGTGAACTGTGAGTTTAAAACCAACCCAAGCTATGTAGCAAGAGCAACTTCCCCAATACCTCAAATAAATAAGAAAAATGCTTTATTTAGAGGAACTATGGCAAATAATTCTATATTAGAGGGTTGGAGGGTTCTTCTCTCACTCCCTGAGGTAATCGAATAACCAGGATGGGGCTCATGCAAGTCTATGACTGGTAGTTGCTACACTATATACTATTAAAATCTCTACTAGACATGATAAAGATTTCAACCATCTTCATGTTTTAGTGGCCTTACAGACAAAACAAAGATGCCCAACACACATGACAGCTCAAAAGAGCCCTTTCAAGGACCACACTCCTCTGTCTGCTTGGGAAAGACATCACCCCGGCATCACATCATATCCACATAACTGAGACAGTCCAAATACATCTTCATTCCAGAATATTCCAGGGAAAATCTTTGTTTCTCTCTAAAGAGATAGGGTCTCATACCACCTTCATTTTGCCTGGACAACTCTGATATCCTAATAAGTAATATATACCTGATATACCTAAATCATTTGATACCTAGATCAATAGACTGGCAGAATCCTGGAGACCAAACCAAAAAGAATGAGACATGCAAATTAGGCCCCTGCCTTTCTTAGAATTTCTGCTGGATGGTCTTCAGAGTTGCTATTGAGAAGACTTTGAAATGCTCTATTCGGTACCTAATACAATCCCTACAAGTCCTTCTCTGCCTGGGGAGCATAATTATTATTCTCCAGATACTTACACTTGAGAGCAGCACAGGTAACATGGAGTATGATGTTGGCAGTATTTGAGACCCTGATGCCACACAGAATGAGCTGTGAATGATGTCTGAGAATGTTTACTGTCCCCACTCTCTCCTGGGTTGATGAAATTAAGGAGGCCATTGGGAAAATCATCACTGAACTCCAAAGCTCGGGGAAATCTCTGAGTGTATTAATATTTCTTCAAATGTTTTGAAGAGTCACAGAGCTGTACCTCTTGCAGGAGACCTTATTTTAAGGAGTTGGTAAGTTTCTTGTTCTCATCTCAAAAGACTCATGGGGTTCCATGAGGGACAAAGCCAATCTTGAACAGGGAAAGAGACCTGAGTTGATCTTCTTGCTCCCCAGCTGTACACAGAGAATTAAATATGTTCATGGCACAAGAACAGGCTCCTGACAAGATCATGTAACTGTAACAGTATAGAACCCTCAGATATCCTAGAATCCATATTTATGTCTCAGCAGTGAATAAGTGTGAGATTACTACATATATTGGTTAATACCCTTCTTCAGCTTGACAGTATCTAGAATCACCATGGCAATAATCTCTGGGCATATCTGTCGGAGGTTTTCTAGATTAGGTTAATTGATGTGGTAACACCCACCTTAAATGTCAATAGCACCATGCCAAATCCTGGACTTGATAAGAGCCCAACACCAGCACCAGCCTTCTCTGCTTCCCCAATACAGGTACAGATTCCTGATAGTGGTATTTGTGCCCATGGACCTGCATTCAGGTTCATTCAGATTGGCCTAACTCCAACATCCTTATATCTGTGACTGCTTCTCCCTGCTCCAGAGGTAGAACTGGAATCAGCAGGAAAAAGTGTATGTAGATATTTGGCATCAGGAGAATTCATGAATTGCCTGGATCTGTGCTTCCGATGAACGTTCTAATTACCCACATGCTGTATTTCAAAGACGACAGTGATTTGTGTAGGTTGGTTTACATAGGAGTGACTTTCAATAAGGGAAATGTATTCCTCGATCTTTGATTTGCTTAACAAGCAGCTTTCAACTTCCAGTTTTATTAATTGCTCTGAAAACCTACAATTTAGGTAAAACTAATTACATTTGATTTTACTCAGTTGGTTAGCTCTTTTTTTTGTTGTAAATGGGACTGAAAACAATCACTTTTATCTATATGTGCTGTATATGACATGACAATGGAAAATGCAGGGAGACATCCATCTACTCCCTCAGAATCAGATCTGGCTTGATTTCTAATGAAGGGTTTGTTCTTGCAAAAAAAAATTGCCTTGACAAGTCTTTTCTTCCAGGAATCAATATTTTTTCCTTGTTTCTTTTTAAAAGCACATTTATTTGCCTTCTGTTAGCTTTTTTCATTTCAAATCTTCTAAGCAGTGACCATTTTAAATTATACTTTGCATACTTTGATCAAGAGGAGTCTTGTTACCCACAGGAGATGACAAGGCTTGGTAGAGACTAGTGTTAATTTGAGAAGATTCATTTCATTTCAGGGGTTCTAACAAGGAACCAATGTTAGTTCAGGACCATGACAAGGCATTCTGCGTCCTACTTGTTGGAAGATACAATCAGCAAGAGCAATGGTCAAATCCTAAAACTGAAAGAAAGGTAAAATTAAATGAAGGGAAGGGAAGGGAAGAGGTCAGCTCCATGGAAGTTCCTTGAATTTTGAGCAGGTTGAATTTGTTGGCCTGCTAGATTACGGAAGCCTTCTCAAAAGCTGTAGTATCTCTGGTCACTGGTTACCACTTGTGAATGCTTACTATATGGTCAGACAATATAATGATACAATGTAATATTTTCCCACCCCACACCTATTTGGAGATAACATTTATGGGGTAAGGAACAGTTAGATTTACCATCATAACTTGAGCTGTAGTGAACCAGCATCATGAGCCACCGTGAGGTCTCAAATGTCTTTTGAGTCATTTACAGTCATGATTTAAGGAGCATGCCCCAATTCCTTTGTACAATAAGCTGCATATGGCACTGGTTAGTAGGTCTCAAATGTGGGTGATCATCTCATTAGAAGGGTTTAGAGAGACTAACCTAATTATAATAGTACATAAATATCAATAGAATAATTTTATTCCTTTATCTTTTTAAGGACTTCATCTTCAAAAAATATTTTCAAATCCTAGAGGATTGGGAAAGAAGAAAACCAGCTATTTCTGTGCTGCATGCCTCTCTGACTGAACAGAAAGTTCTATCTTGTGATGTCCTGATTTGTTTGCTTATAGCATCACAAAGCTCATCTGACTCAAACAAAGGATACTCTTAGTGAGATATGATCATCCGCAGAGCCTGGCCTTTCTCTGCTATGTCTGGGTATCAGAGACCTTATAGGAATCAGTACCTAAATTTTAGTTGGCAAGACTTGAGTTAGTTGCTTTTCTCATGACTATGAACAATTCCTGACAGGGAACAGCTCAACAGAAGAAGGGCTCACAGTCTGTGGTGTTACATGTTATAGTCATGGTGAGAATGTTACAGCTGTGGAAGCATAAAGCCGCTGTCCACACTGTACTTGGCTCAGAGACAGATGCTGGTGCTCTGCTGATTTTATCTTTTGTTCCTCCAGCTTGCAGAATAGTGTCACCCACATTTAGGGTGGGTCTTCTTGCCTAAATTAACCTAATTGAGAAAAATCCTTCACAGAGACACTCATGATTTGTCTTTCCTAGGTGATTCTAGGTCATGTTGACAACCAACAGTATTCATCACAAGGTGGCTTACATTGAGTTTGAAGAAAAAAGAATTGTCTTAATTCTCTGGGAGCATTATATTTATTCCTTCCAAGGACTCCATTCAGCCTTTGGGATTACAAAAAGAAAAAAAGAAAAAAAATGCCCACACTTTCCTGTGGGAAGCCTATGCATAGGTCTGAGATATCTTTTCAATGACAGTCCTCAGCCAGTGTGGCCTAACATGCAGATACACAAGCATCTTAGACTCTACAGAAAAAAAAAAAAGCTTCTTATGAAATACAGTGGTCACATGGTATCCACCATCAGGAATGGAAAGAAGTAAGTGCCTGCAGCTGCTCAAATCCTTATCTCAACTTATAGAGTCCAGGATTCCACGGGGAATGGTGCCACCCACAGTGGGCAGTCTTCCCACCATGATTACACAACAAAGGCAATTTTCCTCTGGCACATCCACAGATTTATCTTCCAAGTGATTCTAGGTTCTGCCAAGTTGGCAATATTGACCCTCACAGTTGTTCTTGGAACCCGCTTAAGTAACAATATTGCAAGTAGGACCTGTGTGTGTATATGTTGGGGAGTATGTGTTGATGTGTGTGTATTAGTGTGCTTATTTGGAGTATCTGTGTGTGTGTGTGTGTGTGTGTGTGTGTGTGTGTGTGTGTTGTATGTGTAAATGGGTTGATATTTGTGTGTTGGTGTGTGTATTGGAGTATATGTTTTGTGGTATCTGTACATGTGTGCATTGTTACATGTGTATGTAAAGGTGTTGATATGTCTGTGTTGTTTTGGAGTGTGTGTTTTGTGGTATCTGTACATGTGTGCATTGTTATATGTGTATGTAAAGGTGTTGATGTGTGTGTGTTATATTGGATTGTGTGTGTATGTGTATGTATGTGTTGGGATGTCTGTGTATGTATGAAAGGCTGTTAGTGTCTTGTGGTTGTTTGTATGTATATGTACATGTATATATGTTGGAATATGTATATATGTTTGTGTGTTGTGCATATTCTGTGGCATGTGTATACATATTGGGGTATGTATTTGAGTATATTTGTACATGTTTGAGTATTGTATGTATGTATGAAACTGAATGTATGTATTGGTATGTATATACGTGTGTGTCTTTATATGTTGGGATATGTGTGCCTGTGCACATGTTTGTGTGTGTGTGTTTGAGTGTGTGTATATGTGTATATGTTTGTGTGTTTTGAGTGTGTGTCCAGGAATAAGCTCTGGTACTATTGCTTAGGTGCCTTCCATTTTGATGTTAAGACAAAGTCTTTCACTTATCTGACTCTTTCTAATTTGGCTTCGGCTGGACAGCATACTTAAAGTATCTGCCAATCAGTGTCTCGCATGTTATTGCAAGTCATTTCCATGGTGCCTGGCTTTTCACATGGATTCTGGGTGCAGAGTTAGCATCACCAACCACTAATGAGACTACTTTAATAGTTGGTGGTTTTGTGGAGATAGTAAATCTATCATGGAATATTTTAATATCCCCATTTCCACCAACACTCCTGTGTCAGAAAATGTACAGAAATAAATGTCAACAAAGAGTTAAAATATATAAGCAAGAGCTGATGGAGACCCTGCAACTTTGTCAAGGCTATGTTGGCCTCATCCACCCTCAACACTCTCAGCACCCAGCACGTCTGCATCACCCACAGACGTGGCTCAGATAGGCCCATTTACAGTCAAACCACATAGAAAAGCCAAAGGGAAGAGTCAATGCAATTAACCCGAAGTGAAATTCTGCTTCTAAAAAATTCTCCTACTCTATTCTTGGATGTATAGTACACGGTTTTCACTGTAATGGCTCTTGTAAATTAATTGCAGACACAGCCGTCCATGGGCATTCTCAGAATAAGTGGCAAGTAGTTAATTGCACCCCAAATTAGCCAATTCTGCCCATAATTAACCATTTGAAGACAATTAATTGAATGCATAATATTTGCACCTGCAACTAATTGGAGACCCGTGTATTGTTCCTTGAAGAAATAAATAAATAAATAAATAGTAACAACAACAAAAGAACCAGTGGCTACTCTTAAAACATAGCCTTTTATAGTCCCAGGTTCTCCAGAGCTAGGGAGAGGACAGAGCTCCGGAAATGCTCGACTAGCTGCAGCTGCCTGACTAGAAAAACAATTTTAAGCTAGAAGGTAAGAGCTGTGTGTGTTTCTGACGCACAACATAATGTTTCCTCTAACTCACACAGACATTATGCAGGGGCTAATGAAGGTAATTACATCATGCTTTACAAAGACCAGCAAGGTTTGCAAGAAAGGATTATTTTTAACTGTTTTCCCTCTTTCTTTCCATTATTGACGCAAATTACCTATAGGTAACTTTTTAAAGTGTCACATATTTTAAAGTTAAAGGCACTCAACATTTGTTAACAGTAAGACCCTTCTGAATTTTAATGCAATAGTGTTATACTCCAGAAAAGGTTCATCACTCTGACTTCTGCTGCTATTCAACCCATTGGTAGCAAGTGTGCTTGCAAATGTCAAAAACAAATCTTTTCTCACGTTGATATGACATTAGAGGAATCACTACTTTTGTGTCCTTGTTGCAGATGCAGCAGGATCCTGCACTGATAGAGTCTCTCTCCACTCTCTTCACAAAACAAATGGTTAAAAATAACAAGGAGAATACCATTAGAAATAGTGACAATAATGTAAATCACTTTGCATTTAACAAACATAACCTAATTTACATGGTCACATTTTTATGCCTGTCTTACAGATAAGAAAATCATCGACAGAAACTATACTAACTTCCCAGTTTTACTTAAACAATAAGCCTTGAAAATGTAAACTAAAGTTAGAGAATAAAATCCACTGGAGGTGAGCAGCACAAAACCCAAGATTCCGTGCTTGCTCTCCTAAGATCAGGCAACAGACACTTTCATCGGATTAAGTTCTGTTGGCTCCACTGGAGAAGTACTGAAGATGAATGAATGGCACTGCAGATAGAGTGGCATGTGACTTACCTCTTAGTTCTCTAGGGGTTCCCAGCCACATGAGTGCCATCTTCAAATAGAAAGATGCCATTAGTATCTTTATTTTACAGAAGACAAAATTAGAGCCAAGCAGTGTAAATGAACTTGCTTAAGAATATGGCTACAGCAAAGGTCACATCACAAATGAATCCTGTATACTTAAAATTATAGTCAACTGCCTTTGAACCAAAAAAGGACATACCCCAGTGAACCATGGTGTAAAAAGTCGATACATACATGCAAAGCACAAGATATTGGTTGGATTTTTATCTCACACCATAGATAGAAGCCATTTGAAAACATATTAGAGACATGAAGGTAAGAACTGAAGTTGTAAGAGTTCTGGTGGAGCACACAGATGTGACCTTCATGCCTTTGGTCTTTGAAATCATATTTCAGATAGAAAATAACAAAGCAGGAGTAACAAAACAAAAATTAACAGTTAAGGCAAATGAAAATATTGTAAACCACAAAACTCACAAAACAACAACAAAACAATAACAACAACAGAACATTGCCAACAAAAAAGAAAGAAGCAACAGCCACCATAATCTAACTGGAGAAAGAGGACAGGGCTTCCAAGTTCCCAGTGGCATCAAGTGTGTAAAAATAAACTCTTCAGCACTGCTGGGAAGATGGGAATCAAAGGCACTGTGAGCTGTAATCTCAGAGCCACTAGGATGGCTGTTATCAAAACGCCAAAAGGTCACTCTTGGGCATATACCCAAAAGATGCTCCAACATCCCACAAAGACACTTGCTCACCCATGGTCAGAGCAGCTTTAATCATAAAAGCCAGAAACTGAAAACAACCTACTGGAATAAGGGAAACACCCAAGAATCAATGGGGTGACCTTAGCTGTGACTCACAACATTGAAGATATGGAACCTGAAGAGGCCCAACTCGTGTAGCCAGACAGGAACTTTGGTGGAGTGACAAATACACCAATCCACCCACAAAACTTTCAATCCAAAATCTGTCTTGTCTACAGTAGATGCAGGCACAGGGGATGGAGGAGAGAATGAGGGAATGGCCAACCAATATCCGGCCCAATTTGAGACCCATCCCATGGGCTAACACAAACCCCTGAAATGATTAATAATATTCTGTTATGCTTGCAGACAGGAGTCTAGCATGGCTGTCCTCTAATAGGCTCCACCCACTCAGACATATACAGACACCCACAGCCAAACAGTAGATAGTGTTTGGGACTTTTATGGAAGGATAGGAGGAAGGATTGCTGGCCCTGAAAGGGACAGGAACTCCACAAAAAGATCAACAGAGTCACCTATACCAAAAAGCTGTTGCCTGTACGTGAGATATGTTCTTCCAGCTTGACTGCCTTGTGTTACCTCAGTGGGAGGAAGTGCCTAGCCTGGCAGAAACTTGAATGCAAGGGTTGGGGGATACCCAGGAGGCTCTCACTAGCTCAGAAGAGAAGGGCAGGGGACAGAGGGGGAAGACTGTGGGAGGGAGTCACCAGGAGGGCGTCAGTAAGCAGGAAGTGAAAAAGAAAAAAAGTAAAATAAAATTAAAAAAAAAAAAAGTCAAAAGGTGAGAATAGAGTGAGAAAAGAGAGCCTGTACATAGTCGGTGGGATTGGGAAGATGTGGAACCACTGTTGGCAGGCACAGGAAGACTACTCAAGGCACAAAAGTAGCGACTCCCACAGGCTCTCATACATCTACTTCCCAGCATGCTTTTAGAGAAAATTAAATTAGTGTCTCAAAATATAAAAGTCTGTACGCATGTGTCCATTGCAGCGTTGCTTACAATGGCCAAGATTTAGAAACCCAAGTGTTCATTGGTGATGAATAGAGAAAGAAACTGTACATAAATATCACAAAAGGAATACTTTATTGCTATTGCTATTCAGCCTTTAGAAAGAAAAACATTTTACTCTTTGTGATGAATGGGGGAGCTGGAATACCCTATAATAAATTTTAAATTAAGTCCAAAGGAAACCAAGTTCTACATAATCTCAATTAGGTGGCATTTAAAGAAATGGAGACCACAGTGGTGTTTCCCAGGAGCATCCTGTATGGTCCTAAGAATGACAATGAATAGCAATATACTTGACTGCAAATGAGTGAGTTTTTTAAACAAGCACGATGTTATAGAGTTTGCATCAAGGAACTTGACAGAAGCAGCAGAGGGACAGTAGAACACATTGTCAAATGAGGAAGTAGTAGCATCCAACAGCAATGACTGGAGAAGCCTGATGGCTAGAATCAACAGAGTTGACATCATCAGATCTGGGCCTTACATCATCCAAAAGACTGGCTGTGAAAGAAGCATGCTGGGTTCCTGACTCAGAATCTTGTCATTGATGAGCCTCCCATTCGTTCCCACAGCAGGGGTCTCTACACCATGGGATAAGCAATAGTTACCCCTGTTGGAAATGGCTCTTCTTCCAGCTGTTCTCAAGGGCACCGTGTTTTCAACCCGCTGCTTGCTGTTTTCTCTCTCACCGCTATTACAGAGCTTTAGAGCCAGCCTGGTTCAGGACAGGAGCATCCTTGGTTTTAGACTTATTTATTTAGTTTGTGTGAGTGTTTTTCCTACATACACATGTGCATACTACATTGCATTCTTGGAATTCAAGGATATTGGAAGAGGCATGGTATCCCCTGGAACTGGAGTTACAGACCATTGTGAGCTGCCATCTGGGTGACAGGAATGGAACCCAAGCCCATTGCAAAAACAGTACGTGCTCTTAACTGCTGAAGAGAGAGAAAGACATTGAAAGAAGCTAGTCCTGGAAGTAACATTACTGGTGGCTCCAAAGGCTACCCAACCATCAAGAAAAATGTCCAAGAAATGACAGTAGACACGGCAATGGGAGATAGAACTGGAGAGATAGGACCACTTCCTCTACTAAGGAGGATAGTCTGTCAAAGCAGAAGAAAGTAGGGGTCTGTGCAAGCAAGTCATACACTGTGGAAAGGCTACAATAGCTTCTGTAGTAGGGTGCAGCGGTACTCCACCATATTGGGATAAGTCCATGTCATCAGAAGCTGGGTTCCTAGTAAATATGAGTAAAAGTAACTTTGCTTTGTTGGGAAAACCATCACTATATTACAAGCTGAAAAATGCCCAGGGTTGATTTGCTAAATGGCTTCATGAAGAACAAACTATGAGAACATTTGGGAATGGGGAGAATATGTGAATTTTATTATGTGTCTGCAATAAACACTAAAAGCACCAAGAATTTATAGTCCTTTTCCCCCAAGGAGTAAACCTGAAGCACAACATTGTCAAGCGAGCCACTGATAAAAACTCTGAACAGGACCAAACACACGCAATGCCCTGGGGCACGTACCCGGGTAGCTTCATCTTCCGGGGAACTTGAAGGCATTAATCAAAATATACAGAGGAAGGATTTACTACAGAGACAAGATATGCTTCTGTGGCTTCCTGTCTCCACCTTGTCTCTAGTGCTCACTCAGGTGTGGCTGTGTGGAGAGGCAGCATAAGGCACCCACACCTCTTTCCCTGGTGCTCACAGGCTCACAGAGGCTCACATGCCTCCCTTTTACAAGCACAGCTCCTAATCAACCTTCTCTCACTATGTGTTCAAGGTCAGCCTCAAACTCTCAGTCATCCTCCTGCCTCAGATTACTTAGTGCTGAGATTACAATTGTGTTCTACCATGCTTAGTTTAAGAAAAAACAGCTCTGAGTTTAGTCTATGTTTTTCAGAAATACCACATGTAGTAAATAACTCTCTCTCTCTCTCTCTCTCTCTCTCTCTCTCTCTCTCCTTTTTCAGACTGTCTGCTTAACTAATCATACTAAGTTACTGGCTTCTTTTTTTTTTTTTTTTTTTTACCTCCAGAGATTATAAAAGCATGATTTTGATTTGATTTGATTTCCCTCTGCTGTCTAAGAAAAAAGCTGGTCATGTGATATCTGATAGGTTTATATAATAGGTGGGATTATTCCCAGGAATAAAAGTCCTGTAGTATCTCTGAGAACAGAAGCATATCCTGTGGACACTGTGTCAGCTCCTCCTCCCCAGTGCCTACATCCCAGAGTCAGGAGTGTCCACAGTTTGCCCCACATCCTTTCCCAGTGCTTGTTGCAGAGCCTCCCCCACTGGAAGGATTTGCACATTTCTCTGTTACTTCACTCAGGAGGCCAACTAATTCACAGATGTTCTAGAAGCAGCTAACATTCTTTATAATTTTGGATCGTGGCACCCGTCTTGGGAACTGCAAAGGACCTCTAGAGCTGCAGCCGTGGGCAGCAATATCTTCAGCTTGCTCCAAGGCAGGGACAACTTTAGATCCACAATCCCATCCCTTTGTTAGTAACCTCTCTCCTTCGCAGCTATTTAGTCTCCATTCTGTCCCCCAGGAGAATCTCGGCACAACATAGCCATGCATTCTGTATTAATGATTGCCATCAAGGTTTTGCTATGTGGTACCCTTTTCTATAAGTACCCAAACTTGAATGTATGCCCAATTGATATTGATGCTGGCCCCTGTCTCTCCAGTCAGCCACAGTGAGGGGCAGTGGATGGGCAAAAGAGGAGGGTCTGGAGCAGAGAAAGAAAGCAAAGAACAGCTAAGACACATGACTCAGCTTAGGTCTGGCTTCCAGTCTCACTAAGAGCCTGGCTTTCCCTTGAGATTCCCTCTGTCCATATGCATTCTCACTCTTCACAGAAAGCTCCCGATTCCCAGCCTTCCCGCAGCCGGCCCCTCCCCCATTCCCTCCTCCTTTTCCCCCACAAAGGCACATCTTGCCTCCCCGCACACCACACCACGTGAGCAGGGACTCACAGATGCATAATTTATACAGACACATACTGGCTGACGGATGCCACTCCTTTCAGCGTGTACAAAAGCAATGAAGAGAGTCACTCCTAGAATATGAAGCGAAAATCAGATGGCGTTGGGTGCGCCCCCCCCCCCCCCCCCCCCCGTGTATTGTGGAGTATGTGCTGCTCCTAATGATGCTGAAATCTCTTCTCCGCAGCCTCCGTGAGGCTCACAGCACAGACACCAGTGTCTCAGCCTGCCTCCTGTCTCTTCTGAGCCCAAGACTCGGCAGACTCTTTCCTCACATTATTTGCAAGTTGCTCACCTTGGGCTGTCTTCAAACATGACCTCATTGCCACCTGCCAGGCAGAGGATGGGTGTAAAATGCTACCCTATTATGTGGAAGATGGTGTGAACCCTGGAAGCCTCCTGTCCCAACAGCCAGCCTGAAAGGAGCAGATGGGAAGGAGGGGGTGGGGAAATGGACAGAGAAAGAACTGAGGATTCCTTTCTCATTCATTAGCAGGCCTTCTCACCCCACCGCACATTGAAAGAAAGAAAGAAAGAAAGAAAGAAAGAAAGAAAGAAAGAAAGAAAGAAAGAAAGAAAGAAAGAAAGAAAGAAAGAGAGAGAGAGAAACCAGCTATTTTAAAAATGGCAAGGAGCAAAATTTTTTAAGCTTATCAGTCAAACAGCGAATGAATACCAGATTCAGAGGCTTTCCTGGTCTGGGATGTTTGGGAATAATTTTTCAACATTTGAGCTCTATCTTGTCTTCACGACTTCCCCTACATTATGGCTGGGCTTTGGAGTGAGTCACTCACTGAAGACACACTTAATCAATGTCACACTGTTCCCCCCACCAAGGTTCCTGCTGCCTGGGCCTTAGTGATGAAATATTAATGAAAAGGGGAGGGGACAAAGAAATGTGTGCTGAGTGGGCTTAAGATTTTTCATCTGAGAGTGTCACTGGGAGGGGTGGGAAAGGACAAATACTTCCTAGAGTGTCACTGGGAGGGACGGAGGACAAATAGTTCTAAATGTTTCAGGAATTCTGCGTCTGAACTGTGATATGGTACGAAGTCAAATTTTATATAAGATGAGGGCAAGGTAATGGGATTAGAGGCAATGTTTTATTTTACATGCAACAAAAGTGCAAGGCGGGGCTGGCAAAGTGGCTCATTTGGATCCTCAGAACCCACTGAAGTTAGTGGCTGCAATCCCAGTGTTGGGAGACTGAGTTGGGGGACCTCTGAGGCTTGCTGGCCAGATAGTTCTGCCAAATGAGTGAGCCTAGGTTCAACAAGAAATCCTGTCTCAGAACATAAGATGGGGGCTCAAGGGTTAAGAATTCTTACCGCTCCTCCAGAGGGCACTCACTTTGGGTGACTCACAACTGCCTGTCTGTCCAACTCCAGGGCCACTGAAGCCTCTGGTCTCCAGGGGAGGTGGATTCATGTGCAACACAGACACACAGGCACACAGACACACAGACAGACAGACAGACAGACAGAGACACAGACACAGACACAGACACACACACACACACACATTAAAACCTTAAGAAAATGAGGTGGAAAGCAGTGAGAACCCTTCATGTGGACTCTAACTCCATCCCAATCTCATCCCTGTGCACCTACTCCCAACACAATCCACAATGAGTCAGGTAGGCAATTCCAAATACCCTACTGTTCCCTTCTGGGGCTGAGGAATAACAAATAAACCAAACTATTAATGTCTATTTATTACAGTGTGTGCTCACGTCACGTGCCATACAGCAAATTTCTGCCAATGGGACTTGAGCTCTGGAGTGCTGCCTGGCATCTGTAGCAGGCGTGCGAAAATGCACCACAGGAGCCTGCTGGTAAGAGCTGGGTGTGTGACTCAGCCATAGGAAGCTCCACTAGCAAGCCCATGGCCTTGGGTTCCATTCCCAGAACCAGCAAAAGAAATTGCCAACCTTCTGCTTGCCAATACTAAGTAATTCACTGACTCAACTGACTTCCACAGACAGGGTATGGTGACTTTACAGGCAAGGTATGTAATCACTTATAAAACAAGTGGGTATTTCTAATTTTAAAAGAAGTTTCATACTCTGAAGAATACACATCACTTTTTTTTCAGCTTTCTTATAGGAATAGGTTATGACAATTTTGTTCTATATATCTGGTTTGTAAAATCTCTGTATTCTCTGAGCTTAGTTGTGTTCAGCCATAAAGTGTCTAGGGCATGGGTTAAAGTAGTTACAAGGCGTAGCAGCTTTGTATGTGGAGGTGGTTTGATTCAGTGACCACTGTGTCCTTGGGGCCTACCCTGGACACTGGGCGAGTTATGAAATTAGCATTTTATTTCTGGCTTTTCATCCTTGGTGGGCCATCATCAGCACTCATTGTGAAACCAGTATGAAGCTGTGTGCTCCCTTCCCAGAGTGGACGGGTCATTGCCACTGAGTTGCGGGAAACATCTAATGGATTTATCAAAAGACAAGGGTCAGAACAGGTGGGCAGCTTTTCAGTTTCCAGGCCCAGGTGTCTGAGATCTTTGGTCCCTAGATATCTTCAGATTGTGTAGAGTTGGTCAGCACCCTCAGGTATGCTGATGCAATCAGAGGGCTAGGAGTCTCTCTTCTTATCACTTCCAGGAACTTCCCTCTCACTAGAGGAGAGAAAGTGCCAGAAGCATTTTATTTTCCCACTCATTCATTCATTTGTGGAGAATTTCATCCACAAGCGCTGTTTTGTTTTTGCATCATTTCCACCCCTATTCTTCTTCCTTCTCACTGCATGTCCCCCAATTCCATCTCAAATTCATGACTCTTCTTTGCTGCAACAGATATTTATAGAGAAGGTGACTCCTGGCCCCTGCACGTGTTCCTGTCTGAGCATGTGGACCCTAGCACAGGGTCCACATTGGCAGCTAGGAAAGGAATAGATTCATTTGGGTCAGTTGAGCTTGAAGAAGGCCATATAATGCTGAGGTGAGAAAATGAACTACCCTTTCCTCTCTCTAAAGCCTGCTTTTTCTATAGGCACAGAAGGCCACATTCTCCCATGTGGTATCTGTCAGGTAAGTTTCAGAGAATCCTTTTCAGTGTGAAAGGCAAATTATAGGACATGGGAAGGAGGCCTGCAGATTATTGCCACAGAGGAAGGTTTTTATTGGCTTAAAACAAACAACCTTTGTTCCCAAAGTAATATGATTAGCCACTAAATGAGGCAGGCGCCCTTAGGGGCGAACTCCTGTGGTAATGTGCCTTCACATTTCCTTTCTTTCTTTCTTTCTTTCTTTCTTTCTTTCTTTCTTTCTTTTTTTTTTTTTTTTTTTTGTAAAACTTTATGACAAAGACATAGAATGCCCAGAGGTAGTCCTATCCACCATCCATATGACAAAAACTAACCATACCCAAATGTCTTACTTTCCACCATTTTTAACGTTTTAAACATGTGCTTTTTGACTTGGGGCTGAGCATGCCCCAAATTTGAATGTCACCTTTCTCTTTCTCTCTTTCTTCCTTCCATTCTTTCTTTCTTTCCTTCTTTTTCATTACATCTATTTACTTTATGTATATGTGTGAAAGCATGTGAGTATGAGTATATGAGTGGGTGACTCTGTGTGTGTGTGTGTGTGTGTTTGCACACTCACATGCTACAGCACACTTTCAAAAGAATCAGAAGACAAGTTGTGGGCATTGCTTCTGTCTTCCCATCCTGGGGGTCCTGGGGGGTCAAACTCAGGATGTTGGCTCCACCTTTCCTTCCTGAAGGATTGTCTAACGATGTGCATGTTTAAGGATGTGTTCCCCTGCAAAACACGTCCTTGTATCAGTGTATACAAAATCCCTCACTTCCTTTGTTGGAGAAGGGCCTTGCTGTGGACATGGTGCCTGAGCTTCCCTGCATGCTGCATGTAAGGAATCTTTCTCTGCTTGGGCTTCTTGGTTCATGCACCACAAAGTGTGACCCCACTGGACCTGGTTATAACATGTCCATCCGGGGGAGTTAGTTTCATAAGCCACAACTTCAGGATTCTTCTCACTGTTGTTGGTTTCAGTTACTTCATCCATCCTCACAGTGAAAGGGTTGTTTTTCCAGAGATCGTACAGAAATGGGGCCAAGGACTCAGCTGTTTGAAGCACAACTCACCCAGATTTTGACTTTGTATGTCACTTGTGAGACACCAGTCGACAGGGTTTGAGCGCATCATGATTTCTGATGTTGATTTCTTTGCCACTGCCTAGTGACATAGAGGGGGATACTGAAGGTGATGGAGAGGAGCAGACATGTGGAGACAGAAGCCCCAGAAGGAGACTCCGGGTGGTCTCCACTTATACTCTGCAGACTAGAGGCCTAAGCTAGTCTATCAGCATTGCCTGGTAGAATGTTGTCCCAACCCATTAGCTCACACACTGCCCAGGCTGCTTCAACAATTTCAGTTACTTAGAGTGGAGGGGTTGCAACCTAAACCTTGTAGCTTGCAAAAGCAATGATATTTGCTGTCTGCATCTTTGTATAACACATTTGTAGAGGCCTGCTGATATGCAGCAGGCAGCTGTTAAGTTGCAGCTTCTGTAAACATTGTGCAATTAACAAAAAAAAAAAAAAAAAAAAAAAAAAAAAAAAAAAAAAAAAAAGGCCTGGAAGCAACAGATAATTCTCAAGATCTTTAAAACTCTCCCAGGTCAGTTCTTTAGAGTTTCTCAGTTCTTTGAGAAAATAGTTTACTCACTGAGTAAGATGGTATGATCCCTGTAATCCCATAGTGTAGAAGGCTGAGGTTGGAAGGTCCTGAGTTTATGAACAGCCTGGATTACATAATAAGTCCTAGGCCAGGCTGCAAGGGCATAGAGAGACTCTATGAATAAATAATAAATAAATAAAATTGCTTATTCAATTAAAGGAGTTAAAGCATTATTTCTTAGTTAATGGAGTATTTTCTTCCTTGACCAACACAATCAATTTCCTTCCGTAGGTTTCCATTTATGATTCTTAATAAAATTTTTCTCCGAGATGTGACTGAAGTGTGTCGGAAACAATTGAGTCAGAAACAGAATGCTTAAATCCACTGACATGAATGACAGGGTGCTGCTTCCCCTATACCTGCAAATTGTCAACTAAGGCTTTATGCTGTTTAAGAAGGTCTTCTCCATATCTTAACCCCTCAAAACATGAGCAAAGGAGAATTCCTAGGATTTGGATTGTGCTTAGGGTGTGAAATTCCGCCCCCCCCCCCCAAGACTCAGATCTTTAAGCACTTAGTTCCAAGCTAGTGGCACTGTCTTGGAAGCTTGTAGAACCTTTAGAAAGTGGAGCCTTGCTGGAGAATGTGGGTCACAGGCGGTAGGTCTTGAGACTTCTCTTGACCTCACCTCCTGTTCATTCTCTACTTCCTGACTGTCCTTGCAAGGAGAGCAGCTGTCTCAAGCTCATGACATCATGCCTTCCCCACACGACAGAATGATCCCTTTGAAACGCAAGCCCAAGTAAGCCCTTTCTTCTTTATGTTGCTCTTGTATCATATTTTATTACAGCAACAAGGAAGATAACTAACAATTATAAATGCTATCAGGCTGCACAGTGTGAGAATGCTTGCCAGGTATCCATGTAGCATTGGTTTAGACTCGCAGAGCTCTAGGCCTGGCTGTTTGAATGAGAAGCTTGTTCCTCCATCAAAGAGCTCAAGACTACTCTTGAAATAAAACGAATTAGACTGAGAGTTATGTATCACTGACTAAAGCCAAAGGGATTTCTTTGCCTCCTGGGTTTAGAGAGATCTTGTCTCTTTACTTGGGACTAAGGATTCAGTGACTTTCCCTGGTTAGAACAAAGACAAACAAGGAGAACAGAAATCTGAACATGGGACAGAGCCTTTGGTTCTACTTACAACCATCAACCTTGTTTCCATTTTCACCTTGCCTAGGGGATCCTGATGAGCCTTGCTTGGATCTATCCACCAGGAAATGGGTGAATTCAGAAGGAACCACTGACTGTCTCTATCTCCTGTAGAATTCTTCTATCCAGCCCACAGAGACACCTGAACAGTGTTACTGTTTTAGCTCTGATTCAAACCAGGGTTCACAGGAACCTGCATCCCTGGGGTCTCAATCTTTCCTAGTTCAGTCCCGATACAAATTGCTTCTAATTGGTGAGTGTCTTCTCTGCTAGTTTAGCTGTGTCTCACCCCTCTATTTTTCCTACTTTAGAGTTGTAGGCTTGTCTCCTATTTGCTGTTGTCTGACCTTGCAAGGTTTTGTATTTATAGATGGTGATATAAACGCTGACCATGCTGTCATTTCAGTATGGTAACAAAACAGGGGCCCCCGTTAAATCTGCCACATGCAAGGTCAACTTTGTACCTTGGTTTTTGCTTTGACTTTTGTGGAAGGAGAATGGATGGGGTAACCATGGAGACTTTCTCTTCTTTTGATCTTGCTTCCTGCCAGTCTGTTCAGCACCATCTCTAATCCATCAGCAGGTGTCCCTCTGACCAGCCCAACTGGTCCATGAAGGGAACTGAAAGCAGCCACTGGAGGAGCCTCTCTCACCTTCAATGGATGAGGACCAGGCTGGGAGCAAGCATTTGAACTGTTCTCTTTCAAAGAAATAAAGGACTTTGAGGATGAGATTATTATTTTTTTTAACAAAAGCAGGCCTTTATAGTCATTATAACTGTATTAAGATTCAAACTTTGTTATGTGCTTATTTTGTAGTCTTTCAAGAGTCTCTAAAGCCTCAGTGTTTTTACCTATACAATGAGGATTTATGAAAATCAATGGAAATAAAAATGTAGAAAGTTTAGAACTGTTTTTTGGCAAGTAAGAACTCCTGGAAAAATGCATTAGGCTCTTCCTTGCAGTCTCATATCCCCCTATCTTTCTAAAGAGAAAGAATTTATACCAAGAAAAAGTATTATGTTCTGTCTGAATTAAAATTCAAATAATTGTATCTGTTTTTTTTTTTTTTTTCCAGCAACACAGGCTTTGAGTTCTGTGTTTGTTGATTTCCTAATTGGTGTGAGTAAATACCTGGTAGAAATGATAATAAAGGAAAAGATTTATCTCAGCTCAGTATCTTGGCAAGGAAGCTGTAGAGTTTTCGGTGATAGTGTCATTGTGAACATGTTCTTTGTACGGTAGAAAATAGCAGGATGCTGATGAGACTAAAAACAGGTACCATCTTGTTACAAAGCCTGCATGGTGGGTCCGCTTCTGTTAGATAGACCACAAGTTCCCCAAAATGGCTCCACCTACTGTGACATTGGTGTTCAAACACAAGAGCCTGTGGAGGACATCCCATATCTAAACCATAACAGGCACACATCGAGAAAGTTGGTATTTATTCAAGCAGTAAATAAAACAGATGTGTCAAGCAAGGAACTAAATCTAAAACTCCATTCTTGTTTTGGAGGCCCTTCTGGTCATGAAGATCCAGAGAAAGCAAGGAAAACAAGGTTTTCAAAACTGTCCATTTTTTGGCCAATTCTAGGACAAAGCATAGGAAAACACTCATCTGGAAAAGACCAACTTTTTTTTTTTTTTTTTTTTTTTTGGTTTTATAACATTTATTTATGTGTTGTATGTGTGTGTTATAGTTGGAGTGTGGAGGTCAGTGTGTAATTTGCAAGACTCAGTTCTCCTTTCCTATCATGTAGTGCTTAAACTCTGGTAGTCAGACTTGGCAGCAAGCACCTTTACCTCCTTGAATCATCCTACTAAGCCCTTTGAGGACCAAAATAATAACCCACTAATAAACACAAATCCATAAATCCAAACCATTAGAATGTATGTCCATGGCACTAATAGAGTCTCTGGCTTGAAGTCAAACTTTCAATGATAAGTGAAGCTGAGTACAAAGAATGCTAACTTATAAGGCACTCCATTTCTCAACCACCAGAGTGAATGCCATCTCTGGGATTGATCATTAATTGACATTCAACTGATGAAGTTAATTTAATATGAACAGAATGTTTGTGTGCCATTGAAGTGTCTCCCAGAGCTGTTGAAATAGATCACTAACTATGTAAAGGTGCTTGCTGCCAAGGCTGAGATGCAATCCCTGGAACCCACATGGTAGGAAGAAAGAACTTATTCCCACCAATTTTCTGTCAATACACACACACACACACACACACACACACACACACACACACAGAAAGAGAGGCAGAGACAGAGAGACAGAAAGACAGAGAGAGAGACAGAGAGAGACAGAAAGAGTCAGAGACAGAGAGACAGAGAGACAGGGAAAGGAGATATACATAGTTGAGGTGTAAGACAGGTAGACAGAGCTAGAATAAATTTTTTATAATAAATTTTTTTTTATAGAAAAGCACTTTAAAACTTTTGTCTCTTCACAGATTGCTGTGTTAGTTGGGGGAAAAAGCTATCACTGTTCAGCTGGGAACATCAGAAGCCACATTGACACTGATCAGGATATGGGTCACATTCCTCTAAGTACATGTCCCTGCCACAAGCACATGGTCACCTCTGCCACATTGAAGTCAGAATGCATAAACCACTTACCCTAAAGAATTGGCACCAGGTGAGACCCAAGGAGCTAACTCTCTACTAGTATTTTAAAGGTGTCATATTCCTCCAAAATGTCAGTGTCCTAAAAGTCACAGAAGGGCATGTAAATCTTCTGAACTGAAAAAAGAATAAAGAGACAAAATACATAGAAATGCAAAATATGTTCCCAGACAGCAGAAATGACAAAGAGAAAAACATCAGTTCAGTTGCTAGACTTGCAATGCAAATAATAGTTTAGATAAACGTATTATAGAAATATTGTTTGAAGTTTGTAGCTGGGATGCAATTATGTAAAGCATAAAGAAAACATAAGAGAATCATTAAGATGGATAACATCTATTTCTAGGTGGTTTAAAAAATATCAGAATACCTATGTGTGTTTCTATAAATATTGATATACGTGATACACACTTATATGTGGGGAAAAGAGAGCACAGCATTCATTCCAATGTGGTAAAGTATTAAAAATGGCTGAGTCTAACTGGGGTGCACAGGTGCATTCTGCTTATACCTCACAAGCTTAAATATTTTCAAATACCAAATTTTAAAGTAGCATTTATTTTTCCTTAGGAAGAGAGTGAGCCTGAAATCAGGGGGTGGCTTAGCCAGCTTTCCAGCACTGGGCCTCACCATGAAGCTCACCTGGTACTGATCTCCTTTCCTATCCTCAGCACAGTGAGTTCTTTATTATAAGCTGATCCCCACATGAGTTTATTCCCACAGTTTTAACTAAGTTCCTTCATATGACCATTCCCCAATAGTAGGTGCCACCACTCTCCCCTCAGATACTGCCTTAGCTGATTCACACTGAACACAGTACAACAGACAAGTTTCCTTATTCCTCAGCTCTGGAGGCTGAGATCCCAGGGGCATAGGTTGCCTCTGCTTGACTTTTTGATTTCTCTTGGCCTTTCTTAAGAGGGCTTGCACCCACAGTAACCATTCTTTTATCAACAAGGACAACAATTCTGTTGGATTGTGGCCCTACTGCCAGGTAACCTCATTCAACAAGGACTTTCCTGTTACAGGACATGAGTACTGATGGTCACTTTATGCTTCAACATAGGAATTTTGGGATGAAATGGTTAAATCCTAACAGGAGCATCTGGTAAGCATCATAGACTTTTTTTTTTTTGCGGGGGGGGGGGGCAAGGTTGAGTCTTATACCTCAACAAAATGCTTTACTGAATGCACAGCACATAGAATTCACTCAGTACATACCACAGTCATTTCCTAGCAAATTTTATTTTTAAAAAAAGCATAAGTGGTGTGTGTGGACTCAGAACAATTTCTCTCATCTATTCATGTAAGATAAACAATTGCTTTAGAAACCCTTGGCATCTTTGGTATGCAGTAGGTTCAAGTATAGACTGGGCATCATGGAGATCAACACCGCTGAATATCTTCTTTAGTCATCTACCCTACTGCTCTCATGACCCTCACAGGGTGGAATGTCTAGAAAAGGCACCACAAAGTAGAAGTAGAACCTCCAAGAGAAAGATATGCATAGAAAATGTGATATTGTAGTGGAACTGATCTGACTCCGGCCCGACAGGTGGGGCACTGAAAACCTACCACTGGATACCAGGTCTGTACCTGCAAGTAACCTCTCTTATTTTGTTTTGTGTGCCCTGTTAATCATTTGGTGGTTATGAGAGGCAATATCAGTCTTAATTAGGAGGGAGGCCAGTGACTTAGAAGCACAGTATAGCATTAAAGCCAAGTTCATCTTGAGTGACTGGCTTCCTTCTCAGGGACACAGCACTCTTATTCTGATCCAGCTCATCTTCTGCATGAGATGAACATTCTTATTTGCAGAAACTCAACCCATTCATGAATCACAGATAGAAGGCACAGTGCAAGTATAAGAAAGGGTACCTGATCATTTGTCCTAGGTGGATAGCAGGACCAGGAAAGAAAGTAAAGCTTATTCAAGTTGGTGGTAGCTTCAACAACAGCAACAACTACAACAACAAAATCACCTTCAAAAATATATTTTAATTAATTCTTTGAGATTTTCAGACAATGTATTTTGATCATACTCACTCATAGTGTCCTCCATTAGCTCCTGCCAGATCCACCCCACTGACTTACTCCCAACTTTGTGTCTTTTTAATTTTATTTAATAACTCATATACTCCAGTTCATGCTATTCACATACAGGCACAGGACCATCCACTAGGGTTTAACTGACTTACCAGGAATAACACCCATTAAAAAAAAAAAAAAAAAACCCAGAGTCTTCCTCCCCTAGAAGCCATCAACTGCTCATAGATCAACCCCTTTCCATTTTATGATAGACTGTTGGCTGGCCCATTGTGGTGTGGCAGACAGCCATACCTGGTATGATTTCATGAGTGCCATGGGCCTGTTTTTTTTCCAGAAGATACAGTTTGCTTGTGTTCTCCCAACCTCTAGCTCTTACACATTTTCTGCTGTCTCATCCACAATGGTCTCTGAGACTTGAAAGTGTGTATAAGTGTGTGTATGTACAGGCATAGTAAGACAGACTTCCCATTTGTGGCTGTATTCCACAGTTACTTTTTGTCTACACTTTGATCAGTTGTAAAATTCTACATTAACTACCAACCACTGCACAAAGAAACTACTCTGCTGGAATCTGATAGCTGTATTAATCTATGCATACAGAGATGTGCATTTAGAAAGTTGTTTGGCCCTGTGTTCACTTAGCAAAGTAATAATAATCGATTCATTCCCTAAATCCTGTGAGCACCCCAATCATGGGTTCTTGGCTAGTTTTACAATGGCAATCATGTGTTTCACCCTGGAGAAATTAAATTGAAGCACAAAGTGGTTGGTTACCCCCCATGACATTCATGTCACTATTGCATCTGTAATCCTATCTGGCCATTATTACAGTTCAAGGGTTCACAGCTGGATAAGATCTCTGATGATCTATTGCCTTTAGCAGCCTGGACAGCATTGATCAAAACTATGATTGCTGGCCAGGAGGGAGGAAGCTTCCTCTTAAGTATTAACTTGACTTCTTCATGCCCAGTGAACCCAGTATTTTAAATCCTTTCTCAAATGTCACAGGTTAATAGTACTTTGTTTTTTTCGGCAATAACAAAGTTTTGAATAGTCAGAGTGGTATAGTTTTTGCTTTCAGGTATTTATCTCATAATATGTCTAAATTTCATTTACTTGAAAACAAATACTCACCATATATATATATATATATATATATATATATATATTTGACATAAATTATATATAATATGTTGTTGAAGATATTTAATCTCAACCAGGGGTTTCTACTCAGCCTTTGAGTGTTCAATTCCCAAATAAAAGACACATTCAACTTTTAATTTTTTTTTTTTTTGTTTTTTTGTTTTTTTTGTTTTTTTGTTTTTCGAGACAGGGTTTCTCTGTGTAGCCTTGGCTGTCCTGGAACTCACTCTGTAGACCAGGCTGGCCTCGAACTCAGAAATCCGCCTGCCTCTGCCTCCCAAGTGCTGGGATTAAAGGCATGCGCCACCACTGCCCGGCCAACTTTTAATTTATAATAAACCTTTATCAGTACTAAAGCTCGGCAGATATCTATCCTGTATGCTATTAGAATCTACTCCCCTATCGATAACCCCAAGTTATTTCTTATTATGTTCCATCTGGGCTGCTCTTTACTTCAATTGGCCAACCTTCATGGCCATAATTTTAAGATTCTTACTCCATGGTGTCTTCTCCTCTCTTCATCTTCCTTTCTCTCTCCTCATGGTCTCCATGGACACCAAGCCTTGTAACCCTCAAATCCGCCTATGTCTCTTCTGCCCTGTTAGTCACTGTTGGCATCTTTATTTAACCAATAGTTTCAAAGCAAGGATCAAAGTCACATTGTGTGTGCGGATTCTCTCTTTCCTGGAAGCAACCCGGCCTTGTGGGGCAGTACTTACCATTACAATACATATCAAAAGATCACACCTCAACAATAGTAAATATAAATTATAAATGTATTATCCGCAAAATTTCAGTAGTTTGTGAAAAGTGTCCCATTGAGAAAGAGGTTTTATTAAAATGCATTAAATATTTTTCATGCTGTTTGTTATATGCTAAGTATGGGAAGCATGGATGATCAAATTAGTTATCTGCCTTTAATTCACTCTAAGAGAAGAGAAAGGAAAAAGATATGTGAAACTGAAAATTCTCTTTGCCCTAATTAGCTCTCTTTCCAAATTGATTTTCTTTGTAATTCACTGTTCCCACAGATACTTACTCATCAGCCCCTGTGTCTCCAAACCCACAATCGTCTTTACTTTCCTTTGTGTGATTTGAGATAATCATAAAACACAACCTTACCCCTCAAGGAGCTATAAGAGGAATTTCTATGAGGCAAATTGATAATTAGCATTTTTAAAAAGGAATCTCTAACTTCTTCCTCTGCCCAGACTTACCCTACCCAGGAGCCTTTGACCATCACGCCCTGTGGAAGAGTGACTGAAGCCTCTGAGCCTTTGCTCAGAGCTGGCTATCAGGTCTGAGCTCTCCACTCACATTTATCAAGAACTGAGTAGACTCTAATTAAATACCATACTTCTTAGATGACTCGATTGAGTAAACTGACAGTGATGTTATCAGCCATCTGCTGTCATGTTTGATCAGGTCCTCTGCCCAGCTGTATAACCTCTCGTAAACCTGGGAGGATGGAGGGGTTTAGAAAAAGCCCTTTGAAATGGGCTTGTCCCAGTCTCATCAGTGTTGGGTAGAAGGTGGGGTAAGTCAGGCCCAAGCTATTCTTAATTAAATGTAAGCAGTTCTGAAATTCTTTCAATGGCAGAGCAGATAAAAGCACCCTTCAAACTCAAATAAGAAAACAGCAGATTTTACTAACTTGAGATCAGACATTGAAGCATTTCAGGATATGTAGTTTCAAGTTCAGGTTTGTTTGCTGACTACAACTTACTTTGTTCTCTACCCAGTACTCTACAGGAGAATATGTTTTGATGCCTGCTACAAAGCTAACTTTAGGGCTGAGGAAACTGAGAGTTTGGGGCAAATGTGTCTGTGTACCAGTGAGACAGAGGAGAAGGGAAGACAATGTTGGCTCAAATAAAGCAGTTCTTTGCCCTGGACATTCTGGTGGACATTCTGTGCAGATGAATATTAGGGCTCCTAGAGGAGACAGCAAATGAAGTGAGGAAGGGTTATAGACATAAGGGGGAGATGAAGACACTGGGGATGCTGACAACTGATCTCTAACCAAGCTTGAGCTTTGTCGAGGAAAAGTGAAAAGAGAGACTCTTTATTGGGAACATCTTTATGGGTCTGCCAAGGCCTCTATGTTGTGGAGTACAAGACATTTTAGGAAGATGGATAAATTTCTCTGCCCCAAATAGCCAGATGAGGGGCCTGCAGAACAGGGCCATGCCTGACCCGTTTTATTCCAATCACAAGCCCAACCATATCAAGGACTGTGCCTTTTGTATGTCTCAGGATGACTCAATCACACACCAGCCTCTTGGATGGGCAGAGGCCAGAGCAGAGTCTGCATCTACTCTCTCAGCTCACCTGTAGCCCTTAGACTTACCAGGTAAGTTCCAGCCACTCTGGGTTGGTGTCTTCTGCGCTGTGGCTCCTGCTTCATACACATTAGTCTTCTCCTTTGGACTTATTTGAGGTGGAGCAAGTGACTGAGGAAAGAGAGACTTCTGTCTCCAGGGCAATTCCTGTGGAGCTTAGTCTAGATGGAGCCTGTGGAAGCAAGCAGATGAGTTCAACCTGGCTAGAGGAGCAAGACAAGGTCATGGGCATTTGAGGTTACCATATCCTACCTGGATTAAGCTGAACACTTGTATACAGTTCTGACATCGATTTTTTCCCCTGGTTTTGGAGCCTCAAACATCCCTACATTGCCCCATAGTTAAACTCCAATGGGCATTTGTATCCTAAACAGATCTAACACTCATTCTTGTAATATGTGCCTTTCCCTTTAATTTACCCACCCATCTGTTTAGAGGTTACCCATTAAACTTTTGCAACAAGCATATATTAACTTTCATTTTAAGATTAATTTTTACTATTTTTAATTATGCATTGTGTGTGTGTGTGTGTGTGTGTGTGTGTGTGTGTGTGTGTGTGTGTATGTGTTTCTGCATGTGAGTGTGTGCCCATGAGTAGCCTCAGAGGTCAGAGACATCAGATCCCCTGGAGCTGTTGTTTACCAGTGGTTGTCAGCCACCTCTTATGAATGCTTAGAACTGAACTCAGGTCCTCTGGAAGTGCAGCAAGTGTTCCTAACCAATGCAGCATCTTTCCAGCAACCAGTACTAATTTTTTATATGCACAGAGATAACAGATACACAGTCTGTCTTAAATATGGTTACATACTCTACCAAGAATATACAAATCCCATAAATTAACTCACTCTACAAAGTGCCAGAACCCACAGACTGATGTTTACAAAATGTGTTGAGTGATGATAAAAAGAATGCTGTCTTCAGTCTTTGAATCTGAAGCTCTTGGTTTGCACTTCTTTCTAGTAGAAATGATCTAGACTCATCTTCCCAAAAATATAGAGCTTGGCCTGGTTGCGTTGAAAACCCAGAAGTGCCCTCAGATCAACACAGTCCCCACCAAATGCTGTCTTTAGAAGTCTGAGGTCTCCAGAAAAATAGTGTAATTGTAGCCCACTGTGTCCCCTGCTTTCATCTGTGGTGACCAGACCAGGTTGTTAAGTCTGTACTCTGCACAAGTAGAGTGACTTCCTGTGAGACACAGACCTAAGAAGCCATACAGACTCTCATGAATATTCCACCACTCTAGTTGCCATACATTGAATAAGAGGAAGGTAGATAGAACCAAGGTAGTCTTCTCTTTTATTAAGTTGTGACAGGTTCATAATGGAAATTGATGCCAGAAAGCTTCCTGCACAATCCTCTTTCTTCCTCTTGAGTCCCTTTGAAAACACTGAAAGTGGTTTTTAGCATGTCTGTTTTTCATACTGTATCCAAAGTCTCAGGGGCTCAAATTGGGACTCATCTCTCTCCTTCTTTACCAAGGGAAGCACAGTTACTCATGTACTCAGAGTAGCACATGACCCTTTTCCTTTCTTCAAATCATTCCTGAAGCTGTAGTGAGCAAATCTACCTGAAGACCTCTATTTTGAGGCTTCTTTCAGTCCTAAACGACTCATTCAAAGAAATGTATAAAATGGTACATCAACTCCTATTTACAGGGAGAAAACAGAGGCCATGACAGGTCAAATAGACAGCCAGTCTCCCCAACTGGCTCTGTTTTGATGCTATCTGAAGCACAGTGTACATATTGCCCTATTGAAGTTTTGTGAAAAACTCACAAGTTAGATAAACTGGATTGTTTCAAATACAAAATGGAAACTCAAAAATGGGAGATAGATTGAGAATGTCATGGAGCTATTTAATAGAGCACAAGATCTGAGGACAGTGTCATATAGGTAATCATATACACTTCTTTCTGGGATGACCCAACCAAAGCACAGACAGAGAAATGTACACATTAATTCTCTTGCCAATAGCAGGGTTAATGATACAGAGTGTCTCTCCATCTCTTGAATTTTGAGTCCTCGTCTCTGGGCATCTTACTACTCTATAACAACATTTATACGACCATTCTGGGGCTTGTAGTGTATGTCTTGTATGCAAATTGTAAATGTTTACAACACTCCCTGGCTCTCAGGTTTACTGACCTCTCTGCCTTAGTTACAGTGTCCTCATATCTGCCACTTTGTTTATTGGGGGTGGAGGTGAGTGTGGATGCTGGGGGTGGAATCTGAAACCACACACATGCTCAGAAAGTACTTCTACCACTGGGGTGATGACCAGCCAGACATTGGCCTTGTAGAATATGTCACAGAAACAGATATTTATCTTGTCATAGGCCCAAGAAAAAGTTTGAAAGTCAGACTTATGTTAAGGAAAATATAATCTAAAATTATCTTTTTAAATATTATATATATATATATATATATATATATATATATATATATAGTGTCTATTTATGGGAAGGCTTGGGTCTATGTGTGTCAGTGAGTGTGCACACATGTCTACAGGTACTCTTGGATCCCAGAAGAGGGTATTGGGTTCCCTGAGCTGGAGTTATGAGCAGTTGTGTATCCTCAGAGATAAATTTGGATCCTATGCAAGTATAGCAAGTGCTCTCAACTGTTGATCCTTGTCTGCATCTCCCATCTAAAGTTTTTTTTTTTATCCCTTTCTGTTTATATGACAATGAGTGAGCCACATCAGTTCTACTTCATTATATTTTTCATGTGTAAAACAATAATTGTAACAATGACAACAGTCATCCTGAGTGGATACACCATACTATTTGTATGGAAACAGTAATTGTAACAACCACAACAGTTATCCTGAGTGGAGGGCATGAGGAACATATCTTTAAAAGAACAATTAAATACTATTCATGGCAACTGCTAATTCACAGTGGTTAAAATGCAAAGTTTTTCATAAGAACAGAGAAACAAACCAATGTTCTAACTGAAATTGCCATCAATGTGGTAAAGCCTTTAGATGAATCAGCAACATTAAGAAGAGATTCACATTCTCAGGAGTAGAGCATGGCTGTTTTGCTTAGAGAGAACTCTGTAATGTTGGAAAATATCTGAGGACATTCATATGCACAAGATAAGGTTATAATGGCTCTTGGTGTTTCCACTGAACAAAAGGTCCCACCAGCAGCAGGTGCATAGTGCAGGTTACAGCTGAAAAGGGTGTTTTATTTCTGCCTTTGGATGAAACTATTTTGATGCGATGAAGGCTCACAAGTAAGTTTTAAAATCCAAGTTTAATTTAATGTCATTAAACAAAATTGTGAGATCTTTCCCCCATGCTTTGCCAACACTCCGAGCATCATATTGATTTCTGACTTCATTTATGAGCCAGGAAGATCCCATGGGAAATATCCGTACTGGGAGGATGCTGAGTCTGATCACAGAAGCGTTTGCACTTGCTTCTTGAGAGGCCTCAGATCTTCTCCCCTTTCACACAGGAGACAGCCTATCCCTTTTTAGATCAAAAGCAGTTTGAATATGACTTAATGGGGCTGGGGTTGTTTGTGAAGCTGAGATCACTGGTTTAATTCTTGTTTAATAATTCTTATTTATGATATCCAAGATAGTGTTTACACTTTAATGAGTCTCTGCCTACTTCTCCCCAAAATGGGTTATAGTGGCATCATAACACATACATGATAACAGCTAGTATTAATACCAGCAGGACGTTCTTAAAATTCTTTCTTCATCATCATCTCTGATAAGGACAACCTAAATAGTACATCCCTCTGTCTGACCCACAGTGAAGAGTCATGTACCATGAATGAAATATGCTTTTGTCTAATGTCAGGGGGATTAAACTGAGTTTAGGAGATGTAGGTAACAGAGACATTCTACAATAAGATGTTTATTTAATAGTGGCATTCAATATTTTTGTTTCTTATACATAGATCAGTGCACATGCATCTGTATCGAATACCTTAGTTATAACCCAGCATCCACAAACCTCAATTTCTTTGTCATTGACATTTTTTTTCTTATAGCAGTCCAAAGAGTGTCTTAGGAATAGAACATAATTTGAACTCAGAACTGAATTCAAATGTTCTGTATGTCATGAACTAAGAGGAGACCATTATTCCTAAGAGGCATATGAACAACTGATAGAGGAGGTAATGCCACCATCATTCCCAGACACAGTCCCTAGTGTATGAGTTGCAAAATGAATTCTTATTTCACAGAGGTTAAAATATTGTCCGATCAAAAATTGTGTCTAAGGATGTGGGGGTTGATCTTGGAGGAGTTAGAAGGAATGGCGGGAAATGTAATCAAAATACATCATATACATGAGTAAAATTCTAAAAATAAATAAATAAATTACTGTAAAAATGTTAAATTAAACCCTCAATACAGTCACTCCAGTGACGCCCCTCTTTAAAAAAAAAAAGAAAGAAAGAAAGAAAAGAAAAAGGGGGAATTGTAGAATCGTGAAAGGACAGCATGGTTTCTGGTCAAGCACTGGCTAGAGATGGCCAGAGACCCAGCAGATTGGAGACCTCACAGGTTTCCCTGCAAGGGACGGTATGCATTTTGCCATGCCCCCAGACTTCAGGCTCCTGACAGGAAGCCAAAGACCTCCATCGATCTGCACCTTTCAGGCACATAGGACAGCCCTCTACAGCCCCTCCCAAAGAGAGGTTTGTGGGTTTGTGGCCATAGGTCATATAGCACAGGTAAAGGGTGTGACAACAAGCCACAGAGCCTCAAGACATCTCCATATTTATGAGATACCTCATGATCTCATAATACCTCATTAATGAGAAACACAAAAATAAAATAATTCCCAATGATGTATTACTATACTCATAGACATCACTGAACTATCACCAGAAAAGCTCCTTCTTGCAATATGTGGTAATCAACACAGAGACCCACAACTGCACAATGTGTAGAGAGTGAGAAACTGTGAAGTACTCAGTCCTAAATAGGATGTTCTATCAAACTAACCATTAAGGTTCAGGGATCTCTACAAAAGAGGAAGCAGAAAGACTGTAGGAGCCAGAGGGGATGGATGACTCTAATAAAAAAGTATCTAGATACAACAAGCCTGATACATATATAAACACTCAGAGACTGTGACAGCATACACAAAGCCTTTGCAGGTTTAAGACAGATGGGTGCCCAGCACTAAGAAGAGAAGTGAACATTGAGTTCCACCCCTACTCAGCAAGTTATTTGCAATTGTTGCCTGCTGGGGAAAAAAAATACCATTTTCTTTCTCTGATGGAGTGTCACAGGGTATACCAACCTAATGCATACCCTGCATGCCCTGGAGTAGTTACCCAACACAAAACATACCCCATGTAGGTTTTGTTTTGGTTAGTTGGTTTGGTTTGTTGTTGTTGTTGCTGCTGCTGCTGTTTTAGTAGTCTTTCTGTTACACTTTGTTGTTTTGGCATTATTGTCTTTTATTTGCTTTTGTGTTCATTTTAGAGGGAGAGAAAGAACATGAAGTTGGGTGGATAGGGAAGTGGGGAGGACCTGGGGGAGTCAAGGAAAGGGAAGACTATATTGCATGAAAAAAGTTTAATCAGGGTATCTTCAATGAATTCAATACATACTTTCCCCTCAGGGAAAAAAAAAAAAAAAAAACCTCATCATAGTACTTTGAATGATGAAATAAGGGTTATGGCTGATCTTTCATCATTCTGAAACTTCCTGAAAGTATTTATAGGCATAGACAGTATTTAATGAGAAACTGAATTTGAAGGCAGTGTGCATTCTGCCCTACTACTGGTCTATTTTTATGTCAAATGATGTCTCTTGACTGCTTCTACTCTGTATTTTCATGCTGGGAATAGATGGAGACAAATCCCTGAGGTTCTCTAGCCAGCCAGTGGAGCCTGCTATGAAGTTATAGGCCAGGGAGAGACCTTGTCTCAAAAAAAGAGAGAGAATTCTAATGAGAGACAGAGACAGAGAGACAGGTAAAGAGAGGAGAGAGAGTGAGAGAGAATATTACCCAAGTTAGGTTAGGAAAAGAACAAGACTATACAGTTCTTAAGTACTTCTATGTGAGTCTTGGGTCTTGTTGAATGTACTCCAGACTTTTTGAGCAATCCATTTGCTGCAGATTTTGGAGTGGTAAGGGAGATCTGTACAATGGACTTCCTGCTATACTAGGTAATGTAAGAATACCACATGCCATGTAACGAAATAGTAAAGTTTGTGTAGTCATCGTCTACCAGGCTTCCGTGGATTCCTCTTGGCATGACAAGTTTTGGTGTGAAGGCATGCTGCACCTCAACTTTGTGAGACCCACTGTGTATCTGACTCCATGACTTTTCACCTGTTTCCACAGGAAGAGTTAGTGACCATTCCATAGATCTGACTCAACAGAGGAGGGGGCAGCAAGCTAATAGAACTCAAAGGTTTTGTCAGCTGTGGAGAGCACGTGGCACCATAGAATGTTGTGACAGATATTTTAGTGGGGTCTTGTGATACCTGACTAAGAATGAATTCTGAACTTCAGGCAACTGAGCCATTCTGTACATGCTACCATGCTCCCTTGGACTTCCAGGTTGCTTCCTACAACAGCACATGTATGGGTGTGAGCACATCTCTGGTGCCCTCATGCCTTAGATACAGGCATCTTGTGCATCTGTGCTATCTTCTTCCACCCTCTACTTTTGGAATCCTATACATGCTCTATTTCTCCACCTTCATATATTCTATCCTCCCTGTAATATCTTCTCCACAAAGCATCCCAATGGTGCCTTGTGTGTGCCTCTGCAGCCTCTGCCTACCCAGGGATTGCCATATCTATTTCCCTTATAAAACTGAAGTGCTATGTTGTATTCATAGTTACAACTCACGGGCTTATATGTAGACTTGGTCAATATTTGTTGCTTAATTCAGTTTTGAATAATACAGTAGAGACACTTGTCATTTTGATCGGAAAGGGACAATTAATGAATGTCAAGTAGCAATGGTTGAGACAGAAAAAGGAAAAAAAAAATGTTACCTTGGCTGTCACCCTCACCTGCCAACTAGTGCTCTATTACACTGGCACACCTTAATTCTCACAAAAAAAAAAAAAAAAAAAATAGCAAAAACAAAAGTAACAAAGCTCAAACAAGCAAGAATGTGTTGTGAAAGAGATTATTAAAGCTACACCCCAGGTACCACTGACATGGTGAATGAGGTGATTCTCCATCATGTGGGGCAGCACTTACTCTATGAGATGTCTCTCAGCATCTTGTCTCGATCCACTAAATGGCTTTGACAGTCACCACTTCTTGACAATCAAAAAAATGCCTCCTAATACCATTTGAGGGAGAATCAGAGATTTAGTCCAAAGCAAGTTTTCACTGTGATTTAAAATATGGCCTTCTCAGGCAAGTTTAAGAATTTCAAATATTCTACAGCAGAATGTGAAGCCTAGGCTGAAGTCACTAATAACCCAAGCAAAAGCCATCCTGACAAAATCTGGCAGACCCATGTAAGTGCGCAAGGCCACAATGGAGTACTGATGGCCACATAGCCAATCATTCAAGCTCAGCAATTTAAATGACACACAGTGGCTAAGGTTCAGGGGTACTATGGCTATAGGTCTTTCCTGAAGTTTTCTCAAGTAGTTGGATGTGACAAATCTAGAAATCTGGACTTGAGTTTCTAAGAGACAAATGTATATGTTTGGGGACTAGAAGTAATGATTAATGAATGGAATGATTAACCTTTACATAGGGCTGTAGGCTGCCTACAAGCCAAGAAATGAGGACTCAGGCATTAAAGGGCTTGCTGGTTCAAGTACAAGGATTTATGAGACTGGATCTCCAGCTCCCACATAAAAAGGCAATGGAGGTGGATCCCTAAGGCCAGTCTAGCCAAATCAGCACATCCCAGGTTCAGGGAGATAATCTGTCTCAAAAAATTGATGAGGAGAAGAGAGGGGGAGACCACTTGATGTTGGCCTCTGGATTCCACCTGCATGAGCACACTCATGAACATAACACTCATACACAAAAGCAAAGGAAATACTAGAAAGAGAGCTAACTAGAGAGACGAGACAGAGAGAAGCAACAGGAAGTGAGTGAGCGGCTGTACTGTGAACAAGCAAGTGTGAGGGGGTGAGCAGGATGCTGGGAAGAAGCTAGAGGAATGTCAGTGCAGCTGTCTCCGATTGGCACACACATGGAAGAAGGGCTGAAGCCTATCTACACACAGCATGAGGCCATACACATAAAGCAAAAAGGCTTTGGAGGTGGAGATGGTTAGTTCTGCCAGCACACATGCATACCCAGTCTGTGAACCACTGGGTACTTCTTTTGTAAGCTTTAGTTATATTTTAGTTACCCAAACTTTTTTTTCTTTCTGTCAAACCTTTGCAGAGCCAAACTTCCAATACACAGTGGTTCTCAACCTTTTTGATGCTGCTACCTTTTAATATAGTCCCTCATGTTAGGTGACCCTCAACCATAAATTTATTTTTGTTGCTTCTTCATAACTGTAATTTCACTGTTACAAATTGTAATCTAAATATCTGATATGCACACAATCTTAGGTGACCTCTGTGACAAGGTCATTTGATCATCTCTCAATGGAGTTATGACCCACAGGTTGAGAACCACTGGATTAAAGGCACCACTCTCCAGTCTTGAAAAGGCTGGAGAGATGACATTACAATAGTGTTGCCACTTGCAACAGCCTGAGTGTACTTAGGTCTTAGATAGGCCTTGGATACCTTTGTTGAGAGGTGTTCTCCAGACTTGTCCTCCGATGGGCATGAACTATGATGAGCAGACAGCCACGTACCATCTCTAGGATCTCAAAAGAAACCCCGAAACTCACTTTTCTTTTATTTGGCTGTAGACACACACACACACACTCACAAAACGTGGTATATTTTTCTCCCTCCTCTCCAGCAGGCCAAAAAGAAAGTTTGCGAGTTAATAACTGCAGGGTATTTATAGTTGAAACATCTGAGATCCGGGCCTCTGTTGTCAATGTTTGGAGAAAAGATGAGTGACCTTAATGGGTAAATGTCAGGACTTAAGTCCTAAGCACTGAGTGGAGAGCTGGGCGAGGCAGAAAGAGAATACTAAAAACCTGCCTGGTCCTTTGAGTGTGTTTCTTTCTGATCTGCGAGGGGTGACCTTTGATTGGTGCTTGCTAGTTCCACAGCATCCTCCCTGGACATTCCAAAGCTGATCTGCAGTTGCCATGGATTGCTGCCTCTACCAGACCCAAGTGGGAAAAAAAACCCAGTTTTAACTTTGTTAGTTAACTAGTTGATGCCCCATATATTAAACTGACTGCCTTTGTATTATCTTCTGCCAAATCACTCAAGACTAGGAGGGCACATTGTGAATGTTTTTTTGCTAATTCTGTCTCACCATGGATCTTTGCTGTACCTATAAAAGGCACCAGATTATGTCTGTCTTAGAAATGGACCTGCTTACCCAGCACTCTTCCCTACTCTGCTCTCAGAGGGTTCTTGGAGGCTGTGTGTTATGCCAGAAACAGAGCTGTGTTGAAATCTGCTGGCCTGTTCTGTCTGTGGAGGGGTGGAAATCCCAGAAGCCTATATTTGGATCCTCTTCATTCCTCAACAGAAATTTAAAAAACAATAGGATGTGCCCTGTCCAATTTGCCGCCTGAATCCTGACACGGTTCTCTTTTATGCCGTTGGTTTCTTAGATTGTAGAAAAACGTGTTTCAGCAAAGGAGGCCAATTTTCAAAACCACTCATTTGGCAAATGCACGAGCTCTCCAGCTGGAAAGAGCCGCTTCTGTTCCTTGCGGTTACCTAATCCCAAAGCAGCGGTAATCATGTTTAAAGAAATTACCAGCTCTGCCAATAGCCTTGGGCTGCACAGGGAGGGCTGGAGGCAGCCACTGCTGATGCGATAGAAACCCACTATGAAGATCAGGAAGACCTGCTTAAAGAGCTACCTGGGCACAAATTTTACCACATCCTCTTCTGATTTGGAGGTCTACTACCTTCACTTTCCTGGGATCAGCTTCTTTAATGTTTGGCTAAATAACCCATGTATTGAAATAGGGATGTCTGGATAATGTGTTTTCCAAGATGAACGATTTCATCAGGCCATAATCAAGACATCTCCCTTTATCACTACCAGGTTAATGTCAATCTTGTACTGTTGTTGAATGGAGTGGTCAGAATAATGAAGAACCTAGTAGAATATCACCACTGTTGACTTGGGCTGGCACTCTGCATCTGCTTCCTTCTCTGTAAGTCAGATTTCCAGTTTTGGAAATGACACAAACTCTAACCTAAAGCAGCATGTTCCTTTCCTGACGTTGAAAGGCAGTTTTCAAGAACGCTCCTCAGGTCTCACAGTGTAATCTTACCTATTTGTATTTGATGTGTCCAGGGAAGCATCACCTTTTCCACTCTCTTGTCAAACCCATGCTTAGTATAGGATGGTCACGGAAGAAAGCACAGACTCGGTGTGGACCAGAAGATTACAAGACTGGGACTTATGGATGGCTGCATGGTGGCTCTCTAGGACATTATAACACAGGACCACACTCTGAATGACTTGAAACAAGATAAAATTGTTGTCTCTCAGCTCTAAATTCTAGAAGTGCAAGATCCAGGTGTCAGCAGAACTGGAATTTTGAAAATGAGTGGGAAAACCAAGCTCCACCCCTCCCAGCTCCATGGCTCATAGCTTCATCCCTGAAGGCTCTACATCTTTTTCTATGCCTTTCTTCTTTCCATGTCTTTCTTTATAGGGATACTTGCTGTGTTAGCATACAGGCATCTCTACTCCATTATAACCTTGTCTTAACCACATTTTCAAGGACCCAGATTTTCATATTAGGTCACAGTCTAAGCTACGAAATTCAGGACTTTCATATGTCTTTAGGGGACATAATTCAATCTATAGCAGGTAGAATCTCTCCCGGGAACCAAATATGATTACATCTAGCCTCTGTGGACCAGATATGTGTGTAATTGGCAGATGATATCTTTGAACAATGGGCAAAGATGTCTCAGCAAGTCAGTTCCAAAAGTCACAAAGAGTAAGCTGCTATACCTTCCCATTCAGGCCACCATGCCAGGTTACTTCCATGTAAGCTCTATAGTGAAAATAAAAACTAACACCCCTGGCTACCTACAAAAGATGTTCTCAATGAGATCAGCGTGATGAAACCCATCACGAGCCAGACTTCTGTGTTCAGAGGCCTAATCTTATTTCAATGCTCAGAACTGATGTTTCAAAGAGATTAAAGGACACTGACTCAATTCCTAATGTCTGGAACACAATGTCAGTGTATGCTGATGTATGAGAAATCTGTGTCAAACAGACAAAAGTGTTCCTTTAAGTGTGAATGTGAATTCATGTTTGTGGGCTGAACTACAGAGGAAGCAAAATCAGAAAGCATGCTAGAGAGAAAAGAGGAGTCAATTATTCAAAAGGAGATTCAATTATTGCATTACTTATGATGGTTGGCTTCAACTGTCAACTTGACACAATCTAGAATCACCTAGGGAGTCTAGAAGGATTGTCTAAATGATATTGGCTTATTGGCATGTCTGCAGGATATTATGTTGGTTATATCCATTGAGGTGAGAAGACCTTCCCACTGTGGGAGGCACCATTCCCTAAATAGAGAATTCTGTACTATGTGGAGAAGACAAGCTAAGTACAGAAATGCATGCATTCATTCATTGCTTTCTACTCTCGACTGTGACTCTTAGTACCTGTTTCAAATTCCTGACACCTAATGTATTCTAAAACTGTAAGACAAATAAACCCTTTCCTATTTCCATTGTTTCTATTGAAGTATTTTACTATGCCATGAGGAAAGGAAAGAAAAATATTGATCAAGCCTGGCACTGCCATTTTCTTAAACTTACTTCATGCAAAAACACATGATATTTGATTATTAATGACAATTGTGAAGACACTTTTTATCAGACATTACACTAAATATTTTATACATTAATTTTTATTTCCTCAGCACTGCTATGCAGAAGAAGATGGCTTTACTCTCCCATCACAAATGACAATAAATAAAGATTAGTACTTTGCCAACACTACAGTTAGTGAGTGGCAGGACAAATGAGAACTCTCATTGGCTGGTCCCAGAAGTCAAGTTCTTCATTAGATGTTTTACAATGTCCACAGGGAATCTGGGACCAAGCAGCAAAGCACAAACTTTTTGTTTTTGTTTTTTTTTTTCTCCCTGTTTCTACCATGTCTACAAGCCTTCCTTGACAAATGTTCATTGCTTAACAGCCATATTTGTGTAAGGCTTGGACCTATTATAATTGTTGCAAACTTAAAAGACATTCTGTTTTAAACTCTACACATTGCACAAAATAAAATGTTTTCCTCAATAGCAGATATCCATACATTTTAAAAGAGAAATTCAATAAAATCAGAAACTCCAGTGTGAAACTGTAATTATGTTAAATAGGATGGTAAACCCAGTGGCATGTGAGAAGAAATGAGAGGAGATTCATGAAACTGGGAGACAAGCAGCACCCCTGCCATGCAATATAGGAAAGACTTATGGGAAGGAAAGTCATAGAGACACCTTCGGAGCCATGTCCTTTGTCCGGAGCTCTGGTCAGGATTTCCCACTCACCCTAAGGGGTCAGGTTAGATGGAGGGTTGTACATGAAGCCATCACATTGACTTGCTCATAAATGGAAATTTAGATGACACTAATAGGTGCCAGCCCTAGTCGGTGCCTGACAGTCGTGAATCCAGCAAACCTGGACAGGTCGGCCTACTGCAAGCTTTCCCTTCTTTCCACCTCCACTCTTGCTACTGGAAACTCTAGGCCTAAGGGAGCTGGAACCACACAAAAGACAATGGCTAGTGACAGAGGGAAAAGACTGCAAAAGGGATGACTGGCATTCCCATGAGTGAGTGTGTGTACTGGCTGGGTGGGTGAATGTGCTGTGTTTTTGCCAGCAGCAGAAGCAGCACATAGAAAAGAACCAAGAGAAAGCCCCTGCCTTAGCAGATGCCTCCTCTGTTTGACTCTGATTATTCTTCTCATCCCTGAGACTCATCCCCGACGGTGACAAACCCAGGTCCTTCCTCCCAGTTAAACCATAATTTCACCTACAGACAACTAATCAGCATTGATACTTAGCTCAAATCTGGGCTGGCAAAGTATAACAGCCCATGGAGAAGAAGAGAGTGCACCTGTTCATCTAATCTTTATAATGAACAAAATAATCAGAATTTAGTGGGTACACACTCTATGGCAGGAATTATTAGGTGTACCACATATGTTAACTCACTTAGTAGCCACTGTGAAGTCAGTCAGATGGTACATGTGAGTGCTCGGTGATGAAGGGGCTGATTGCACAAAGGTCATGCCCTTGACCATACAGTGGATTGGTGTCTGTTCTTGCATTAAAGCCCTGTCATCTTGTGTTACTAGCACCACAATTTGACTGAAGGTAGCTTTTCAATTTGGATGTTAAGTAGGCAGTGGTCAAATTCTAGGCAGTGGATTCATGGGTAATCTGGAAGAACTAAAGAGAGACAGTTATTCTTGGAAACAAGAGTGTGGAAGAATGTGCATTCTGAATATGTAAGGCATGTGATAGGAGCCCCAATAAGGCTCTAGCCTGCCGATAAGCCACATGGAATATGGGCTACTGAAACTTTGTATCATTTATAGCATCTGTATTGCATCAGTACTATCATTCTACACCCTGGCCCTGAATCACTATTCAGTGAAGACCTACAATATGCACACTGGATCCAGGTATAATTGTCTTTTGTCTTGATATAGCCCAATTTGGACCTTCCATCCTCCTCCATGCTTAGCCTTCAGTTCTGCTTCAACATCCAGTACATAGCAGATGCTAAATGAGAGCTGGCAGAGTAAAGAGTGATGTTGTTGAGAAATCACCAAGAGATAGATGTACCTCCCCCTGGATGTTATACATGGTCTATTAAGCCTATTGAAAAATACCAGCAAGGAAGCAGACAAACTCTCCCACCTTCGTATAACCACATTTTAGGGAGAGGCTAGTCACTAAGATAATGCTAATGTTGATGGCAGAAAAATATCAAATAAGGTAAGAGAATCTGAGAATCAAGAATCCAACATGGAGAGACCTTGCTCCTAAGTTTCTGCAAAGACTTCTGGGTTCATAAAAGCGAAAAAGTTTATCACGCGCTTATCAGGCAAAAGAACCTTCTCAACCACTGCATTGAAAGCATACGTCTGGGCTCAGATTTGAGCATGACATTGAGAAGAAAGATTGAAGATTCCATTGTCCAAAAAAGGCAGAAGATAATTGAAGCAGCCTAAAGAGGGTTTCCATACTCACCAGGAAAGGTGCCTGGCTTTGTTCTCATTGTGTACTCACAGTGCAGGAACTAGGAGGGTGGATTAACGGGATCAAAATGTGAGTTCTACAGAACCACTCTGCTTGTTGGATGAGGAAGAGATGTAGGGGATGAGGCCAGAAAAAAAAAATCATGACATGTTGTGGGGAGCAGGTGTGGTGGCCAACTAAAATGGCGCCTAAGCTTATAAATGGCACCTGCCGGGTTTTGTGAATGGCGCCTGACTTCCTCACACAACCTGGTCAGAGCCACATACTGCGCAGACTCGCTGCCACACAGAATCAGGCCATTTGATGTGTGCCAATGGTGTGTGCACACGTGGCAGGCTCTGAGTGACCAGGCATGGGGATAAGAGGGAAAGTGGAACTGGGATCTGGGCCTTCCAGAGAGATATTGTAAAAAGGTTCCTGAGTAAACTGTGTTGGGAAGAATCTCGTGTTGTGTCGCTCCTTTCTGCGGGTCGGAACAGGTAGCGACAACATGTCACCATACGCAAGTCTACACATAGGAATCTCCATTTTTAAAAAATGAAAGGAGCCAGACCTGGTGGCACTCAGGAGATGAAGACAGGAGGATTAGCCAACTCCAGCTATAGAACAAGTTAGAGGCCAACCTAGGATACTTGAGAACCTGCCTCAAAAATAAGGACAAATCTGTTTCAGACTCTTTCCTTGTGATTCTAAAGTAACTGCCTAAAGTGGTAGTTTACAAAACTGTAAAATGGGCTTTTAGTTCACAAACCCCATATGTATGATAACAGCTCATAGGAAGAGTTCAAAGTGGAGCTTCAGATGTCAACTTACACATATAACAGAAGTTAATAGCAATGTGAATTGACTACTATAAATTACAGTGTTGGTCATTAACCCAGCACTATCACCAAGATGATTCGAGATTATAAAGGAAATTATATGAGAATTAGAACATTCCATGAATAATATATATTTACCACAAAAGAGTAAAGAAGACATATAAGAATTAAATGTCAAAATGCAGACATAAATCCCACCTTGTCCATAATTATGTTTAATATAAATGGTTTAAACATTCCAGTGGAAGACAGAGAATGGCACAATGGATCAATTTCAAAGATAAATGACCCGGTAATTATTGTGCCCATTTATCTACATTCACACTTTCTTTGTTTCAGCCTCATTCTTAAACACAGTCCAAATGCATTAAATGAAAATGTGCTGAAATAAGTAATGTATGAATTGTAAGTTCCTAAATTTTACATCATAGTGCCATTGCCAAATATGTCTTCCCTAGGATCCAAATCACCAGTTGATTCACTGTGTCCATACCCTATGTACAATCTGCCCACTAGTTACTTACTAAACTCAATAGCCCCAGTACTTGTGTTTAGGTGATTGTTATTCTGCTTATCATCAACCCAACACATAGGAGTAATGATGCTGAAACCGATTGGCCAAAAAGAAGCCATAAAGGGCTTGGTTTACACTGACATTTCCTACTTCATAAGGAAAGACGCACAATTGTGTGTGGATCTTGGTGAGATCTTGGTCAAGAATAAATCTATTTGTGAAACTGTGAATAAAGGTAAAATGAAATGTTATTATTTTTGCTGTTATGCCTCAGACTATAGAAGTTACAGCCACAGTAAGGCCACAGTAAGGGGCAACGTCTAGTTATTTAAGTCAGTTTATGTCACTACTTGACGCTATAATGCCCCATGCCATGAGATGGGTGAGGAGAGTACCTCTAGCTGTGTTAAGAGAGACCACATTAGCAAAATTCATTATGGCCTATTGTTATCTTTGTTCTATTACAAGTTCAACATGTTTTCGTTAATCTCTTCCTGTGCCTGGTATATAAGTTAAACTTTACATGTATGCTTGAGTGGGAAAAATTACAGGTTTCACGGCAGAGCTAATAGGGTGTTAGAGTATATTTTTCATATGTTTAGGAGGATTGTTGTGCATGCAGCTTATATCTGGAAACTGTCTCTTGTCCAATGATGGAAGGAAAGTGATTACAAACATAGTCTGTGCATAACACCTCCACGGGGATGAAGAGGGTCCACCATTTTTTTTATAACTTCAGGGCAGAACTTGTGAGGCAAAACAAGTGACTATACTTTATAGTGGAGCAGCTATCCTCAGGAGAGCATGCCGTGACAAGTGTGCCTGTACTTGTACCAGGATGCCCCAAAATACCAGGGGCAATTATGCTTGACTCAGAGAATAAATCCACATCCAAAACACCTACTGTAGAATCAACACCCTCTGCAATGATGGGCAGAACTAGACAGGAGATAGAGACAGAAGCAACCCTCAAATAGGACCATGAACCAGTTAGACGTGGCAAGTACTCACGGAGAACTGAGACACTTCAAAGCAGAACATACTGTGTCGTCCATGATATATCACAAGTGGTTCTGTAAAAGAAGCACCATTACCCAGGAAAGGATGAAACCACACAAACAATTGCATGCTAATCACACTGGAATAAAATGAGATAGAAATCAGTAAGGAAATGTGCAAATACATGAAAACAGACGAGTCTTTAATAACCTGCTTAACAAGAACACGGTTCACCGGGAAAAAAAACCACAAATCAAATTAGCACACACACTGTGAGGCCAATGGCAACCTGTAGCGTCTGAACCCTTCCTTTAAGAAGCCAGGACAGAAAGGAAGCAAACAGGGAAGAGCTTGGGCAAGCCAACAGGACCAAGCTCAAACTGTGAAAGGATCAAGTGATCTGGATGATCTGAGCAGCCAGAGAGAAAAGGCTGTCGGTTTCATTAAAGTGAAGAGACTGAATCATCAGACAATTTTTTTTTTATAAGATGAGAATTTCTCACTAAGAAAAATCTAGACCTAGATGCTCTCTGGGTGATTTTTGTCAATGATATAAAGAGTAATGAACTCTGACTCTTTACATACACAAACACATAGGGTAGAAAGAGAGATAACAAACATATGTACGCACATACAAATATACATACATGTACATATATACATTTAGACATACACACACACAGAGACAGGGGAGAGAGATGCACACATACATACATGCATACATAAACACATAGAAACATACATACATGCACACACATACATTTAGACACACACAGAGAGACAGGGGAGAGATGTACATATACATACATACATACATACATACATATATACATACATACATACATATATACATACATACATACAAGCATACATACATATACACACATGCACACACAGATACACACATATATACACAGATAAACAAATGTACATATATAAACACACACAACATATATACATATACAGACACATACATACACATGTACCTGCACACACATGCACACTCTAATTAAGTGAACTTTTCAAGGGGTGAGACTTATAGTTTAATAGTTATACTAAGAGACTGTGTAATCCCATTCATATGAGATTCCATAGGTCAGGTGATGGTAAAAAGAGAACACTGATAATTTGTGAAGGGTGGGTAGCAGGTGCTATGGGTTCAGGTTTCTTTGAGAGTGATAGAATCCAAATTCTAGGTGTGAACATGTTGGTGAATGTGATATTTTCAAAATACTTCATTTTAAAGTTTAAAATAGAGGATTTTTACATATCAATATAAATTACTATTTACTTTTTAAAAAAACATATTATTAACATTTATTAGCTCACCCTCTGTTAGTACAGATAGACCATGGCTCTGTTCTCTGTTCATGGCCTCCTAAGACCAAAATCAAGGTATGGGTGTTCTTACTGGCTCCTGGGGGTTTCTGATAGGCTCACTCTTGCTTTTGCAATAATGAGGTTTCTTATGGTATGTAAGGTTGTGGTCCCTGCTGGTTTTCTCACTGTCACCTAGGACCCCTCTCAGTCCTAGGAGGTTCCCACCATCCTTGCATTTTGGCTCAACTACCTCAGAGTCAGCAGTGAAAAATCTTTCTGTAAAGCCTAGCATTTGTTGGAGGTCTGAATTCAGGATGACTTTCATCTCTGGGCAGCAAAGATTACCTTATCCTGTCACCCTTCAGTCTTCCTTTTGTAAAGCCACCAAGATGTGCAACACATACCCATCATGGCAGTGATGACATACCCATGGTCCCAGTTCTGTGGTAGCCTGCTGTACACATTTCGGATTATACTGTCCATCTTATCCTTGGCCTGCCAGATAGCCTTCTTGCTTTAAATCCCCTAGGCTGGTTGCCAGTCTCACCAAATTTTCTCTTTTTGTTGGCTCTGTGGTTGTGGCATTTCTGTTGTTTTGTTTGTTTGGTTGGTTGGTTGGTTTGGTTTTTTTTGTTGTTGTTGTTGTTTGTTTGTTTTTTGTTTTTCAAGACAGAATTTCTCTGTGTAGTTCTGGCTGTCCTGGAACTCACTCTGTAAACCAGGCTGGCCTTGAGCGCAGAAATCCACCTGCCTCCCAAGTGCTGGGATTAAAGGCGTGCGCCACCACCGCCGGGCAGTTTGTTGTTGTTTTGATTCTGATTTAGGTTGAGTCTCAATGAGTTGCTTAAGCTGCCTCTGAATTCTCAGTCTCCTTGCCTCCATCTCCCAAGTTCTGAGTGCATAGGTGTGCGCTGCTGAGCCTGACCTCACATGTTCTGAGTGTTATCATGTTCCCTAGCATAGAACAGAAAGATTAAGGCTGTTGTAAAAGCACTGTTAGGCTGAAGCCCTGGGAATTGAAAGCCAAATGTGGGGGAGGCAGGCACAGGTCAGCGCACCAGTAACCTACAGCAGAGTGAGCACAATGTCAACCGTCAAAGGTTAGAATGGTCCTCTGATTGTTCTACAAATTGTTTCTCATATTTGGGCTGCAAACCCAGATCGTGTGTGTGTGTGTGTGTGTGTGTGTGTGTGTGTGTGTGTGTGTGTGTGTGCAGCAGGAAGACTGGGTGGGTGGGTGGGTGGGTGAGAAAGGCCGATGTGACTGACAGAGTGCTGCTTTATTGCTGCTGTTGCTTCAAGCTATTCTGCTCAAAAATAGGAAATAACATGAAAATCAATAGGACATGATAAAACTCATTGCTGAAGTGGAGAAGAGTGAGCTCGGCCGCATGTTCCTTGGACGCCAGGAAACCCTTTTCCTCTTTCTCTCTCTGCTCCCCCATCTTCCCATAGCGTGGATTTATCCACAATGTGCCCAGATTCCGAGCGCCTGCAGGGAAGGAGCCTAATTGCAGCCACATGAAGTCTTGAATGACTTGGCTTATTGACATGGCCTCCCTGCAAGAGCGGAGGCCCTGGCCAGGTGATGATAATTGCCCTAGACAGAACTCTCAGACATGTGAGCTTTGCAAAGGGCTTGTGTTCATCAGCCAGAATCAGAGACAAAAACCATGGCTGCATGACTTGCCTTTGAAGAAAGGGTTTCACCTGTTTGGCAGAAACACACGAACTGCATCCCTACCAACATAATATGGGAAGATAAAATTCACCCCAGTTTCCGCGTGTCAAAATCTAAGGGTTGTATATTGCACAAACTATATGTTTATGGGAATGTGAATATGATTTTAATAAAGGAAAAACAACATTTTAACAGATTTAACCCTAGATTGTTTTGAGCTAGTGAGGGCTTCATCTGTGATGTGTCCTGCCAACCCTAAAACATCTCCCTGAGATACACTGCACCCCACTATTTTTCAGATGGGATTGCAGATGTGTAAACAGCATTGTCATCTGGAGACTGACAGGAGTGGCATGGGCTGGTCCTTTCTTTTCTGGAACCATAGTTTTCTTTGGTCTAAGAGAGACTTTTGACCAAAGTTGCCTTCTGGAACCACATTCTTTTCTTTGTCACATATTTTAAGAAGACAGTGCTGCTGGTTTGTGTTTGTTTGGTCTTGTTTTTAGGAGGAAATTAAGACTCTTGTTTTTTGCTATCCTTTTCGAGAGGGAATGCCATTTATAACAACATTAAGTAGCAGCGAGTGCTAAATGCACTGAATGAGCCTTTAACTAATGAAATTATCCAGTTGCACCAGTAATTACATTTGCTTTCAAAAAAAAAAAAAAAATCAGAAGGTTTTAAGACCAGTGTCTTCCAGTCACTAAGAACCCAGCTGACAAACACCTTACTTGGCAGAAATTCTGAACGGGCAGACCCCACAGCACCACTAATTTGTACTCAAAACAGAGTGGAGAGAGAACTCAGGAGATCATGTCTTCTCAGAGAGTGATGGCTCTCATGGCCATTTCATTGGCAGTGCCTAAACAATATGGGGTTTGGGGCATACAATACTGTTCATATCCCTCTGAGATGGCTGTGTTTCCTCTCTCACAAGCCTCTGCTTCCAGACTTTAGAGCAGGAAGGAGTGAAAAAAGAAGACTCTCAGGAGACCATATGGAAGAGAGGAAATTAGTGTGCAGAGGACAGGAACACTGACCTTCTACTTGCCCCACAGTGGCCAAACCCACATTTGTGATCTGGACACAGGAGCCTCCCATCCTCCTGTGGAGGAATCTAGCTAATATCTAGACATAGCGGAGAGGAAGAATGTAAGTTGCCTCATCCAACCTTCCACCAAAGTACTGCGTCAGTCATGAACTGGGGCTAGGGGTCATTTCAACTATGAGATCAAATGCCTAGTTCATACCAGAGTAGAATTCTCAATAATAGAAAATGAGATTCTTTTTTCCTAATGTCTAAACATGACCAAAAGAATCTACAAAAGCTGCCTGTTCTGGAATTCAAAAACAAACAAGCAAAGCAAGCAATAATAAGAGTTCAAAGATAATAATTAGAGGAACACAAACTATTTCATAAATTGCATGTCAACTTCAGCTCAGTACCCCCACACCACCACCAAAAATGCATTGGACTCTGTCTATGCAGAGAGTGCTGTAACCAAAAAGTAGATGAAGACGGCCCTTGAAAGGTTGGGGTTTATTTTAAAAGCCAGCAACATTTTGATTTGCAACTATTCTTGATGTTTGTTCTCTTTGGCATTCACCCCTCTCATCTCCAACATCCCCTATCACTGTCCTGTGTTTAGCCCAGGTTATCACCGAGCCCTGCTGTGTGTTCAGCTTCAATTACTCAAGACAGAGAGACACAAAGGCAGGTGCAATGAGTGTGAATGGAAACAGAGGTTGCTTAATCAAAACACATGATTGCCTAACTAGATGGAATGGTCAAGGGCTTTGACTACGGGGATGAAGACCCACCAACTCTTTAAAATAATGTAAAGCTTGGAACGCATGCCTGTGACTCAGTTCTGGGAAGAAAATGGTGATGCTGGTCAACCAACCAATCTAGCTGAATTCGTGTGCTCCTGGTTGAGTGAAAGACCTTGTCTCAAGAGATTAAGTTGGCAAATGCCTGATGAAGACATGACATCAATATCTGGCCTCCCAGGCATGTACACCAATACGTACATGCTCACCTGGACATGCACACAAACACACGCGCACACACACACACACACACCACCCATGCACACGTAGGAATGCACCAATATACACACATACATGCAACACACTATTCCGTACAGTCATTTTATTGATAAAATATTTGAGTGGATGGCTAATGGATGCCCAGAATCAACCACAAAGGAAACTGGAAAATGCATCGTAAAGCACACACACTGTTCTGCCTATACTCCTTTATTTAAGTAGTTAAGTCTGTGCATTAGAGCAATAAAGTATATTCTGGAATTTAAAGCCTCTGAGTTTTGACCTTAGCTGTGCCTTTGCTATCTATCTCATTACAAGTAATCATTTTAACACCTGTGAGAATCCTTTCCCCTCTGAACCTTCTGCACTGAACAGAACATCCATCTGCAGGTTTTCAAAGTCAACACAGCAGTGTGACTTCCTGTCAGTGAACTTTAATGTCCATGTTGAGTCTTTGCGCTTGTGGTTCCAGAAGGTGAACAGATTCTCTCACTTCATGTTTCCTGCTGCGTTTTTTTTTTTTTTCCATAATACAAACTAGATTTTAGTGTAACAGATGTTTACTTATTATGGGAAGACAGTGAACTGAAACTCTGATGCTTGCTGAGTTTATTTCCAAGTGCAAGAGTCTAGGGCATTCTGAAGGTTTGCAAGGTAGCAGGGCCCTGACTTATAAAACATGGTCGGCATCTACTATTTCATTGACTTGGCATGTGATCAGCACAGTAATGGTCACTTAGGGGAAGTCAGATTTAATAATGACTATCTGAAGGGCAATCGTCACTGTCAAAATCTGGCCGTTTTCAGTGAAACAGAGTCTCCTTGTTTGAAGCTGCTTTTATCAGCCGGTGTCTGACTATTTCATCTTGTCACTATTTCATCTTGTGCAGGTGAGCGAGCTAAGATCAAATGTGATTGGCATGTAGAGCCCCTTAAAACTGTCAGGCCACCTTGCGATTGGGCAGGATGCCACCCGAGCAGATGGCTTGGGTGATACCAGGCAGCCAGGGCAGGCATCAGCACTGAGTATCCATAGGGCACTTTCTCTCTCAGAAAGTCAGGTGCCAGTGTAGGGCAGCTCAGAGTTAAGACATATTGAATTATTAGTATATTGTAGATATGCTGCCTTTTAGATGTGAGGAGATAGAGAACCAGAGAATCAAAGATTCTGAGATTAGAGGCATGGTAAAAGCATTGCCTATCAACCTACACTTTCTGCCTGCTTCACTCATCCATCCAGTAAATTGTGATCACCCACAGTGGGGGGTACCACTACCTAGATCTGACCAGACAGGTGTGTCTGCTATCACCAACTCCTGTTTATCTACCTCTGCTACAGAAAATTTACCACAGAAATGAGCAGTTCCCACTGAATATCTAACTTAGCCTACATGCAGACTCAGATTCACTGTTCCACGTGGAATCCTTTCCAAGACATAGGTAGTTGAGTAACCATCATAACTTCAGGTAGAATTGCAAAAAAAAAAAAACAAAAAAACAAAAAAACAAAAACAAAAACAAAAAACAAAAAACAAAACAAAACAAAAAACCCAGCTAATATTTCCTCTAGAAACAGAAATATTACTTGTGGCTTGAGATAGCCATTTTCTAGCTCCATCCAACTCTGAAAAACTGAGGAAAATGTGTGATGTATATATTTCTGGTGACTGAATCATTTGTGGCCGGACGGAATGCTGCTTAACTGTCAGATATGGCTTGGATTCCAAAAACATCAATTTAGTGTTTTAGGAGGTTCTGCGGACCCAGCGTGAAGTGGAGACATGGCTGCAGCCATAAAGATTCAGAGTTATAACAGATTGATATCACATATTGTTATGGAGTCCTGGAAAATAAACTTGACTGTCTGGTATGATACACAGTAACTAGTTACAGAATGAAAGAGAAACTTTAAACTGCACTCCTTGAAGTGATCAAGCTACTCCTTGTAGCCTTGTGATCAAGTACAGGCTTGTCTATGACACATCTAACGGGAAAGACATTGGAAGAAAACTCACCCTCCACCAAAAAAAACATGCCTTATATATTGAGACTATTGGATATAAGCATGATTTGGCTTTGCCTTACACAGGAGAACTTATAAACAACAGAAAGGATTGCTCACACAAATCTGGAGGCTGGGAAGGTGCTGTCTAGTCTAGGGATAGTTATTTGTGTATTCCCTCACATGGCCTCCCTCCAATTTCTCTTTTGAGGTCACTACTTTCGTGAATGATGACTTTATGACTTCAGCATTCCACAAGACTTCCTCACAGCATCATGGGAAGATTGCACTAGAATTTCCCAGATGAGTGTGCACTCTGTGTATTGTACTACCTGTACCTCTTGGCATCCTTTCTCCACAGCCTATTAGTACCCATACTCCGCCAGCACATTGATGCCCTTGGCATTGTATTCTTGGTATCTCTGTGTAAATTCAGGGTGAGACTACTGAAGTAAACAGAAATCTCCTAAGTGGTTCTAGGGGTCAATCTCTTAGGTATCATAATGGTTCTTATACAAGAAAGATGCTCCAAGGCGGTGCCTAAGTCCTGGAGAGCAGAGCATTTGTAACGTAACACTGCACTGGGCTTTTATGTTCATATGATGAGCACCAGACATGGCAGGTAGGTGTGAATATAGATGGATGTCATCCGAAATGGTGGGTGGCATTTTCAACACAGGCTATTGGAGATGGCATCATGCCTGTCATTTTTAATATTTGTGCACTGGTTAACCTTGGATGGTGGTATGAAGTGGATTATCTTTCCTAAAACAATCGTGTGTTGACTTCCTAATTTCCATCCTTCACTTGTGTTTGTATCTGAAAAGTGGACCACTGAAGGTGTAATTGGTTAAGAGGAGGCTTGAGTGCCCCTGATCCCTAACCTGTGTATCTATCCACAGAAGGAGCACCACACTCCAGTGAAGACATGCAAGTTCAGAGATGGAATCAAGACACCAAAAGCTAGAATGGTCATCAGAGCCACCTCTACCATCCTGCATCTTAGGTCCCACCCTCCAGAGCTGTGAGATGAGTCACTGTTGTGTTTGAGTCCTGTGACAGCAGCTAAGACACTGATGGACAGACAAACATTGCAGTAATGCACAACGTAAGGTGAGAGGAGAATAGCAAGTGCTCCTGACAACTGTGAGGTCTCCTCCTGTGCTTAGGTAACTTTTTTGATTGGACAAGAAAGTGGAAGTCATGACACCTGAAGGACTCCAGCCATTTGACAGGAGTATAGATGAATCCAAGGGAAAGAGCATAACTAACTTTTAACTCCAGGTACCAATTGCTTTGCCTGATGTTTTGCCAAGCAGGTTTATGGCTCTTTCCTCGGTGGTAAAAAACAGGCAATTTTTATCTCTCCCCCTCTGCCCTGTCAGCATCCAAAGCTCAACAGCTCTGATATCCTAATAGTTCAGGTGTTAAACCCATTCTCTCTTCTCCTGATCCTGTGTTTTGGAGGATGTTACCATGTTCAGTAACAGGATGTTCAGTAAGTCTTGCCTTGACTTACTGAAACTGTGATCTAATTCATCTTCCTAAAGACCATTTCTTGCTTCCTCCTGTCTGCCATTCCATATGAAAACACAGCAAGGCAGGCTGAAGGCTTTGTCCATCACACGGAGTGAAGGCCAGTCTCTAGATAATATAGACAACAGCATCTCAGCTTTCTAAAAGATGTAATGGCTAGGAAGATAGGTCACCTGACATGGACCAGCTCTCCACACTTTCTGGGTTTGTGGCCTTAGACCCTGTACTTATAACCATCAGACTTTAGCTTTTCATTATAAAATCAGATAGGAGCTGACTTCTAGGACTGATGGTAAAATGTACTGACCATGGAAGAGCTTGGAAGGCATCGTTTAAGAAAGATGCTTTCAAAGCAAGAAGGAATTCATAGATTCTCGGAGCCCATGTGAAAAAGCTTAAGACTGTAATCTCAGCACTAAGGAGGTAAAGCTAGGAGGACACCTGGTACTCAGTGGTAGCCAGCTTCACCTAATCAGAGCTCCAGGTTCATTGAAAGACTATATATCAAAACAAAAGTGAATGGCTTCTGAAGAATGACAGAATTGACTTATGACACCCACAGACATGCACAGAAATGTAACATTCATACATGTACACATGCATGTGCACACACATATATGTATGGCCAAACATACATAAGCACACTCACACAATTACAAAAAAGCAAAATAAAAACCAAACAGTATTATTTTCCAGATTTCAGACCTGGGCATGACAGAATCCTATTTGTTTGAAAATGTCTTCTTTAAATGTCTAATTTCTCTTCTGAAATCTTTCTGTGGTTCTCTCTCTCTCTCTCTCTCTCTCTCTCTCTCTCTCTCTCTCTCTCTCTTCCTCTCCCTTCCTCCCTCCCTCCCTCTCCCTCCCTCTCTCTGTGTCTGTCTCTGGTTTCTGTCTGCCTCTCTCTCTCTCTCTCTCACACACACACACACACACACACACACACACACACGAGGGGGGGGGGGAGCGTGTTGCGGCTCATGTAACCAAGGTTGCCCTGAATCTTGCTGTGTAGGTCAGGATATCTTTGAACTAACTTGTGATCCTCCTGCCTTTGACCCTCGAGTACTGGTATCACAGGAGGCATATCCTACCACAGCCGATGCGTGTGGTGTTAGAAATTAAACTCAGGCTTTGAGTATGTTAAGCCATCACTCTACTGACTGAGCAACATCCCCAGCCCATCTCCACCTTACAGAGCCTTTCCTGGGCTCTAGGCAGAATTGATCTATCCTCTTTGTGCTTCAGTATATCTTCATAGAATTCTTTCTTGATATGGAAAAATCTCCACAGCAGGAGTTGGCTTAAGTCTTTCTATTCAGAAGCTAGTTCTCTGTGTTTGGCTAGGCTTGGAAGGACTTTTTTACATTTGTATCATTTCTCCAATGATTTGTTCCTTAGCCCAGGCTGGCCTTGAGCTCTCCAGCCTTCTCAGCCAGGATCACAGATGTGCCTCACCAAGCCCAGGGGAACATTTTTATCAATTAAAGTTTACATTTCAATTTAATCACGATTAAAGCTAAATTTACTCTCTTGTACTCTGAAGTAGTCAACTGAAGGCAAACTTCCTGAGTGAATAAACAAATGAGTCATGGATCTGGTGACACAGTCTTAAGGTGTGTTATACCTGAGTAGATGAAACAGGAGTGACCATCCTAGGGACACTGTTGTTCCAGCAGCCACAGTGACCAAGATGATGCTCTAGCCCCTACTATAGCAGACTGCTATAAACACGTATGTATGAACACACTGGTTCAATACAGAGAAAACCCCAACAGGCTATCAACATCCCCCTTTGACACATGTGTCCTCCTCACACAGCATCCATGATCTGGAATGTGAGAAAAACACACCAAGTGGTAAGTCAAGCTTGGGTTTTGTGTTGGTGTGCTGATATTCTGGGCAACTTGTGTCTCTTCCTCAAAAAGCCATAACAAGAAAATAAAATGGGGCAGAGGTGTTCCTGGAGAGTTGAAGGAACCATTTTAGAATAATTCCATTATCTCTAAAAGAAAAAATAAAAAGCCTAATATACCTGGAGATCCAAACTGGTACATGAAAAGATGACCAAGCACAGCTCAGAGCTCAAGGATGTGGACCACTTGGACAAGATCCTGCCTATCTGTCGTATTCTAGATAAACTTGGACTCTATTTTGTAGCAGAAAAAGTGATGGTAAATATTTACAAACTTCTCTTTAGGTACTAGTAGATTTCTGCTAGATCTCTATTATGTAAGAAAGTCTAAGCTTTGTGTATACTTTGTATTATATGTATAAATATGAACACGTAGTTTTAAGAAACCACTGAAGATCAGATAGAGATAGAGAACTTGTACTTTTCTTATTGTACCTGAGTTTTTCAAACTAAAATTTGATCCTCAACTCTTCATTATGCATGTAAATTCTTTCCATATTTGAAGTCAACTAAGGATTAGGCACTGGGCAGGCATAAACACTAAGAGCAATAATTGCAGATCTGAGGACTCATACTCACTGTGACTATTAGTTTACATAAGTTTCAAATGCTACATCTCACCAATTTAGTAAATTTTAGGTAATTTTCTAAGTATTAAAATACTTAGTTTTTATTCTCTTATTTTATTTTATTACTCTTTAAATGCTTGTTTGTTTTCTAATGAGAAAGAAAGACAGGGTGTGGATTTGGGTGAGTTGGGAAGCGAGGAGGATCTGGTAGGAGTTGAGAGAGGGAAATCAATAATTAGAATAAATTAGTTTAAAGGAATCTCTTTTAAATTTAAAAGAAATAAAGAAACTAGCAAACTATAACCCCAAACAACCAAGCAGCAATGAGTGTGTACGTTTTTGTGTTCACATATGAAAAGATGCCACAAATGACATGTTCCTTACTGTACAGTATGGGTGTGCCCTGGCCACAGGAAATGCATCATTGCTTCAGTCCTTCCCCCATAGCCAAACATCCAAATATCTCCTCCTCAGCACCCCCCCCATCTCCTTCCCTTGGGGTACAAGACTTGTTCAAAACCTTCAAGCTTAATAAAGTGAGAGTACTATGCCATCATCTGGGACTCATGCTCACTCTGAGGCAAAACAACATTTATTCGAATGATGTGTTTCAGTGAGGATCTTTAAAAATAAACCAGGAATGGCCAGCAGTTTCTCTGAATTGAGCAGGATATGTTCTGATTCAAACACTGTGAATGTAGCCTGTTCCCACTGATGGGGATGGATTTGGTAGCTTTGAAATTGTCTGAAAAGATGACTTTTGGGCCTCAGGATCAAACATCAAAAGTTTGAAAACAGTATCTGCTATTTTATATATCACAATTTTAAAAGTATTGTTCATTTCAGGGAAGAATGATAATTCTCTTTTATGAATGTGTTATCCAACTTTTATCTAACATGTTCATGAACACATTTGCATGCATGTGTCATATTTATACACATTTATTACATGTATGCAATCTCTCTTTCTCATGTGTATGTGTGTGTTATATTTTCCTAATTCACTGACTTGCTAATGGACACATGAGTTGATCTTTTCAATTGTGAACAGTCTGTCAGAAGAGGGAGGTGAACTATCTTTGAGATTTTATTTTAGATTCTGTGGGTATGTACTCAGAAGAAGGGTGAGTGGAGTATATTTTAACACTATTTGAAATGACTTTATGAACCGCCATGCTATTTTCCTTGGTGACTGTAGCAATGTAACTGGCCAGAAGATTAAAAACTTCAAGCAATTGAGCATGCAATACAATTATAGAAGTTAAATGAATAATGTGGTTCCTGGAGTTAAGGTTATTGTATTATGTTCTTGAAATATACTAAGAATAAAGGAGAATGGAGAAGAAAAGAGGGAGAACAGGAGGAAGAGGAGGAGGAGGAAGAAGAAGAAGAAGAAGAAGAAGAAGAAGAAGAAGAAGAAGAAGAAGAAGAAGAAGAAGAAGAAGAAGAAGAGAGAAGAGAGAAGGAGAAGGGAAGAAACAGTAATAGCAGGAGAAAAGGAGATAGAGCAGAGGAAGAGAAAAAAAAAACAGGAAAAAAAATCCCAGAGCAAGCCAGAGAATCGTGAGGAAGAAAGGAAGAATGGGAGGTAGGGTAGGAAAGAAGATGATGTGAGAACATGCCTACTTTTCACCATGTACTCATAGGGCAACATCATGATATGTGTTTATTATGGAGTGCTCCTAGCTGATAAAAACTTATCAGATCTTAATAAAGATAAAAGCAGAGACTTGTGAAGAATTTTCTGAGAACATGGAGTATTTTCAGTCAGCTTGGCAAAGAAGGCAAAACCCGAAATTTCGCCACCAAAATTAGAGGTGTCTGGAAGTCCTTGGAGAAGAATGGCTTTTCAATAGAGTTGAGGCAGGGTTCAAGGGTTGGGGCAGGCAGGGATAAGCTTATAAAATTATCAGTAAACAGAACTGACAAAACCAACCTTAAAGTAGTATGTGTCTTGTACTAGTACTGGGAAGAGACAGGACAGGTCCTTGGAGCTCACTGGCCAGATAGCATGTTCATTAGCAAGCTAGAGGCCAATAAGAGAGCCTGTCTCAAAAGAAGAAAAAATAGTGGATAGGATACACACACACACACACACACACACACACAAACACGTTCATGGGCATGCACATTCACATGGATAGTAACCCTGATTACCAAAGCAGAAACGGTCTTTCGATTGCACCAGGAGGCTACAGTAAAAGTCTATCAGATACATGTCTTTATATACATGTTCACTAACCAGTGAGCATCACCTGTCCTTTAGAAATTTCCATTCACTTTCAAGCTGCTGTTGTACCATCCCAGGTGTTTTATCCAAGCCCAAAGGCAATCTTGTCTCACCTGTCAAGGCCGACGTGATAACAGGACAAAGGTAAGGGGTCATATTCTTGATATTTCCTTATTTTACAAAATAGGCAAAACTACATTCACTGGTATACAAACAAATTTAAAACTAGCTCCAGTGTGGTTTTTATACACATCAGTAAAGGTATAACACTAAGACTAACAGAATGTAAGAGCTGTCATGGCACTTCACTGGGTGCCATAAAATATTATTCTATAAAATATTATTCTAAGTCAGCAAAATTGAATTATCCTTGTCAAAACAAAGGAACACTGTACACACCATGATTTGTTGTCCCTAATTCTTTTAATTATGCTTTTTCTTCTTGCTAATTTGTGGAATTTGCTAACTCACAATGGTCCCCTCTGTCGCTAATGATAGTGAACCTGGGTTGCCTGTGGTGCAAAGAGGTTTGCATACTTGGCTCCTGGCATTCTGAAACTTGGGCACCATGTAGACTAATCAATTGGTCCTTTTTCTCTCTTCAAGCTACTTCAAGCTCTGAATGAATTATCGTCTTTTAGATCAGCCATCAGCAGAGGAATGTTCTCTAGAAGGAAGAAAGAGCTCACCATGCTCGGAACGTGAAGACCCCAGTGAAGTGCCATGACAGCTCTTACATTCTGTTAGTCTTAGTGTTATACCTTTACTGATGAGTATAAAAACCACACTGGAACTAATTTTAAATTTGTTGCTCCCTTATCCACACCACGTATCCCCTATCTTCAGATGTACAAGTCATGTTAGCCTGAAGTCACCTGGCATCGCTATAAGTCTGAGCAACAGGTACAGGGCAACTAATGGTACCTGGGTTTTAGTGACTTTTCTATGGCTGTGATGAGACATCACAACCAAGGCAAATTATAAAAGAAAACATTTTATCAGGCTTATGGTTTCAGAGTGTTAGAGAAGTCCATGGTGATGGAGCAAAGGCATGGTGGCAGAAACAGCTGAGAGCTTATATCTCAAACCATAAAGAGGAGGCAGAGAATCTCATTGGCAACAGTGTTAGTTTATTTCAACTTACACTTTCAGGTCACAGTCCGCCGCTAACAGAAGTCAGGGCAGGAACTTAGGCAGAAGCCATGGAGGAACACTTCTTACTATCTTGCCCTCTGCTTTATGCTAGCTAACTTTCTTACATAGTACAAAAGTTTACCTACCTAAGGATGGTACCACCCACAGTGGACTGAGCCCTTCCTAAACAACCCTTAATCAACACAAGCCCTCACAGTCATGGACACAGCCCAATATTATTGAAGTAAATTTTAGTGAGGGTTCTCCGTTCCCAAGTGACTCTAGACTGTGTCAAGATGACAGTAAAACCTAACCAGGACAACAACCAGACTACTCTCTATGTACCAACTTGTCTTTCTTCCCCACTAACTTTACACACTGAGGGAAAGAATCTTGTCTTTTGGGTTGGTGATAGCCAGGGTATCCTCTCATTATCCTAGCACACTATCCATCAAAACTGCGTGTTTGTTGTGACTTAACAAATAAATCAATGATACCATTTCCCACACCCACAGTAGAACACCATGCTGAAAGAATGAGCCCTTTCCCCATGAGCCACACAGACGTGGCTCCTAATCTCAGGCTTGCACAGTGCACTTGGCTCTTCGTTGAGCCTGGTAGCATCTTCAACCAGGCAGCACCTGGCACCAGAAAGCAGGAAAAAAAAAAAAAAAAAAAAAACAGCATAAGAACAAGAAGCAAAACCCTAGCTGGTGCCCGGGCAGCCTCCTTGCACATCCCCTCTTGGGTTTGCTCTCCCATCATTTAACACTTGAACTTTCAGCTGCTGAGATTTGGAATGAGGGAGCTTAATTAGTCAACAAGACGTGACAACATTCTGTTACAGTGAGATTACATACACCTACGGGGTGTTAGGAGACACACAGCAAAACCCGGCAACTTCAGAGACCCGGGAAGAGTGTTATCTTCCAGCAGCACATGGGGGTGTTCCTAGCGATAAAGCACACAAGACAAATGGCGTCTCTAATTGAAATGCAATAGAAGAATGGAGCCGCAGAATCCTAAGTGTGCTTTCTTTCCCAGTGTTCCTACCCCAGTGTGGTGAACTGCCTGACAAAAGAATGGTGAATATTTTTACGTAGAAAACAGAATGCATATGTCTACAGAGGCTCCGTGCAAGAGCCATGAAATCTTATACACATCACCAGCCTGAATGTTAATTTCGACAACATCTCTGATTTGCTTCACTCCTCAATAAGAATGCAAAATGCATATGTCTTTATTTGTTGGGGGTTGGGGTACACTGGACCCACTAGAATCTATCTCCATATAACAATGCTGCTGGTTATGACAAGGTTTGTGAATAACAGAAAACTGAAACTCTGTGGACTTAGAATCACTCTCCCTTGGCCTTGTGAGTGCAGAGGGAGACCAACAGCCTGACCAAGTTGGTCAGTGTTTCTTCATCTCTCTGTCTCTGCCATCCTTCAGACAGGCCGTGGAGATGTGTTTGATTTCCAGTGTTTAAGTTTTGCTGTTTTGCATCTTAGCTACCCTCTTCACTTAGGTAGCCAGGGAGATGGCAGGGAAGTAAGTGTTCCAGAAGGCTGCCTTACAGGTAAACAGAGAACATAAGGAACAGAGGTGGTGGGAGGGTGTGGCTGTGTCAGATGACCAGAGACTGTCTCTCAAAGAAAGTGAAGCAATTACAGAAGGAGCATATGCCACTCAAAGTCTACAACCTTCCAGGATCTCAGCTTTGTCAAGGCAACTGGCCTGACCAGAAGATGCAGATTCAATCAAAACAAATCTCTGTCTATCTTATTCTCTGTCTCTGTCTCTCTGTCTCTGTTTCTGTCTATCTGTCTGTCTTTTTGTCTTTTTGCTTCTGTATTTCTGTATCTGTCTGTGTCTCTGTCTCTTTCCATCCTTCTCTCCCACCCCTATCTCTAATGTTGGTTATCTCCTCATAGATAATATCTATCTTCTCTCTTTTGTACTCCTTCCTCCATTTTCTTCCTTTTCCAATACTTCCCCTCTTCATCGGCCTGTCTCTCCTGTTCCCTCTCTATCTCCTCACCCCTTCCCTCCAATATTACCTCTCCTTTTCTTTTGCTCTATCTCTCATGCTCTCTCTGTTCTTCACTCCCTCTATCACTTCTCTCTTTTGTCTGCCTATGCCCCCACCCCAAATTTAGAATATCCTTTAGAAAAATACTTCAATCATGACAATTTACTAGGTCTAGTCCTGGATATTAGAAAGGTGCGCTTTAGAGCTAGGTCACAGTGGCTCATGCAGAGGCAGGCAGAACTTCAAGGCCAGCCTGATCTACAAAGGTAATTCTAGGACAGAGAAACCCTGTCTCAAAAAAAACAAACAAAAAATAATAAAGAGGGGGGGTACTTTAAATGATTCAATCTCTTATCACTGGACATGGTAATACTGTTATCTCAGCATTCTGGAGACTGAAAGAAAAGTTTAGAGTTTTTTCTGAGTTTGAAGCTAGTCTGGGATGTTGTCTTAGTCACTGCTCTACTGCTGTGAAGAGACACCATAACCAAGGCAATTCTTATAAAAGAACACATTTAACTGGGACCTGCTCAAAGTTTCCTAGGTTGGGGCTGGAGAGATGCCTCAGCAGTTAAGAGCACTGAATACTCTTCCAGAGGTCCTAAGTTCAAGTCCCAGCAATCACATGGTTGCTCACAACCATCTGTAAAGGGATCCGATGTCCTCTTTTGATGTGTCTGAAGATAGCTACAGTGTACTCGTATACATAAAATAAATAGGTAAATCCGAAAAAAATTTTTTTGGAGGTTTAGTCCATTATCGTGATAGCAAGAAACATGGTGATAGGCTGGCAGATGTTATGCTGGAAAAGTAGCTGAGAATTCTGCATCAGGATCTATACATGGAATGAAGGAGAGACTCTGGATTTGGAACGGGATTTCTGAAAACCTCAAAGCCCACTCCCAGTGACACACTTCCACTAACAAGACCATACCTACTCCAAAAAGCCCACACCTCATAATTCCTTTGAAGCAGTGCTAATCACTGTATTTGAATTTGTGTATTTGAATCTATGAATTTAGGGAAGCCATTCATATTCAAACCACCACAGGTGGATAGATAGTAAATACTTGTCTCAAAAATAATCAAAACAACAACCAACAAAATGGTTAGTTAATTAATTTTTAAAATTCTCCTCTCTGTGTAGAGTCTGCATTTCAGATTGAAGTCTAAGAAACCATACTTTTAAACATGAAGTGCAGCAGAGTACACTTGTTCTCATCAGGGGCTGGCCCTCTTCTGCATTGGGACAACCCTGTGCCTCAGTCCTAGATATCACCATTTAAGTTTTTTTTTATATCATGGGAAATCAAAATAATAGTTTGTAATTCTCATTGCTATTATTTCACATATCAGGGTACAGAGGTTGAACCAGGTACAGATAGGGTCATCTTTATCCTTACATGGTACTTGTCGCAAGGGCTAGAAGCACATTCTTCCCTTTCACCCTGAACTTCAACTTTAGGATGCTTAAGCAGGAGGATCAGTGTTCAAAGTTAGCCTGAGCCAATTATGGAAACTCCAAGGGAAAAAAAATAAAAACTAAAAGAAACTTCCATTTTTCTCAGGTGGTGGTGAGGAAACATAGTGAAGAGTCGGGTTAGGTGTTCCCTGTAACCAAAGGGACGGACTCATTGAACACTTGTCAGGTACTGCTGATCTCTACTGTGACCCAGAACACAAGCAGGTAGTCATGACTGGATGATACTCTCATCCTGCATGAACACACATAGAGTCAGCATTGCCTTTTCTATGCTCCATCTGGTCTACCTTGTAGAATCCACATCTAATCAGCTTCTTTACTGTGTAACAAACAGGGACTGGTTTCTTAGTCCTCAGGATGTCTCTTGAGATGGACTTAAAATTTTCTTTTCTCAGTTTAAGAGTGTGAGATAAGTCACAAAGGCTGTCATCTGGATCTATCCTTAGAACTCACCAAGAATGTAGATCCAGCATAAATAGCTTTTTTTTTTTTTTTTTTCTGCAAACATGGCTTTTCTTCCATTTTTGTCCTTTGGTTTTCATACTAAAGATATATTCTTCTGATGGGATGGTATGACATCAGCTAGCCTCCTTTCTCTCCCTTTTGCTCTTGGTGGGACACATTATTCAAGTCTGCCTCCTATTCTATTAATTCTTCTTGTGAGCTCTCTGTACTGTATCTCACCTAACTTTTGTTAATTTCATATGTACTCATTCCAAATGAGTTGTATGATTAGAGAGGTGACTTTGGTAGAGTTGAATTTTCTGGAGTAGATTGTGTTTGCTTTTGTCAAGGGGCCACAGCTGGGGTATCTCACTTCACTCTCTGAGTGGTGACCTTTTATGAGTCAGAGTCATTGTTTCAAGCATTTTGGGAAAGCCATCTCATCCAGTTTTTATTTAAACTCCAAGCTAACTAGACTCAGCCAAATATTCTTGTCCATGTCCAAACTCAAAGATGTTCTCCCTAGCAGAATTCTCATCATGGGTTAAGCCTCCTCCTGATTCACACCAAGAAAAAAGGTGAGAGAGGGTTTTATTTAGGACTCAGTGGGTTCTAAGTCTCAACTCTGGCCTCTATGACAAATAAACTAAAAGGCATCCCCATGAACCTTGTTTCTGAGTCAGTCCAATATGTGCTCACATCTTTGGCTTCTAGTTATGTTCCTAACTAACCTGATAACCCAGCTAGGGAGCTATGCAATATTTGTCTACAGAAATGCTAAAAAGTTTCAGAAGGAGAGTTTTTGGACATCTCATCTACCACAACTTGTAACTAAAATTCATAAATTACAATTATTTTCCAAAGGGCTTCTTTCAAAGTTCCTAGTAAACACAAATATTAATTGTATGCTGATTTTAAACAAAATATAACAACAAACTAATTTCACGATGGGTTATATTTTCATTTATGTGTTGCTAAACTTCTATACAATACTTGCTTTCTCACAAGAAAGAGCAGTCTTCAGTTTTCAGGAATATGAATAGAGATTCTTTCACTTAATGATTTATTCGATCAGTTGATTGAGTAAATCCTAAAAATACCCCTTGGGGAGTATTTTGCTTGCTGGTAAGTTTTTTTTTTTTTTTTTTTTTTTTTTTTTTTTTTTTTTTTTTTTTTTTTTTTTTTTTTAGAAAACTAAATATCAAAATAAAAACAGAACAATTGTTTCAAAAGTCATGAAGTTCAAAACAGGCAATGTAGAATATAAGCCCAGATCTACCTCAATCTATAGTTCTTCCTGTACTAGTAATTGCACAGAGTGGATTGTCTTCCCTTGAGAATTTTCTGATCTCTACGGATCTCCTCACCACCTGTGCGCCCACCTACATGCTTAGTCTCAGCTCTAGAAACAAGAGTGCTCAGTTTGCCAACAAGCCTTCCAGTTGATCATAGTCAGAGGAATTCCATGTTATGTCAGGATTTAGGGCTTAAATTGTTGTTCTATTTAGGGGACAAATAAGAATATCATCAAGTCCCCTGGAAAACGTCAACTCTGACTATAACGTACTACTTTGGTGAAGAAAGGGTGAACAAACATATACTTAGTAATATGCATTAATCTGTTGCTATTAGAGCAGAGGTGTCTTGGCTTAGAATCGTGCTGTTTCCAGCCTTAAGGGAATCCATGGATGATGTCCTTTGAGTTCCTGCCACCCACATCTCCCAAAACATCACTTACCAGCCTGTCAGTTTCTCAAGCTTTGGACTTGAAAAGTGAGCCAAGAGGTGAGAGAGAGGGTAAAATCTTAAGTGTCTGGAGAACCAGATGGAAGTGAGGAGTGTTTTAGGAAAGAGTGTGTGGAAATAGAGAGGCTGAAGGGGAGGTGGAGCTTCTCCAAGTTGGCTCTGTAGTCAGGAGCTTTTGGCTTTGATGACTGGCTTGAAAAGTGACCAAATCTTTCGGAGTCATTATCTCATTTAATCTAAGGAGTATAAAAAAAATCACTGACTTGCATAAGAAGTGGATGGAAGTGCTTGGGAAAGAATGTTTAATGATAAAAATTGTGTGGTTTTTAGCTAAGCATACACAACTTGCTACTGATGGAACAGGACACTCACGTCAGTTTGTCCAGAATGAGAGTAGAAGAGAACAAAGCTCTGGGACACCAGTCAAGGAGGCTCCTTGAACAATCTTCCCACTAGCTTACTTTCTGCAGAAGGGCAGAGACCCTAGGGAAATGCTTCTAGGGGCTTCTAGGGGAAGATCCTGGCCTATCCACTGATACATACACTGGGTAGCATGTGGTATGGGTCATGTAGCATGGACAGCACTTAGAAAGGCTCAGAGGAGACATAATATCAACATGTGGAGGAAAGACATTTCCAGGGCATCTGGAGGTGGGGTAGAGGTGCTAAAGGAGGGAGAAGACCAGGCATGTAAACAAGTGTGAGAGGCAGCTTTCTCTATGAAGTGACTTCGATTTGAATACTACTATACTGGTTTACATGTGAGTATATGCGTGCACATACACACATGTGTGCGTGTATGCAAACATGTCTGTGCATCATGTAAAAAATGAGTTGCTGACTTTACACTCAAGTATTACAGAACTGAGAAGAACCTCTTTTCAATGGTGAACAGGCTCAGGCCCACTATGCCCATATCCTGATTTCATAAGGTATTGAACATTTGAAAAGCTGGATCTTTCCTTGGCAAATATGGTTGTTTGTTTGTTTGTTTCCATTTTACCAACTACCAGAACTGATTTCACTCTAGGACACAGTCTTTTCTTTTCTTCTTCTTCTTCTTCTTCTTCTTCTTCTTCTTCTTCTTCTTCTTCTTCTTCTTCTTCTTCTTCTTCTTCTTCTTCTTCTTTTGTATGTATGTGTGTAATTTCTCTCTCCCTCTCTGACCTCTCTCTCTCTCTTTCTCATACACACACACACACACACACACACACACACACACACACACCTGTATGCATCTATCTGTCCGTATTGAAGGAGGTAAAGGTTGATGTCAGGGGCTGGAGAGTTGGCTCAGTGGTTAGGAGCATTAACCGCTCTTCCAGAGGTCCTGAGTTCAATTCCCAGCAACCACACGGTGGCTCACAACCGTTAGTAATGGGATTCTATGCCCTCCTCTAGTGTGTCTGAAGACAACTACAGTGTACTCTTATAAATAAATCCTTAAAAAAAAAAAAAAAAAAAGTTAAAAAAAAAAAAAAAAGGTTGATGTCAGGTGTCTTCTTTTGCTCTCTATCTCCTGTTTGAGCCAGGATCTCTCACTGATCTGATGTGGTTTTGCTTAGCTGGACTGACTGACCAGCAAGCAGCAGTCTGTCTGCCTTTTTCTTTTCTGTCTGTCTTTCCCCAGGGTACAGACTGTACCCTAACTTTATTTGTGGGTACTGATGCTTACGCAGTAGGCACTTTGCACACAGAGTCATCTCCCCAGTCCAACAGCTGACAACTTTTAGTTGTCCAAAAAGAAGAGAAATCATTAGCTTAGTGTCTCCTGAATAAATAGAAGGTAACTAAGTACTCGTGATTCACTTAGCAGGCTGAAAATCAGCACACCCTTTAATTCTGCATTTTTTCCCCTAAATGTCTTCAATCGAATTGATTTTGTGAAGTGCGGATTTTTCAAAGTGGAATTGTGTTTAAATCTCAGCTCTTTTCTAGGCTTCAGGATAAATCTGGCCCTGGGATTCTTTTATCTAAATAATTAAAAAGCATATAGTAAGAATGCTCTCAGCTGTAAGGACCCAGGGAGGTCTGGACTGCTAATGGCAAAATCAAATGAGTGGAGAGTGTGGGACATCCATGGGGTCCCTGAGCAAGCTGAGCCACCGAACAACGGAAGGTGATGTCAAGGGCAATGTCAGGTGGAGTGTGCAGAGATGTCACATGAAGGGTAGCAGTGATGGGGGTGGGGCAAGCAGCACAGCATGGGTACACATGGAAAGCCCACAAGGCCAGTTGTGTAGGAGAAGGAGGCAGTTTCCTGGAGGAGGGGAAAACCCTGCTACTGCTGCTATGCAGCTTAGGGTTTCATCATTTTTCACACACCTCCCAGACAAGGATCTCTGACTACACTTCTTTGTATCCTGCACACATCTTGAGTAATGCCTTTAGTAACCTTACTCAAAAAACAGCAACCCTCCAGCCAGGTACCCTGTTGCCCTGTTAGACAGGCACTGGTTCCTGGCAGCCAGCCACTGTGGTTTGGCTGCTTTGAGCCACATGAGTCTGGTGTTAGTACCTGGTCCAGGATGTGCTCCCACACAAAATGCCAACCAGGGAAGGAGAACACAGGTGTGTCCACTTTCCAGGCCTAGAAACCATGGCAATCTCAGGAGAACAGATGGGCAGGTTCATGTCCCTACAGCTCATGCCAATTGGACTAGCTTGAAGAAAACACTGAACATCAGGGTGCATGAAATACCCCACCACCACCAGACTTCCTGGCTATTAAGGAAACAAAGCCCATGATGATGGCCCTCCATGTTTGCTGGGAGCTGCTGCCTAAAGTGCACGTCTCCTTCAGAGAACAGTACTGTCCCACCCTCCAGGCACTGAAGCAGTTTGGGAAGGGAAGTGGGAACTGGGCCAGTTAGAGGTCCCCAGCTTTCATGCATAGGTTGGGCCAGCCATGTGTATAATGTTGTTGGGACAGGATACTACTTAGGGTTTTGGTCTTTGTAAGTGATTGCTTTGTTCAAGCCTTTTAAAAATTAATAAATAATTTTCTTTATTTACATCCCAAATGCTGCTCCCCTCCCAGTGCCCTCTCAGAGTTCTTTTCCCCATCTTCCCTCTCCTTCACCTCTTAAAGGGTGCCCCCCTCAGGTATCCCTAATGTGACAACTATAGAATCTTTCAGAGACAGAACGAAAGGGGGTGAGTTGAGTCTGAAGCTACCTCTCTGCGAAATCACCATTGAACCAAAAAATACTCTGAGAATGACAGACTCATGCTGGGACTGAATGTGCCCCATGGCAGGTGGAAAGCCGATTCATTTCTGTAGGATGAGCCGAGAAAGAAAAGTTAAAAAATGTGCTCACAACTTCTAAAAGATCTTATACTGCCACTGTGTGTTTGGCTGGTTCTCCGTCCACAGACTCTTTAGCTCTTTTTGTGGTAGTCATTGACCTGCCCACAGCCCAGAGCAACAAGGCTGAGCTATTATTTCCCTGTGGATACATGGCTCAGCTAGCTGACACTCAGGTCAATAAACTCTGGTTGAAATGGTTCTTGAGCCCAGACCTCAGCTGTTGTCTACCTGGCTTGTCTCTTGCTGTCCTTGGACCTAGCCTTCTGATCAGCCTGCTCCTGCTGTCTGCACAACCTGCTTCCCTCCACTGAGCCCCAAAGGACAAGGCTTCTTTTAGTCACCCACTGGGTCATACTGTCATGGTCTTTCCAAATGGAGAGCTAGGGAGGGGACCTGGGCAGGGAACAGGGGCAGGGAATAACACAGTTGGCAGTGTGCTTGACAGGCATTTGTGGTGCATTCTCAGCACTCACAGAAAAAGTACGCTGGGACCACAGAGACAGGAGGGTCCCTGAGTCCCACTGACCTAGACAAATTGGTCTAGACAAATTAATGAAGCCCAGATTGAGAGAGAGACCCTGTCTCAAAATTAATGAGGGCAAGCAATAGAGGAAGGCATCTGACATCAACCTCTGGTCTCCATATACCTATACATAATCACACATGTGAGGGCATATGGGCACACTCATGCACAGGCACACACACACACATGCACAAGCATACTCACATGCTCACACACTTTGGAGTCAGCCTTTGAGTTTACTTAGAGTCTACTGGAGCCTCTGACAGTGCACCTACCATAACTCCAGAAAAGCTTCCTCCCACTTCTCTCCAGCCTGCCTGGGTGTGGTGTCTAGTTGATTTGATTGTGCATAGGACAGTGTGAAGCTGGAAGGGTCTCTCCTGCTCCAGGACCTATTTTCTCCTCACAGGAAGCAAATACCCAGGAGACGCAGGAGGGAAGTGAGTCTGGAGAATGGATTTTAGACTCATAGGAGAGTCTCCTATCAATATAGACAACTGGTCTATGGCAAGGGGAAGAAGCTACCCTGGGTGAGGAAAGCTGGACTTGGGCCCTCACTTCTTTCCCTCTCTTCCATATAGGAGGACACCTTGAGAACAGACTCAGCATCAATACAGCTGGTTTCTTGGCCATACTGCACCAAAGAGCAGGGTACTACCTCCCCTGCCTTCCCCAATCCACACATACACCCGTAGGGCAAGCCACAAAAAAAAAGGAGTTGAGATTCCAATTCATATAATTCTCTCAAGACCCACATCCCTACCCAGAGTCTCTGCTCAAGTAGCTTCCATGTTCTGCTGAGGATTCCAGGGCTATGTATAATGTCACTCTGTTTACAATGAAAGACCCAGGGAGTCTAACTTGTCTGAGACACTAACTGAATGGTGGTAAAGCTAAGAGGTTGTCTTATCTGTATTTTAAATCGGCTGCAATTATGACCATTTAATGCTTAATCCAGAAGAATATACTTGCTTTACATAATAGAAAAGGCATGACACCAAGTAACATTCAGTCTGCCTTCTGTTTTCACTGGGGATTAGTTCTCAGACCCTCAACAGATGCCAACATCTGCAGATGCTCAAGTGCTTATATAAAATGGTGTGACATTTGCATGTAACCTATCACATTCTCTTGTGTGCTTTAAACTTTCTCTCCATGGCTTACCACACCTAAAGCTGTATAAAAGCTCTGCAAATGAGCCTTACACTGTGCCTCTCTGGCAAAGAGAAACAGATCTGTATGTGTTCAGTACAGAGGAACATTTTTTTTTCCAGAATATTTTCAATGTGACATTGTTAAATCCACAGTTGTGAAAGCACAGGCATGGAAGGCTGCTGTGCACACCCAGGACAGGAAATCGCTGCTGTTTTTTAAGCTTCTGTGTGTGCTGCAGGATTTTCCTGCCAAACAGCATTCCAAGCTGTAGCTCTGTAAGGAAGCTTTGCAACTCTGTTCTATAGATGAAGCATCTTCCATCTGGGATGTGGCTCACTGGGTAAAGTGCCTATGGTATGAGCTTGAGGATCTGAGTTCAAGTCCCTGGTACCCTGTAAAAAGCTGGGGGCAATGATGTATGTCTGTGACTCTAGCACTGGGAGGCAGGAGATAGGGACAGGAGGGTACCTAGAGCTCATTGAGACAGCTTAGTAAAGTTCATGAGTTCCAAGTTTATGGAGAAATTCTGTCTTAAAAATCTAGTGGAAAGCTGTCTTAAGAAAACATCTGGTGTCTTCCTGTGGCTTCCATGTGCACACACACACACACACACACACAGAGAGAGAGAGAGAGACAGAGAGAGAGACAGAGAGACAGAGAGACAGAGAGACAGAGAGACAGAGAGACAGAGAGACAGAGAGACAGAGAGACAGAGAGACAGAGACAGAGACTCTTTCACTGAGGATGAAGTCAGAGTTATGCAGAAAGCAACAAACTGAAAATTCAGAGCATAAGAGCCTCAAGGCCAAAGGTGATAATTCTCTGCTGTCAAGGATTTATCCAGCATTGAACCTATTTATAACAAAAGACAAAACTAAAGGGATTGCCTCAGCAGATTCACCTTTCTTAATGTAAAAAATAACAGGAAAATGTATGTAATATGAAGTATATACAAACAAAATCGTCGAGTGTTGGCTAAGACCCATTGCCAGAATGCCCTAGCACTTCTTCTAACCCAGGCAAGGCTCCCACCTTGGCAGGTTTTCCCAGGAGAGAGCTCTCAGACTCACTACTTCAAGTTATACACTGTGGACACACAGGGACAGAACAAGCTCTTAACATCATTGTCAGGTTTCAAAGGTGAGTAGTGGAGAGAGGAACATTTGCTGTTGGCCTTTGAGTTATCACTGCAGTTGTTTATCTCTCTCTATTCAGCACCTTCTTTCTTATTTATACACAAGCAGAGTTTGCATAAAATCCTTTACTGTCCAAATGGTGTCTGTGGCTGTGTCATTACACTCAGCATCTTGGCTTCTGGCCCCTCTGTGTAGACACAGTGTAGACAGCAGGCTAGCAACCTCAAATAGCCTGCACCTGCAATTTACCTATGCTTATACACACATGCATGTCCTGTCTCCAGACACCTCACCCCAAAGAATAAATATCTATATTTCTTCCTGGTGATGTTTTATCAGAAATGATGTTTTTATATTAATGGGATTTTATTATTTATCATGAGATTTGCATTATTTATCATCATGGCAGTGCATGTGTTTGGTGTATTCTTGTACACATTTGTGCAGGTGCTTGAGCCCTTGCACACATGTAAAAAGGCTGATCTACACCAACTGCCTATTTCCTTGAGACAGGATCTTTCACTGAACCCAGAGCTTACTGCCATTCAGCAGAGTTGATGGCCAGCAACCCCCCAGCAATCATTCTGCCCCTCCTCCAGAGCTTCTGGCTGTGTGCAGCAACACCCAGATTTTATATGAAACCTGGCCTTCCTGCTTACTCAGGAAACTCTTATTCACTGAAACACCTCCCCAGCCTAATCCTTGCCTGCATGCACAGGGCTGTGACAGCTTGCAGAATTTTCACTCAAGTCTTCCATCTTTGTTAAATATCAGCCGTGTGCTTGTGCTCATGGATTTTTTAAGCATATATGTAATTCTTTCTTTACACATATGTGTGTGAGGCTCAACCTCCTTTGCAAATTCTGGCACTGAAAGCACCCTTTAGTTAGGAACATATGAAAATGAATACTTGTTCCAAGTGAACCCTGTTGGAGACAAGAGTAGTGTGCTGCCCAGTCCCTATATTCCTTCTGTCTCAAGTCCTTAGTGGGGTAAAGTTCCAAGGATGGAGACCAGCCACTTCTGTGAGAATCTCCCCCAACACATTCTTTCTAAGGGATCCTCTAGAGTGTCACCATAGTCATCACAGTGCAGACAAGGACTGATAGCTGACTGAGGGCCTCCTTTCTATAGCAAAGTTTTCAAAGTATTCTCTGTGGACTAGAGACAGACTCGTGGCTGCTAAGGTCCGGGGAAAGTGAGGCCAGAACCCCAAAAATGTTCATCATAGCTTGGGTGGACATTGCTCTGGGTCATATTCGAGCATATCCCAAAGCATGAAAATGACATCTTTAAAAAAAAAAAAAAATCATGTTTTTCAAGAGCTGGAAGAAAAGAGAGGAAGAGACAAGAGAAGGGTGTGTGCTGAAACAGGCTTCTACCATCAGTTTCCACTCTGAGGCTATCCACTAGATGCCCCTCCTCCAGGTGCCCAAGTGGAGGCAATTGCCAATAACCGTTTATTCCCAGAAAATAAAAACCAGTTTGCAAATGTCAAGGTGAAAAGTGAAATCAGCTGAATAAGCAAACAGCCATCAGGGGCCACTCAGCCTTGGAAGCCCCGGGTGTAATCCAGAGCTCTCTGGAACTGTGCATCACTTCTCTGCTCAGAAAGCCCAGCCATCTCCAGGAGAGTCAAATCGATTAGAGGCCACCTTTTGTGAAAGCGATGTTATCATTGAGGCTGTAATTTATGCAAAGAAATTCTGTGGCTAGGGATGATTAAATTAGAGTCTACAATGCAGGGATTTCTACAGCATGGTCCCCCTCGGGGGTTCTCACTTTTATCTACATTGAGATCAAGTCTGAAAATTTGGTGCATATGGTTTGGGATCTTTAAAAAAAAAAAAAAAAAAAAAAAAAAAAGAATGCTTCCACATGTCCCTGTGTATTTTTGAAGTGGAGAGAACACCACCATGGTGGCTCAGGAAGTCAACACAGCTTTGGAGGCTAAGGCATCGACGTCCCAAAAGCAAAAAAAAAAAAAAAAACCAAACCAGCCAGAAAGGGCTTTTCTTGAGACTTCCAGGAATGAAGCCGAACATCCCACTTTATTTCAAATGACAGCATTTAATGAGAAAAACAAACAAACAAAAAAAAAACCCAAAAAACAAAAAACAAAACAAAACAAAAAAACACTTCTGTATATGGAGAGGCTACCAAACAGAGCTCCTTGCACAACTGCATGAGATGGAACAAGGATAACCTGGACCATATCTCCAGTGTAGCTGGGATCTCAAGGAAATCCCCATCCCATTTCCATAGCATCCACCATCTTAGCCTGCTGTTTGGATAATGGTAGGAGGGAGGCACAAACAAGCCTACAGGGCTCCCTGTGCTGAAGGCACAACCCCATGGGCTCAGCCTCTCTCTCTCTCTCTCTCTCTCTCTCTCTCTCTCTCTCTCTCTCTCTCTCTCTCTCTCCCCTCCCCCACCATGATGCATAATTCACCAGTGTGCTCCAGCTGAGTCAAGCAGAGCAGAGACTGGACAGGGCTGAAGGAGGGAAAACATGGAGGATAACAAAGCCAGGCTCCCTTGCAGCAACCCTGCTATATCGCAGGACACCAGAGCCCTGTTTAAAGTAATGTAATGTGGGCTTTTAAGAGGATATTTGCAGTTGATAATTTTAAAAATGTATATACTATCTATGAGGGGTCAATTAATTCTCAGATTCTACCCTCTTCTCTAAATGTATGGCATCCATGAGAAAAAAAAAATCTACCTAAGGAACAGAGGTGCTTGTTGGAGGCTGTTAGCTGGCAAACTGCCACTAGGCCTGGTCAGGCCTGTACCGGCTTTTTCCTCTACTCCTCCCTCCAGCTCTAGAGTCAGCAGCTGCCCTCTGGGTCCTTAACAAGCGAAGCTGCTGCTTAGGGTGGGGGAGGCTGAGTTGGAAAGGAAAGAAGAGCTGTGTGGGGCTCCTTGCGGCTATAGTGAAAGACCGGTCAAGATTCATTCGTTAACACAATATGACCTTCTGAGCCCCAGGTCGAGCCTGCCATCTATCATATCAGGATGGAGGTGGGCATGGGGCGTTTATGCATGTGTGTGCCTGAAGCATATTAATTCACAGAGAAACCCAAGGAGACAGTACCAGCCACAAAGTATCCTTCCCAAAGCCAGATTTGGGAATAAATAAATGCCCACTCCCTTCCTCTTCCTCCTCTTCCTCCTCTTCCTCCTCTTCCTCCTCTTCCTCCTCCTCCTCCTCTTCCTCCTCTTCCTCCTCCTCCTTCTCTTCCTCCTCCTCCTCACTTACATACACACATGCACTAACACAGACATGAGCATATGCTCGTCAACACATCCATACATATAAAAAAACTAAAGTCTGGTCCACGAAAAACTGACCTTGAGACAAGTCATTTTGAATGCAAATTGAAGTCTAACCAGGTAGGCTGTGTGCCCTTCAGATGGCCTCCCACTTCCCGACAAACCTATGGGACAACGAGCACGCACATGGTCCCACTTGGCCTTGAATGAGGCTGGAAAAGCAGCAGCTTGGGAGCAGCCCCTGTGAAGCCGGTGCAGCTGGCCAGAGCTGCCAGCTGCTGGGCTTCTTAACAATGGCTCTGCTGAGGTTTCCTCCATCCACGCCCACAAATGCAGAATGCCCGATGGCTGAGATGTGCTTTTGTTACTGTTCCCCACTTAATAACCGACTGCTGAGAATGGGTGGAGGGAAGCCCAAGCCAACTAAGTGAATGGAAGCAGAGTAAGCCATGGCTGGGGGGACTCCCTGATGGGCTCTGAGGCCTCAAGGTTCTGAGTGAGCACCCCTGTCACCTCTCCATCTTTTAGAGACCATATGCTTCCTCTTCTCAATGCACTAGAGAACCAGGCTATGGCCACATGCTTCCTTCTCTCTGTATTTGTCTCTATTTGAAAAGAAAAGCGGGAAAAACAAATAAACAACAATGACAACACACCCCTTAGGATTCAGGCAAGAACAAAGTTCCTAATGCAGTTGTTAAAACCAAAGAAATGTATAAAGCATATCGTACCCTGCTTGTGTCACAATAATAAATAGTTTTGTGTATTTACCCACAAAACAACAACAACAACAACAAAAAAAACAAAAACAAAAAAAACATAGGAAGTCTTCTGCAGTACCCACTCTCAGGGATCTGACAAATGACACCCACACTTGTTTGTATGGAAGCTTCCAGAGACCTTCACTCCCATGCTGGGTTCCTCCCTGCCACAGCTCACAAAGCCAAGGCCACATCTCCTCTTCCTTGTCTGGAAGAGTGTGTTCTCTGTCCTTCTTCTCAGTAACAACATTGACAGGACATATTTCCCAAGAACCTGAAATCTACTATGCTGGATTTTATTCCTCTTGGTTAAATAAAATATGATCCCAATTTGTCTTCAGCTGACTCACTCACACCCATGGTTTGAGCCACTCATCTTGGGCTTGAACGTAATTCCACGTAGTTCAGGATAATCCAGACTCTGGAAAAAAAAAAAAATGCTACAATTCCTTTAGCTTCAGTCTTCCCTTAGGAACACTTTCCATCCCTACAGACAGGATGCATCAGAGTCCAGTCCAACACAGAGATCCTTTCTGTCCAGTGAATGATGGTTCCAGCAGAAGCAGAGGGGCTCATTTGCACAGAGTGTTAGCTCACTGGTACCCCTAGGAAGAGAACACTCAAGATCCCCCATGCCTTCTGTGAGCCTGTGTGTGAGCAGAATGCATATTGCAAAGCTCACCAAACAGCAATCTAGGAGGCATCAACAAGCATCCACCCATTGTCTTGCCCAATGACACATTATTCTCATGGTCCAAACATACTCATGGGTTAGCACAGAAGGATCTTCACCTCTTCTGCATTCTCTCTAGTCAAGTCGTGGCTTTAAAATGCAGCAGTTTGGCTTAGTTTCTGAACACTTCTTCTGCCTTGGGTTTCATGATTTTAAAACATCATGGATCTTCAAAGGCAAGAGAGCACACATTCTTGGTCACAAAGAGAGGAAAAGACATGATAGCTCAGAAAGCTGGTTTATGAATTGGATTATCAACACTATTTGCAGATTTAGTCAATAGAGTCTGAAAAGTGCCCAGAACTGCAAAAGAAAACAGATCCAACTGGTAGATGAAGCACAGACACTGAAGAATATAGTGTGCATGCACTCAGTCTTGCCATTGGAAAATGGGTTGGTTTCTTCACATGTCACAGAGGTAGGGTGCTGGATGAAAGAAATGATGCTCCTGGAACCTCATGGCCAATGGTAAACTGGGCTTCTCTTTTTCCTGAAGAAAGCAGAATATTTGTTATAGCCAGAAATCAGAAAAGTTTAGAACAGTGAAACGAAGTGACTCATGCCAATATTGTCATCAAATTATCTCATACACCTATAAAACTCGTCTCTCATGTTAAATCCAAAATTTCTCTTGGTATATGTGCATGTCTGGGGGTATAAATTTGCACATATGCTTGTGTGTGAGGATGAGCAGTCACACGTGTGCCTGTGTATGTGGAGGAAAGAGATCAATTCTTCTGTCTTCTTCAACCTTTCCAATTGATTGTTGAAACAGAGTCTCTCACTGAAGGTGGAGTTGACTCACCAATACAGCTAGACTGGCTGACCAAAAACCCCCAGGGAGTCTCTTGTCTCTGCCTCCCCTGCCCTGGGATGATAAATGTGTGACACAGTGCTGGTTAGGTTTTGTGAACTTGACACAAACCATAGTCACCTGGTAAAAGGAAATCTCACTCAGCTGAAGAGTTGTCTCCATCTGATTGGCCAGTGTCCCTGTCTGTTGGACATTGATGTGGGAGGGCCCAGCCCACTGTGGGTGGTGCTACCCCTGGGCTGGTCGTCCTGGGTTGTATAAAAAAGCAGGCTGAATGAGCCACCAAAATTAAGTCAGTAAGTAACACCCCTTCATGGCTGCTGCTTGAGTTTCTGCCTCCAGATTCTTTGAGCTAGCTAGTACTCTGACTTCCCTTCATAACAGACTATAACCAGTAAGCTGAAATGAACCCTTTCCTTCCCAAGTTCCTGTTTATTATAGTAATAGACTAACTAATTAGAATTGCTACCAAGCTTCGAATTTTATGTGGGGCTGGACACAAAAACACAAATTCTTCTTGCTTGGGTAAGAAGAACGTTATTGACTGAGCCATCTATCCCTCTAGACCCTAACAATTTCTCTTTAGATATCATCTTTTTTTTTTTTTCCTGAAAATTAAACTGTTGACATGAGCTTCATAAAAACCAAGCCTACCTCAGGACCATGAGTCAGTGAGTGAAACACCAGGATGAACAGAAATGTGCTTTTTTTTTGGCGGCCTGCTAACTGGAGATACTGAAAGAGGCCTGGAAATCTTTCCAAAAGGAAACCAGCCTGCCTAAGCAGAGACTAGAGAAAGCCATTGGATACCAAGTAGGCGGCCGAGCTGTCTTCATAAATCGCCGTCTGCAGGCCTTTTAATGTGTCAATGTACCCCAGCCATTACCCATGTTTAATTGCTATCTCCGGTAAGTTCTGTAGATCATTACCATACCAGTCATTTTTCAAAGATCCTCGTTAGCATAGGACTAGGGAACACACACACAAAAAGGACCTGACAGGAAATGTCTAGAGAGACGCTGTAGAAAGGGGGTTGGTAACAGTGAGCCAGCCCTCAGAGGGGACCTGTCTCTACTAGCTCTGTAATAAGATGCACTGTGCACACCCGGCTTTTCTACCGGAGCACACCCGACAAGACAAACGAGCTGCTTGCTTGCACTTGCTATTTTCCAATGCATATTTAGCTGTTGTTCGCAGTGACGCTGGGGCAGAGGGACCTGGCAGCAGCCACTTTTGAACAGTGTCCGGAGGATTCCGGGAGTGCCTCAGGACACTCACAATGGTCAACCATCAACAAGCAGGGATGTGTGTGTTCTGCCCACTCCCAGTGCCAGGCTGTGTTGACCACTGAGCTTCAAGGTCATCTGAGACAAGGCCTCCGAGGGTGTTTCAATAGAAAATAAAGAGGGAAAGGAATCTCCAAGTAAGCCCACTTACTTTGATTCAGCGACTATTTTCATGTGGCCATGTCTTCTGTCCACTCAAGGTATGTAATGTGGGCCACGTCACTTTCCTTTCTCCTTTAAACCACATCTAAAATGATGACAGGCATGTTCTGTCTTTGGCCATATGTCTGATATGAAGTCAATCATGTTGGGTACATTTATGTGATGGTGCTGGGTGGTGGTGGCAGCGGCGCACGCCTTTAATCCCAGCGCTTGGGAGGCAGAGGCAGGCGGATTTCTGAGTTCGAGGCCAGCCTGGTCTACAAAGTGAGTTCCAGGACAGCCAGGACTACACAGAGAAACCCTGTCACAAAAAAACCAAACAAACAAAAAACAAACAAACAAACAAAAAACCATTTATGTGATGGTGGTGAATCCCCACAGTAGGTGATCTGGGCTCACCTTCCTGACATCTTACTTCCCTAGGGTCACAGAGGTGCCTCATACAGTACAAGCATCTCACTGGAGTGGTGGCTACCCTTAAGCCTGGGCTGGGGGACTCTGAGTTCTGGTTACTTTTTAACTTAACTCCACTCCTACCTCAGAATTCATAGACAGCATAGATTGGCATTTATTGAGGTCTCTATATTAGACTTTGTGGATTCTTCCCTAGGATCCTCATCTCAACCTTGGGCCAATGTCTGTGTATATTTTATTGCTACCTGCTCGGAGGTAACATACTAAACATGATGAGATTTATCCAGCCTAGTCCCAGTTCTTGGCTTGGCAAGCTGCTCAGCTCTCATGCCTGTGACACTAGTGCCTGTGCTCTAAGAAGGAAATGTTCATGGGGAGCCCTAAACGTGTAGTTTGTCAGGCTCTGACTACATTTCTCATTCCAATAGTTCACAGGAGTTTGGACTTACATCCTTGTTTGGTGTTCTAAGGTTCATGTCTTCTATGTGGACTTCTGTGGAATCATGTGGCCCTGTGCTCTGTAAAGATGCCATGTGTTCTCTGTGTCTATTGTCTTACCTTTGCCTCCTGCACTGTTGGGAGCACCCTGAGGGTGAGAGAGAGCAAGGTATGTACCTACTGAGATTGCAGCCTTCACCCCATCCTGTTTCTATGCTGTAATAAAAAAAACAAAAAACAAAAAACAAAACAAAAAAAACTGGCTGTTAATGTGGAGCCAACCTTGGGTCAAATCAAACCATTATTCTTCCCAACCACACTTAGAATGGACCCCAGTTGCTCTCAAAGTAAGAGATTTAACAATGTGAGCAGACATCTGGCCTTGGAGTATGACATTCTGCATTCTAGCTTTGTCACTTGAGTGTTGCATGACAGTGGGGTCCTTTGCTCAGTTTTTCAACACTTTCATCTCCTGCACCATGTAAAAGGGGAACAGAGGGACAGTCCCACTCAGGTGCACAGGTTCTATAGTACAGTGGTTGCATGGAAGTGCTCGGCACTCAGAGTGGCCAACACAGCATGGCTCGGCTTCCTCTTCCAGAGGCAAAGAGGACAGGCAGTAAGTGGTAGACTTTTGCCCCCTAAACATTCAAGCAACCTAGTAGGAAGTGTGTCACTTCCAGAATCAAAATTTTAAAAAAGCAGGGATGGGTCAGGACCAGTCCTCACCTGGGATCCCAGGGTCTTGGACCTTAACTTTCACTTGTCCTTGCTACAGCAAGTGTAATGTGCTCATGTTTTATGGTCTTCACTTTAAGGATGGGTATATGGCTCGGTGAGCTTGTCTTTCAAACATGGAAACCTAAGTGCTACCCTGGGACCTAAGTAAAGGAGAGAAAGAACTCAACCCTACATGGGTATGCTGTGACAGACAGACACATACACACATCCATGCACACATTATTGTTATTGTTATTATTATTATTATTATATGAAGAAGAAAAGAAAACTATCATCACAAAAGTTAGTGATGAAGGGCAGATACAGATGCTGGTGATTCCTATCCAGAGACTCAGCTCATTCTAACACGTAGGGTTCTAAATGGCCATGTAGGACAGAGTTCTTAATGCAAGTGACATTTAAATATGAGTCACTCCTCCAAAAAGACACTACAAAATATAGGGGGTGCCAGCAAGAAAGGTTTACAACTCAGGTGAGTAAAGTAACCCTGATTTGTCTATTAGCCAGTTTCATTTACTTGATCCAACTCCTTATTTGAACCATGATCGACTGCTACATCAGTATCCTCAGTGGCAAAATGAGAACCTTCCCTCAGTGTGTAGCTTCCATGACTATGACACAGAATCTGCTCATTGTTCTGACAAAACTTGTTGGGAGCCGCAGTGAGCGTGTCAACATTCACCATTACAAGATGGCGCGGGCATCCTATCCTCCCACTAGTAAACAACTGACTGCGCAGGTGCAAAAGGCAAAAAGTGTGCCAAAGTCACTGCCCATCCCAGGGTAATGAGTGAACAGCCAATCAGAAGTGAACACGCCACTCTAGGGTACATATAGCAGTGCCTTTCCCGGGCTTTGGGTCTTTCCACTTCTGCTTATACAAGAAGTAAAGCCTCGTTGTAGTAACCACCCGAACACTGCCTCACGTGTCCTTTTTCACGGGTGAAGGGGACATGGAGGGGCTCGGAACAAAAACCAAGCTATCTAGCAGGCTTCGTCTTCTTCCCTTCTAAGGGGCCTAGTGTTCTGGGGGAAATGTACCACAACTGCTACAGTCAGCCACGCCTCAGTTTATACTCTAGTTCACAGGCCAAGCCACCTGGCTTATTTCCTTTCAACATGAAGGGGAACAGCAAGAAGGATGGATTGCTTCCACCTGTCTGTGATGGTTCCTCTTAATTGTGAACTTGACTGTGTTGGTTACTTTTCCATTGCTGTGAAAAAGTACTGTGACCAAAGCAACTTATAGAAGGAAGGGTTTATTTGGTGCTTATGGCTCTAGAAGAATAGAAGTTTATCACCATCAGGGCTGGGAGCATAGTGGCAATCAGGCAGGCATGGTGTTAGAGCGCTCACACCTGATCCACAGACAGAACACACACACACACACACACACACACACACGTGCACGTACACACGCATGCACACACACATGAGCACACACAACCACACAGGAATGGAGCGGGGTGGGGGGGACAGAAGGTACTGGGGATAGTGAGAGTCTTTTGAAGCCTTAAGTCACTGCCCCCATGACATACTTTTTCCAACAAGGCCACCAACTGAGATCTAGTATTCAAACCTATGAACCTATGAGACCAGTTTCATTTAAACCACCATATTGACACAATGTGGAATCACTTGAGAAGAGAGTCTCCGTGAGTGGCTACCTAGATCAGGTTGGCCTGCTGGCATTTCTGTAGAGGATAGTCTTGATTCCACCAAAGGGAGAAGACCCATACACTGGGCTGAACACAAGCAGACATTATCTCTCTGCTGCTCACCGTGGGTATGACCAGCTGTTCTGAGTTCCTGTCTTGACTTCCTCTAGATGATAAACTGTAACCTGGATCTGTGAGCTAACAATAAGCCCTCTTCCCTGTGTTCCTTTTTTTTTTTTTTTTTTTTTTTTTTTTTTTCCAGTTATTTTATCGCAGCAACAGAGGTGAAACCCCGACAGTGGTAATACCTAAGGAGCCATTCTACAGTTAGGTCAAATGTACAGCTATGAATATCGGTACCGTTATAAAATCAGCATCAACTAAAAAAACACCAACAGCAATATTGTGAGAAACACTACAATAAACTAGATCTCAAAGCAATGGTCACATTATTATGAGTGCTTGGCTAGCAGTAATCAAGTCTGGCTTCTAGATACATGCTTAGCTAAAGGCATTTGGATATCAACGTTCAAGGTATGTCTCAGGTGATATAAGTTAGGGCATCTGGTGGCCATGTTTTCTCTACACATGATACCTCTCTGCTAAAACCCCAAAGAGCATTTTGGTTATTATTTTTGTTTTTTGAAACAGTGTCTCATAACATGCAGACTACCCTGGAATTCATTATACCTATAAGGATGACCTTAATTTTTTTCTTCTGGCTGCCCCTCTTCCCTCTGCCCTCTGAGTACTAGGATTTTACAGTGTGTGCTACCACACCCATAGCAGTGGGAGCAGCTACCAGCTACAAGTGTGCAAACTCATGCCACTGCCTCAGTACTTCAAATTGAAGTATCGGCTATAGTCAGTCTGTAGCTGGCTATCTCTTTAAACTGACCTAGATGAGCCAGGTGCAGAGTAGTCCCTGAAGGCCACTGTCCCTCACCAAACACCATGAAGAACATTTGCTTTATTTATGACTAAATGACAAAAATCCTCTCCCTCTTAAAAAAAAAAAAATCTTACCCAGATGGAAGAAACATGTAAGCCTGAATGTTTTTCTGTTCCTCCAATCAGCATTGTAGAACAGGCTCTATAGCCTGGTCTTTTTCTCCCAAGTATTGCCTCTGGAAACACTGTGTTAGGTGAAAGGTGTCATAGCAGGCCATGGTGACTGCCCATCCTGACAGAGGTGGACAGAGAGTAAATGGAGATGATGGCAGAATCAGTCTCTCACATGTCAATGAGACAAAGAGTTATTTCCCAAAGCCGCAGTGTGGGCTCTGGTGTGTTTTCAGGTCTGGGTGTTCACTGATCCCACAATACAGCTCTGGCTCTCCTTAGCGCCAAAGGCATTTAGCAGGGGTCAAAGTTGAAGTCTCAGCATCAGATTCCACACCGGAGCCTTTTCAGGGACCCTGGTAAGAGCAGCCTCCTAGTACAGCAGCCACCACAGCAAACGGAGCCATTCAGGGACCAAAGAGAAAAGGACAAAATGCAGAGACGAAAGGAAGAATCGATTAAAAAAAAAAAAAAAGTGTCACTCTTCGGGTCATCAGGAGAGAAGCATACAAAAATAGACACCATTGAAGAGTAAAAAGAGAAGGTACCAAATGGAAGGCAAAATGTGTAGCAGTCGCCTGGTGGGGCTTTCCCAACTTTAAAGAACAGGTAGCCCATCCTCCTCTCACAGGTTCCTGTGCCCAAACATCTGAGAAAGGTTTTTCTTCATGTTTACTCCACATTACCTGTTCCTTAAAAGGAAAGAGGAAGAAGAAGCTATAGGAGGAAGAAGAAGGAAGGAAGAACAGGAGGAGGAGAGAGAAGGAGGTAAAGGAGGAAGATAAGGAGGAGGGGGGGAGGAGAACTTGGCTCTGTTCACAGCCTACCACCTGGAGGTTCTACTCTTACTGTATGTACTGTATGCTCATAGGGACCCAAACAGTTCTCACTATTTACAAATCAGTCTACGACATCTGCTGAATATGCCACATACACCCCTAAGATCAGCAGCATCCTTCCCCATGTCTTCCTGTCTCCCCAACTGGGAGTGATCAACACTGGACTGAGCACAAAGTGTCATGGAGGTAGGGAGGTTTCACAGGAATGTGTCACCTAGTCACCACAGAAATCCAAGCGCTCAGAAGCGTGGACCCTTGGACTGTGTTTCCCAGTGCAACTGAGACTGGATCTCCCAGTTCTGTGGTGCCCTTGTGAATATTATGGTGGTCATTTTCCAACAGAGGCCATGTGCTGTGACTATCAATGTGACAGGACCTACAGTCAAACATCTAGGCATATCTGAGAGTTTCCACGTTAGCTCAATCAAGATAAGTCTCACCCTTATTGTAGATGAAAGAATTACATGGTTTGGGGGCCCACACTAAGTGAGGACTTTTATTTCTGTGATCTAACACCAGGAGCAAAAAAATCAGCTTGGGAAGGAAAGAACTTATTTCAGCTTACAATTACATAACGCGAGTGCAGTCAAGACAGGAACTCAAACAAGGCAGGAGGCTGGAGGCAGGATCTAATGAGGTCATCATGAAGGGGGTCTGTTTACAGACTTGCTAACGTGGCTTGCTCAGCTTGCTTTCTTATAGCATGGAAGGTGGGTTCCAGTCAGGAGCATGAAAGAGAAGAAAGGCTCCTTGGAGCTCAACAGCCATGCTTCCAAGACCAGATAGAACAAGGGAGGCCAACTTCTAGGAGATGTCAAAGAGCAGGGATTGGTGACGGATGGACAGGGTACCAAGAGGGGGCAAATGCCACCATCTGATGTGGTGAGTAGCTACAAAGCAGCCCCCTCCCCCCACATGGGAAGCCAAGCCAGAGTCCCTGGACTCCCATTCCTTCCAAAGTGCCTTGTATGACAACTTCAGGCACCTGACTTAGGACATTTTTTATGACTTTTGGCTTCTCCCCCCAGATTGAATTTGGAGACTCCACATGGTGGCGCTGTCCTGCCCACACTAGACTTCCAACCAGAGTCCTGAACAAGGGGAACATTTTGACACTCTGTATATAAAAAACACCTTGTGAACATGGCGCCTGGGAAGAAGTGTGTTATCCCTAAAGAAGACAACAGGTGCAGGAGCTCTCTCAGAACTGACTCTTGCTTCCCAAACATGGGATACTGGGTTCCCACTCACTCACTCACAGATGTGGAGAAAGTGCCTTGGGCAGAACGTAGACACCAGCCTGAGCAAGTATACAACACAACTCTCTGAACAATCTGTGTCCAATAATATCACTGAGGACACAGTGAACATTCAAGAAGCTAAATGTGAACCTCTTCTGTGGAAGTAGACTTGGAATCTGGTCAAAGCCTATGGCAAAGGAGGGAGTGGGCCCAAGTACAGGGCATGCCACTTATATTTCCTTATGTGGCCATATTGTCAAAGTTCCTTCTAAATATTGATCTTTATACCCATAGACGAATGCCACTCTTAGTCTAGGACAGAGAAACTTCTTTCTGCAGAGTGTGACAGTTAATACAAAGGTGCATATCTGTCTCGTCTAAGGGCTGAGAAAAATAATTGCTAAGCCTTCATCCTTAAAAACAAGACCCCTGTATAACCCCTCTCCTTAAGACCCAGGAATCATAACAGAAAAGGGGGAGAAATGAAGAAAGAGAAGGAGCCTGGGAAAAAGAGGTTGCCATCCAGGTTAGACACAGGACAATAGCAACTGCCATGGCGTTATCAACTTAACCCAAGAATCATCTAGGAAGAGGAATTACTTACATCAGATTGGCCTGTAGACAAATCTGTTTGGCGTTTTCTTGATTTATTGACATGGGAGACTCTAGCCCACTGTGGGCCCTGCTACTCCTAGTTATGTGGTCCTTGGAGCTATAAGAAAGGTAGCTGAATTCAAGCTTAGGCCTCAAGCCAGGAAACAATAGCTTTCCTCCGTGCTTGACTTCCCTCAATGATGTGACTGTGACAGAGAAGTGTAATAAAGATTCCCCTCCCCCCAAGCTTCTTCATGGACAGAGGGATGCCCCCCACCCCCCAAGCCCTTCCTTCCTAAGGAGCTATGTCTTCAAAGGTGTTGCCAATGGGAGACAAGTTAAGGAGGGGTTCAGACGGAAAAGGAAGTGGGTGGTGAAGAATAATGGTGAAGGGTAATCACAGCACATTGTATATTTGTGTGAAACTAAAAAAGAAAAAAAGAAAGAACCAGTTCCAAAATAATGGAACACTTCGCCTGAGAAAACATGGCACCTATCACCACAGCTGTTACAAGATTCCTTGCTTTCCATAATCCCTGCCTGCGTGCTGCAAAAAAAATAAATAAGTGAATACTTTTAACACTTCCTCCAGCACTTAGTATCCGAAGAAAATATCCTATTTAATAAGATAGCCCGAAAACTGGTCAGTGAAAAGAAATCTAGCCTTCAATTTTTTGTTACAATTAATTGCTTTAATTTTTTTTTTTTTTTTTTTTTTTTTGCTACGATTAGTTGCTTTGTGATTATTTAATTAACCAAACTTTTCACACAAGCAAGGCGCTCATTCAGTTCCCACCTGTGACCTTTCCCAAGCTTGTTTACCTGGAAAGACACAATGTAACTAAAGCCAGTCTCCCAGCCTGGAGTGGAGGCTTGGGAAGTAGCAGGCGTTTGGTGTCCCCTAAACTTTCCAGGCCACTGAGGTTTTAATTACCCGGCGCAGCTTACTGTGGGGGATGGGGAGGGAGTGGGGGATGGGGTGACCGAGGCTATAGAACTGACAGGCCCCCATCCTCCACCACTCTGCCACAGGAGCCAGCTGCACACCCAGTGTACCAGGGACAAAGAGGGGCAAAGCTGACTGCTGGGGAGTCTGCATTCAGCTGGCAACTTGAAATGCTACATTCCCCTTTTCCAGTAATTTCTGTATGTTGGGAAGATTGAGGTCTCTCTGCAGGGCTCTAGGCTGGCCTGGAAGGCGGAACTCTAAGGCTTAATTTCCAAAAGAGGTGTGAGCTAGAAACCCCTTCAAGACCCAGGGACTGGGTTTTGTTTTGTGACCAGCTACTGCCACAAAAGAAGGACCCACCCCCATTCCGAGTATTCAATTAACCCTGTGTGTGACGCCTAGGATAGGAGGTTGGTTCAGTCCCCTTTCAGGAGATTCTGAGGGGGGCTTTCTTTAAGGATTCTTTTTAACAAAGGAAGCCAACTAAGTAGCTTTTTGTTGTTGTTGCTGCTGGGCTCTGGCCTATTGTTACCTCCAGAGGGACCTTTTCCACTTAATTGGGCTTTAGAATCTCACCACTATTGTATTTGTATATACGAAATACCAGCTGAGGAAGTCTGCAGGTTTAAGTCTCTAAGCGCTTCGGCAAGCAGATTCCCAGGCTTCCTTAGCTGTACCGCCTGATGTAAGTCATCCTGATAGAAAGAATTTCATAAAATTAGAACCTCAGCAAGAACGTGTTTCTTATACTGAGTTTCTGTCAGGCATCAGCCACTGCCTTCCTCTTTGTGTGCTGGTTTCTAGTGAATCCCTTGTGCTCAGGATTGGCATTTAGGAAGAAAGGAGTCACTATGCGCTCTGCTCACTACAGATGCTTCACCCGCCTTGCCAAAGCACACAACACGTTTTGGTTTGGCTTCCTTGGGGGTTCCAGCATTTTGCCTCTCCAGTTAGATAAGGAGTCCCATCCTCAAACAGAAAAGAAACAGATGTGAAAGGTACATAGTAAAAGATACCTGTGGGGAGCCAGTGGGGAGTGTATATGTGAACATCGAGCATGATATCAGACAACAGGGCGTGGTGAGGCCTGAGGAAAGTCAGGCCTCATCACATCTCTCAGAGACTCACTTTTGCAGGAATTACACTCTTTCGCTCCCTAATTTCTAATTGTTTTCTTCTCTGAGGCAACAGTTCTACTCCTTGCCTTGGGGATTAGACAGACATCTCAGAGGGTGGTGTATCATACTGGTGAGACTAAGCAGACATCATAAATAATAGTGTCTCTTCAGGCATTGCTGCCATAGATAGTACTGGGGAAAGCTAAAAGACTCCACATTTAATTTAGTGAGTGCTCTCCGGCCTCTCATGGGTGTCTACAATAAGTATTAATGCCAGGCCTGTCTGTGATGGCGACAACTGTCAGCAGCCAATAAGGAGGCCCTACCTGTTCACAACACCTAGTTCACCTCACTAGTGGGCATTAGTTGCCTATCCTGGATGGTTCCTTGCATGTGCCACCTCTGCGCCAAGAATACCTACTTTTCTTTACTAAGGTGCACAACAGAGCTTGCCATTGGGTATCCAAAATACACATGTACAGCACATACAAGCTGAGGGTGGCAGCTGGCCTCTGACCCATAAATAGGACAATGTGCTCCAAAAGTATTCTTGACAAACTTTGTGCAGACAAAAAGACATCCAGCTCCGGGGGCAGAAAGTGCTGCTTGTGACTCAGTCCTTCATTTACTCTGTGGATGAAGAGAACAGAGACATTTGTGCTTGGCCTGGGGAGAGATGGCTCAGTCAGGAAAATGTTTGCCTTGTATGGAGACCTGAGTTCCATACGCCAGAATACACAAGCAAGGCATGGTGGCATGTGTTTATAATCTCAGAATTGCTGTTCAGAAGAAACAGGCCTATCTCTGAGGCTCCCTGTCCAGCAAGCCTAGCCAACTGTAGTGGAACAGCTCCTGGTTAATGAGAGACCCTGTTTGGAAAAACAAGATGGATTGCATCTGAGGAACAACTATAGAAACTGTCTTTGGTCGCCACTCACATACAAGCACATACTTGAGAACACATGCCACAAGTGACACAACTCAGGCTGCCCTTGCATGAGATAACTTTTGCCATATGCGTCAATGAATACGAGAAGTCATCTCTCTCTTCATGTAGATTACTTCACCTATTACCAGAGTTTCATCGAGAAAACTCAACAGACTATGAGACTACATGCTAGGGAAAGCAGAGTCTTGTCCAGGACAGGGCTAGGAACCTTCCTACCATTCCCTGTAGCCCCTTCAGAGACCCTTAAAAGGGCATAATGCGTGCTAGCGAAACTCACCATGTATTTGAAGATCTGAATCCAATCTAAACATTTTAACCATTTTATCAAGCAAGTACCATGTTCACAGTGTACCTCAAAGAATTGAGAAGCGAATCTCTAGAAATCCCATCTGTTAGGAAAATGACCCAAAGCTGCAAAATACAGAAACGGCTAAAAGGGGTTTCCATAAAAAGAAGCAGAGATCTTCCATCAGTTGAGGCAGAAGCTGGAAAGGCGGAAAGCCGGCAAGGTCTCCGGTGCAAAGTGCCCTTTCTGAACCCCATTGCTTGGGGTTGACACACACCTACCAGCTTTCTCAGCCATGGCTCTGGTTCATACCAGGTAAGAAGATGGTGATTCCCTTTGAATGCAGCTATTGTGAGGGATGTACCTGTCTCTGAATAAATAAGAACTGACAACAGACAGGGACAATGCAAGTTGAAGCATCTGTGATTGCTAGAGGTCTGATTAAAGGGCAGAGGATGTCACAAGCAGAGACAAGGAGATAATAAATTTTAAAGGCTTCCCATGCACACAGTGGAGGCATGGAAAAGTTAAGAGCTTATAAAATTGGGTTCTGGCTGTAGCTCAGTGGTAGAGCAATTGCCTGATAAGCTCAAAAAGGTTCCATCCACAGCGCCTCAAACACACACAAGCAGTAAGTAAACAAATGCTAGTTTTCTGGCAATGTTTCATTCCCATGCTGACATCTTATTCTGGGGTTATGAAATGTCTGACCCTACTCTCTCTTTTGAGTCATTAAGTACTTCAGCCTATAGACAATTAAAATGCTGTAAGAATTGTCTTGGCGGCAGGAGGAGTCAACCTTTTATAGCTTCCACTGTTTCTAAAGTGCCAGACAGAGACCAATCAGAATGTGCGCTCTGTCTCTTTAAAAACAAGAGGGCTTCTCACTCCTTCCTGCGTCCTTACCCATCAGTAACAGGCAGAAGCCCCCAGCAGCTGGGGAGTCCCCGTAGGTGCAGCTGCCGGCCATTTTGTTCAAAAAAAAAAAAAAAAAAAAAAAAAAAAAAAAAAAAAAAACCAGCCCATAGGTGGGACCCCAGGCTAGTTCACTTCTTGCCTATTCTCTGGGCACATGTGGCTTTTGTTATTTCTTGGGGTCATCACCTTTTGTCAGCTACGGGTATTGAGTGGGGGTGGAGGAGAAAAGGGAGGAAGTCCACAGAGAGGTGGTTGAATAGATGCGGAGGAACGGGCATCTAAGAGCAGCTGGAGGGAGATGGTGTCCCAATGCATGGAGGACATGCCTCTTTTGTTTATCATGTGTTCCCACAGCCTGGAGAGGAACACAGCACCTTCCTGGGGCATGCAGATAAACCAGGCAGGGCCAGAGGGGCAAGGGTGGAGCTAGGGCTGTTCAAAAACCCATCTACAGAGCAGAAAAATAGTGGGAATATTGGCGGGCGGGCGGAGGCTCAGCATCCCACTTCCTCAACCTGAACGCCAAGAAGCTTCAGACCTCTGCAAAGTTCTATCTCCACCACAGGCCCCCACAGGCTTTTCTCAGCCTCCCTCTGCCAGCCCCTCCCTCTAAGCTCCTCTACAGAACCCTACCCCCCTACCCCCACCCCCCAAGAAGTGGTTCCTATAAGGCTTTGATATTTTAAAATGAATTTCACCTACCCATTAACACAGGTGGAGTCTTATTTATAAGACATTCTTGCCTCATCTCCCTGGGGGGAGGGGGCAGTTAGTGGCTTGTTTACAGGTCATTAAGCCACAGTGGGGGTGGTGGAAGAAAGCTGTGAGAGGCAGGTCTACAGTTCTGGTGAGATCAAGTAGGAAGCAGAAGAGGCAGAAGGGTGGGATAGATGGGTGAGTGGGTAAAAGCTTAGTATCTTAGAAAGCTGAAGACCCCCAGTTCAATACACAGAACCCACACAAAAAGCCTAAAGTGATGACAGACAGGTCATCCCAGCACTACTTGCCAGGATGCCCCAGGGCTAGCCAGGAGTTCAGCGCAGCAGCAGCAGCAGCAGCAGCAGCAGCAGCAGCAGCAATAGTTGTGCTGTTGCTGGCAGTCAGGCTGGGTAAGCTCTTCCAAGGCCTGCAACATTAGTTAACAACACATGTAACTAGGAGATGGAAGCCCTGGTCTCCTCAGATCCACCTGAGGAGATGGATGTGTGCAGGTCTCATCTGTACCCAAAGATCAGCAGTACGTGCCAGACAAGAACAATTCTTACAAGGGTTGAATCTTTTGAACCTGACATTGCCTGCCTACTCGGCTTTCTGAAAAACATGATCCTGGGGGCAAGCAGCCGCTGTGATGTCACACGAGTGAACATCATATGATGTTTAGGTAATTTACTACTCTCTAGGACATTAAGCAATCACTCACCATGCTTTTCTTCAGCCCACATGCCAGCCAGCACACTCACAGGTCTATGGACTTCTCAGTAGAGGACATTCAACCCGATCCCCACCTCACTCAAGGCAAGGGACCTTTAGCTGGCTGCCTAGATCTCTGCCAACATCCTCACCAGACTCCCTGTAGTCCCACCGGCCTCCATTAAATCGTCTTCCTGAAGCCTAGATCTTAAAGGGTTAGAAACTATCACTGCCTGGCTATAACACAGGATGCATATGCATGCACACACGTATACAGATACGTGTACACACACCTACAACACATCCTATATGCTTTGTATCCCACAAAGCACAAACTTCTTGCGGCCTGTGTCTGACTTTATCCTTCCCCATTTACATGGCCTGGCTTTCCTTATGTTTCTCTGATGTGCTCTGGGAGACCTACCTCAAGGGTTCTACACTTGCCACACTCCTATTTCTTAAAGCACAGCCTTTCCCTTTTGGTCTAAGCAGCCTTCCAGTTGCTTAGAACTGCCATAATTTTCATTTTCCTTTGTTTCTCTGTCCAATTTGCTTTCAGCTGCTTGGGCATGAGAGCCCTCAACAGTTTCCTTAGACACCATGCTGAGGGAAGACCCCCTGCATTGCATAGGTGACGATGGGCATTTGTTTACTTCATTTGATTTACCTTAGAGAATTAAATTTGTGCTTGAACATTTTCAAACACATATAAAAATGCATTCTAATTGCTTCTCGCCCACAGCTGCCAACCTCCCCCCACCCACCCAAGTCTTTTCCTCACGTTCATGTCTTTGTTTTATTTTATGGCCCACCGCATTTAATGAATAAATGGTAGATGTGGAGTCCCAGCCTGCTGTACTTCCCCCACACCTGTGGCCCTACCGGCATCTTCCACATACAGTCTCACAATCTTCCTTCCTCAGTACCCGAGTATTCCCCTACCTTACTCATTCAGGTCAAACACAAACCCTTCTCCATCAGGTCATCAGGACACCAAGAAGAAACCTAAATAGGCTCTCTCTTGTGTTTCTGAGGATGTATGAAGAGTGCCTTTAGGGAAGCCCCAGAGTCCCTCCTGTGTCTTGATGATAATGAGAGTCTCCTACCTCCCTTGATTTTCCCCACCTGCAGAGGGAAGGAATGGGGTTCAGAAAACAGCCAAAAGAATCCATGTACCTTATGGGTCTGACATGAAATAACCCTAGAGGTTCATGTGTTGAAGGTTTGGTTCCCAGTAGTTGACTATATTGGGGGCTTCTGGTGGGGGAACTTAGTTAGAGGAAGTGGCTCAGAATAGGGAGCAGGTCTTTGGAGGTTGTACCTTGTGGTCCCCTCCTCACTCTTTTCCAGTCTACTATGTGGTAAAGAGGTTGTCACTTCTGTAGCCTTAATGTTCTACCCAATTCCATAAAAGACAAACAAGCCCAGAATAGATCCCCTGAGACTGTGAGCCACAATAACTCCTTTTACGTTGGAGTCAATATACCAGGTATTTTGGATACAGCAACACAAAAATAAACTAGCATAGATACAGTTAAAAGTCATTACAATATTAAAAACAACAACAAAATAAACTGATATGATGATTAGTGCTGCCAACTTGACAGGATCTGGAATCATCTGGTAGACCTCTGCATATATCTGTGGGGGACCTTGATTACATCACCTGAAATGGGAAGGCCAGTCCACTGTGGGCAGCACCATTCCCTAGAAAGCTGGGCACTCTATGTGTGTGCAGTCAATGCTCTCTGATTCATTCCTGTAGATGTGCTGTCATCAGCTCCCTCAAGCTACTACCTCTGGCACATCTCCACTGTTATGAACTATGCCTTAGACCTGCAAGCCAGAGTAAACATTCACTTCCTTAAGTTAATATCAAGTCAAGATATTTTATTATAGCCACAAGAAAGGAAACTAAGATTGTTTGGGACTAGGATTAAAATAGAAATTATGACTCCAAAATATAAATAACATTCTAAACCAATGTACAAAGCTTTAGAATGCATGTTGGAAGACAGTGAACGTTTAGATGTACATCTCTACACTTAATCACCATCTATAGTATTTGCATTCAGCCTCATAAGGTAAACTAAGTTGTTGCTGCTAAGTATAAAGTATTTTCACGGAGTTATCTGCACATACTTCCTCCACCCCTCATCTCCCTCTGTGTGTGTGTGTGTGCGTGTGCACACAAACGGGGTCTGCATTCTAGGACAGGTTCAGTCCTCTGTACACTATATCTCCTTGGCCCAGGGAGAAAGATCCTCTCCATCTTTCTGCTAATGTGTTCTGCTAATCAGACCTGTCAGAGGCAATATCTTTGCCACCAAATAGATTTGCTTTAGAAAATCACTTAGGAAAAAAGCTGATCCTAGGAATCCACAGTATACACCAGAACAGCAGTTTCTGGTGACTGCACCAGACCTCTAACACGAGCACATAAATCAGCTGTATGCAAGTCTTCCTGGTCACTTGATTTACTTCTCCAACATCCATTGCGGAGAGCCAGAGCCAGATGCATGGTAATGTTCCCTGGCACTAGGTTGGTTGTATTTCTTTCCTATACCAGCTCTGATACATTTGTCATAGCCATTGTACTAACCCCAGCTCCCAGCTCATATGCACAGAGTGCCATCTGGGCTAAGGTGGTGTGTTGGATCTGGAAGGTTAACAGGGACCATAGTCCTCAAGCTTTCTGCACAGTGAAAGAAACTGTGCCGATGCACCAGTACCCCAACAAACGTGTGACTTAGCTTCCATATCATGAACCCAGGATTTGATTATGGGACAAAATTCTAATCTTTAAGATTATCCAGTTATTTAAGTGTTGATGCTGACTTACCATCCATGAGCCACACGGTGCTGGGGTAGGTGCTGCCAAGACTACAGCCTGCTCTCTCTGTACCATAATCAAAGCTTGGCTAGATTGTAGCCACACTTGTGCAGTGCAGATCAAGGGTCCTATTGTATGCTATCCTCTATGTTCAGGCAGCCTGCAGTGAGCCCTAAGCATGCATCTGAACTGCTGCCTTTGGTAGCAGCATCTGGACACTGGTTTCCACTGTCTGCATTTCCTGCTGCCACCCACAGATACTCTCCTTGGGGAAGCCTCCCAAGTTTCCCAGGGTTTGGATTCTTTTTGTCTCTCCCTGCAGTTGAATGAGGTCTTCCCTCCCCTGTGCCACATAATGGTAGTTCTCTGCAACATGGAGCCATAGACCCAGCCCTCGAGGAATATCAGCTTTGGGCTACTACAGATCAATATAATCTAATACATAACAAACACTAGGTGCTTCCAGGAAGACATGAGCTGGAGGGGTTTTTTAGGAATAGTAGCTAAGCTTAAACAATGAATGCAGGTGACACATGCATGTGGCCTGCATGAGTAGAGGATGACATGAGAGCAGACAGAGACTACAGTTAAATAGAATCCAAGCGTGTTGTTCAGGAATGAAGCAGACATGTCACCTCCAGAACAAGATGAAGAGGTAGGTCAGGAATGCATACCCACTTCTATCAACACCATGGGGTTCTTGCAGCTGGCCCTACAGGTAGACAAGTATCAATGTGTGATCAAATAGCAAACCCTTCTGACAGGATAAACCTGCTGCACAATAAAACAAGACTATTTGCCTGTGAGCCAGCACTACCTGTCCAGAACCTCCTCATGGACCGGACTTCTAGTGAACTGACCCCAACTGGGCTTTCAAGACCCTGTATTCTGACCTAGCCCTTGGCTGCAGGCACCAGGGCAACGTGCTGGCCTAAGTCTGAAGCTGCTCCAACCTGAGCTAATACAATCCTCCATACCGAATACTGCTCTCTGGCTCCGGTGCGCTCTCTGGGGCTCCCTGAGCCTCTTCTCCAATGTGCCGGGGCTATGACCCAAATCTCATTTAACTTTTAGGATGGCAAGCCATCCTCGTGTGTGTCAAACACCAGGCCCTATGCCAGGGATGCAAACACAAATGCAAACCAGGGCATAATGCTATCCCCAAGGATTGCAAGCTTGCTGCAGCAAGGATAATCATCTTTTCCTGTGAAGAATTCAGACACTACCAGCTTATGTGATATTTTCCACCTAATACCAACCAGCTTCCTGTTAAGGCTAGGATGGGTTCTGAATTAGAAATTGGCCACCCCACCCCCAACCCCAGTGTATTCCATGGCCACCATCTCAGTCCCTTTTGAAGCATCCCAAGAAATCCCCCTGGGGACATGTTAATCAGATTCTGGGCTTCTGGGACTCGGCAGAGTCTGGACTACAATTCCTCCTTGGCTAGGTCCCCTCTAAGATAATCCTCCTGGTTTTGGAGGGGGCTTTGTGGTCCAAGTGCAGGCTCAGCCTGGTTCTTGTTTTTTTAACAAGGAATTAGGAAAATACAAGAAATCTTCCGGAATCAATCTGCTTCACTGCAACAGCCAGCCTCAGCAGAATGACTGTTCCTATCAACACGGCAGAGGCGTGGGCCAGACAGCCCACGTTATCTGAGTCCCCCATCCCCGACTCACCTGAGCAGTGCTGCCCAGGTCCGGCTTCCTCAGACTCCCAGCCTGGAGAGCTCTGTCTCATCTCAGAGGCAGTGTGCAATGCGCTTTTCCGTGTAGCCCGGCAGCCGTCAAAACACTCTCCAGACTGCAGCATGAATCTAAATTTTGGGTCCTAGGCAGGGGCTTCCAGAGGTGCTTGGCACTGCTTGGCACAGGCAGTAAATGTCTCAGCTCCATTCAGACTGCTGACCTTGGCATGGGCGCTGTGTGGTACAACTCATCTTGCTGGTTCGAGGAAGCTTTAACTGTCTCTTCCCCGAGCTCATAACCCTCAAGTTGCAGGCTGAAACAATGTCCCATGATGCCACAATGCTCATGCCCCAAGCTACGCACAACCAGCCCCCCCCCCCCAAAGTGTGCCAGCTAAAGGGAAGGGAAGCCATCACTTTCACTTTAAGCAGAGTGGATCTGGGTGGAAGGCCGTTTATCTCCACCCCCCTCCGAACAGTATCAGTTAAGTCAATCACAGAACATCTTAAATGTGAAGATACTTTATTCTCCTGTTCTTCCATAAATTCCTGCCCATTAAAGCCATTAAACCCCCCCACACACACACACAAACAAACACACAAAAATAGCTCTACAGCCCCCCCCCCCTTACTGGTACAACATATTGTTCTGATTAACTTATCTGCTTAAAACTCCTTGTGGAAAGGATATAGTTGCCGGAGGAGACACGGCTATTTAAACCCTGTAGCCATTTCAGAGGTTAATAATACACACCAGGATAGGACTCTGTGGTTGGACCGTAAAGGGGTATGTGAGAAGAACAGAGTTGAGACTTCAGAGATCTGAGATCCTGGTATAGCAGTGATGTCATTGTACAGATGTCGGCATGATTTGGTTCCTGGCTAGTTGATGTGACAGTCCTAGCTAGTTAACAGCATCGTCAGTCCTGTATTTGGGGTTTGTTTGATTACATATCTACCCATAGCTTGCAAAGTCAATACACCACAGAAGAGAATCCTGAAGGCTGTTGGGGTTCAGAATCTCCACCCTTTCACTTAGCCCTGTAAGACCCTGCTTTAGTATCAACAGCCTCCGTGTCCCTATTGGTGAGACAGGAAACCGGGGCTTGGCATGGGTTGGTACAATCCCTGTAGGTAGTAAATAAGCTAATATGTGCAAAATCAGCCAGAAACCATGCTCAGTCCACTATGTGATCAATGAATACAGTGACTGCTGCTGTAGTCAATGGTTCTGATTCTATCGTGACTGTCTGTCTCATTCCCTGTCTTACAGGTGCTGGGTCTGCTCAACATCTGGCTGTAGTCAACCCTCTTTATCAATGGTCTATGTGCCTATGGGTTTAACCAACTGTGGTTTTCAAATACTAGGCTAGGGCATGGCACAGGTATAAAGAGCTTGCATTTGTAAAGCCCCGGGCTTAATATTCAGCGTTAAAAAAATAAAGGGAAGAAAATACTCCAAAACTAACTACACTGACATGAACCAGTCTTCTTCTCATGATTCCCTAGGCAATTATCATGTACACGGCTCCCCCGTTGTATCTAAAGGAACTTAAGCATCCATGACGCTCTGACTCCTGTTTCCTGTTGGTATCTCTTTATGTAAATCTCATAGTTTTAAAGTAATAATATTCTACTAAGGCTTTTGAGACAATGCCACACATCTGTGTCTAGCCAATCATAGTAGTTGGGAAGAGAGTCTCGCTGACGGACTGGTTGGCCAGTGGGGTGTCTATGAGGGATTTTTCTTATTTGGTTACTTGAGGTAGGAGGATCCACTGTGAATGTGAGCAGCACTATTTCATAGGCTAGATGGTCTAAAAATGAAAGAAGGAAGCTGAACATGCACACGTTCATTGTCTTTCTGCCCTTGACTCTCTCTTGGATATGATGTGATCAGCTCTCTGAAGCTCCTGACACAGTGACTTTCCTATCATGGTATATTTGGAATTTTAAGCTAAAACAAAAACTTTTGTCTCCTAAATTGCTTTTTGTCAGGGTATTTTATCACAGCAACAGAAATGAATCAATAGAGCCTTGTCTAAACAACATTCCACAAGCAGTTACTCAGGACTTACCGTATGCTCAGCTCGACACAGAATAGCATAGTCTTTGTGTTCACAATCTGTCTCGAGTGATGTTCCTTCTGGTGGGCATTTAAAACATGCTCGTGTTTGCAAGAGAGTACCAGCACCTAACTTTCCCTAGGTTATGGATCTGGTCAGTGTTCATTGTGGCTTGGAATGCAGATGTTAAACTCAACATTTTTGTCTTCTGTGGCATTAACTATCGGAGCTAAGGAATATTACACATAGACAGGAAATTGGAAAGAGAATTTTTTCCTGAAGTAAGCAAGCAATAGTCTTAACCCTTTCTCTCTGCAAATTTGACTATGGGGTCCAATGTTTCAATGCTATACTGATCTTAGGAAAACTTTTAAAGTGTATGTCTCCCATATACTTCTTGATAAATAGTTACAAATATATTCTACACTTAGTAGCAGCAGTGACGCTAACGAAATCAGAAATCAGTTTGTGTTACCTGTCACTTACAGAGGCCAGTAAAGCAAAGATGGAATTGACCTTGAAATGTCACTATGCAGTCAGTTGGCAGCCCAAGAAGACAACTGATTAGTGTCCTTGACACCTGTTTTCATCCTATCTCCTGCAGGCAGGTTGTGTAGGAAGAATGGGGGTTCATCTTTGTTCTCTTTAATTCTGCTTCAATATTTCTCTTTTTTCTTTTTTATTAGATATTTTATTTACATTTCAGGTGTTATCTCCTTACCTCATTTCCCCCACCCCGCCCAGAAACCCCCTATCCCATCCCCACTCCTTCTGCTCACCTCCCCACCCTAAAATTCCCCCACACTGGGCGTCCAGCCATCATGGAAACAAGGATCTCTTCTTTCACCTATGCGGGACAAGGCCATCCTCCCCTACATTACAGCTGGAGTCATGGGTCCCTCCCTATGTGCTCTCAGGCTGGTTGTTTAGACCCTGGGAGCTCTGGTTGGTTGGTATTGTTGCTCTCCTCATGGGGCTGCAAACCCTTTCAGCTCCTTAAGCGCCTTCTTTCTAACTCCTCCATTGGGAACCTCTTGATCAGTTCAATGGTTAGCTGTGAGCATCAGCCTCTGAATATGTCAGACTCTGGTAGACCTCTAAGGAGACAGCTATATCAGGCTCTTGTCAGCATGCACTTCCTGACATCCACATCAGTGTCTGCCTTTGGTGACTGCACATGAAATGGATACCCAGGTGGAATGGTCTCCAGATAGCCCCTCCTTCAGTTTCTGTCCCACATTTTGTCTTTATATTTGCTCCCTTGAGTATTTTGTTACTCCTTCTAAGAAGGACTAAAGCACTCACACTTGGTCTTCCTTCTTCATGCTCTTCATGTGGTCTGTGAGTTGAATCTTGGCTATATCAAGCTTTTGGGTTAATATCTACTTATCAGTGAGTGCATACCATGTGTGTTCTTTTGTGTTTGGGTTACCTCACTCAGGATGATGTTTTCTAGTTCCATCTATTTACCTAAGAATTTCTCGAATTCATTGTTTTTAATAGCTGAATAATACTCCATTGTATAAATGTACCCCATTTTTTTTTGTATCCATTCCTCTGTTGAAGGACATCTGAGTTCTTTCCAGCTTCTGGCTATTATAAATAAGGCTACTATGAACATAGTGGAGCATATGTCCTTGTTATATGTTGGAGTATCTTCTGGGTATATGCCCAGGAGTGGTATAGCTGGGTCCTCAGGTAATGCTATGTCCAATTTTCTGAGGAACCACCAGACTGATTTCCAGAGTGGTTGTACTATCTTGCAATCCCACTAACAATGGAGGAGTGTTCCTCTTTCTCTGCATCCTCGCCAGCATCTACTATCACCTGAGTTTTTAATCATAGCCATTCTGACTGCTGTGAGGTGGAATCTCAGGGTTGTTTTGATTTGCATTTCCCTGATGACTAAGGATGCTGAACATTTCATTAGGTGCTTCTCAGCCATTCGAGTTTCCTCCGTTGAGAATTCTTTGTTTAGCTCTGTACTTTATTTTTAATAGGATTATTTGGTTGTCTGGAGTCTAATTTCTTGAGTTCTTTGTATATATTGGATATCAGCCCTCTATGGGATGTAGGATTGGTAAAGATCTTTTCCCAACCTGTTGGTTGCCGTTTTGTCTTGTTGACAGTGTCCTTTTCCTTACAGAAACTTTGCAATTTTATGAGGTCCCATTTGTCAATTCTTGACTTTAGAGCATAAGCCATTAGTGTTCTGTTCAGGAACTTTCCCCCTGTGCCCAAGTATTCAAGGTTCTTCCCCACTTTCTCTTCTATTAGTTTCAGTGTACCTGGTTTTATGTGAAGGTCCTTTATCCACTTGAACTTGAGCTTTTTACAAGGAGATAAGAATGGATTGATTTGCATTCTTCTACATGTTGTCCTCCAGTTGAACCAGCACCATTTGTTGAAAATGATGTCCTTTTTCCACTGGACAGGTTCAGTTTCAGCTTCTTTGTCAAAGATCAATTGACCATAGGTGTGTGTGTTCATTTCTGGGTCTTCAATTCTATTCCATTCATCATCTTCCTGCCTGTCTCTGTACCAATACCATGCAGGTTGGGTTTTTTTCTTTTTTTCACTATATCACTATTGCTCTGTAGTATAGCTTGAGGTCAGGGATAGTGATTCCTCCAGAAGTTCTTTTATTGTTGAGAGTAGTTTTTGCTATCCTGAGTTTTTTGTTATTCCAAATGAATGTGAGAATTTCTCTTTCTAACTCTGTGAACAATTGAGTTGGAATTTTAGTGGGGATTGCATTGAATCTGTAGATTGCTTTTGGAAAGATGGCCATTTTTACTGTATTAATCTTGCCAATCCATGAGCATGGGAGATCTTTCCATCTTCTGAGATCTTTGATTTCTTTCTTCAGAGTCTTGAAGTTCTTGTCATACAGATCTTTTACTTGCTTGGTTAGATTCACACCAAGGTATGTTATATTTTTTTGTGACTATTGTGAAGGGTGTCATTTCCCTAATTTCTTTCTCAGCCTGTTTATCTTTTGAGTATAGGAAGGCTACTGATTTGTTTGAGTTGATTTTATATCCAGCCACATTGCTGAAGTTGTTTATCAGGTTTAGGAGTTCTCTGGTGGAAGTTTTGGGGTCACTTAAACATACTATCATATCATCTGCAAATAGTGATATTTTGACTTCTTCTTTTCCTATTTGTATCCCTTTGACTTCTTTGTGTTGCTAATTGCACTAGCTAGGACTTCTAGTACTGTATTGAATAGGTAGGGAAAGAGTGGGCAGCTTTGTCTAGACCCTGATTTTAGTGGGATTGCTTCAAGTTTCTCTCCATTTAGTTTGATCTTGGCTACTGGTTTGCTGTATATTGCTTTTACTATGTTTAGGTATGGGTCTTGAATTTTAGTGGGATTTCTTCAAGTTTCTCTCCATTTAGTTTGATGTTGGCTACTGGTTTGCTGTATATTGCTTTTACTATGTTTAGGTATGGGTCTTGAATTTTTGATCTTTCCAAGACTTTTACTATGAAGGGATGTTGAATTTGGTCAAATGCTTTCTCAGCATCTAGTGAGATGATCATGTGGTTTTCTTTTCCTTTGAGTTTGTTTATATAGTGGATTACATTGATGGATTTCCAAAAATTGAACCATCCCTGCATTCCTGGAATAAAGTCTACTTGATCCTGATGGATGATTGTTTTGATGTGTTCTTGGATTCCATTTGCAAGAATTTTATTGAGTATTTTCGCATTGATATTAATAAGGGAGACTGGTCTGAAGTTCTCTTTCTTTGTTGGGTTTTGTGAGGTTTAGGTATGAGTGTGATTGTAGCTTCATAAAACAAATTGGGTAGTGTTCATTCTGTTTTTATTTTGTGAAATAGTTTGAAGAGAATTGGTATTAGGTCTTCCTTGAAGGTCTGATAGAATTCTGCACTAAAACCATCTGGTCCTGAGCTTTTTTTGGTGGGGAGACTTTTAATGACTGTTGCTATTTCTTTAAGGGTTATGGGACTGTTTAATCTGCTCCTGATTTAACTTTGGTACCTCTTATCTGTCTAGAAAGTTATCCATTTCATCCAGATTTTCCAGTTTTGTTGAATATAAGCTTTTGTAGTAGGATCTGATGATTTTTTGAATTTCCTCAATTTCTGTTGTTTGTCTCCCTTTTCAGTTCTGATTTTATTAATTTGGATACTGTCTCTGTGCCCTCTGGTTAGTCTGGCTAAGGATTTATTCATCTTGTTGATTTTCTCAAAGAATCAGCTCCTGGTTTTGTTGATATTTTGTATAGTTCTTTTTTATTCTACTTGGTTGATTTCAGCCATGAGTTTGATTATTTCCTGCCATCTACTTCTCTTGAGTGTATTTACTTCTTTTTGTTCTAGAGCTTTCAAGTGTTTTTTCAGGTTGCTAGTGTGTGCTCTCTTCAGTGTCTTTTTGTAGACACTTAGAGCTATAAGTTTTCCCCTTAGTACTGCTTTCATTGTGTCTCATAAGTTTTGGTATCACAAGCCTTCATCTTCATTAAATTCTAAAAAGTCTTTAATTTTTTTCATTATTTCTTCCTTGACCAAGTCATCTTTGAGTAGAGTGTTGTTCAGTTTCCACGTATATATGGGCTTTCCATTGTTTTTGTTATTATTGAAGACTAGCTTTAGTCCATGGTGATCTTATAGGATGCAAGGGATTATTTCAGTATTTTTGTATCTCTTGAGGCCTGCTTTGTGACCATTTATATGGTCTATTTTGGAGAAGGTAGCATGAGGTGCTGAGAAAATGGTATATTCTTTTGTTTTAGGATGAAATTTTCTATAGATATTCCTTATATTCATTTGGTTCATAACTTCAGTTAATTCCACTGTGTCTCTGTTTAGTTTCTGTTTCCATGATCTATCCATTGCTGAGAGTGGGGTGTTGAAATCCCCCACTATTATTGTGTGAGGTGCAATGTGTGCTTTGAGTTTTAGTAAGTTTCTTTTATGAATGTGGGTGCCCTTGCATTTGGAGCATAGATTTTCAGAATTGAGAGTTCATTTGGTAGATTTTTTTCATTTGCCTAGTATATAGTGTCCTTCCTTATCTTTTTTGATAACTTTTGGTTAAACTCGATTGTATTCAAAATTAGAATGGCTACTCCAGCTTGTTTCTTGGGACCATTTACTTGGAAAATTGTTTTCCAGCCCTTTACTCTGAGGTATTGTCTGTCTTTGCCACTGAGGTTTGTTTCCTATATGCAGCAAAATTTTGGGTCCTGTTTATGTATCTAGTCTGTTAGTCTATGTCTTTTTATTAGGGAATTGAGTCCATTGACATTAAGAGATATTAAGGAAAAGTGATTGTTTCTTTCTGTTATTTTAGTTATTAGAGGTGTAATTATGTTTGTGTAGCTATCTTCTTTTGGGTTTGTTCGAAGATTACTTTCTTGCTTTTTCTATGTTGTAGTTTCTCTCCTTGTGTTGAAGTTTTCCATCTATTATCCTTTGCAGTGCTGAATCTGTGGGAAGATATTGTGTAAATTTGGTTATGTCATAGAATATCTTGGTTTCTCCATCTATAGTGATTGAGAGTTTTGCTGGGCTAGCATTTGTGTTCTCTTTGGGTCTGTATGGTATCAGTCCAGGATCTTGTGGCTTTTATAGTCTCTGGTGAGAAGTCTGGTGTAATTCTTACAGGTCTGCCTTTATATGTTACTTTATCTTTGTCCCTTACTGCTTTTAGTATTTTTTCTTTGTTTTGTGCATTTGATGTTTTGATTATTATGTGATGGGAGGAATTTCTTTTCTGGTCTAGTCTATTTGGAGTTCTGTAGGCTTCTTGTATGTTTATAGGCATCTCTTTCTTTAGGTTAGGAAAGTTTTCCTTTATAATTTTGTTGAAGATATTTACTGGCCCTTTAAGTTGGGAATCCTCACTCTCATCTATACCTATTATCCTTATGTTTGGTCTTCTCATTGTGTCCTGGATTTCCTGGATGTTTTGGGTTAGGAGTTTTTTGCATTTTGCATTTTCTTTGACAGTTTTGTCAATGTTTTCCATGGTATCTTCTGCACATGAGATTCTCTCTTCTATCTCTTGTATTCTTTTGGTGATGCTTGCATCTATGACTCCTAATTTCTTTCCTAGGTTTTCTATCTCCAGGGTAGTCTCCCTTTAAGATTTCTTTATTGTTTCTACTTCCATTTTTAGATCCTGGATGATTTTGTTTAATTCCTTCACCAGTTTGGTTGTGTTTTCTTGCAATTCTTTAAGGGGTTTTTGTGTTCTCTCTTTAAGGGCTTCTACCTGTTTATCTGTGTTCTCTTGAATTTCTTTCAGGGAGTTATCTATGTCCTTTTTAAAGTCCTCTATCATCCTCATGAGAAGTGATTTTAAATCTGAATCCCACTTTTCCAGTGTGATGGGGTGTCCAGGTCTTGCTATGGTAGGAGAACTGGGTTCTGATGATGCCAGGTAACTTTGGTTTCTGTTGTTTATATTCTTGCACTTGTAGTGCTACCTGCACTCACTGTCTCTGACTGGAGACTGTCTTTCCAGTTATCTTGCTTGTGTTAAAATTCTTCAGAGTCCAGATGTCTCTGTGATCCTGTGATCCTGAGCTCCTGGGTTGAAGAGCTCCTGGGACTCAGGCTTCCTCTGGGATCCTGAAATCCTGCTGCTCTGAGTGCAGTGGTTCCTCAGCTGCTCTGGGTGCAGTGGTTCCACCACTGCTCTAAGATGGTTCAGGGTATGGTGTCTTCACATGAGCCTCAATATTTCTGAACAAGTATGCATCCAGTCAATTCTTTGGTGCAGGAAAGGTGACAAGTACTGGTCCATCAAGGTTCTGGCCTATCAGGGTTTTGGTCCATCACAGAATGCTTAGCAATATCCCTGGTTTCTACTCACTTAATTCCAGTGCCATCCTCAGTTGAGACAGTAACATGTCTCTGGGGGATTCCACCTCACTTGAGAATAGCCTTACTAGTTTAGCTAATGGGTCAGGTTGATGTTCAGAAAACAATAGTTATTGAGACAATTTCAAATCATGACAAAACATTCAAATCACGATTAAAAATTATGTATCATAAGTTTCAGTGATGTGGAGCTTTGTTTCCTCAATCTCGTTCTCTATAAGAGCAGATGACAAAGGTGTCCATATATTCAAATGGCTACCAAATCAAATGGGTATGTGGGCCACTTGTTTAAACTTAGGGTCTGAAGTGGCCCTAATTTCTGCCCATACAGAAGTGGACTAGTAAGTTGAAAGCTTTCTAAAAGAACCAATAAACATTGATAGATATCATGCCCAGTCATCTACTGGCACATTGATTTAACTATCTCTAAAATGCCATGGTCACAACTCAGATGAAATATTTATTCATTTAGGAACTATTCAGCCATAGTGTGACAGACTAACAATATGACACTGAGCAAAGTTGGCATGATCTCATGGAGCAGGCAGTCTAAGGAATAACATATACTAACTAGTAGTAAGGAGGATATTACAGGGGGGCAAGATGCCTCTGGGCTCTTCGGTGGAAGCTCCTGTTTTTAGAAGAAAACCATATTACATTTATTTGTCTGTGTAGATGTACCCATGCAGATACACATGGTACAGTGTGAGTATGGATGTCAGAGGCCAGCTTTCTGGGGTTGCTACTCTCCTTCAACTGTGTTAGTTCTGGGGTTCATCTCAAGTTGTCAGGCTTGATGGTGACTTAACCCAAGAAGCCTCCTGTCACTCCTATTCTAGATTAGGGATGTGTTTATATTGATTTTTAACAAGACTGTAAGTGTGTGTGTGTGTGTGTGTGTAAGAGACACATATCACAGCATCACAGCATGTACATGGATGCTAGAAAAAGGGTTTGTGGAGTTGCCCTCTCCTTCCACCTTTATGGGCATTCTGGGAATCAAATCCACATTGTCAGGCTTGTGCAGCAAGTATTTTATCCCCTGAGCTTCTCACTGGCTCTGGATTATAAGATTATTGATGTTCCTTCCAGTAAAAGAGGTCTAGTTCACTTTTGGGTGTGGATTGACTTTAAGGATGCATCTCCAGCAGGATGAAGGTGTGCCCTATGACTCGCAGCTCTGGCTCTATTTTTTGAAGATCTTTCTATCTTGGAGCTGAGCCACCACACTATAAGGAGGTTCAGGTCATGTGGCTTGGCTGTGTATATGTGTCCCAGCTGATTGCCATAGCTGAGGTCCTGGTCAGTGATGACATCAACTTACATCCGTAAGTAAGAGAGCTTTGAGACAGCTTCTGCTTCTAGATTGGCTGCCTGAGCCTATACGAGGCAGAGAGAAGCAAGTTCCACCAAGCTCCAGTCAGATTACACATGTGTGAGTAAAGTAAACACTGTCATTGTTTTAAATCACTGAACTTTGGGGTAGCATATTATGCAGAGGAATAACTAACAATATCATGCATGTGGAATTTTTTAAAAAGAAGCTATATTGCACTGGGCACATCAAGCGCTTTCTGAGTAACTAGGAGCAGGAGAGGAATTCCACAAGCCAGTCTGAGGAGCTCCACATCAAAACAGGAGTGCATGTGCCAAGGAATATTAGCCAAGCAAAGGGGTGAGGGTGACAGTGTAGGGGTAAAGGAGACAGTGCAGGGATGGGATGATAGTGCAGGGGTGAGAGTGACAGTCCAGGGGTGAGGGTGACAGTGTAGGGGTGAGGGAGACAGTACAGAGGTGGAGGTGACAGTGCAGGGGTGGGAGTGACAGTGCAGGGGTGGGAGTGACAGTGCAGGGGTGGGAGTGACAGTGCAGGGGTGGGAGTGACAGTGCAGGGGTGGGAGTGACAGTGCAGGGGTGGGGGTGACAGTGTAAGGGTGAGGGAAACAGTACAGAGGTGGAGGTAACAATGCAGGGGTAGGGGTGATAGTGTAGGGGTGAAGGAGACAGTGCAGGGATGGGGATAGTGCAGGGGTGAGAGTGACAGTGCAGGGGTGGGGGTGACAGTGTAGGGATGATGGAGACAGTACAGAGGTGGAGGTGGCAGTGCAGGGGTGGGGGTGACAGTACAGGGCTTGGGGGGTTAGCGCAGGGGTGGGAGATGATAGTGCTGGGGTGGGGGATAACAGTGCAGGGTTGGGGTGACAATGCAGGGGTGAAGGTGACAGTGGGGGGGGAGACAGTGCAGGGGTGGGGGTGACAGTGCAGGAGTGGGAGTGACAGTGCAAGGGTGAGGGATAATAGTGCGGGGGGGGGGGGGGGGAGGACAGACAGTGCCGGGGTGAGGAAACAGTGCAGGGATGGGGATGACAGTGCAGGGGGTGGGGGTGACAGTGCAGGGGTGAAGGTGTCAGTGCAGGGGTGATGGATGATAGTGCAAAAGTGAGGCATGACAGTGCAGGAAGTAGGGATTGAGGATACAGCACTGACCGCCAGATCTATGAGGTCTGAGCATGTCCCTCTGGCCAGCCCACAGAGAACAGGACTAGAATGGGAGCATGAATTCAAGTGTGTGACTCAGAGGCATCTCACACTCTCAGTGCTGTCCCAGCACTAGCTAGCTCTGAGGCCTGGTCATCACCCATCACTCATTGGGTAATCACTTCCCACTACAGTTCCAGCAACCAATGACTCGTTTTCCATCTCTATGGACTTCCCAGTGCTGGGCAGTATTTGCAGTTAAATCACAGTTGGGTAGCCTTTTGTGATCAGCTTTTCTTCCCCCCTTAGAGTGATGTCTTCCACGATTACTCTAATAGTGGAATCCTATCATACCTTATTTGTTTTAATTTCTGAATAATACTATCCCATTGTGTGGGTAAGCCACATCGTTTACTCATTCAGTCTTCTGTGGTGGCTTGGCAGGATCTGTGAGCCAGCGGTCCAAACTGGTGCTCTGTAACTGGTGGAGCAGAAGGATCAAGTGATGGAATGGTCAACATCCTGTCAGTGTCTGAGGGTCAGATCCCTGAGTACCCTGGAAAAAGGCAAGTTTTCTTCTGACATGCAGCCTGCTTCCATTTAAATGAAATTATGATATAGGTAAAAAAGGTAAGGCAGCCTCTATAACAACCTAATCTCATGGCCTTTGACATAGCCTCGTGACTTCAGTTTCCTTGTGTATAGACAATAGCCATTCTGCAGTGACCTAAATGACTTCATCCCTTACCCCACCTTCCCAGTTCACTCAATAAAACATTAGCCCGAGTTGAAAGGTCTAAGGCCTAGGGAGGCCTTGGGGTTGTTAGCTCTGGGTCAGGTGGTTCCTGGGTGGGGTTACTACCTTTACAGAGATCATTGAGAGTGCAAGTCCATGCTGCCTGTGAGGACAGCCTGCAGCAGTTACAGTATCTGCTGTTTATGCTTCCCTGCCTCCAAAAATGTGATGAATAAATTTGATATCTTGTCTGCTCTGTCAGTGGTAATGATGCCGTAAACTCCCGAGCCGAGTTTGTTCTCGCTGAAAAATGGAAGGTAACTGTCCTTCCTTTTGCAAATGCTATTTATCCATCACCAATTCTCTTCAGAAGGCAAAATAATTCCCCAGACAAAGGAAATGAAACAGCTCTAAAACTGAGTGTTGTAAACTCCAAAGCACCATAAACTACAAATGTGCACAGGCAGACACAGCCAGGAGGAGAGTGAGCCAGTGGTACCATACAGTGGCTCTCAGGCTCTTGACTCCATCTTTCATTTCTTTCTCCAGTTTCTAGGTGAATTCAATAGCATGAGGCACAAAAGGTCAAAGAAGCATTCCCCATGCATGGTAACTACTACAGATGCAAATGACTCGTGTGACATTGAGGCTGCCCCGTGCAAACATAAGGTGAGCCCCCAGAGTGCTTTCCAGGAAGCAGCTATTCCAAGCACTCAGTGTGACCTTTATCCTTCCTCTCCAATAACTCATCTAAGAATGGGTTACGGAAAAGACCCTGCAAACCTGGGCCCTGTGGTATGAAGGACTGGAGCTCTGTGTCATTACTAGCAGGGAGCAAGTGAAGGAAGGTATTCTTGAGAGAAACAGGAGGATGCAGATGAGGGTGTTCAGACTGAAGTCTGTCCTTGACAGGAACTGCTTTCCTCTGCCGCTTCACTCCTCAATCAACCTTCACGGTCTCTTCAAATGCTTGCACAAGCATCCATATGTCTGTTAGTTCAGGGTAGTCTTTTAAGAGGCACAGGAAGTGCCTCTTTCTCCGGGGTTCCCAGACAGCTTCAGGAGAGAGGAGCAAACACCTATGAGTATTTCATAAAGAAGTTATGTGGCAAAGCAAAGACATCCCGGAATGTCAGGGAGAGCTCCTAGCCAAAAGATTTCATTTCTTCCCTGGATGAGTTGTTTTCTTTTCTGGCAACTTCCAATCTGGTCAGATGTAGATTTAAAGTCAAACCAAAACAGTAAACACAGGCCAAATGTGCAGGACCAGGTACCTGATGGATTACTCTGTAACACCTCACAAGAACCAGGCAGTTGTTAGTTGTTATGTATGTGCTCTAGATAGGCACGATGTAATGAAGAGTTAGAGGTTCCAAGCAAATGGCCCCATGTTTCACAGCGACATCTGAGGACTAGAATGGACACTCCAGTCATCTGTCAGAGATGTCAGAGTTACCCTGACCGGTAACTGCATAGGTTGACCGGTTGACTGACAGTTTAGGCATTCCGTATTTTTTTTTTTTTTGTATAATCTACTTTTAAATGAATTTCCTCTTAGTTTGGATCTTAATTAGATCATAATTATTGGCTTAATGTGCTTTCTCGTTTCCTGTTCTGAATTGGAAGTGGAAGCAAATCATGAAGGCTTTGCGATTGTACTGTATGCCTTGCAATTTTCTATTATCCAGATAACGTCAATATTTTTAATTGCTCAAATCAACATCAAAATGACTGGGTAGTACCTGGAGAAATGGCTCAGCAATTGAAAGTGTTGCCTGCGCCTGTAGAGGACCTAAGTTTAGTTTTGAGCACCCACACTGGGTAGCTTACACCCGCCTGTAAACTCCAGCTCCACACTCTCTTCCAGCCTACTGGTAACAGAAGCACAAACCTCTACACATACACACATAACTAAAAATAAGTCTTCAAAATGACTTGTCTGGGTTTGGGGTATGTGCTATATCCCGTGTCCTGTTACCTTTGGTATCATTTGTACTTTTAGAGAATAACTCTCAAAATTGCCTTTCAACCTCCTCCAGCTTAAGGAAACCAGGCCTTTTTTTTTCTTCACAGTTGAAGGGTCTATGATGAAGAAATTGTGGCAGTGGGAGAGGTTCTTGGCTGCAACAGCAAAAGAATGAGGAAGCTGTCATATCACGTCTTCAGTCAAGAAGCAGAGAACAAGTTGATGCTGGTGCTCAGACTCTCTCTCTCTCTCTCTCTCTCTCTCTCTCTCTCTCTCTCTCTCTCTTTAGGCCAGGACTCCATCCCCTAGGATGGTGGCATCCATGTTCAGGTGAATCTTCCCTTCTCAATTAAATCTCTCTGGAAAACCCTCACAGGCACTCCTAAGGTATGTCTCCTAGATGATTCTAAATCCCGTCAAATTGATACTGAAGAATAGCCCGTCTTTTGTTAACTTGGGATATGTCGCTTTAAATCAGGCTCACCTCATGTTATAATATGCAAATGGTCAGTCTCTGAAAAGTCCCCAAGTCTTTACAGTTCTAACATTGTTCAGAAGGTTAGAATCTCCACCAAGGCTCAGTTTCTTGCCTATGAGCTCCTATAAAATAAAAGGTATAAGATTAGCCATAGACAAATTACAAAGTAGTGTTCTCCAATGGCACATATTAAACATCACATTTCCAAATGAGAGGAATAAAGGACACAGAAATAAAACCAAAAGGAGACTGAAACCCAGCAGGATGAGTGTGAACTCCCTCAGTTCTGTGTACAGCATCTGGGGCTTGAAACAGCACCCCCGGGTTCTATCAGCATGGGGAGCCTGTTGTGCATGTGATCTCTCTATTGCAATGGGTCTACTCTGTGCTGTGGCTTTATTCAATAACCATCCCATGGTCCTGACATTCCCCACATCCTGGGGTCCACCATAGCTTAAGAGTCATCTGCACAGCTGTGCTCACTGGTCTCTTGGGATGTCTGACCCAGCCACACATTGCCTGATCTCAGGAGCTTTATGAAATCTTGATGGAAGCCTTTTCTTATTTTAGATATGACCAGGAGCAGTGGAAAATAACAATGCCATCGTCTGCATATTATATTAAAACTTTATCTACCAAACAATTTTGTCCACCAAATAGCATTGTCTACAACATTTAATCACCCTCACTTATGTTTTCAGGACACAGACAGAGAACAACCAATATTTCTTGTTTTCTTGGTTTTCTATTTGTTTTGCTAGAACGTAACATAACTGGACTCTTTCCCCGACACATTATTTACCCACTTGACCCAGAACCCTGTCAGTGTGATCTTTGTTGTTTCTATTGCCATTCTTGTCTTCCACATCCTGCCAGAATCTCTCCTTAAGCTCTGCTCACAGTTTTCTCTATCCTTTATCTCTGTTCAAACTCTCCCATATTCCTTCCCAAAATGCATTCCAAAGGCCTATAAACCACATGGTCAGGCTTATCTGAGCAATGGCCTCAGTTTTGGGGACCAATTTTCTGTGGCAAGTACCTGACAAAAGCAGCTTAGGGAAAGATGTGTTTATTTTGGCTCGAAGTTCAAGGATGTAGCTCATCATGGTAGCAGGAGACAGTTGGTCACATGATACCCACAGTCAGGATGTGGAGGGATGAATGCTGGTACTCATCTTACTTTCTTTCTCTTTTGTGTTCAGTTTAGGTTCCCAGCCCATAAGATGCTGCTGCTCCCACTCAAGGCAGCTCTTACCTCCCATTATACTACTCTGAAAGCACCATCATAGACGCATCAAGAAGTGTGTTTCCTAGGCGACCCTAAATCTTCTCAATATGACAATCAAGACCATCTATCACGCCGATCTTGTAGATAGACTTATTCTTTTCAAGAAGCCAAGATTCACTTGTCCCTTTTTCTTTGTGAGATAAAGTCTTGGCTATGTAGTCTATGACAACCTGGAACTTCTGACATTCTTGATTGTTGGAGTAAGGGAAGGATTTGAATCTCCTATGTAAATATGTTCCTTCTCAGAACAGAAACATGGACTTTGTAGTGTGTGACTGTCCTTTCAGCTGGAAAGGGCAGCTACAGATACAGGGCAACTACCTCCAAGTGATTATATAAAGTCACTCCAACCCCCCAATACATATACACTTGTTTGAGTTCGTATGTAAGATGTTTGGCTTACTACTTCTATTATATTTTATTTTTCTTCTTTTGTCTAAAGATTAAAATGTATTTGTAAAAATTGACACTAGACACATGTATACTTTCTACCCTTACTTCCCTGACAAGATCAGCTCTATGCCCATTGCTCTCACATCACAGTTGGATAGATATCATGAGAGACTGGTGCCGTATGAGTCAGATACTGGTCCTGAGTATCCAGTTCACACCAGTCACTTAACTCCCAAGAGTCTGCCATCAGCAGGAAGTCAACTCTGATCTAGCCAGCAACAATCTCTCCTTGCTTCCCCCACAACAGCACTGATGTAGAATAGTTTGACTGTTTCTGGGTGAAACCTTCATGACTGGGCAAAAACTCCATGGCCCAACCCACTCCCCTCTCTCTTCCTGATAACCCCAGGGTCTCATTCCTTTGTGTGTGTATTCATTTACTGCTAAGCTTTGTCCAGTAGTGTTTAAATTTCAGGGTCACAGTTCATACAAAGCCCTCAGTCTGTTCAGTGGAACATAGGTGTAGACTGAGTCCTTTGGTAGCAACTATGAAGCTATCTTTTTCTTGTCTTTGTTCTACCCTCTAAACCCTATCCTGGACCTAAATGATTAACAAGTTTTAATTGTTAAACCAATAACCATGTACCTATGTGAAGGGACTCAAGTAAACTAAGTTACTAATTAAAGACTGACACAGATACAGGGAAAGGGATCTCTTAGGAGCCAGCATTTCTTCTTTTCTACCAGCATTAAAAAAAAATAATATCTATCTGCTGAACATGGGAGTTGCCTCCCTCATTCTATTATTTGCAAGCATCTCTCTTCTCCTATTATGCCCACAGGAGCTGCTCCCAAGCCTAGGTCTGTGCTCAATGTGATTTCGTGGCCTTCTCAAACCCTAGGATGCCTCTCCAGGGGCTGACTCCAAGCAACATCCCTCCCCTGTTCCAGAGATCAAATGCAGATAGCCCAGGCTGCACTAGGCTATGCTCTGCTTCTCTTGCAGGCAGCAGTTTGAAAGCTGATAGCTCAGTCATATTAGGGTCTAGGGTGGTTTTTCTCTTCTTTAATTATTTTGGTCACACTGCATATGCTCCGACTCGTGTTACACACAGACCTCTGATGACCGACCAGTCAGAGGCATTCATACAAACCTTAATTACCTTTCGAAATAACATCAGGCCAAGTCCAGTTTTCAGAAGACATCTCAGTGTGCATTTCAGCTTCAATTACTATGTGGGTTCAATTTCAGCAGGCAGTTTTGCAAATCAATGTGGTTCAGTTGAGTTTGGGTTCATGGTTCGGGTCAGGTCAAGACCCTTGAAGCATTCCTAGATAAGGCGGGTGATATTAATTTCTTACAATAATAATGATGAAGACAGACATGAAAATAACCCTTTGTCTGCAACCCCTTAGTCCTTGCAAAAGCACAGATGAAAGATATCTGAGAGATTTTCCTAGCTCAGCACATGGCTGGAGCTTCTGTGGACATGAGGGCCCATGTGTGTCAATGTCTCCTGGTCTATGATGAAGCTCATGTAACATCTCTCTAGAAAGACCCATAGTGTTGTATTTGCACAAATTATTTCAGTGGGTTTACCTGAAAAGATAGACTCATGTGACAAAGCTAAAATGTACTTCAATAGATGATAAGATGCTTTGGGTATTTATTTTGTTTTTATGACAAATTTATTAACACAAGAGAGGATTCTTAATAAATATTAATAAATATCAATAAATATGGAGAATATTGTGCCCATTTGTATCATCGTTCTGAGCTGCCAACTCAGGTCAATGAAGGCTCTACACACTGAGAAAGAATACTTTGATCCCTCAGAGAGTAGACCTCTCCAAGAATGCTCTCCAGCCCTCCACCACCACTTCCTCCCTTCTTGTCTGTGTTTATTTAAACCACAGAGCCCTGCTAATGCCTGCTTGGAAGCTGCTCCTCACACATGGCTCACACCTCCTGGAAAGCTTCCCTTCTGCAGGGACAACATTGCCTTCTTCCCTTTTCCCATCTTACCCATGCTCCAGAATGTAGGTCTTCTTGTCTCTCCTTGTTTCTCCTTTCCCATTCCTTGTGATAAACGCTCACAAAATGAAACTAGGAGTCAAAAGTTCCTGGAGTGAAAAGAGGGATGGAACAAGAAAGGAAGGATAAATGATTCTCACTGGTAAAAAGTGAAGAAAAGTTGAAGATACTGTCTCATAATAGGAACCACAGATCAAGTTGGGCTGGAGCACAGCTGCAGCCAGGGTGGCCGGGACAGAAGCTGCTCAATGAATAGACCTAATGAAAGTTATAAAAGAGATGGCAGCTCTACAGATTCATGGGTGGTAGAGGCTACGTGTGGCACCAAAGAGGGGTCATAAAAATGTTAAATAGAAAGTTGGTTTGTAGTGTTCTTATGATGTCATTGTCTGGTTTTTGGTTTCCAAGTAATATTGAATTCTTTGAATGAACTGGAAAATATTACTTCCTCTTCCATGCTTTAATTTGTCTTTGGATGAGGATAAAGAGAGTTGGCATGAAATACTCCTTAACTGTTTGGTTAGATTCAGAGAAACTATCTGGTGTGTGTGTGTGTGTGTGTGTGTGTGTGTGTGTGTGTGTGTGTGTGTGTGTGTGTGCTTGTGCGCGCGCGCGTGCGCGCTCCGTATTTTTTCATTGAGATAGAGTTTCATACAGTTTCAACTGATATTGAACTAGGTTTTATGCATGCTATGGATGGTACCTAGGGCTTTGCACTTGCTGGGCAAGCGTTCTGACAAGTACTTCATTAACATATCCCCAGCACTGTGTGTTAGCCTACTAACCAGTTACAAGTTTACTCAGATTTCAGTTTCTTTTTAAGGTTATTGTTTTTTGTTGGTTTGCATATCTGTCCTCTTTCTTCAAGCCTGCTCTCAGAGTTACAGCTCTTTCTAGAAAGCAAGACATTGCTGTCTGTTTTTCTCCCTCCCCTTTGTGCAGATGTTGACTCTTTCCTCCATGTTCATTCTCCTCTCTGCACTTTCACACACTTGCTTTCAGTGTTTGAGATCTTTCTTAGCCAAGCACATTAAGTCATTAACAGCTGTGATTGCCTGGGTTCTGTTCTATCTGGGCACCATTAAATTTTGATATAATTTTTTTGTTTTATTTGTTCAGACTAATGTCTACTTTCCCTGTGATTACTTCCCCAAACCCTAAAAGTGCTTTTTGACTTTTCCATCACAGAGAGTATCCAAGTTTCTTTCCACTACTGCTGTTTTATCTTATCTTCAGAGTTTAGGTTTAAATTCTTTTACATTTATTAACAATTTCATGTAATAACTACATCTACCTGGGGGTATCTCCTGCATGTGAGAGGCCTGCATATTCTGTCAAGGTCCATTTGACACACTTTAGAGGCTGTTGGCTTCTATAACTGGTGTCCAGTGTTATTTAAGTCTTGTCTTTCTTTGTTGATATCCTAAGTGCTTTATTTATTGTTGACAGTTGGGCATCAAGTTTCACACTGTGGTTAAACTGTCTATTTCTCCTTCAGTTCAGCCAGGTGTCCCTCAGAGTTTCCTGCTCAGTGTTTACATGCATATATTTATGATTGCCAAGTCATTCTAACTGACCCATTTGACATTCAGTATAAAATGATCTTTGTTTCTGTCAAAAACTCACTGGAAGTTCATTCTCTGTAAAGTGATGGTAGCTACTGGGCTATCGATGGGTTGCATCTTTCACCTTTCACCCTTGTCTGCCTTTTTTCATTCTCTTACTTCTGGGTTATTTCTGCCTTTCAACATAAACTGACTTTCACAGACATCTTAAACTGACACTATCTTAAAATCCATTCTTCCAACTAGTGTCTTTGATTGGAATATTTAGTTACATTTTATTTAATATGGGTATATAGAACCATTATGATGAGGAAGAGGAGCCTCCCTTCCCTGTTCAGAGGACAGTTAAGATCATAGGGTAAGGAAGACCCAGGGGAAACAAAAATACCCAGCTAGACGAAGACCCCCAGATTTTGGCACCCAAAGTCCCAAAGCACATCTAGGCCACCAAAATAGCAGATGGCATCATACAAAGCCGTAACAGAACCGATGGGGACTATTAATGGCTTTACTTCAGTAACTGGATGTGGTTAGAGATCAGGGAATCAGAGTCCTGCTGCTCCTCAGACTTGGTGGTCCTAGGGCTTCAACAGATACTTTTACCATGGGAGGAGGAAGACACAAAGACTTCAAAGCCCCTTGCCAGGGCCAGCCCCCCTGGGTATTGCCCTAAGACATGGAGATTTGAGATTGACTCAGTATGTGAGGAACACAGGGAATTCTCCAGAGGCAGACTGAGTTCCCCATACCCAAAGCTTCTAGTTGTCAGAGAGTTCTCTGGGGATGAAATTGCAAGATCCCCATGCCTGGGGCTTCCATCTGGACAGGAGCTCACTCAAAGAACCCTCAAGGACAGACCAAGAATCTCCTTACTGCCTCAGCCATTGGACACCTGAGACTCTATGTTTTAAGACCTGCCTGAAACAGACCTCCCGCTACTCCTGTAGGAGATCTGAAGACCCACTCTGTCAGGGACTGATTTTGACTGGCACACCAAAGTCTCTGAGATCTTTGAGCTGTACCACAAGCATCACACTGCTGCTGGGAGTTCAAACTTGCTTCATTTAAATCCCATGTGGAAATTCCTTTAATGTCGTTTTACCTGTTTAAAGACTTTAATCCCAAAGTCACAGTAAAGTACCCCCCATGTGTACTTTCCTCTGACTGCTCCCTCTGTCCTTGGAGGAAGCAGCCAAAAAGAAAAAAAGTAGTAGGAGGCAGAGGGTCCCCACTCACTGATGTTTTTAATGACATCTCCCAACATTTGTAAACATGCTCCACACCTATGACAGAGTATGGCGACAGTGGTGCTGAAGGCATTTCAAAACCCTGCCTTAGCATTTACTTCCTGTCCACTGAGCCAACCAGAGGTGAGAATGTTCATCACCTGAGTGGAATTTGTACAGTGCAGTTGATATGGCCTTTAAGATTACATGAAAATAAGAATTTGCATATCCTTCATGTTCTTTTCCACTTCTTAGTCTCAACAGGGAGAGCCTCAGCCAGCAAACAAAACTAGGTTTCCAACCAGTGTCCTAGGATGGAGCTGTGTTGCAGTAAATTTCCAACCCAAGAAGGGCTGATCAATAAAAACACAACTCAAATGGTATAAATACAAGCTACACGCTTAGATTGGGCAGAATTACCACTACATTATTCCCCATCCATGAGATCCCTTATAACTTACAGGTTTTCCAGGCAACGTGATTCTCCTGCATTGTCCTTCCCCCTTCCTCCTCATCATCTTCCTCCTCCCTCCAGTAGAAGACAACCAAGGTCAATGGAGGAGAAACATGTGGCCTGGAAAAACCGCAAGTTATAAAGGATCTTATGGATGGGGAATAGAGTAGTGAAGTGGTAATTCTGCCCAATCTAGGCGTTTAGTTTGTATTTATAACATTTGAGTTGTGTTTTTATTGATTGGGCCTTCTTGGGTTGGAAATTTACTACAACAAATTGGTGCCCAACATGGGGTGCCACTTTGTTGTGGGAGATATTTAAAGCAGCAGCAACCAATCTGGCTTGAGGTTCTAGGCCCTCCATGTTCCCGACTAGACAAGGCCTGAGGCCATGAGTGGCTGTGTGTTCTCACCACTGCTCAGCTGCATGTTATTGCCACCACTTGGCTCAGGCCACTGGCTCAGGTTGGCCAGAAGCACTGGCATTGCCACCCATGAGATGCCAGCATGGAAGATGGTTCCACCAATCTGCCACACTCTCCACAAAGCTGGGCTGAGCCCAGACCATCCTGCCATCCACGTGGTTCCTGGTAGAAGTGAGACTCTAATGGTTAAAGATTATCCAATAGCTTTATATATTTGGTAATGCTCAAATAACAAGATTTCCTCACAATTAGAAGTGTTAACCAATACCTAACCTAGATATTACAACTACCTTAGACTGGTGGAGACACATGTACATCCGCCGCCATTTCCCCCCCTCTCCTCTTCCTTTTTCCTAGCTTCTCCTCTTCCTTCTCCTTATTCCTCTCACATTAGCTCGTCCAAAAATACCAAGTTTAATATAGTGGGAAATATACCGCTACAAAGATGTTCACAAAATCAAGTCAACTCAAGTGTAGCTCTGCATAAACTCCTCTTCAGCTACCCCCAAGCAGGTCAAATGGTTATTCTCCTCTGGAAAGGGATGTAGGGAAAGTTCTGACCCATTCTGCTCATTCTGAAGTATTAGATTACTCACTTTCATAGACCCATGCTTTTTCATCATGGTGCAACGACCAATTAAATGTTAGGCTTATTTCTCTTTGTGGCAATTCAAAGCTGGCCACAAAGATTAGGACCAACAAACACTTCCAAAAATTTATTGCTTTATACCAAGATCCAGCTATTTTTCTAAATACTTTTCAGATGATCATAAACATCCAATCTTCTGTTTACTGGAAAGAGTGATTGTTATGGTTAATCTCCTTTGTGGTAAAGGAGAAACTGGGCTGAGCATCAGGATTTACATGTCTTTGCTTTTTGACTGAGGACAAAATATGGCCAGCTACCTCACACTCCTGCCACCATGCCTATCTCACTGTGATGAACTATATTCTAAAAATAATGAGCCAATATAAAATCATAATTTTCAAAGGTGTGTGTGTGTGTGTGTGTGTGTGTGTGTGTGTGTGTGTGATTCTGTTACAGCAGAGAAGCAAACTAATTCTGAAAATTGTTATCAGGAGTGGGGTTCTTGCTGTAATTAACCTGTCCATGTGTGGATTGTAGACTTTACAGCTGCTTGGCAGGTAGAATGAGGAATTGCTTACAATTACAGAGCCCCAAGAATGTTGTAAGCAGCACTAAATGACCCACTCTAGTGAGATTTTGGAAGACCATAGTTTCAAGATATAAATGAGGGAACTTGGGGAACTTGCACAGGAGACATCAGAGGGAATAAAGAGTATATTGTCAACTGGGATAGAAGCCATTGTGCTACATTCTGGCAATTGATATAGTGCATTATGCCCATGTCCTGAGAACTTGAATGAGGCTGAATTCAAAAGTAATGGATTAATGAGTTTGTTGGAGAAAATTTTAAAACAGAAGATATTTGGGCTATGCTGCAACTGCTGCATGTTGCTTTTCCTCAAGTGCACGTCACAGAGCAGGAAACGGCAGACAATTTAAAGAATGTGTAGCTCAGCAGAAAAGAAACATGAAAAATATAAAAGTGAAAATGAGTATATGGGCAAAGCACCTGTAATTGTGAGACATACAGGGACAGACAGACATATGATAGATATAAGATAGATAGATAGATAGATAGATAGATAGATAGATGATAGACAGATAGATAATAGACAGGTAGGTGATATATAAATAAATGATAGATTAATGACAGATAAAAATAGATAAATGATAGAAAATAAATGCTAGATAAAGAGATAAAAGATGGGTAGATAGATAGTTGACAGAGAGAGAGAGAGAGTGAGAGAAAGAGAGAAAGAGACTTTATGCTTTCCACTGATAAAGACTTCATCTCAATCTGGCAGCAGACCTTGGCAGTGCCATCCATGTGTTTTTTGCAAAAGAAAAGAGTAATGGAGTCATAAAGGCTTTTAACAAATTCCAGAATATTCTGAAAGACCTGCTTAAGAAAGTTGCAAGCTCAGAGTGGAACTGACCAAAGAGAGGAGCCACATGTGCTGCAGGGAACAAAGAATCACTGATTTTCAGTTTCTGCCAATGTTCTCATTAAAATAAATGATTCATTTTTAACTGTGGGTGTATCTGTGGGTATATGCACAGGAGTGCAGGTACATGTGGAGTCCAAAAGAGGGTATCAGAACCATGCAGCCAGAGTTCCAGGCAGGTGTGAGCCACATGACACAGGTGCTATGGGCTTGACTTGGGTTCTTTGTAAGAAAAGCAAGTGGTTTCAACATTTTCCATCTCCATTTTAGCCCCCTCCCCCAATTTTAACTTTTATGGGAGAATAAATGTTCAAAGATCCTTCTCTACCATTCCATAAATTGATCTTTCATATTTCTTTATTCTGGAAGAATAATAGATGTAATAATAATCCATGAGAAATGTTCTGCTTGCTGTGGAGAGGGTGGCTACAGAATGGAAGTCAGGAGAATTGCCATAAAAGTCCTGGAGGCTACAGGTCTGAGGACTTTTCAGAAGGTTGGAGATAGGAAATGATTTGAAACTGAGTAGACTGGGAATAAACCTGCTCCACCATGTCAACAGTGTGGCTGAGAGCAAATTACTGATGCTTCCTGAGCACGGGGCAGCTAGAGACATGAACCACATAAACAGGAACTGAGCACCACATTCAGAGCTCAACACACGGCAGGACTAGGCTCATGTCCATAGAGACAAGGGAGGCATAGTGGCAGGAACAAGAAGCCAAGAGATCATGTCTCAACCATATACACAGGAAACAGACAGCACACTGGGGGTGGGGTCAGGGTATAAACTCTCAAAGCCCATTCCTACCCAGAGGTACATGTTTTCTTCAGTGAGTTCCATCTCCTCTACCTCCCCAAACAGTGCCACCAACAGGGATTCAACTATTCAAATACATGAGCCTTTGGGGGATGATTCTTATTCAAAACACCATACTGTGTAATACGAATCAATTACTAAATGTAACTGTCTTACAGAGAGCAACAGTGGGGCTAGCAGCTATATTCTTTCACTTCATCGTACATTCCTGGTCTGCTATTTTTTTCAACTTTCTTTACCCAAAAACAAAGTCTATACCTCTGATTTTTTATGTCTCTTTGTTGTATTTATGGGTTCCTCTTTTTGTTGTCTTTTTAACATACAATTTTTAATTAAAACATTTTAACAAACTGGAATAATTCTTTGTGTATTAATGAAAACCCAAAGTATGGTATCTGAAACACAGAAAACTCGGACATTGTATCTTAAGCAAACTATATTTAAATAACACAGGCAAAATAGATTAATAATCCCAGAGGCTGTTTTTTTTTTTTTTTGTCTTCCCACAAATCTACATTAACTTTTTGTAGATATTTGATTAAGTTCCATGAAGTAAGGAATCTGAACAAAATTTTATATTATTACTTATGTATAAGCCCACTTGATAGAGCTATAGGAGGAAGGACTTTATCATATAGTTTATATCCTAAAGCAGCATGCAGGAATGTGCAGATGTTTATAAGTTAAGACAATTAGTGTTTAGGTTGAGTCCTTGGTCATAAGACAAAGCTATAGAGCAGCATGCACTCACCAGTTAAAAGGGATTAAAAAGAAGTGTTTGTTGAAGGGCTGAGAAGAGGGCTCTGTGTGTAAAGCATCAACTTGTGATCAGATCTGATCAGATCGCCAACAGCCATGAGGAAAGCTAGGCACAATGATGATGCATCCGGACTTCACTGCTCAGTCAGTCTAGCCAATCAATCACCGAGAGACCCTGTCAAAAGAGAACAAGAAAGTGATAGAGGAAAGCACTCACCCTCACCCTCCGTCCTTCACACAAATGTACCTGCATACACACATGAAAACATGTCAATATGAACACTGTATATATTATACATATATGTACCAAATTTAAATTAAATTAAAAGCTTAAACACTTTTAGTAAGTAGAAAGGAGCATCAAGCAAATTAATGAAGGGAATTATGTTCAGCTGTTGAACAAACTGTAAATCTTCTCTGGTGCCAGCTTTTGTCTTAAATCAAGCTCATGTCTACGGTATTTTAAAATGTCTCCTCTGTACCACGTTCTTCCTTAATCTCAAACCAGTATGATGATTAACTCTGGTGTGTCTACACTTTTGCTAAGACTGACTTAAGAAAATGTGGATGGCCAGTTTTCAATGGAAAGCAGGAAAAAAATCCAGATACTTAGAAGACAGCTATATTGTAGTTTCTCAGACACATATATCTACAAAACAAGAATACCACAATGTAAACACACACACACACACACACATGCTAACAAAAAAACCCATACAAAGGATACATAACACATAAGTGCTGAAGTAAATGGACAGCTGTTGGGCTGGAGAAATGGATCAATGAGTAAGAGCCCTGGATGCTCTTCCAGAGGATCCAGGTTTGGTTCCCAGAATCCCATGGTGGCTAACAACTATGTGAAACTCTAGTTTGAGGGGACCCAACAAACACGTCTGGCCTCTGTGGGTACTGCATGCATTTGGTACACATGCATCTATGCAGGTAAACACACATATACAAAATAAGATGAGTTTTTTTTTTTTAAATCAACAATAATGAATACAGACTAACAAGAAATTAAAAACACAGAACACTACTATCTACTATGATACATTGGAGTATTCTTAATCACTTAGGGAAAGCTGGTTTTGTTTTAATTCATATTGAGGATCAAAATTGAAATGGAAGGAAATAAAAAACCCAGGGTACTCAACTCCTCTCTGTGTCCCCCTTTAGAGGGGAACTGAGACAATCAAATCACTGAGACAATCAAGTTGCCCTTGATCTATTGTCCTGGACCTGTCATTTCTGTCCTGTTCAGTGTAGTCATCTACTGGGTGTTGGGCATTCCCAAGGCTCTGCTGAGTATTCCCAAGGCTCACATGGCTAGCAGTCTTCCCATCTGCCTTGGGGACTTTTTTTGAGTACACCATGTTGCATCTCTTCAGCATAAATTTCAGATATAGTAAAGCACATATACAGCATTATGAGAATCCATAGAATTTAATTTAATTTATTCAGGCCTTGCAAACTTTCAGAATGGCCTTTACAAAAACATGCCTTAGTTAAGTTTTAAAAATAATAACGAAAGCTGAGCAGGAGAATCCATGTAAAGGAAGAGTCTGAAGTCATAAGTAGACGATTATGACACACTGCCCAGGGAAAGACTGACCAAGATACTGTAGGCTGTATACACGGAAGAAGGAGAACTGATAGGAAATCCTCAAGACACATAAGAAGAAGAAAAATTTAGCACAGAGGTGGTGGTCTGTGTGTGCTCTGGACCTGAAAATGTGCCATGTCAAGACATTAGCTTCTCAGTGTTACGAAGGCCTGGCTTGCTTTAGCAATGGCTTTGAATGCTTTTTCTACTTCTGCCAAAAGCAGGAGAGTAGCTTAGGCCACTGATGGAACTAGAACTTATTGTGACATCCTCTTGGTCAAGCCACAGATCATTCCATTTGACTAGAGAAGTTGGTGTGAATATATCTGTGTGGTTCCACATCTTTGGTGCCTGCAGTATTTATTAAATATAACACAAAAGGATAGAGGAGGAGAAAATCATCAGAGTGAGGTTGGGCCTGGCAGTGACAGTGAAGCCTTCAGCAATAGAACCCCTCCCACAAAGCTGTCCTCTGACCTCCACAGTGCACCTTGGCATGTGTGCCACCGAAGGTGTCAACTGTAGTGGAGAAACCGGAGAGGCACAGCCCAGCATTTCCTTCAGTGGGAGAGTTCATTCTTTAGGAACATTTACTCACCTACAGTCAGAATCTTGACCACACTGCAGAAGAGTTTCAAGAATAATCAGAGGTAAGCGGAGTTGGCAAGTTTATTAAGTAGAGAAAAGGGATCAGACACCACAGACACGAGCATGGTCCTTTCAAGAGAGAAGGATACTCCTAAGAGAAAAGTAGACAGCCCCGACATACGTTTGGAAGAATCTTGCCCAGGGATATGCACGATTCTGTGGCTTTCTAAGATACATTTATCCAAGGCTTAAAGACTAATCAAAATATTTTTTGAAATCTTGGTTTTAAAGCTAAGTGAAAAATGGATCATTAAGGTGGCTCATGAGTAAAGGCATTTACTGTCAACTCTAACAATGTGAGTTCATTTCTGGAACCCACATGATAAAGAGAGTGAACTGGCTCATGCAAATTATGCTCTGGCATTCATATGTATACCATAGCATGAGCAAGCACCAACATACATATACACTCATATATTAAATAGATAAATTAAAACTTTAATGGAAAATGTATGAACCAATTTACATGTTACTGTTAGCTTAGAGGGTGGCTTTTAATAAGTGAAATTGTTAAGTGACTTGGTGCTGTGTAGACTATAGGGTTAGAGAAAGTTAAAACAGTAAATCCTAGCCCCACCTCGGCACTGCTATTTTAACATCCTTGATTGAGCATTCTTTAGGAGAATGACCACTATCTCAGTCAGGAGTATTGGCCTCTCTTCTCTCAGCATCCTACATTTTTCTTTTGGCTATGGACCATGTCTTTGTGAGGCTTATCAGTAGGTTCTATGTCAACCACACTGGCTTGAATCTGCCCTTTACTTAATGTGCTGGGGAACACCCTCATCTGGTTCCTATTACTCCTGTCTTTCCGCTTTCCAGGCTTGCCCACCCTCTCCTGCAGTGTGTAGTGAATACTGGAGGGAGGAACTCTTTCCCTCAGATGGGTCCTCCCTGGGCTCAACTACCTTTCCTCAGGACCACTACACTTAACAGAGACCCCATTGACATGAAGGCAGGAAGATAAATGTTTTGGGCCATGAGAAGGTTGGACAGCAGTGGTTTAATTTTGGTTTGGGTTTTGGTCTGGGGGCAGGGAAGAGGGGGTGGAGGATCAGGGCAAGTCAGAAAGGGTATGGCAGAGGAGAAGCAGATGGCAAGGGTGGAGAAGCCTCCACTTTTCTTTCCCTGCACCATAGATCAGTCTATGTCTGGCCTTGAAAGAATGCAGCCTCAAGAAGAAAGGAACATGCCTGATGTGTAGGCTTGACCCCCAGGCCATCATCTGAATGACACAATTCTATATATCTAGAGACAAAAGAGAAGCCAGGAGAAGCTGTGTGCCCTCAGAGAAGATTTTCATGTGTGGTGATAAATTAAAGACAGGACTTTATGCAGAGAGAAACAGTGGTCCTTTACTTAAACAGGAGCTGAAACCTACAGTGTCCCCGTTGACCACAGAAGCAGCTGGGGCAGCATCCCTGCCCTCAGCCAGGTCACATGCTTCTTCTCAAGGACTCAGACTTGGGTCACAGAGCTCTCCTGTCACTCCCTGGCCACCAGACACAGCTGCTTACAATCCAGCAGCCAGCCTGGAAAATCCCTGTAATTTTAAACAGACCTCTTCTCCCAACCACACTCCCCATGACCCTGAGACTGCAAGGCAGAGACTCTAGCTGGGTCTGTCCTGGCTGTAGTTTAATTTGCTGACATCCCAATAGAAAAGGGCAATGGCCCATAGTTGTATGGGGGTTCAGGCTTCAGGTATGGGGGCTGGGGGAGTACTAGAGGAGAGGTGTTCTCCTTGAGAGTTACTGGCTACAATGACCCTTTACGTCTTGGGTTCCCTTAGAGTACACAGCACTCAGGAATGTCCCCCACACAGCTGACAGATGGTTCTGCCTTTCATTCAGAGTGGGTGAGGTTGCTGGCTGCCTGACTCTCCCTTCTGGTTCAGAAGATGCCAGGAAAGCCTTGAAGATGAATGGAATAAAATGTTACGGTCCAAGTTTGTGTTACTCTCACTGCTACTCTGAACCCACCCTGGCTGATGTGGGTGTGAGAGCAATCCTTTCTATTTATCCAGCACACTTTCTGGTCCATTAACACACGTGATCCTCCAGACAGCTCTAGGAAGCCTGAGGGAAGCTCAGGCTATTATTAGCCTTCCTCACTCCCCTTCTGTCATTCTGTGTGCATACCTCCTCTCTAACACTTATCTCTTGGCTCTCTGATGCTCGAAGCATGTAACAGGAGACAGACTACACCCCTTAGACTCCAGGAACCTGCATGTGAACCTGATCTACCACTCATCTGCCCTAACATCAGATCAAGGGCTTTATTTCCTCATATCAAGTCAAGATGATGATGCTGAAGGCTGGAGCAGCTATTTGGCGGTTCATGGGTATATGTTTGGGGTTCAAACAGTAGCATTAAACAGTGACACAGCCATGGACATCCCAGGACCTTGTTTAAAATAGCCAGAATCCCACAAAGCTGGCTTCTTGTCTTCTCAAAAAAAAAAAAAAAAAAAAAAAAAATGATGACAGTGGCCTGAAGGCCAGCCTACACCTCTTATTTTGTATGAGCAAATCTCCAGAGCTCAGCGCAAAATATGGTCAACTGATATTGTTCAAAAGCAGGACAGAGTGAGGGAGGGGTAAGGTAAGCTGGTAAAGTGCTGAGTGGAACCTCCATCAAGTATGCAAAAAGCAGGGCTTTGATAGCATGTGTTACAGTGTGTTGTAGTCTCAGTCTTATCAGAGTAGAGAGGAAGAGCCCTAAACCTGACCAGTTAGCCTACCTTAAAAAACAGTGATCCTTAATCTCACAAAAGACCCTTCAAAGGATGAGACAGATAGCTCCTGAGGAATGAAGAGGAGTGAGATTGACGTCTGCCCTCTACCTAACCACTCTCTTACACACACACACACACACACACACAGGCACACAGATACACACACATACACACACAGGAACACACATATACACACACAGGCACACAGATACACACACATACACACACAGGCACACACATACACACACACAGGCACACACATACACACACATACACACACACAGGCACACAGACACACACACATACACACACACAGGCACACAGACACACACACACATACACACACACAGGCACACAGACACACACACACATACACACACACAGGCACACAGACACACACATACACACACATACACACACAGGCACACAGATACACACACATACACACACATATACGCATGTGTGCATGCATGCACGTACACACACATGCATGCACACATACACACATGCATATACATGGTAGGAGGGGGAACAAACATAAACAATCAGGTTTTCAGTGTGGCTCATTCTAGGGTCCACATCAGAGTTGTGCTATTATCTCTGACTTCTTCCCCCTCATCTTGGGCTGACAAATCTCTGTGGTCAAACTTCCCATTACATTAGTTGATTGCACTTCTTCAAACAAGAACCCTGACTGCTGCTGCTCCTGGCTTTTCCCAACCAACTCAACTCTTCAGAAAAACTCAAGAAACTCTTTGCTACAGAAAAAGTGAGAGATCCCATTTGGCCAGCATCTCTCCAGCTCTCGACTACATCTGTGCAAAATGGTCCAGCTATTGATCTGCAAAAGTGCAGGAAGATGGCTGGAAATGGCCTGTTCTAGGTCTAGGTAACTTGCAATTGATCCAAAAACTGTTTCTGGTTAGTCTTATCTGGGAAAATGGATGGCGAATTGATCCTTTCAAGTTCAAATCCAATTATGTCAACCTCCGGCTTAAAACCTTCAGTGGCCTCTCCTTTCCATTTAGGATCAAGAGCGCAACTCCTGAGGGGAAGAACCCCTCAGCAGGCCAGCCTTTGCCCCAGCCCTCCCCCTCAGAACTTCTTCCACTCACTGACCTCCAGTGGTACAACTAGGCTCATGGTTCCAGGATACTGCAATCCACCTCAGGCTTACTCTGTCTGTTCTGATTGTGGGTCTGTTGTCATTTCTGCAGGAAGCCCTGGCTGAAGCTTTATTCTTCTATTTGATCATAAGTAGTATGTCCCTTTCCTTCAGTTCTCTCTCATATCGTGGTATAGTGTGGTGTGTGTGTGTGTGTGTGTGTGTGTGTGTGTGTGTGTGTGTGTGCATTAGAGTGCATGTCTATCTGTGCATATAGAAGCCAGAGGCCAAACTTAAGTGTTACTCCTCAGGTACTTTCAACTTGTTTATTGAGACAGGGCCGCTGTCTAGCCTGGAGCTAAGACTAGGCAGGCTACTGAGGAAGCTCCAGGGATCTGCCTGTCTCTACTTCTCCAGCTCTAAAATTATAAGTGTGTACCCCGTGCCTGTCTTTGTCATCCATTTATTTATTTATGTATGTATTTGCTTAATTATTTATTATTTAATTATTTATTTGTGCATGTGAGGGGTGAGAAGGCGATGTATATATTTGTTACATATTCTCATAGAGGTGAGTGCAGGACATTGAGTATCTTCCCTTGTTACTGCCTACTTTAGTGCCCTGAGATAGCCCCTCTCAGTGAACTTGAAACTCACTATTTTGTCTCAGCTAGCTAGCTATGAGCTAATGGAGTCTGACTGTGTTCATTCCCCAGTGCTGGATTTCTGGATTTGTGAGTACTGGGGATTTGAACTCAGGTCCTCATGCTTGCAGAGCAAGTAAGCCATATCCTGACCCCTCTCCCATCACTTACAGAGATTATACTGACTCTGAAGGCATCTACACCCTCAGTGGTTATCACTAAGTAGGTGCTTGACATTTGTGCCTGGCACCTAGTAGGTGCTTGACACTTATTGAACAGATCAGTGTAACTAGAAAGACAGATCTGGTGTAGTGGGCAGACCATTTGATTGCTGACCCCTCCACATCCCCCAGGCAACAGGGTAGAGGACACCCATATCATTGGTTGGCAAGGTTTCTTGAGCTCCAAGTTATTCCATGTTGAATGTATTTGATGTTTCAGGCTACACTCTGCCCTCGTAGATTCCATTTCACAAGTAGATTCAAACTCCATTTTGAGAGAGAAAGGACTGTAGACCCTGGATGGACACTGAAACTGTACCATCTTTCAGACACCACCCATCTAGCATAAGACTGATCAATGACATTCCTAGAAATAGAGTCAGTCTTTCTGTTTAGTGGGTTGAATTGCAACTATGGAGTTGCATTGATTATTAAAATCTTATCAGGGAAGCCAGGCCTAGGACCTTATGGACACATCAGTCCAAGGAAAGCATATAAAGTCCTCACCTAACCCCATGAAGTGATGGCACCTATCATTGTGATGGTTGGGCCTCACAACACCAAGCATTGTTTGATACTTGGTATATGCACTGGGGGGGTGGGGCTGAGCTGAGGATTCACCAGACTTGGTTTCATTCCCTGCCGTATAACCTATTCAACTGCTTAGATATCTATAGTGTCACCCATGTAGACTTGGACTTGACCCATCGGGATCCTATTCAACCTTTCACCTCACAGCCAGATTCTGCACCTTCACTCTCAAACCTCACCCCATAGCTTCAGCATCCACTCTAGAAGCCAGCTCCTCCTCCCCTGGTCAGGTTTATTATATCAATATAGACTCTTTCAGCCTGCTTCTAATCCACTTGAGCCCAACTGCAGCATCTTTGATTTGTATTTATTATGTAACCTATACATATGCAAATAGGTATGTGGATACACTGTGTGCCGTGAAATAGAAGAGTTAATATTAGCATTGAAGATTAATAGAAATCTGCATTTGCCTTGGCCAGTTGACTGAGGTAAGTGTAGTTTATGACAGATTGTTGCTATTGGAACCTCTAAACCTTGTGAGATTTATTGTTATTCAATAAGTTCTGACATTGTGGAGAGATACACACAAGCTTAATGGTCTGTGTTTCTGCATGGTGCCCTCATGACAAACATCTCTTAGAAAATGATGATATCAGAGATGAGGATACCAGGCATGACCCAATCCCAATCTCCTCTCCTTTCAAAGCTGCCAGGGCATGCCTCCTGCCTCAGAAACAACCTTCTAGCTTTTTCCTGGGCTCCATCCATTCAAGACCCCTACATAAATATGTAATAGTATTTCACTTTCAGGAAGAACCTATAAGAAATACATAAAGACGGGTAAGGGGTAAGAGCAGCAGAAAAATTTGCCCACTGTTGAGAACAAGCCACATTACACCCAACGCAATGTCAGCATTGTTTTCTTGGAAAACAGGCATCAATGACTAGTTTTGAGTTTATCTTCTAGTTCCTCCCTTCTGGAAGAAGGGTCTACCCTTTCTCCAGAGCCAGCTCCACACATCCTCCCTCCTCCCATCCTCCACCCCTTGCCCAGCTTACATTATACAGTGTTGCTCTCAGAATTCCACCACCGGTTACAGATGGTAGAGTAGCTTGAGCATCGGTTGTTTCCTGTCTAGATATTTGATCCACTGAGCACTCTGAGTGCCTCTCATTTGCTCAGAAGTCCACACCTAAAAGATCAAATCTTTTTGCTTAAATTACAAAGGGTTCCCCATGTGCTTTCTGTTTCCTCTGCAGAGCCTCTGTGTTTCATTAATCTCCATGTGCTCAGGATCTGTTTCAACACACTTGATTCACACCAAATTTTAGTTCTAGTTCAGTAGAATTTCTAGAGTGAGACACCAACATAGAATAACTCTGATTCTTGTGGACTCAGGGATGCCAGAGGACCACCCCTCCTCCAGCAGCTTTCTTCAGAGTCCATGGATATCTACTAGGTCCAAGAGGCTCACAATCATTATACACATAATTATTTTCAGGCTGCATGTAGCCTGAAAAGTTCTCTTCTACTTTCCATATGTTCTTTTCTCTTGATCCATCCCCCCTTATTTTTTTGCTACAAAAGTCCCTTGACAGTGTCCCACATTACAAATACACACTTGCCCCAGGCTCTGACTGAATTTGCTGTCTGTTTAATACTTACCCCATATGGGATAGATTAACACAAAAAGCTTTAGCCTTGTACAACACTCAGATACTTTCATGTAGTGGCTGGGAGTTTGGGGGGTGGGACATGAGCACATAAGTGGGTGCATGTACCAAGAACAGAAATCCATTGAGCTCCCCCAGACCAGACGTCTACATTCTGCAGGGCTCTCAGCAGCCAATAAATTTGACTTGAGCTGGTGAAGCAAACCCTTCTCTCTAAACTAAGCATAATTGCGAGATGCTATTCTGAGTGCCAAAAACGTCAACCTTGAGTTGCAAACATGGACACATTTAAACAGAACCATATGTAGGATTGAAAAGAGAAATTAAAAAGAAACCAACCATTCTACCTTTTGCCCCACAGATAAATTACAAGGCAGCAGCCACGTCAGGAGAGAATTACAAAGCCAGTGACGATCAGGCAGCAATGTGCCCATGTGTTTTCATCAGGGAGAATGTGATCAATGTGGTATGGACACCATCAATAGGGACAAGTCTTGTGAATACACAGGCATAGGAGAGAGTGGATGATAGTCCTGAAGTGTATTCAACACGTAATTCGCTTCCTATATCCTTCACTTTTGTCACTGAACTCAGAAATAGGAATGTTTGGTTGTGTCTGTGGTCTGCAGTCAAATAACCTTGAATGGTGGCTTTCTATTCAGAATGAATCCAGTCTTCATAAGGGCCTGTGGTCTCTTAAACCAGTAGCACCCCATCTTATCCCCTTCTCTTTGAGATCCTTTGACACCCAGAAAAACCTCCTGAGCTCAGCTGTCACTTAAATTACAATTTATCATATATAAAAATTAAGTTTTGCAGACCGTAACCAGTTCCAAGTGTCAACAGTGGAAATCTAAAGGGTGAAGCTTAGATTACAATTTCTACATTAAGACCATGATTTCCCACTAGTCCATGGGCTATATTTTCTATTATGTTAATATGACATAGCAACTTTAATTGACTCACCTGAAGGTAGAGAAATTGGTTCACAATTTTACTCCCCAGTTCTGCTGTGTGCATAGGGGAAGTATGCCAATTATTTTTTCATGATCATAGGTATGTTTTTCAGGGTAACTGTTACATTTTCACAGCATAAAATAAGCTTACTAAATTCAAGATTTATTGTATATTATTTTTTAAAACAATATGAAGCCAGGAAGTGGTAGGGCATACCTTTAAAATCAGTACTCAGGAGGCAGATTAAGAGGCAGGCAGATCTCTGAGTCTGGAATCAGAGCAGTGTGTTTGACAAAGCAAGTTCCAGGAAAGCCAGGGTTATACAGAAAACTATATATATATGTGTGTGTGTGTGTGTGTGTACATATACATATATATATACATACATATATATATATATGTGTATATATATCCAGAGAAACAAGTTATTTATCATAATAAATGAAGTAACTGAGTACAGGGATTGTGTACATGTGTGTACGTGTGTGTTTATATACATATATACATGTCAGTGTGTGCATGTATGTGTGTGCACACTAATGCCTGCACGCCCGTACATGAATGCCAGCCAGAAGTCAATATTTAGTGTCTTTTTAAATATTTCTTCACCTTAGGTTTTGAGGCAGGGTCTTTCAGTAAACGTGAAGCTTACTGATTCCAGGCTTCCTCCTGTCTCTGCTTCACCAGATGTATTTCCTACATTTTTGTTGTTGTGATAAAAATATTGTGACTAAAAGACATTTGAGGACAACAGGGTTTATTTCAGCTTACAGTTCGGGGGGAAGAATTCATCATGGTGATGAAGACATAGCAGCAGTCAGGGAAAGCACAGCCGTGGGAGCAACAACATGCCTAGTTACATTTTGTTTTTCAGCCACATGGAGAAAACAGTGCTCATGCGTATGCGTGCGTGCGTGCGTGCGTGCGTGCTCATGCTTACGCTTACTTGTGGGCCTGTGTGCGCATGCATGGGAAGATGTTATAAACTCAAAATATTCAAACACATGTGTCTGTGGGGGACATTTCTCCTTCAAACCACTCCAGGAGCGCTGAGATTGCAGGCATGCGCTGCTGAGCACAGGTCGCTACATAGATCCTGAGGTTCGACTTCAGGTCCTTATGCTGGCATGCTGTTTACACAGCTCCCAAAAGAAGTCATATTTGAAAACAGCCAGAAATATGAGGGCAAGGGGTTTGTTTTATGTTCTATTCTCAACACTGATAAAAAATATATATAGTGGGTGTTGGGAGCCGACTTTAGCAGAAAGCGGCTAGATCAACTTTGCAGCCATCTGGAACCATATACCCTGACGAAAGATTTGGTTTTCAATAGCCTACAACAGCTGAAGCACACTCTGATATCCCACATATTTTGTGTTGCTGTTTACTGCCCCCAGCTGCAAGGTGCACGTGGTGGCCACGCCTGCAAGGTATTGCAGTTCACGTGCTGTCCACGTGCTATCTACGCCATACATGCCTGTAAGGCACACATGCTATCCACGCCTGCAAGGCATTGCGGTGCACGTGCTGTCCACGCTATAGACGCCTGTAAGGCTTACGTCATATCAACACCTGCAAGGCACGTGGTATCCACGCGCCTACAAGGCACGTGGCAAAAGCCTATAAATAGCTCAGAATTCCCTTCAATAAACGAGACTTGATCAGAATCTCTGTCTTGTCTCCATTCTTCGCGTCTCTTCCCCTTTATCCCCACTCTCTCTCTCGATAGACCCTGACCCTCGGACCGGAACGGGCAGTACGGGCTGCAACAGTTTGGCGTCCAACATCGGGCTCCAGTAAGCGCAACAGTTTTGTGCCCAAGCGTGGGGGGTTCGCGACAAGTGGGGATAATTGTAGTATATATGGACAATGAAAACACAAAACCGGAAGATGACCCTCAATGGAAAAATCAGTGATGTGAATGATCTAAGATCACTCTTCTATCTCTGATATTTTAAAAAGTAACGATATCCCTTCTTCTGAAAGAGAAAACAATATTTTTAAAGTAAGAAAGGCCTGCTCTAGACTAATTTAAAGATGGGAGTGTGAGGATCCACCAGAATACAGTAAAGCCCGTTGCATCTTGTCTCACTGAACACAGGAATTAGAAGATTCTTAATCTCACCCCCCCACACACACACACCGGCCCCTGGAGCATCTCACACTGCCACAATGGTGGCCTTCTCTCTGCTTCTCTAGAACTTTCTGCATCAATCCATTCTCTATGGGGTCAGCTAGTGGTGGATGCAGGTTCTGAGCACCAAGCTGTGCACAGAGGCCTGTTGGCAATTAAATCAACATAAAGCGCCACCATTGGGTAATTCAGGCCAGAAGTGGAAAAGTTGTTTTGTTTTGAAACCTTTGAGGTGATCTAACATGAGGTCTCTCTTTCACTGAGAATTTGCCAGTCCTTTGGTATGCAGTTATGATAAACAGAAATGGAAACAAGGTTTCTACAAATGCTCTGCCGTTAATAAGTAGCTTTCTGATGTGTGGTTGGTTTGTTTGTTTAGTTGGTTGTTTGGTTGGTTTTTCAAGACAGGGCTTCTCTATGTAGCTGTCATGGAATGTGGTCTGTAGATCAGGCTGGCTTCAAACTCAGAGATCTGCCTGGCTCTGTTTCCCGAGTGCTGGGATAAAGTTGTATGCCATGAAACCCAACCCAGATTACGATGCGTTTTAAACATCCCCATAAATACTCTTAACAAATGAATGAAGCATCCTAGCTAATCTCAGAGCAGTGCATAGAATGTAGGTAGCATGGAGTATCTAAATTCTATTAATAAAATTGGAACTTCCTTTCTAATAGGAGGAGAGTGAAGCAGAAGATCTCTATGTTCTTAGCAAATATAGAGAATAGAATTGTCCAGAGAATTTACTCATTAAAGAATGTGGTTCTCAAGTCTCAGACTGGCCTTCAGAATATCCTATAATTTCCTTTCATTGTTGCCTTTGGACATTCCTTAGCCACAGAGGACTGATTAGAGTTCTTAAGTGCAAAAACTTCATCATCCTCACAGTTATTCATTGTATCCTTTATCTAAAGAGGCATCCCTTCCTCTTCTCTCTTTCACCTCAATCCCTTTCCTATTTCCTGATCAGCTTCCTAAATTCCCTTGCTGTGTTTTGTGAACCTTTCCTTAATTAAGCCTGTTGGTGAATTGTTTCCCTAAACTTGATTTTTGGGCACTGGTTAAGAGCCCTGTAATTTCTCACACATTTGGCCCAGCCTGTGTTTACAAAGGAGAATAAAACAAACTTTGCATGCAAGGATCCTACCATATAGAAACTGGTAGAAGCCATAGAACCATGAGGCTGACACTAAGTGTAAAACTGGACATCAGCTGGGGCACAGAGAAAGTGATAGACAAAACTGGGAGCATCAGGGAGACTTCCCACAATTAAAAAGGGGGTGAGTATAGCTTTCACATGGCATGAGAAATTGTCTAGGGTAGAATGTGTAGGTAAAAGTTACACTCCCAGTCAGGGTATGTGAAGAACAGCCATTAATAGTGGTATACTTAAAACTCATTAATTCTCCAAGACATTATTGTGTCACTTGCCCAGTTCTCTGTGACTTGGAGGTTTTGTGAACTCAGTATCTTCTTGGGTATGAGTACAACTCCTTCTGCTTGGGAAAGCATGTTTCCCTCCATTATTCATATAGCACTGTATTGGAGAGATGCTAATTTGTTTCCAAATGAACAGGACAAAGCCAGAGTGTATTTTCCAAGTCAAGTCCACTGTGTCTCACATCCTTTGAGAAGCTCTGCCCTTCACTAATAAAAGAAGGCAGTGAGGAAGCCTTCACTGCAAGGAACCCTTGTTACTTCTCGCACATAGTTCTTCCCTTCCTCAAGCCTATGAGGCTAGAAGAAAAATTATCCAGTTGTAAGTCACAGAGTCCAGAGCCCAAAAGAAGGAGTGTTCTGTTCACCTAGAATCTACCATATTGCTCCAACCCTCTACCTGCTATGATACCTTCAAGGTGACCTTTAGGAGCATTGTTAACTAATGGGAAAAAGCATCAGTAAAGATGAATGTATTCATGCTTCCGTGAACAACAGGTGCAGTGTCGGTAGGCTTCAGCTACCAGGAACTTTATTCAGGGTAAGGGGTAGTCACTGGAGGCTCTTAACATGCCAGGGTCTTTCATTTATTCCATGTCTTATTTCATGGACTATTGTGAAAACCTTGATAAGAGGCACAGAGCCCATGAAAGTGAGCTCACACGCAAATTGTGCCCATATCCAGAGCCATAAGTGATGTGTTCAGTCTATTGATTGCGTTTATGTAGGAGCCACAGGAGAGCCTTCCTCTCAGCGTGGGTGCAAGTGAGGGATTCGGCAACATCTGAAGGCTGATGAAGGCTCTCTGGCTGTCGGGAAGGCTAATTGGCTGGTATTTTTCAATCCTGGCAGGAGTGGATTTTTTTTTGAAACAAAGTAGAAATATCACAATAATTCAACCAATAGCATTTTTACAAGGCTCCTGAAGGCTCTCTTGGGGACTTCTATTTCTTCTCTTCCAAAACCCCTTAAAGGTTATCTTTTTATCAATAGAATGCTCATACTTCATTTTTCAAAGGTCTCCAGTGCCTGTAGAAGGGTTGAAATAACATAAGTCTGGAAAAAATATGCTTTAGGGACAATGGTGACATTTCTTGGCAAACAATTGGCAATTTCCAACGTTCAGTTTGCCTTTGATTGGTAATTAGTTCACAACGTTCAACTCGTTCACCTTTGAGGAAGTTGGGAAGATAATGCAGTTCTATTGCCTTTTAATTATTTTAATCATTAAAACTTTGCACAGAACAGATACATGCTGCTCTCGTTTTGTGGGAGGTGAAGCTTGTAAACTCAGAGAGGAAAGCCAATTTGAAGCTAACAGAGGCAGAGCGGTAAACTCCATAGTTAATTGAACAAACCCTCATTGGGCACCTCTCATGTGCCAGGGACTGTGCTTAAAGCTGGGGAGACGTAAAAAGGAATTGGCACATTGAGTACCCTCCAGAGGCATGCAGGCTCACATAAGCAACTATAAACCATTTGCTAAAGACCTAAGTGTGCTATCTCTCTAAAAGACATTGTGATGATGTGGCGACAACTGTATTCTATCCTGCCTGGAAAAGCTGGCAAGGCTCATCACTGAGACTATTTTTTTTTCCTGTGGAAAATTCTCCAAAGCACAGTGCATACCAGATTAAAAAACCCAGTGTCTGTAACTGGGATGCTGAGACCAGGGGTGGGGCTGAATTCAGGTGCTGAACTGACTTCAGCAGTCTTTGCTCTCACATCCTAGATGGGCTTGTTTCCCAGCTAAGGGTTGGCTTTGTTCTCAGGTCCCCTCCTGAGACTAAGTGCCACATTTCTCTCAGGCTCAAGCAGAAGCCCAGTGATGCCTGCTTGCTGCAGAAGGACTCAGCGATAACCTTGCTGTACCTTGCTGACTCAGAGTCAATTCTGGGGGGTGTATTTTCCTGATTAGAGCAATTAGAGCCAGCAACCAAGCTGAAAGAAGTATCTACTCTATCCAAGCCTTCTGGGTTAAAAACCTTAGAAGATCAATCAACTTCCTCCTACATTAAAATAAACAAACAAAACCACATTATCGGTTTGGTACACATTTGAATAGATGCGGGTGAGAGAAAAGAAGAAATGAAATGTTTGCTTCATGTAGAAGTATAAAGAGAGTGTTGACAGATGTGTACAGAGGGAGGCAAATACAAGAGAAAGTATTCACACACACACACACACACACACACACACATCTACACACACCACACACACACAAAACTTCCATATGGAAATTAGCATTCAAACTTAAAGGGATGGAGACTAACTTACTTCAAGAAACCACCAAACATTCTAGGGTGGGGTTGGGGTTTGGGAGGAGAGTCATGGGATCAGTCATCTTCTTACTGTCAAGACAATTTGCATCTATGGTCTTTAGAGCACGTGGGTTGTCTGTTTAGGGACTAGTACACAGGGGTGGGGGTTGGGATCTTTGGAACACCTCCTAGCAAACAACTGGAGAGGAAGAAGGAATGCCCAAGTCTCTGTATGTGATGGCAGATGTGATGTTTTAACTTGATCATCAGATTAATTAGAACGAACTAAGGGACAAGGACAAGTCTCTCTCTCTCTCTCTCTCTCTCTCTCTCTCTCTCTCTCTCTCTCTCATGCATGTGTGTGCATGGGTGTATGTGTGTGTTCCTGGTAAAGTGAAATATACCTTCTGATGGTAGCTCAGATGCAAAGAGGTCTCAGGAAAAGGACATACTGCTTGTCTGCCTGTTTGCCTTCACCTGATGGCCCTGCATTTGTCTTTACTGACATCTTTCACTGACAAGGTAGACTGAAGACAAGGGCTTGGCAGGAGTCCTACACTCTGGGCTGATCAGCTACAGGACTACAGATCTCCATCATGCTGGCAGCCATTGTTTGACTACCTAGACTGTATCACATAAACTAACTTAATAAATTCCTATTAGTCATACACACTCTTTTTATTGGTTCTATTCTTCTAGAAAGCCCTGATTAATATAACATGTTCAAGTAAATATTTCCAAAGCCATGCTCTGTGAATTTCTGTCCATCCTTTCAAAGTGAATAGCCACTTGTTGTCTAGTCAGTGAGGGTTTTAGTAGACAAGGAGAGATTCTTGACAGTGCAGCACTTCCAAAGAGGAATAAATCACACCCTTTCTGAGTCAACAATAGAATTCACTCTGAAGCTCCACACTCAATTCAGGCAATAACAGATGTGTGTCAGTATGTGTATGAGTGAATTCTGTGAGTCCATATGTGTACATGTATGCGTATATATGTGTGTGTTGTCCCACTCCTAGGTCTATAGTATTGGTATTTTTTTCAACGTATATATGTGTGTTCCTATTTGTCTGTATGTATGTACACCACATGTATGCAGTGCCCACAGAGTCCAGAAGAGAGTATCAGATTGCCCTGAAACTGTAGATGCAAACATCCATAAGCCCTCTGTCATGATTGCTGAGAATTAAAGCTGGGTCCTCTGCAAGAACAGCAAATGCTCTCAACTGAAGAGCCATTTCTGCAGCTCCAAGGAGTATAGATGGGTATTATAAATCATCTAGAGATGATTTAACCCATAGTCTACTACGGGCAAAAGTCATGTGTAGAAAACATTCCACAGTGGATACTGTGGGACAACTCTCCTGGTGATGGAGAAAGGATATGATTCATGCATTTTTATGTTTATTTCTTCCCATGGGCAGACTTCATGCCTTCAGCATTATGGAAAGACTGTGATTGTGTAGATAGGCTCATTGAATCAACCACCTGGGCTCATTTCATGATTGTGAACTCTGGTCTAATCATCTATGGTGGGGATTTTTTCATCTCCCTATTTGAGGACAAACGATTGTTTAGGGAGTTAAAAAGAGATGGAGAGAGACATTGTGATTCTAATACAATGTTATGACAAGAAAAGCATGTGTCTCTCTCTCTCATACACACACACACACACACAGAGAGAGAGAGAGAGAGAGAGAGGTTTGCCTATGGCTGCTATTTTCCAAACATGGATGAATTACTGTTTGTTATTCCGTGAGCTTTGGTGTCCATGTAAAGACAGGGAGACTAGTAACTAAGGATACAGCTCATCTCTGTCAGGGAAAGCTTCCTCCTAGAGCTTTTAGCCAATCAGACCAAATAAGACCTTGGAGTCCTTGAGCTATACTCAGCAATCACCAGGAAGATTGTTTGTTTGTTTTTTTAATACCAGTCCCCACCCCACCCACACACACCCCACCACCAGCACCACTACCACCAATGCTTCAACTTTACCTTGCTCATTCTTTCTTACACATTGAAGTCTAAACTGACCTGCCAGCTGGATCCTTTCTGGAAAGTAGAGGTCCCACCAATGTTAATGGTGTAGCATTCTTGGGCTTCTCCCACAGAGCTTCACACATCCTGAGGATCCACAGACACCTGGTGAGTAAAAAACTGAAAAAGGATGATTAACTGAGCAGCTAAGTCATATACCTCCTGGTCAGCCCTCCAGCTTTACCTTAGGGACAGAGGTTGACTGTGGTCAGTTTTAACTCAACTCAAGAAACATCAGTGAGCTTCTGCATAATGTAGGCTCCTTTTGCTCTCCTGGGGTGCTCATGCTTTCTCTTTCAGTCAGCCAATGAGGTAGTAGAGGCAGTTCTAACATAGAAAAGAGAACACCAAGTTTTGAAAAATCAGGTTCTAACCATACACATACACAGAGAGATCCTATCTCAAAACAGGAAGGCATAAAGCAATTGGTAAAAGATACCAGCATTGCCCTCTGATGTCAATATGCATAAAAATACACATGCACCTGAACACATATATACACATGCATGAACATGCATTCACACAAATGAATAATTTCAGTGTAACCCAGATATGTTTTCTACAGGATGTACTAATGTTGAGTAACATATATTAATATGTATTTACACAATACATATATTAGACTTATTATATTCCTATTAGAATTATTGTGGAAGTCACATGATAAAATAAGCAAAAATCTCTGTAAAACAGAAAGTGACATTTATATATGAGTAATTACAAGTATGCCCAGCATATATATGGTACAACTCTTAGAAACCATCCAGACATAACAAGTAGGACATGGTCAATCTTCATAAGAGGAATCCACACAGCCCCTCTCTGAGCCCTTTTCAGTGACTAAGGGGTCCTTGGCTAGCAACTTGTTCACTTTGCATGATTTCTTGCCTGTCAGTTAGATGAAATGACCTGCCTTGGGCAGCAATTCCAGGAGGGTGGATTTCACTATGGACACTTGTGCTTATCCCCGCTCCTTCATTTGTAAACCAGCACGAAACTTAAAGAAACTCATTGCATCTTCTGATTTTTTGCTCTTTTGTCACTAAATTATTTCCATAAGCAATTTCATGTCTCAAATCCCTTGGGTTTATTTTCTAGGTCCAGTTACAACATTTTTGCTTCGGAAGCAGAAGAAATGGGATTATACGCTGCCTTTTCCCCCTCTCCTTCAGCACACACTTAAACAAACCCCCACAGACTTGAGATTGGTTTGACATTTAGATTTCAGTATCCATGCTGGTTCTGAATGCAGTGAAGAGTACCCTTCTCTCTTTCAGTAAATGAATTTTCAATTTACCAATAAGAAAATCACAGTATTGGACTTGTAGAACCTGTCTTAACTTTGCATTTGGTGTATAATTAATATTAATTGAATATGCATTGATTTTGTTCTTTGGACTAATGGAGTAATTTTAAAAAGAAAAGCCTGTTTCAGTAATTAAGCAGATTAAAATAGATAACATATATTTCTTACTTAATCAGTCCAATAATTGAGTTCCACTAGTTTAAAGTCACATCTACTCTTTATTTAATCAAAGCTAAATGCTGTGTATATTTCGAAGCTAAGTAATATGTGGACAGTGGATTTAATTTGGAGACTAGCATTTCAAAACCACCATTAGTATATTTTTATTATTATTCTGAGAACATTATCTATTTATGAACATTTCAAAGAAAACACTAGACTATCCACTTGACGTGGCAGCCCAGTGAGAGTGGATCCCACCTTTCATCAAAGAAGTTCCTTTTGACAGCAGACAGAGATCATAACTATAATATTAAATTTTAGTATATTTATTATTAGTTGTAGATTTATTATTATTAAAATTTATTCAAACTGTATTTTCAGGGATTTTTTTTATAAATAAAAAATATCATCTCCTCTCCTTTCAATGCTTCCCAAATCTCACACTCCAACTTCCCTCTGAGATTCATAGCCTCCTTTTCCTTTCATTTAATTATTTAATTATTAATTTATTTATTATTCATACACGCACATGTAAGTGTATAAGTATATAAATGCAACCTACTGAATCCACTTAGTTTTGCTTATGTATATTTTAGGGCTGACCACTAGATATTGGATCACCATTTAGGGGGCTTGTCCTTGGGGAACACTAACTTCCCCTCTTTCAGCCACCTTGTTTCCTATAGTTCTTCATCTAGAGGTGAGCCCTACTGAGATATCCTCTACCTATGCACATTGGCATGTCAACTGGTGTTGTCATTGTGTGGGTCTTGTTCCGTCCATCATACTATGAGACTTCATAGGCTCAGCCTCTCCATCCTACAAGCTACTACCTCGCAGCTGACTTACGGGCACTCCATCTCTTCCAATCTCTCTGCCTCCGCTTCTGAATTGTACCCTGAGCCTTAGGTGTAGAAGTTGTGTTGGAGAGTTATTATTATGGGCTGGGCACCCCATGGGCAGTTATTGTTTGCATTTTGACCCAGTCATGGTGCCTGTTATGGTCTCTGTCTGTTGCAAAAAGGAACTTTTTTGATGAAAGGTAGGAGCTACTCTCACTAGGCTACCATGTCAAGTGGGTTTCCTTTGACACGTTCAACATGCGCTGCAGTGTTTGACAGAGAGACCCAAGGAAAGTTACTGAGCCCTTCTCTGTGCCTCAGTTTCCTCATCTGTCAAACAGAATCACAATGATACTCGGCCCACTGGCTTTTGTGAAGATTAAACAGGTGAACAGTCCTCAGAGTCAGTGTTACATAAAAATCCTGCTAGTATTTGATACTCTTGCCTCTTTTATTGTTGGAAACATACCTTGGTTTTTCTTCAGGACACTGGTAAAGTCAGGAGCCACAGAAGCTGAGACATGGGCCTCCCTTCCTCTGGAGAAGCATGCCAAGCTTGCCTTGCTCAGAGGCAGAGGTACAGAGAGAACTTTTCTTTCTCTGAGGACCTCCCTTCAGAATTGTCCCTTTGAGAGCAAGCTCATGACTCAAGCTTTTATATCAGCATGACCCTCATCTGACATGGCAGCTGCCGTGTACAGATCGACTGACTATGGTGGTTGATATTGCTGAGTTTTACATGGGTAAAATAACCCTGAAGCTCCCCACTCATACACTGAAAAAGTAAACAGATCCCAGGCATTGCATAATACAACCCATGACTTCATCTTGTTATCAGATATGCATACCGTGTAGTAGTTCAATGTGTTTCATGATATTTAACTGGTAGAAATGAAATCTAATTTAATTTTCCTTTTACTGTGAGAATTTCATTTTAAAACTCAGCAAATTGTGGAATTCTTACTGGGGAAGAAAACCTTTTTAGTATCTAAAATTTATTTTAAAAAAGACAGTATTTACAGTTGCTCTATGCTGCACCATGGCTCAGTGGAGGGAAAGCAGAAGGGCCACCTGGTTTATTGTTACATTAATGTTTTCTTTCCTTACCTCATGTCTAAAAAAGGTTGCTAAATGCTATTTCCTTTAAACTTGAATGTAGAAATTTATCAACTATCAAAAGTCATAGTAAAAGTACCAGGAAATACTTCACATATGCACACACACACACACACACATATCATACTGTGGATGACTGATGTCCTATGCTTTCCTAGTGCACCAAGAGGCTGTTTCAGAATGGGTTTGTTCACTTGCCAGCATGAAGACCAAAGCTAAGTAAACTCTATATTCTTGGCTAAGTGGTCAAGAGAAGAGATGAGCTGTTAACTCTGACCCAATTCCACAGCTCAGACAGCTCCATAAGAACCAATATATTTTATAGAGGGTCAGACCCTCAGCATGGTCCAAGGCCCATCATTCTCAGGGTCAGCCCATTGTGGTTTATGCCAGGGAACTCATAACAGTTAGCAGAAGCGGGGCATGCTCCATTCTGTTGATTTCAGATGTTTTGATTAGAATACTGATGGGAGTCTTCAGTAGACAATAGTTCTCTGCTTTACTGATGGGGGTTATTACCCTGGCTTGGGGCACTAGGCTATCTCATGCATTCACATTTTACTCATATGTCTTCTAAGTATCTTAACATGTAGTCGGTAATGCAGAGAACAAAACGTTCCGTGAGGTTGTTGGACTCCTCCACAGATACACAAGTGTGTGTGTATGAGTAGGTGTGTGTGTGTGTGTGTGTGAATATGTGTGTATGTATGAGTATTTGTGTGTATGTGTGTGTGAGTGAATATGTGTGTGTTACAGAGTATAAGTCCAGTCAAGAATTGTAGTGGTATAAATTACAGGCTGAGTTCTACAAAATTCCAGACAGTAGATAAGGCAGAGAGAGAAAAATTCTCTTACTCAGTCTTTGTTGGGCCTTGGACGAGGTAACTCCATTTAACATCCAAAGCTTTTTTATTAACAGGAAGATCCAAAGTTAGTTTTTGTAGCCTTGGCTGGCCCTTCGGCCTCTGGCAAGCTCGAACTTCCGGCCGGACATAGGGTTTGGTGTGGCTGTGTGGGGTTCCTGGGGCCTTGCCAAAATGTTGGTACACTTCTCAGCCCTTCCGAGGACCAGACAGGAGCACAGTGCCTCGGCCCTTGGGAGACTCCAGAGCCAGCTGGTCAAAGGTGAGGATCTTACCCCCAGCCTTGAGGATGCGACTTCGGGCGGCTAGCTCAGTCGGTAGAGCATGGGACTCTTAATCCCAGGGTCGTGGGTTTGTGTCCCACATTGGGCGCTAGCTGTGGGGAAAAATAAACCTCACGGGGGCGGGGCGGGGTCCCAGCGGAGGGTCCCACATTCACACGAGGCTGCAATTCAAGGTTCCAAAGGCTGGGAACCTGGCAGTGGCAGGCCCAGGCAACACATGGAGTTTCCCAAAGCTTTTATTGTTCATGGCGTGGTGGTGAATGGTTATAGATGGTATGCACTTCCCCCCAAAAGCCAGGCTCCCCTTACTTTTTATAGGGAGGGGGGAAAAGGAGAGGGGATAACTTAATTAGCTACACCCCCGGCCTTTAAATAACTCATTAATATTTTAATCTTTGGAGGTGGAGACTTGTTAATCACGTCCTCTACCTGTGTGCTACGTGACTGAAGGTGGCAGGTTAAATGGAGTTACCTCATCCAAGGCCCAACAAGTCTTGTGTCCTATTTAGGCTGGAATAGGTAGGATAAGGCTAGCTCACATTGAAGAGACCAGTCTGAACCAAATGCAAATCTTATTTCAAAATACCCCATGGGCACACTTAGATCATGTATCCAACCAGAAATCTTGTTACTTTGTGATTCAGTCATGTGACACATAAAATTAACCATGATAACCTAAGCAAACAGAAATTCCCAGAGAGCCAGCCTCAAACCCAGAAGGCCAGGAGCCTCACGAGTACAGGGAATGCAAGTGTGATAACTCATTGGTGCACAGAGCTCCCATCAAAGTGTGCAACCTGTGAAGTGGTGCATTTGACCGGAGGGGAGAAAATTAATAGCTCTGTAGGTTATAGACCTTTGATAAAAAGCTGAATCTCCGGTCTCAAAGCTCACTTCGCATAGATAATGAGAACTCTGAATGCTAAACTGTCCAAAGGTATGAGGCTGGTAGCAAGAATCTGCTGTTAATATCATTACTATTATTTTCATACATTTTTCATGTTTGCCTATGAAAATTGATTGTAATTCAGCAATCTTCATTTTCACAATAATAGGTATTACCTTAAAATGGCCAAAACTATCACTTAGATGCCCTGGACACTGCAGAGTTTATAAGGATTCAACTGGAGGAGAGGTGTTTGCAGTTGGTGCTGTTTGCCTTGAGAACATGATAGATAGCTTTATGTCCAAATTAACTTTGTCCATTCTCATTCCTCAGGAGACAATTAAAATGTACAAAGTTCTCCTGTTTAAAACAGGCTACTGGGCTTAACCAAGGCTGCTTGCATTCATCTGAGTGTGAGATGACTAATGGGAACACAGACAACTTACCGGTAATCACACCACTAAATAAAATGACTTTGCCTACATAAGCACTATCAACTGCCTCAGGTGGGTCATGAAACCTACATCCACCCATGAGGGGATGTTGACAGGCAGGTGCAGCCTTGGAGAGGTCTTATGCAGTACCTACAGCTACTGAGAGTTGATAGGTGGTACCACAAGGTCCAGTGTTTTACGGCCCTTGTCCTCATCTTCTGGCTCCTATCTCCTCTCTGCTCCCTTTCTTCCTCCCCATAACAACGCTTCTGAAAGATGTCATGTGACTGATACATTACATGTGTCCTGACTGTCAAATACTACAGTGTCAAATATTTGACTTCTTTAGGAAATGGCCAGGGTGTTCTAGCTCTCTCATTATCCTGGGAAGATATCAGAACACCTGTTCTCCATGCTGCCACGAGTCCCTCTAAACTTAGACTCTGCATCTCCTCTTGCCTGGCAGTTAGAATTTTACTTGTAAGCAAATACCTTTCCATTGAATCATAGGAAACAATGACTCAACCAAAATTAAAGGAATTTATAAGGACAGAGAAGTACACAGAAAAGTGACAACAGATACGTAGGAGAGGAAAGCACCACATAGTAAATTGGGAACCATACTAAAGTCATAGTGGATGAGGGACAAGGGTTGTCTGGAAATCCCCATACCCCATGTGTTAGCAGACTTTGTGACTTCATAGGCAGCAGAGCATAAAGGAATTGATTCTTGAGAGCAGCTGAGGACCACGTCTTACCAGACTGGTACTCCCTGCTTCTTAGCTGTTGTGGTCCTTGCTCTTTAAATTCCATTGCCTTTCTGTGAACAGAAGAGAGGCTCATAGGCAGAAGTGATGAGCCATAGGCCAGTTTCCCAAATAGCCATTCCTGGACCTTCTGTCTAGGGAACATTTTAGAACAGACCATCCAGTCTCTGCTACACATGCCATAGCAGGCTGTCTACACTGATCCATGCTGGACTCATAGGAGACATAAATGATTGCTGTGATATGGGCCACAGGATTCTGGGGTGATTTTTTTATATATATATATCACAGCAGATCAAGGACAATGAGTAAAGAGGGGAGGTCTTTCATTTCAAACACAACAAGAATCCATTGTGGATTCTACCTACATTGTGAATCTACCTACATTTTTAGCTAAACTTTGTGGCTAGCCTCAGATCCTTAGACCCACCAAGCAATTGCCCCACAGTTTCCTTTCTTATAGAAACCTGAAGTCCAGCCATATTCCTGCCCAAACCCTTTTCCTCTTTTGCATGGTATATGAGAAATGCAGGCATACACAAGGAAATGAAGAACAGATTTCTTATCCAGGAAACCAGAGCTTTACATAATAACAAACATCTAGCTTCCTGCTTTGCGTGCCCTCGGGGACCAGTGGAGATAGTACATGCGCACATTGGAGCCAATCGTTCTGAAACTCATTCTGTTGTATACGTGTGACAGATTGGCATCTGGATATCTTCTTCTGGGGGCCCCCTCTCCTCACTTCCTGCAGGGGTCCACATGTGTGTTTAGCTGTACATACCCCAGGGTGCTGGGCCTTCTAGGGAAGCCGTTCCACCAGGTTGCATGTCTGGCTGTCACCAGACTGTTCTACTGGACTCTGCACTATTGAAGAAACAACTGCAGAATAAGTCTACAGGGATGGGATACTTTGGAAAGATGAGCCCCTGGGGTACTCAGTGAAAGTGGAAGAGTCTGCTCTGTGTGATGATGCTACCGGGTAGATATAGAAACACTTAACCTCTTTAATCCCTTGTGCCCTGGACCCAGAATTACCAATGTCATTGGTTTGGTTTGAAGTTGAATCAGTTTGAGATTCCTTCCACTTTTACGACTGCTTCTTTGGCCACCAGTCTGGATAGACCTGTTTGGAGACAATTGCCACTGTGTGCCTTTTATAGGATGTATTACTCCTGACTATTAATCACACGGTGGTTTGAGATTATAGCTAACATAGGCGATTCAATGATCTAACTTCAAAGAAAACTATTCTGTTAATTCTGCAAAACTAAAAGCAATGGTCATATTGTTTCTTGTCATAGAAGTCAGAACAGATCACAACATGAGGACAGCATCTGTTCTTCTCATCTTGACAGAAGATGAGAACAACCTCCCAACCATCCTCCAACAACCCTCCCAGCCATCTATGGACATGTTCTCATGTTCTGGTGCTAGAGAATAGCCTGATACTTCTAGACCACATTGTGATCGTCAAATCTCCCAAATGAAAGAGCCAAGTACCGTTAGCTAGGATACTCAGCAGCCAGCAGATGCAGAGTGTAGTTCTTGTGTGGTTCTCCCCTTCCTGGTTTACTCTGAATCTAGGGCAAGACTGAACCAGCACTAATCCCAGCACCTTCTCACTCAAGATGTGTCTCTTCATTTCTGTTGCAGTAACTGTCATCAGGACTGGCTTCTGAGCTGCCCAGGGTCTGTCTCTTGCAGGGTTATCTATTATATTTTGATTTTGACTTTGAAAGTTCACCCTGACTGAACAAATACTAGCAACTGGGCTTTCACATGCCTAGGTAAGGCAACTTTCATTTTTAGATTACAGAACCTGCCACCATCATCTCAGTTGCCTCTCAAGCTTCCCAGACCTTCCCAATGAGACCCACAATCTTGGCATCTTTACCAGGAAGAACTGGGTGCATTTGTTTCTCAGAAGTTCTGATAGCTGACCGAACTATTCTTCACATTGCTCTTTATACCGTATATTTTACGGTTTTTCTGTAACAGCAGCTGCATAGGAACAGAATTTGGAAGTGAAATGCCCCCTCAAAGACTCATGTGCTTGAGAGCTCGGTTCCTAGGTGTCGGTGCAGTTTGGGGACATTGTGGAACCTTCAGTGCAAGGAGCCTAGCTGGAAGAAGTAGACTTCTAGAGAATCAGCTCTTCAGATAGTTTGCCCTCTCTTCCTGTCAGCTTCTCCCTTACCTGCTCAGATGTTGGTGAGGTGCAATCAACAATGGCCCAAATCCCCTCCCACTGCCATACCTCCCCTGCCATGATGGACCATGCACTCTAAAAATCATGACCAAAAATGGTCTTTTTCCCCTAAGTTGCCCTGCTCAAGCATTTTATCACAATGAGAAAAGTAGCTAAGATGTTAGTCAATACTATCATAGAATCATCTTTAAGTTTTTATAAGAACACGTCCCCTACTCTCTGTACTAAGATCCATGCTCTGAAGATTCACTGTGCACTCATACAGGAAGAAGATTTTGTCCTTATACAGAAAATGTAGTCAGAACTCAGGAGATACCCAACACACGTGCACCCAGTCTTAACATCGAGTACTAACAGAACAAGTGGCACACTTCTGGAAATTCTGTAGATTAGATCAATTCACAAATTTATAAGATAGCTAGCTTAACCTTGCATGCAATGGCTCAACTTCACTGTTGAACATTATGTAAGAAGAAATGTGACCTGATTTTCTAGATACAGACACTTGGTAAAGAAGTTATCCAAAGCAAACATCACAAGTTCAGTCATATTGAGTGTATAACATGGGTAAAGCATTAGGGAATATATTCAGAATAAGTTTTAAGAACATATAAAACAAGATAAAACAGCAACTACAAAATCTACATATATAAGAAGTTCTAGAGAGAGCTTGCTGAAATGTATAGAGTGATTTACAGTAAGCATTGGCATTGTTTGTGTGCAAATAAATATTAACTACCATTTTTAAATCTATAAAGAACTTCTTAAAGTTCCCCTGAAATGCTGTTTATTTTTTAAAAGAAGACTCTCACATTATTTTCTGCAAATAAGTCTGCCCAAGTTAGGGTTTCTATTGCTGTGATCAAACACTGACCAGAAGTAACTTGGCGAGGAAAGGGTTTACCTTAGTTTACAGTTCCACATCACAGTCCATCATCAAAGGAAGTCAGGGCAAGAGCCTGGACGTGCTGCTTACTGGCTTTCTCTCTGTGACTTTCTAAGCCTGTATATACAACCCAGGGCTATTGCCCATGGGTGACATCACCCAAAGTGGGCTAGGTCCTTCCACATTAATAGTAATTAATCAAGAAATTATCCTATAAAGTTGACTACAGGCAAACTGATGGAGATACTTTCTCTTTCCAGATAACTCTAGCATATGTCCAGTCATCCTTCCCCTCCCCCCCCCCCCCCCCCCCCCCCCCGCAAACACCAGGAAAGATTCCAACTCAGTAGAGTCTGGTCCATGAGGGTTAGATCTCACAATGAGGTCTGAGAAGCACTACATTTGCAAAGGTTTCAATTGCTCCATGGTCTGAGACCCTAGAGAGCCCAGATGTGCAGGTGTGTCTTCCAAGGAGGATTCATTTTAGGTACCGGTCATTGCCTTTGTCTCTCAGAGCTCACAGACTGTTGAACACACATTATCATGAAGTAAACACCACTCTGCACTCCCACAGAGCAATAAAGTCTCTCTTCCAGAGCAACAAATCACTCATGTATGAAAAGCTCACCACATTCTTTTACTGTATGACCCATCTTACATTTCCAGACAATGGGTATGCCATGACAATCTCACCATTATCAGGCAATGTGTTCATGGTCTAATGGCAACATTCCATAGGACTGTATAGGAGCATTGTGGAGCAGAAGTCTGTGTTTGAGAACCATATAGAGGTAAGTGTTTGATTTCAGAGCATTAAAATGGTCCAAAGATTTCCAAATGAATTAGTGTGTCAGTTGATATTATTTTGGCCACCGAAAATGTAAGTCTTTTTTTTTCTCTTAGTTTCAGAAAAAAAAAAAAAATGTGTAGGTAAGGTTTAAGATGTCTTAATAGAATTATATATATATATATATATATATATATATATATATATATATATATATGATGTCACCCATGGGCAGTAGCCCTGGGTTGTATATACAGGCTTAGAAAGTACTTTATATATATATATATATATATATATATATATATATATATATATATATATGTGTGTGTGTGTGTGTATATGTATATATATATGTGTGTGTGTGTATACACATATATATACATATGTGTGTGTGTGTGTAAACATAATACAGGCATATGAATAGCATACATATAGAACATGTATAACAAAAAAAGGGTTAAAGAGCATAAAGTCTATTATCCAAACCTCTAGGTTTCATCTCCAGCCTTCTGCAGAGCAGCAGCTGTGGGGAGTTCTCCATTTTCTTTTTTTCTTCTCTTTATATGGGAAATCCTTACACCATTCTTGCAAGACCTCCTGACATTGTCGCTTTGAAAAGACTTCTGACACTTCAGGATGATGGCATTTCTGCCATCCGGAAGCCCAGGCTTTAGTAGAAGTCAAGCATCTCTGGGTTTCATGCTACCTTGAGTGATCCCACATTCCCTGAGCTTTACTTCAGTGCAGCTCACTGTAGGTTAGCATCATGTTACTAATACTCATCCAGCTTTCCTGGTACAGGGGACATGTCTGTGAGGTCTGCTGCTCTGTGTCTCTTATGATATTCTCTGACAACAAGACTCTTCCTAAACATCTCTTCAGGGAATACGTATCAATTATAAAGCCCAAACTGTGCTGGTCAACTTGAGGCTACTTGATCAAATATTATTTACACGTTAATAAATGTACTTAATGTATAGCATCCATACACTTCTGTGTAGCTCTCTTCAAGACTTTCTGATCCTCATGTTCTATTTTTTTCTCCTTGCCTCTCCACTCCCCTCTTCCTATCCTTTATGGAAGGCTCCCTCAACAGGTGAGTGACCAACCGTGAACTAGCCTCTCTTGCCACTGAGGAGATGAAAAAACTCTGAGCTTAAGACTTATGCTGAGTATGACAGCACAGGTGGGTGTGATGGTCCCCGAGTGGATTCTCCAAGTCCTTAAGCAGAACCACCCCAGCTGACCTAAGTGAGGGCCCCTGGGCTGTCTCCATTTATATTTCATAGTGAAAAAAATTCAGGTAGAAAATCTTATATAGCTGTCTACTTCCAAAGGACTCTCTAGAAACTTGTTCAAAATGTCCTTTCTGTGAGTCAGTTGTCAAATCTTATCCCAAAAGGGGTTCTATGAATATTAAAATTTCAGCTTTATGGAGTTTCCTTCTCTTCTCCCCATGTGACTTGGCTTCTTTGACAGTAGCCCCGTGGCTCTTCTATGGTTTTACTTTTATTTATTCTAAAAGATCAGAAAACATAAAAAAAAAAAAAAAATACCCAAACCAAAAAAAAAAAAAAAGCTGTAAGAATGAGCTGCATAAGGTGACGTTTCCCACTGCTAACTTTTCTTGTAGAGTATAGGATGGCTCTTCTGTGTAGATTGTCCTGGCTGACACCTAACCTAGCTGTCATGTATTCCCATGTACTCAAATAACATTAGCAAGCCAGATCAATTGGGTTGTGCCTACTGTCCCATCATGTGAGGATGAATCAAGAGGATTGTTGTAGTGGTCTGTGGTCTGATGGTGCTATGTATTCTAACACTAAATACTGGCTCCCAAGATCTGATTGTCACCCACCCACGTGCACCACCAGGTAATGCTATGTAATCCTTGCTCCCCAATTAAACTGTTCTGTTTAGAGGTTAGAGTCTCTGATTGGGCTGGAGAGGAAGAAAGGTGGGACTTGAGAGTCAAATGAAGGATCTCAAAAGAGACCAATGGGAGAGAAGAAAGGAGAGCAAGTGAGGAGGGTGCCTCCATGAGAGGAGATGGACCCTGAGCACATAGCCAGGAAAAACTGCAAATAATAAAAGACATGGTGGCTGAGAAATAAGTTAGAGTAGCTCCAAATCTATTTGTCCAGTCTAGGATGACAGCTTGTAAATAAAATACCTGGATTGTGTGTTTTTTATATGAACTAACTAGAATCTTCAATTCCTTTTACAGATTGTCTTAAGCATGAGTCCAGTTTATAGCACATAATGACTACATGAGACCGCATGTAAAACCAAGACTCAAACAAACAGGACAAACCAAGATAAACTTAAAAAAAAAAAAAAAAAAAAAAACATTTGTAGAGAGTCCAGGAAAAAAAATGTATCATCACTTCTGCTTACATGGACCTTAAGTACCTCTGGCAGGGAGACTTGGGGTTTGCATCACCAGTCTCTGGCTTTTATCCAAGGAGCTTTACTTACCCAGTTCACAGGTCCTCATGATACTTAATTGTATACCTGAATTTCCATGAAGATTTTAAACCTTGGCCCTCATTTCTCTGCAGGAGGGCAATAACAGAGTTCAGTGTGCCTTGTCACAGAACTGATGGCTACTGTCAGCACCAAGCTAAGCTCCAGCTTCGTTACAACATTCATGACTAGCTGAACTCATGAATTAAAAATGGGGCTTCCTATATCTGCAGTGTCTTCCCTGAAGACTTTCACCCATTAAAGTCTCATTCTGCACCCAGCTTGGGCCTCCACAAGTCTTCCCAAGTGGCTTTGCTTCGGCTAAACCCTATCTCTATGAAGTGGTTTGAACATAACATGGTTTCTCTTGTACTTGTGTTCTTGTTATCACAGAATTGTTTCTTTTTTAAATAGAGCCTGCTTTTCTATAGTACAACTATTTTTTAATAAAGTCTGTTTAATTTGAGGTAGTGCCCAGAGCATAGGCACATTGGTTTTTTACTGCTTTAAGGTAAATTGAAACTGTAGATAAATATATGTATATATGTATCTTGACCAATTTTTCATAATGACCATGGATTATTTTGAAGTCAAAGCAAAGAAAAGATCACTTCAAAATGATTTTCTGTCCAAAATATGTGTAAATGACAAGACTGTGGTCTGAGTGACAGGGTGACCCGGTGATTCTTTATTGTTTTAACTAGAGTCCCATTGAGGCTGAGAGAGGAATCATACAAGCACAGCACAGTGCCTTAGGGCTGCGGTTTAGCCTGGTCCTCCCATGTGCGTGCAGCCCCTGGCCTCTGTCGACCTGGCTCTCTCTCTCTCCCTTCTTTGTACCTAAAGAGGATTGTGTTAAACACTTATACTCAGTTCCTATAGACCCCAACTGAGACCAGAGAGGGTCTACATGCCTGCTGAGTCCCCAAGCAACGGTGCCAATCTCAAATCATACTTGCAGTGGCAAGGTTCCATGCTCATTGTTAAATCAAGCTTTCCAATATTATTTTCTGATCCTCTAGAGTATTATCGAGAAATCCAGGGAGCAAATTATGTACCCTTTTGCTTCATAAGGCAACTGAGGTACCTTCAGTAAAAGTCAGTTCTCTGAAGTTTAAAATCACCAGCAAATCAAACCACATTTCTGATGCCCCAGGGTCTAAGCTTTGTGCTTGCAATCCCTGTTTGTCTACCTCATGTTATACAAATATGAGTTTACATGAGTTCAGGGTTCAGCAAGAGACCCTGTCTCAAAAAATAAGATAAAGAAGCATGGAAGAAGATATTCAATGTCAATCTCTGGCCTACACATACTCAAGCACACACTGAAAAACACAATAACACACTCTGCAACTATGTTAATATGCTTAGTCTCACTTGAAGTCCTGTTTTTTTCTGCATCTGGAGGATTGTCTTGCTGTTGCTGGTTGGGGGTTTTGTATATTGCAGAGAGTCAAATTCATCGCTACAAGTATGCCAGTATCTCACACTAAGCTACATCTGCAGCAGGAAAACATCCTTATTCATTTAAATTTTTATTTATTTACTCATTTTGTGGGGGATGGTACCTCTGTGCCACGGCATGTGTGTGGAGGTAAGAAAACAACATTCAGGAATTAGTTCTTGCCTTCCACTACGTGCGCTGTCAGTATCAACCTTGAACTTCAGGTTTGGTAGCACAGGTTTGGATACCCACTGAACCATCTCACAGGCTCAACGTTCACATTGTTAGGAGTTTTCATAGCTTAGACTATCTAGACTTGAGTGCTTTCAAAGCAGCAAATCTTTGCTGTTGAGAATCCTTGGACTTCTCAAGTTGGAAGATGAGAAGAGTACTGACTAAAAAGTTCAAAGGGGACCTTGTAGGCATTTTGAGAAGGTCTCCTAGAGCAAATGGCTTTCATGTTCCTCCTCCCCTAGAGTTTGCTTGTTTGTTTGTTTGTTTAAGGCACACTTGCTATGTAACCCAGGCTGACTTGGAACATGTGACCTCCTAGCTGTGGGATCTTGAGTGGCTGGAATTTCAGATGTGCATAACCTCGCTTTACAACTTTTAGGATCATAAGCTGCGTTCCTTATTTTAGCCAATAGCTAACACAATTTAAAAAATGTTGCATGTGCGCGCGCGCACACACACACACACACACACACACACAATGACATTTTGAGTTTTCCTACAGCAAATGGGTTCCAAATGGAAAATCTGATGCCAAGAAACACACACACACACACACACACACACACACACAAAGTGTAGAAAGGATTTTATAGTAGTTCTCAGTAGCTCAAGTCCTGTATTTGAAAATATTTGTAGATAATGCCTCATCATCATAATTGAATTCTGAGCTAACAGGAATAGGAGCTGTGTGGCGCTGTATATTAAAGGGAAATCATTCGTCTTGGGATAATGAAACAAAATTATGGAGAAAGTAGGGCTTAATAAATGCCTTCACCCCGTAAGAGAAAAGAGAGAAATGAGATTTAACTTTAATTCTTCCAAAATATCATGGAAAAAAATCTATTTTTGAACTGGTACCTGAGCCCTTCATTGTGGAGTGTTGTGTTGACTTTTGTAAGGTCTGAACAAATATTTGCACGGTATAGGAAAGTACGTGTTTGTTTAGAAAGAGTTCCCAATATGCTCTTTTCAATTAAAAAAAAAAAAAAAGGCAAAAGACTGTAAACAAGTGTGATTACCACTGTGTCTTGTGTTGTTTGGTATTTACAGCCTTAATAAGTATGTGCACTAACAAGACTCCTTCCCAGTGGTGGTGGTGGGTGGGGGGAAGGGGGGTTTGATGCCATGAGCTTATCAAAGACACTTTAAATAACACAAGCTATTTGGTGCTCAAGCAAGACTTGTTTTACCCAACACCAACATGTTTATATGGTAGAATGCCTGTCATACCTCCCCACAAGCGATGCTCTAATATATATTTATATGTTCTATGCCACCATGCAGTTTAATGTGATGCAGACCTCAAGACCTGACTCATTTCGGTATCTTTTGAGAACTGGACATTAAATCATGGCTAAAATATTATTTTCAACTCGTTTCAATAAAGTCATGAAAATTAGGCAAGATTCTTTTCATTGTGGATATGAGATTTGAGATATTTTTAACATACCTTTCAGGAATAAGGGTGAATTTTTTGTGTGGTTTGTTGTTCTCTCTCTCTCTCTCTCTGTCTCTCTCTCTCTCTCTCTCTCTCTCTCTTTCTCTGTGTGTATGTGCAGGTACAAAAGTCTGTGCATACCCACAAGCCAGACAGGCTGTCAGATGTTCTGCTCTGTCTTGCTCTGTCATTTTCTGCTTTATTTCCCTGATACAGGGTCTTTTACTGAACCTAAGTTGGTAGTCAACAAACCCCAATTTTACTATTGTTCAGTCCCCAACCCCATACATAGTGCTAGGTCATGTGCATAAGCATACCTGTCCTTTTATATAGTTAGTTTCTAGGGATTTGAACTTGGATCCTTGTGCTTTCACAGCAAGTGTTCTTACCAGCTGAGACATGTCCAGGCTTCTTCTTTTTTTCTTTTTTTTTCTTTTTTCTTTTCACAGATTCTAAATTGAACAGGCTAGCATTAAACTCACTACAGTCCAGATAAGCAAAGCTTTCTTTTCTCTTTCTTCCTTCCTTTCTTCCTTTTCTTTCTTTCTTTCTTGTCTTTTATTTATTTATTTTTTTATACTCCAGATTTTATTCCCCCCTCTGGGTCCACACTCCGACCGTTCCACATCTCATATCTCTTCCTAACCCCCAACTTCTTTCTACCCAACCAGAACTCTAAACAACCTGGGATCTCCAGTCTCTTGAGGGTTAGATGCATCTTCTCTGACTGAACCCAGACCTGGCAGTCCTCTGCTATATATGTGTTGGGGACCTCATATCAGCTGGTGTATGTTGCCTGGTTGATGGTCCAGGTTAATTGAGACTGCTGATCCTCCTACAGGGTCGCCCTCCTCCTCCGCTTCTTCCAGCTTTTCCCAAATTCAACCACAGGGGTCAGCAGCTTCTGTCCATTGGTTGGGTGCAAATATCTGTATCTGACTCTTTCACCTGCTTGTTGGGTCTTCCGGAATGTGGTCATGATAGGTCCCTTTTTGTGACAAGCTGGCATTGAATTCACTGCAGTCCAGATAAGCTGAGCATTCAATCCTCCATCCTCAGCCTCCAAGTTAGAATTCCAGACCTGGCTATTAGCTTTTGACTGCACTTCCCTGCTTTCTGGTGATACAGAGAACCTTGGTGAGGTGGAGTGTACCTGTGAGCATAATAGGAGATTGCATGCTTTGGCAGATCCCAGCGCTTGTATGAAAGATTTCTTGTTCATCATCTGCTAAGAACACCTGAGGAGTTGGCACCTAGGGTGAGTCTAACATGAGTTCCCTGATAACACAGGAAGAATGGCCCTTCCTTAGCTATTTGGACAGTGGCACATCACCTTTTGTAAATTTTCTGTGACCATAAATGTTGATCTGTTTTTCTAATATTGAGTTATATAACTGCTCTATATAATCTAGATATAAACCATATAGTTTTGCAGTTATATTTAGAATATTTTCTTCCAGTTAATGGGGATTTTTTTTTTTTACCAGTTGTTGGCTTTGTATGTGTGAGTGTGTGTGTGTGTGTGTATATATATATATACTTTTTAATTATATTTGTGTGTGCACATGCATGTGAGCATAGGTGGGCATGTGTGACACAAAGCAAATATGTAAGTCAAAGGACAACTTGCAAGAGCTATTTCTCTCCCACTAACATGTAGAACTCGGGGTTCAAACTTACATTATCAAGATTAGCAGTAAGTACTCTTACCCAATAATACATATTGCCAGCCATTGCTTCTTATATTTTTAATGGTATATTTTAAAAAGCAAAAATTTTTAACTGAGAAAGATAAGTATATTTTTTCATGATTTATTCTTTTTGTCTGAGAAATAGTTGTGTTTTTCAAAATGCAGTCTTCCTCCAGTATATTTTAGACAAGAAATTTAACTTTTTGTGTTTAAATTAATGTACATATAAGCCTTTTAAGTTTGGTTGAACGGACCTCCTCAACTCTTCAGGATGTCTAGATGTTCTATACTCTACATATAAACAAGTTCTAAGTATAGCTTTCCAATTTCATCCAGAAACTTTCCTGGACCTTTTATCCGGATCACATTTAGACCCTACATATTAATATTGGGAAATAGACAACATCCCCGGTTTATATTGTATAAACATGACCCACCTCTTCTTATCTACACCTTTCCATCTTCTCTTGGCAATATTTACCAAACTTTTTGAGTTTTTCCTTTTGTTTTCTGAGGCGCTGTCTTGTATTCCAGCCTAACTGACCTCAATCCCACAATCCTTTGGCCTCTACCTCCCCAGTCCTGGGATTCCCTGCTAGCAAGCACCATACTGGCTAATAATCATTGTCATTGTCACGAGTGCATATTATCACTCATAAAACATGTTTCTGGGTATTACCGAGTCTGCTGCGGTTATATGCTAGAGTCTTTTCTCCACTATTTGAGTTTTTATATGGCATGTTATCTTACAGTCTTGTTAAATCCGTTTGTGTTCCCCAGTGGGGCTTATATGAGTGCTATCCACAGACAGCTAAACCACCTGTGAAAAGAAACACTGGCTACTTCCTCCTTTCCTGTAGTTATTTGCCTTCCCTCTTCCTTGTGCTGGCAGCCTCAGTTGAACCTCAGCTACAGTCTCGGTGGAAAGAGTGGGTGTTGAGCTAACCCGTCCTTGCCAGTCTCTGGAGGGGAGATCTAGCATGTCCCTTAGCTTTACTTTGCTTCTCTGTCATTGTGATGACCAAAAGCAACGTGGAAGAGGAAATGGTTTATTTCAGCTTGTATCTTGTTGTCGATGATGAAGGGAAGTCAGGGCAGCAACTAAAGGCAGAAACTGAAGCAGCGGCAATGAAGTGGGCTGTTTACTGGCTCACTCTCCATGACTTAGCCTGCTTTCTTAAACAATCCAGGACCACCTGGCAAGGGGTATAACTGCCTGAAGTGGCCTGTACCCTCCCACATCAATCAGGAACCAAGAAAATCCCTCCATAGATGTGCCTACAGGCCATTATGATGGAGACATGTTTTTAAAACTAAGGTTCCTTCTTCCCAGATGACTCTAGCTTATGTCAAGTTGACATTAAAGCAAAAAAAAAAACAAACAAAAAAAAAAAAAAAAAAAAAAAAACTCCTCTAGTATACTGAAGCAGCTTTTCCTAATTGTTTTGCTGAAGGAGTTTTCTTAAATTTTATCATGAATAGCCAGCTAAACTGTAGATTTTAATGAGATTGTTTATATATGAAGAACCTTCAAAATTCAAAGTGGGTAGTAAGAAATAGAAAATGCTATTTTTAAAAAAGGAGCACCCATCTCTCTAACTAAATAATATGTGCCTATCTAGATTTATTTCAGTTTATAAAACAGTGCTAACTTACTTTGCTCAGGTACTTTGTTACAACCATGGGAGAAGTGACAAATATATCCATGTTTGTCCCTTGACTACCACTGGGAACCAGTGAGAGACCTCAAATCTGGATGCAAGTCCCTTGTGTCAGGAAGGAGTGTCTCTTGTCACCTTGTGAAGGAAACTGGCATGGCCAGATGGATACAGAGTCAGGGTTATGGCTGTTACAGTGTCTTCAACAGGTCTTCATTCTTTATGACTTACAACTCCTACCCAACAAGCCCTGTAGTGAAGCAACCTCAGGGGGAATTCCACTATTGCCAGCACATAGAACACCACCTGCCCAGCAGCTCCAATAACGGATACAGATGGTTCTAGTGTCTCCAGGAGGAGGTATCCTATGGAACAACACTAATTGAGGACTGGCTATATCCGTTCTTAGGCTTGTGTCTTAGGCAGGGTTTCTATTCCTGCACAAACATTATGACCAAGAAGCAAGTTGGAGAGGAAAGGGATGATTCAGCTTACACTTCCACATTGCTGTTCATCACCAAAGGAAGTCAGGACTGGAACTCAAGCAGGTCAGGAAGCAGGAGCTGATGCAGAGGCCATGGAGGGATGTTACTTACTGGCTTGCCTACCCTGCCTTGCTCAGCTTGCATTCTTATAGAACCCAGGACTACCAGACCAGGGATGGCACCACCCACAAGGGGCCCTCCCCCCTTCATTACTAATTGAGAAAATGCCTTACAGCTGGATCTCATGGAGGCATTTTCTCAACTGAAGCTCCTTTCTCTGTGATAACTCCAGCTTGTGTCAAGTTGACATACAAAACCAGCCAGTACAGCTGGCTATATTCATCCTCAGACTTCAAACAAGAACAACTATTGTACATATGCCAGCATGAGTACAGCTACTTCACGTGATGATTGTGTGTGGTTTCCTCTGGTTTCCCAGCCCACTGGGGCAAAAGATTAAGACAGACAGACATGTCTGCTGTCCTGGGTGCTACACAAGGGCAATCACACTGCCTGTGTCAGTCATTGTGACTAGTAGTCGAGACTACACTTGTAGGAACTTGAGAGGAAGCAGACAGGAAAATCAGAGATGAGTAGCTCTTGGATCTTTGTGGGGGCACATGCTGACTAGACCTATGTCAACGTGACACAGCTATAGTCATCTGAGAGGAGGAAACCTCAACTAAGAAAAGATCTCCATAAGATCGGACTGTAGGACAGTCTTTAGGCATTTTTAAATTAGTAATTGACGGGGGAAGGTCCCCATGTGGGTAGCGCTACCCCTGGGCAGGTGATCCTGGGTTCCATGAGTAGGCAGGCTGAAAAGGCATGGGAAGCAAGCCAGTAAGTAGTACCCCTCTATAGCCTCCACTTCGACACCTGCCTCTAGGTTCCAGCCATGCTTGAATTCATGTCCTGACTTTCTTTGATGATGAACAGTGATATGGAAGTGTAAACCAATAAGCCCTTTCCTCCCCAACTTACTTTTTGGCCATGGTGTTTTGTTGAAGCACTAGGAATCCTAACCAACATGGCATAGAAGGTACTGTGGCCACAAAGCCCTATCAGATGGTTGGCAGAGTCTGAACTTTGATGCATGTGATAATGAAGTCCATGCTCTCCTGGGAGGCAAAAACTCAGAAAAGTCCACATGGAACTGGCTAAAGGCTGAGCTGGGCACCCAAAAGGGATGCTGTTAGTGTGTTCCCGTTATCCGACAGATGCAGGAAGTTCCCTGAGTGGGGCCTGGTGTTGAAAAGGTGAGCAGCATCCAGAAGAAGCTCTAGAGATCCATACCATGGCATGCAGCATTGTGATCCCATGGCCTCTTTCTCTAAGCACTGAACATGGCATACTCTCCAGCCACGACCCAGCTGACTCCAGAACACTCAGCAAAAGGGTTTGTGTGCTTTTGCAATTTTGTGAATGCAAGACTGAAAAATAAGTAAATAGACAAATCCTACTCTAATGCAAACCAAAGAACTCCAGTGTGGGGGAGAAGCACTACCGGCCTGTAGGTGTGGTGAGCTAGTTGGCCAGAATGACCCAACACTGACTCTCAGTACTTGGAATCTGTGGTTCTCTCTCCAACAGCTGTTCTGGGCTGTGCATAGGAATGTAAGAGGCATGTGTGCAAAATGGCAGGGCAGAGTGTCAGAGGCTCATACTTTGTAGATTAAGAAGCTGTTTTATGAATAATGAATTGGTGTAATTCCCCACCATGAAGCATGACGGTGTCTTACAAGCCTTGCTCCCAACTTCTATCTCTTTAACACAGTCAAATAAAGTATAAATTACTTGAAAACCCAAATTCTACAGAATAAAGCTCTTTAGAGCTGGAAGACTAAACTGTTTATGGGAAATTGTTCTTGAGATCCCCAGATGTGACCAGAAGACACCCGACAAAGCTAATTTTCTAACTCGCCCTCAACTGTATTGGGAGAAGTTGCTGTGTTTTGTGGTGTGATGTCACACAAAGCCATCTGTGTTCGTGAATGGGTGAGTAGGGAAGCAATGGGCCTGGATATCCCTAAAACAGGTGAACCACTCTGCCCCTCAAAGTCTCAGATAATAGCTGCCTAATCTCCAGGGTCCCTGGTCCTGGCAGGAGGAGGAGGGAATGTGGAAGAAGGAAAAGCAGAGGGGAGACAACTTAGCAGCCTCCAGTGTCACATTTCCTTCTTGTCAAAAGCCAACCTCTAAACATTGGCCTATTTCTGGCTAAGGCAGCACTCAGGGTGGCCACGCCTGGGATTTTTCAGGGATCATGAGCAATTAAAGAGAACATTTTTTTTTTTCCAATTTCAGCAGCAGATCCCCAGGCAATCCCCGGAAGTCCAGAAGGACATCCCACAAGAATGCAGCGACACCCTTCCTAGAAGGAAACATCAGGCCCCAGGTGGCAGCTGTGCCCTCGGCCCACCCTTCTCTAGACTCTCCATTATTTCATGGCCTTGGAACTTGTGGGTGTCCCTTCATACAAGCTCAGATGCCTGTGGTCAATGCCAGTGGAGTTTCTGGAAGAGTGGCTCCTAGTATTTATAAGTATTTGTCATCGTTTCCCCTTTGTCGAAACAACAGTGTGTTATAACTTACCTACTCTTGTCTGCCTCACAAATACAGACAGGAGAAAACACAACTGACCTATACAGCTTTACCCTGCTCGATACATTCTTTTCCACCCTTGGAAAAGAGGAGTCAAAAAACAGTGGTGCTCCCTTTCCCTGCCCAGTGCCTGTACATTCCACAGTGTAGTGGAGCCACATGTCCTAGAGACTCTTCAGGGAAAAACTTTCTTGCTCCATTCCTGTATTAGCTACCATTTCATTGCTGTCACCAAGTACCTGGAAGAAAGAAAGCTAAGAAAGGAGGGATTTATTCTGGCTCTCAGCTAGAGGGTACAGTCCATCATGGCAGGCAAGGCATGGCAGCAGAAACATGAGTCAGCTGATCACATTAAAGCCAGTCAGGAAGCAGAAGGAGAAATGGAGGTCTTTAGCTTATTTTCTCTTTTTTTATGTAGTCTGGGGTCTCAGCCCAGAAAATGGTGCCATCTACATTTATAGTAGGTTTTGTCTTGCCACGTCAATCAAACCATCTAGACAGGCCCAGAGATTTGTCTCCTAGGTAATTCTAGAACGGCCCATTGACAATCACCATTAACTAGCACACTTTCTCATGCCTGTGTCTGAGGATATGGTTGCCCCCATGCAGCCTTTCTGTATGAGGAAATGAAGAGAACTCAGTCAAGATGCATTTTTCATAAAAGAGCAAAGAGGGCTTTCCAAGTTCAAAGGCAGCCTGCAATAGGTCTTACTTGAATGAGTAAGTGCAAAAAGTTAGATTAATCCAATGGTTCATTTCAAAGGAGATGGAGCCAAGTTTCAAAGATTTTAATGGTTGTATCACAGTGAGTCATCACTATGTTTTGCAAGCTCTAAGAGCTGAACCTGGTACCCAGCTTTGAGAATTTGGGTATAACTCTTCTGTACTTAGTCTCCACTTTTAAGAGAAGTTCAAAGGAATTGTAGCTGATTCCAGGGTCCTGTTAAGAACAAAAAAAGCCTACAGTTGGCAAGTCAATATGCAGAGAACTCAGTCAATGTATAGGTATTATGAAAGGTTGGACAGAAACATTGATTTTCAACAAAAGAGAGAATGTTACGGTGATGTCTGTTGTCTGATGCAAGTTGGCCTTGTTTGAAGCCCAGGATGAGTTAAATTTTAATATTTTCATCTGATCCAAACAGTATATCTTTGGCTGGTGACAATTTTGTCATTCTTCTGTGTGAGAGTCTGAGAAAAAAAAAATGAGAGAATTCTCCAGAGTTTTTAACACTGCGGGAAGCAGACACTCCCATTACCATCTCATTCTGTAGGAATCCTCATCATATATGTATGGACAGTTGTTCTCAGAGCATCACACAGGGTGCTGCAGAGGATGTTTATCTTAAACCAGATGCTGATTGACAAGATGATAGACTATGTTTCTGGGATCTGTAGGTTTATGGACAGTCTTAATGAAACGACTTAACTTTGAGAGCAGAGTCTACTTCCATGTGTTAGTAGGATATCCAACACAAGTGGAGGCTTACTGATCTGTTTTCTGAACATCTTTGCCTGAGTGAGGGGTATGGGACTAAGGAATTACCAACCAACAGAAGGCCTCAGCTTCACCACTGGCTCCAGGACCTTCTTTGCTGCCTCCCACACAGCAGACAGATCTACTGGAGAAGAACAAACAGGGTAGATGCCAGAACAACACTTGGCCTTTGGATTCCAGCTATTTCTATGCTAGATCTGCCCACACAAGCCCTCTTGGCAGGGCACAGAGTGTAATGTCTGCAGCTGCCACCCCAGCCCTGTACACTGCTGGAGTCTGGATAACATGGCCCAGTAACTATCATGTCCCTCAAGTCAGGGAAAATGTGTTCAGCACACAGAGGACTCTGCAGCCCAACCCTTGCCTTCCTGGCCTCCAATGCACTCTGTTTAAAGAGCCTGCCTAAAAATGGAGTATGAAGTACTGAGAAAAGAAAGATTGAGGCTTTGAGGAGAATGAAGGCTATCAAGAGATCTCTGACATCAAAGAGATTGCATAGGCCATGAGAAGACAGAGAAAGAGAATGTGATCATCCTATGATGATTTTTCTCTAACAACTGTCGTCCAAGGGCATCTTTCAGTTCTTGGTGTCAGAAGCCCAGCATCAAGGTGTCAGGCAGGATGTGACTACTTCAAACCATCTCTGTAGAAAGTCTTTCACCCTTCCCACTTTCTGGTGGCTTTGTGTCCCTAAGCTGTTCTTTCATTTACAAATGTTGCACTCTGACTCTTGACTGTCCTTCTATGGTGTTTCTCATAGCATTGCCCCTCAACATTATATGTCTTTATATTCAAATTTTCCATTCTTATAAAAACAGTAGTCATAGCATAGCGGGTAGGGTTCACACTACTGTGGACTTCAGACTTCCTAAAGACACTGTGTTCCCATAACTTTATATCCTGATGTACCAATAGTCGGACTTCAAATGAACTTTTGAGAAAGCTTAGCTAAATGTGTAACGCCACTCTTCACACCTTCCATACTCTTGATTTTCTTCAAAACCCTGTGAGTTTGATATCATTGTATCCCTTTTATACAGCAAGAGAACACACTGTAAAGAAGACCGGGGCTGTTGGCTGTGTCAGCACACACCTCAGTGGGCAGATAGATCTCTGTGAGTCCAATGTCAGACTGACCTACATAGAAAGTTCCTGGATAGCTGGGGCCACATAATGAAAGCCTGTCTAGAAAACAAACAAACTTACAAACAAACAAACGGAGCTTGTTGTCCAGCTCTCTATTTCTGCTCTTCTCAAGCCCTTCCCATTGCCAATGGCTCTTCATGTGTTCCTCAATACTCAGTAAGGACTACCCTACTGCAGGCCCCTGGCCTCCTCACCCGTATGTCTCAGCCTATAGGAACACACACCTGTAGGCATGCATGCCAAGGGTCACAAAGCAGTCTTCAACCTGGACTTATTGAACTTGGCCACCATAAAAGTAACCTGTGCTTTTACATCCTTGAAATCAATCCATTGCTACTACAAAAACAATACTGTCAGTGAGAAAGATATGTGTGTGGGGGGGGGGGGAGTGTCCTAAACAGAAGACCCCTAACACTTGCATGAGCAGGATATAGGAAATGAACAGTCCCAAAATGCTCACAAGTCACCTAAGGTACACTAAGCAGGCACCACACTTTACAACATTTCTGGATTTGAATTCCACCCATGATGCCTCTGTAGCCTCAGATCCATAGGCTTGACCCTCTCTGAAGGAATGGCCCAAGGTATTGCTTTTGATAATGAAATTCAATAGCATCATAATAGCTCACACTTCCTGGCATATGAGGCAATATGGATCCTAGAGTCAGAACAGCTAAGCTTGTACACAATGGGGAGGGTGGAATAGCCCCTGTTCGTGGCCATGCTGGGAATGGGCTCAGGCAGCCTACCTGGAAAGGTAGGAATGTGAAGGCATCTTTGCTACCAGACCTAGAGAAGTTGGCTTTGCTTTCCAAGCCTTCGTACAGTGAGATGAAAAAGAACAACCAATGTACTAATGTTCCTTAAGTTCAGCTTATTGAGACATACTATTGTACCTGCACCCTCAGAGGGTGACATCACAGAGTCAAAAAGGAAAGGCAAAAATGAGTGACAGGGTAGCAGGTTGAAGCACACTGTCAAAGAACAGAAGTGTGACAGACAGAGTCACAGCAAGGCAAAGGACAGAGTTCTTTCTGGGCTCCCAGGCCCCTCCTCTCCACTGTGCCCTTAACCCTCATCCTGAAGAAAATCTGCTATCTAGGGAGCCTGACTCACAGTAGATAAGAGTCCCTGCTCTGAGATGGCTGAGGGAGTGAGGCTAGTCTGTCCAAAAAGGATGAGGAAGATTTAGGCAAGGCCCACTGCAGAATCCAAGGAGTCAGGTGGGGTGGGAGTTAGACTTGTCTAGGTTTGTTTTGTTTTAAAGACAGAGTCTTGCTGGCCTGGAATACTAATTAACTCATCCTATCCTTGATTCACCACAATTCTGATATGTACTATGTCTTTCCCTCTCTCCTCTCTCCTCTCTTCTTCTTCTTCTTCTTCTTCTTCTTCTTCTTCTTCTTCTTCTTCTTCTTCTTCTTCTTCTCTCTCTCTCTCTCTCTCTCTCTCTCTCTCTCTCTCTCTCTCTCTCTCTCTCTCTCTCCCCCTCACTCTCTTTCTCTTCATATGTGTGTGTGTAAAATGTTTTTTTTAATTTCTCTTTAAATATGTGGAAAATCCTTCTGTTTTTAAACCAGATTCTTTTGGAAGATTAGCCATTGAAAATCATCTTCATGGTCAAAGTGTCAAAGAATTTCTCTTTGTTTCTTGTCTTAACTTTTGTTCCTTTCTTTTTTATTTTTTCCCATGAAACAATCTTGCTATTATGCCTAGGCTGGCCTTTTATTTGTGATGCTCCTGCCTCAGCCTCCAGAGTGCTGCGATTTCAGCTTTGCTCTGCTAGGCCTGGTGTATCATTTGATTAAAAAACAAAACAAAATAAAACAAAACAAAACAACAACAAAACCCATCCATAAGTCAGGACAGAAACAATATACCAAGGGAAAAAACTATTTTTAAAAATTATGTACATGTATTAAAAGATAGCTAGCTTTTGTTTAAATATCTGCTTTACAGAGTTCCTACCTCAGACTCAGAATTACCTGGGATAATGGGTGGAAATGAAGGTGCTTAACTTTCTTCTGGTCCTGATTTCAAATGTAGAGTGGGAGGTTATAATGTTGTCTGTGCATCTCACGCACGTCAGGATGTTCCTTCTCAACTTTACATTCAAAGAAATGGTACAAGGATGAGCTGACCCTTCCATGTGACAGAGAAGCAGTGAGCTCCATATCTCAAATAATAATTGCTAGACAGTGAATACTGGAGTGTAAAGTACTTTGATCTCCAAGAAAAGAAATATAAACCAGGTGTTTCCAAGGGCACTGCTTACTCGATGGGTCAGATCCCTGTTCTCAGCCTCTATCCTGTGCGCTAGACATGGGAGACAAGAAAACCCATGCAGCTGAATCAAAAAGCAGCAAGATGGGTGAAGATGAGTGAAGCAGAAGAAATGCCCTGGAACTTTCAGAAAGAACACCTCTGTCTCTGGTGAGTGGCAACTTGGTATAAAGCAGAAATTGCCCAACCTTAGGGAAAAGCCATCCACAGCGAGTAGGTAGGTCACATGGCAGTGGGTGTCCACACTCTCCAGAAAGAAAAGACATAATAATATGTGGGTTTCCTGGGAAACTTCGGGGTACTACTTTAGTACAGAGACCAAGTCAGGGCCCATTGAAAAGCTGCTAGGGCCCTTCCCACTGATGTTGTGAGCAATCAATCTTTAATGATTCAACAGATACATCACCTCTCTGAGTCAAAGAACACTAAATACAGAACACAGCAAAAAATCTAGAAATCAACAATATACAATCCACTATATCCACTGTGTTTATCTATGTCCGGTAAAAATGGGTCTGGGATATAAAGATGAAAAGTCAGTGGCTCACAAACAGGAGGAAAATCGATTTCTACAAAAAGACCCAGATAGCTGCAGTGATGGAATTGAAGAATAGGAGCATTAAAACACCAAGGATATCACAAGCCCACATGTGAGTAGCAAGCATGAGAAGTACTGAGGCCCACCTGCAGCCCTTCCACCACACTGTCTCTGAGCAACAGGCAATAGCTCTCACCTCCTGTGATGGAAAACAAGTCTACACAGGTTACATCTCAGGCCTAATTGAGAATTCGTGTAGTTAGTAACAACTGCTATGCTCTGCAATCCCATGTGCTCAGTTGTATGGGACTTCCATCAGTTGATCTTGTCTTTTATTTCATTTTGCTTTTTACAGAGAATACAGAGGTTCTCTCACTGCAACTAACAACAGCAGCAATATAACTAGACTTTATATAGGTTTGGCTAATGTTAAAAATCTGGTCGAAAAATGTGACCAGCCTACCCAATATGCTCAATGATTATTTTATTCTTACATGGGAGCATTTTCGTCAGACACACTGATCATTTAGTCTACACTGTTACTGGGAACTGCACGTGGCGAGCTATTCATATGTAGTACATGCCCAAGAGTGCATAACTGACAGGTGAGTAGACAGATGAGCAAACGAAGCCCCAAGATGGGGTCCAAAAGATAAGGCACAGACCCTGTACTAGTCAACACAAACACAACCTAGAGTCATCTGGGTAGAGGAAACCTCAGTTGAGAAAATGCCTCTATCAGACTGGCCTATAGGCAAGTCTGTGGGAGCATTTTCTTGATTAATGACTGATGTGGGAAAAACCAGGCCACAGTGAACAGTGCCATCCCTGGAAAGGTGGTCCTGAGTTGCATAAGTAACCAGTCTGAGAGAGGCACAGGGAGAAAGCTAGTAAGTAAGCTGCCCAGCCTCTGACTTCATTCTTGCCTCTAGACCCCTGCCTTAACTTCATGGTGGGCTATCAGATGTAAGATACCCTTTCCTCTCTGCATTGCTTTTGGTCATGGTGATTTATGACAACGATAGAAAATTAAACTAAGATATATTCTAAGTCTGGGTGGAGTCTTCACTATGGAAATCAGTTTGAGATTGATTTATATGTAGATAATATTTAAAACCATGAGAATGAGTGAGGTCAGGAAGGGGATGAGTTGGGAGAAGTTCAGTGATTAAGTTCTTGAATATTTCAAATGTTGAGGGTCAAAGGGATGAGAAGAAACCCCTGAAGATGACCAAATATGAAAGAGTAAGGAGGAGGATGCCCAGCAGACTCAAACGTCTGGAAGGCACAGCCATGAACCCCTGGGCTGACGGCTGTGTGCTGCTCAAGTAGCTGTCTTCTCTTTTCCTTTGATCGACGTGTCTGTTTGTTCTTGACAGGAAACATAGTTTCTTCTGTCCTACTGAGGATGCTTAGCAGATTTTTCAAATTTACTCATATATCTTTCCAATAATGAATGATAATGCCTCCTTTGCCTGGATTCATTTTTTTTCCTCACACAAACCTAGTTCTTGTACTCTGCTGACTCCAAGCACTAACTGTGCCTCAGACCTCAACCATGGCCTTCCTAGTTAATGATCCAATCCCTTTTACAGACCCACAGCTGCCTGTGAGTTAATAACATCTGGTCCAATTTTGAAGGTCTAGAAAGATTTCCCTTGGTGAACTGCAATTCTACTGAGGTAAAATTTTCTCTAGTTCTCATTGCCTCACTCCATAGTCTGGATGGTAAATTAAATTTAATCTCTGTGGACAATTCTGCTTTGCTTATTAGTCACTGCCTATGGTAGACACAGAGAAGATGTGTGAGGCTGTGAGTGAAGGCCAGCCTAGGAAGAGCTGTGTACAGTGAGAACAGTTAGTTAGCACAATTGCCATTGGTAAGGGGTGGGTATAGGCTGACCTTGCTGTCATCAGCAAAGAATATGAAGATGTTCCAACTACAAGGTGCATTTACACTGGCTTCTCCCTGCTCCTGGCTGAGAGCAGATGCCCCATATGGAGGTAGAAACTGGAAGAATTTAGGGGAAGGACCACTGCAGTTAGGTCACCAAGAAGCCATTTTCTTTCCTCCTCCAAGAATCAATTTATGTTTATTTATGTGAGTGTACACATGCATGTGAACACGTGTGTACACATGCCCTTGGAGGCCTGTGAGCTACCTGACGTGGATGCTGGGGATTAAATGTGGGTCCCCTGGAAGAGCAAGAAGTGCTTTTAAGTGCTGAGCCATCTCTCAAGAGCTGACTTAGAATCTCAGCATTGTACAGATGGCTCCAGGTACATGACTTTTTTCTTCGACTCTAACATTATTTCCCTTACACATCATGCAGGTTTGTTTGAGGACACATGCACACAGAAAGCAGAAGATGAACATGTCAGTGACCTTGCCTATACTTAAGCATGGCAGACTTCCTGGGAATGGCACTAAATAAACACAAAGAATGCACAAGGATGCATGCTCCACCCATTTCCACTCACCGTGGTTTGGAACACTCAGTCTTCCTCTTCAATGTGTTTGTGAGTTTTCATCATGTAGTAAGACTTCTTTTCCTCTCATGTTCAATCTGACAAAAACTCTTACTTTTGGGGCCACTGAAACACATTGAGCTTTCTCTAGCCACCCCACCAGCCACCACCACTGCCCTTCCATTCCATAACTTGAGCTGATATCAGGTCTGCCCAGCTTCTGTCTTTACTTTCATTATTTTTGTTCAATGACGTTTTGTAATTGATCTTTAAAAATCCAAAACATGTAATATGCTCTATGCACGCACACAAGCATGCACACACATGAATGCATATACATATGCACACATATGCATATGTACACACACATTGTGTTAGTCATACCTCAGAGAGAAAAAGCCAATAGGTTCATACATATGTAAGAGGAGATTTATTATAGTAATTGATTTCTGAAAATGTCTATGATTAGATGGCCAGGAGCTGAAGAATCTAAAAGATGGTGGGGTAAATCACTATAAGTCTAAGCCTGAGGACCAGGGGAACCAATGAAGTTAAGTGCCAGATGAAAGGCATAGGTCTAAGAATTGGAAATAGTAAGTCTGCAAGCATAAAAATTTCGACATTCTTGCTCAGATTCAGAGAAAGAGAAGTTAGCCTTTTGGCTGACTGGATGGGGCCCATCCACACAGGAGATGCAAATGTCCCTCTAACCATGTCCCAAAATACTGCTTTCCCACATGATTTAGCCCAGTCAAGATGACTTATGCACTTAGCCAGTGTCTTAGTCACTGTTTCATTGCTATGCAAAGATACCGTAACCACAGCAACTCTTACAAAGGAAAGATTTAACTGGAGCTGGCTTACAGTTTACGAGGTTTAGTTCATTGTCATCATAGCAGGAAGCATGGCAAACATGGAGGCAGACATGGAGCTGGAGAAGTAGCCAAGAGTTTTATGTCTGGATTTCCAGGCAACAGGAAGAGCAAGACACTGGGCCTGTCTCAAGCATCTGAAACCTCAAAGCCCACCACTTCAGTGACACACTTCCTCCAACAAGGTTACACCCACTCCAACAAAGCCACACCCCCCAATACTGCTACTCCATAAAAGCCTATGGAGTCCATTTCCATTCAAACCACTAGAGCCAGCATATACCTGTACCCTGCTTAAAGTTTGAAATCACCCATTTTTCTAACCTTCTTGGACAATATCCAAATTTCTTAACCTGTTATATCGAACCCAATCTACTGAGGCCTGGCCACAAGCCCAGAGTTGAGCAGCACCACCCCTCCTTTGCCAACCTTCCCTCTTCATGGTCTCTGTCTTTCCCTCTGTTGTATGAAGTCACCAATTCATTTTCTCCTCACGATATTTTGCTTCTTGTTGTTGTTATTGTTGTTGCTATTTTTGATGTTGGGTCCGAGATAGAACAGTCTATGATGAATATGGTTTTTGTACTTGTCTTGGCTTAACTGTCAGTTCCCTAGAGAAGACTTTTCATTGCACTGTGCTGATGGAGCTCCCAGTCAGCAGAGGCACATACCCTATTTGGCATCATCTGTAGAGAATGGTTATTATCAGGTATTCTTCTCATCTGCTTATGTAAGTTATTTAGGTTCTTTCCTCTAGCCTAGTCCAGTGGGTTTTTCGTGGCTAGACCTTTTTACATGTCTTCTTCATCACTTCATTCCCAACATTTATATCCTATTGGGAATAAAATAATATTCAACCAAATATTTGCTGGACAACCAGAGACATGAGGGATAGACGATGGGTAGATGGAGAAATGAATAGAGTTGTCATGAATGATAGGGTATGTATGTATATGGATTTATGGTGGATGGATGGATGGATAGATGGATGGATAGATGATTTATGATGAAAGGATATGTGGGTGGATGGATAAAGGTAGGTTAATTATTAGATGAATGGATGCTCAATGATTGGATATACTGGTGGATGGAAGAAGAGATGACTGATGATGCATGCATATATGTATGTATGTATGTATGTATGGATATGGTAAATGATTGGATGGATGAATGGGTAGAAGATAAATAGATTTGAAAGCGTCTATCTTACATTAGTTTTGCCAGGTGCCAATTAAAAGCAAATCTATTAGTTGAATTTTCTTAGGCAAAGTTATTATTTCCTATTGTGATAGTTTAGAGTCTTTGTATATGTATAGTATGTAGTATCTAGATTGACACTGATACCCAAACTCAAGTATTGTTGAAGGACTAAACAAATATTGTTTTCACCAGAAATGTCTACCATTTTGATATCATCATCAGAAAACTGAGGCAACTGGTATGTTGTGAGGTAAGCTTGAGCAACATTAACTAATTAGTTCATCTTTATTAAAGATCTCCAAGGATCTCAATCCTATGGTGGTAGAAAATCATCAGAACCAAAAGAATTTAAATGTCCTTGCATAAACTTAGTCAGATTTATCCAGCCTAACTCTAGGAAGTTAGAAGGCCAATGAAGAGGAGAGGTACAACTCACCAAAACCCGAGTGACAGATCAAATATTCGTGTGAGCTTAGGAGGCTCAAAGATGACCCACTGTGTGATGGGAAAGGACTAGGTGTAACTGGGCTTCAAGAAGGAAAGATATATCCAAAAGCAGCAGTTCAAAGACTAATATTGTCTCTCTATCAAACAATTGCCTATGCCATGGGTCACTGATAAAATATTCTTTTGTTAATGTCGTCCCATGTGAATTTCCTACAGCCCAGGAACACTAGGGCTGCCATCACCCCTGAACCCAGCATGTTGCCACTTAAAGATCAGCAGGCCAACACCTCTGTTTCTCTGTTTAGTTTAGGTGGGGGGCTGTGTAGTATTGACCTTGGCCTCTCTGGACTGCCACAGCCAGGTCAATGAGAGACCAGACCAAGCCCCTGTGGCATATTAGGTATTTGCTGCCTGGACTTAGAAGATTATTGCCATGATCTGCTATGTGGCTGTGGCTCTACAGATCTGTGAGCTCAAGAAAAATGCTTGTACTATGTAACACATCTCGACATGTCTGGACCAAGTGCCACATACCTGAGATTTAATGTTCTTTCAACCTACCTCATTTTCCTCCCATGCCTGGGCCCAGTCAAGTCTCCTAACTGAATCTCACATGTGGAGAGTATGTAGTTTATACCTTTGAATCCACAGAACACACATCTTATCCAGTGTTTACTCAGGTGTCCACTCTTACTACATTACTGAGGCTTTTACCCAGCTAGGCAGTCACCTGCTCACCCTCAGGCTCTGTCAAGCAAAGCCAAGTGCCACACATGTTAATTTACATTGCAAGTTAGCACATGCAGAGGGTCAGCTGCCTCTTTGGTCTGTCTACACAGCCCTGTCTGGGTACTAGCCATGCCCTGTCAGTAAGCTTTCTGAGAATGGAAGTGGTATGTGACTTATTTCCCTGGTGTGTCTGGCATGTGTCCTCAGATGCCTGGAATTTGAAGAGCTCCGTTATTATGGTGTAACTGGTCCACTCCTCCAAGGAATCACTACTGGATACATAGATACACCCAAAGGCAGCTGTGTACACAGGGCACAAGAGTTCATGGACCAGAGGCACACATTAAGAATCACATCACCACTGAAAAGCAACAGAGATGCTTTCAGATGGGCTCAATGGGACCTTATCCTGATTTTGACAAGACAAACCAACAAAAGGCTTGTTTCAGTTGAATGATCATCCCAGTTAATCCAGAGGCTTAGTTAGCTAAAATCCACTCTGGGCAATTTAGTAAGACTATGTTTCAAAATTCACATAAATAAATAAGAAAATTGGGGATGTAAAAGTTCAATGCTTAGCACCAAAAATGTAAAGGCCCTATTTTGTGATGACAATACTTGTTGAAATTTCATCTGGCAAGTATTTTGTGAATATAAGTGACAAACAAAAGGGAAACAAAGAGCCTGGCCCCAAAGAACAGCAAAGAACCTGCATATCTAATGCTCGAGGCATCAAATGATGGACATTGGGTTCCATCCTTTCCTTTACCAAAGGGGAACTATTATTCAGGAATTGGGTACAAGAAAGAGCTCCATGGACACTCATGGCATCCAACAAAGGGTGCTCACAAGTGACCTTCATAAGGCAAATGGGAAAACATCATCCCAGGTCTTGGGGATGCTGTACAGGTGGGAGCCACTGTCACAGAGAAGAGTGAACAAACAAAACAAGACATTCAGAGACTTGATTTTAAAAAAAAGTAGGTTTACAAAAACAACATGGTATCTTTTATTTGGAAAGCTGGACATGAGGCATATTATTGAGCACAGAACTCTGACTGGGTGTGGTTACATTTCTAATGTCTACATTTGTTTGAACTCATATGGCAAGACCACCGTGTCTCCTATTTCTTCTTCAGAATCACCAAGAGCACCCAGACATACAGAAAGACTCTGAGTTGTCCAGAGACACTGATTTTTTTTTTTCTTTTTCTCCCATATCCACTTATTTCTGACCCACTAAATACAAGGAACAAAGGGGGAAAATCTACCATGTTCTAACCATTGAGAAAGTTGGTTGCATCCTAAATAGTTCTGTTGTTAGAGTGCTTTGCCTGGCATGCATGAAGCCCTTGATTTTCAGCACTTAATCAAACCATGATTGCACATAGCTATGATCCCAGCACTAGTGAGAAAGAGAGAGGAAGATTAGAAGTTAAAGATCATTGTCAGATACATAGGGGATTCTACCTTGGACTGTAAAGATCCTAAGTAAACAAGTAAACAAATAAATTTTAAAAACACGAGCTGGAGAGACAGACTGTAAAGTATTGGCCACGCAAGCATGACGACTTGGATTTCATCTCTAGAGTATACACAAAATGAACAGGGAATGGTGGTAAATGCTTGCAATCCCAACTACAGGGAGGACAAACAGACCCTTGGAGCTCCCTGACAAGACAGTTTGGTCAAATTATGAACTCTATTGTGAATAAGAAGCCATGTCTCAAAAAAACCCAGCATCAATAGACCAGAGAAATGGAAGCTGTTCCTGACCTCTGACCAGGGCATGCTCGTGAACATGCACATTTGCCAGCCACACATGACCTCCCCACAAAAGAAAAGTTTGTTGGCTAGGAGATAGATGCAAACAAGTTCTTTAAGAAATATTGTTTATATTAAATTTTTCTAGTTCTTGCTTTGTATGTGTTGTATGCGGGTCTGTGGGTGTGTGTGCTCATGTACATGAGTGTGAAGCTAGTAAAGGATTGGAAGTGTCTTCCCCATCACTGTCTGTAATTTTTAAAGACCTGATCTATCTTACTGACTGAGAAGCTCACCATTTGCCTAGGCTGGCTGACCAGCCAGCTTCTGGGACCTGCCCATCTCTACCCTCCATCTCCGGAATTACAGACACATACAGTCATGCCCAACTTTCAAATGTTGCTAGAGATTCGAACTCAGGTCAGCAAGTACTGTTATCCACTCATCCACCTCCTAATCCTACATCCTGGGAAATGTCTAATAAGAGAGTTAAACGCCACACCAAATTCAGAGAAGGCTGCCTTTTTACCCAAGGATAATTTTCTGAGAACTTTCTATGTACTACATTTCCGAGAATTCAGATTGTTCTTTGGGGAGAAAAAAAAAAAATCCAAGTGCCCAATGGAATGGCTAAGAATTCACCTGAGAACCCAAGCTGTTCTTGTATTTTCTAACCTCTTAAGATGATATCATCCAGCAGTGTGGACCAGACAGCCACTCAAAGGATCCCCCAGTGTTTACCTGTGTTTGTTCAGTCTTCCACTGGGAGACAAATGGCTAGGCTATCTAGTGAGCTTGCTGTCCACACCTGTCCACACACCCTCCTGTATAATTACTTCTTCCATTCCATTCTTACTTTACTTTCAGGGGATGCTTGCGTCTCCAAATGTCAGATTTACAGAGCATTTTAGTACCGTAATTGGTCATTGTAGCTCTGTTCGTGCACCAGTCTCAGAATTTTCTAGCAGGGATATTCTTTCCAATGAAATGAGGCTGAAATATGTTGGATTACACAAGGGAATTCTCAAATGGATGGTGTGAGGCAGGTTTCCTGTCAGGTATGAGATAACAAGGTGCCCTTCCGCACCTGTATTCCCTGAGCAGTTTTTATGTTTTGTTTTGTTTTTACTTTTCACTTTATTGACCACTAAAGGACTTGACAAAATACCCAATTACTAAGCAGTGTTCACAAGGAGAGTTGGTCCAAAAGTCACCTATCATTCAAGGACTCCTTGTTTGGTGTGTGTTTACTCCTCCGAAGACCTTGAACCAGGTGTTGATAGCTGAATTTCAAAGCTCTAATCTGGCTACTTTTTATTTTTCTTCTTAAAAGCCTTGGCTATTATAAAAACTGTCCCCTGGGAATTACACATCACAGTCCCGTGAAATCTTGCTTCTGTGCTTCTGAAAGCTGACCACTGTTGCTCACAGCACAGCCTGTTTGCTAGGACATCTTGACCTTGGTCCTGAAGGCTCCTCTAGCAGCCTTCAGCCACAGCCCCCTCTGCCTCAGTTGCATAGAATTTCTCAAGGGTCTCTGAATGTTTGTGATTTCATTTGTACTGTCCTTTCTGGAGATATTCTTGTTCTAGCATTCCTAGAAACTCCTGTGCAGCTCTTAGAACCTATCACACTATCTGTGAAGCACCTGTAACGTGCTGTAACTTGGAGCTTGGTCATTTCCATTTGTAGACCTTAGCTCTGTGTTTCTCTGATTCTCTCTCCCCAAGTTCTTCATCTTAGACAAAAAGACGGAACCTTGTTCTATTGCCTGATCTCTAAAGGACAGGACATCATGCCTGCAGATGGTAACTACAAAAGTAGCTCTCAGACACAGCCCCTGCTATGGGAGAGGAGCCCCAATGGATTGAATTCTCAGCCTTCCTTTGGGAAGGGCCATCTCCAGCAGAGGAACATACTGCTTCTCGCTGCCAGAAATGGGTCCACTATGGGACACTGTTTGCCTCAAAGCTATCAGTGACAACCCTCCCCTGGGAAAACTGGAACACAGGCACCATGAATGTCTACTCCGATGGCCTGAGATGGGCTCAAGTTCTAAAGCTCATTTTATTTTTTTATCTAAAGAAACTCCACATACAGAGAGTCAACAAGGGTTCTTGATTGAACATGGAAAATAGACAGATAGTGAGTGAATTCATGTTGGGCAGAGAGGACAGAGTGCTGGTAGCATGAGCTAAAGAATGTGGTAAATGTTAACCCCCTCCATCCACAAGAGGGTCATGTGAAGAGTTAAAGAATGAATTCATTTAGTTGCGCTATGCTGCCCATACCTTGGACTATCATGGCCTACCAACTCGCTCCAACTCTGGTTCACTACAAATGATCTCTACCGTAGATTTCTTCTTGTCTTTAAAGGCCAGCCTGTGAATTCTAAGAACAGTGCAGACTTGAACATGGGCTGAAACTGAAATGTCTTTCTGTGACAAGCAAATCCCCTATCCCGATTTCCCTGTCCCTTAATTACTCTATATAATCTCAAAACATCTCGCTCCTGTTTCCCACCACTGCCCAACATGTCCTCCAGCCTTGGTCCTAATCAAATCCACCCCCTCCTTGTTCAGACAAAAGCATCAGCTTCTCCACTGGGTCATTTTTACCCCCCTGTGACAGAATCAATTAATTTCCTTCAATGTTGTATGTAGTAAAGTTAGAACTTCTCAAGGGGTCATCCTACAATCTCAACCAGAAACCTATGGCTCTGACTACCAACCTAAGAGTCATGACATAGGAAAACATAGTATCCACCCCATTGGACCCTCTGGGGTCTTAGATGGTTAGGAGAACACAAGTATGCCCTTCGTAGCTGTGACATTCCTAAAAATATTTAGTATAAGCAAGTCATTTGCCACAGATATTAAATAAATCATAACATTGGAGAGAGACATACTCAACAAAAAGTGATGTTTGAATAACTGATCCTTGGAAACTGATAAAGCAAAAGGATTCTATGATTGGAGCACAGATCCCAACCTGAGCCACATCAGCTTCCTGAACCTTGTCTTCACAGACGGATCCAGGCCACACAGAGTCCGACTTACTTTGCAAACTGAAAAAATCAACTCTTATTATGGTATGCCCACCCATTTACTTTCTTGAAATTGTGAACAACGAACAAAAATCCCATGTCTATGTATAACCTGTCAGACACTAAAATGTCATGGGTGATCCAAAACTGTTAGTTGAATAAATCATTTTATCCTTTTTGAAGAAATTGTTATTTCTAATTTATATCTCAGAGTCACCAGTAATATCATCTTTGACAAACTGTCATAATTTCCTTTGTATATGAAGTAAATAATTGAGATTTCCCCTTCCCTTGCATTTCTAATTTGCCACTGGCACCCCATACTCCAGCCTTCTGTCTAAGTGCTTACTAATCTTGAAAACTGTCGTTTGCTTACTAATGACATCTGAAACCCTGGAAAGCATCTACTCATCTCTCTTTTGGCCGCGTAGTGTACTCCCAGATTTATGCAACCTCTATAATTCACATTTCACTTGAACCAATCTCTAAGTTTATTGGAGAAAAATGGTCCACACACAACTGGTAGCCCAAGGTCATCTAATAGGTGCTCTATTGATTCTGCCTGAATGCCTCATGAGGTTAACCATATCCTCCTAGTTAATTCCTAGTAGACTCAGAAAGCCTAACTCCTTGAAATCAGTTGGCTCTTCCTTTATATAATTTTGTTCATCAAGGAAGAAGAAGTAAGAGTTGTCCCCATAGCTATAGCTTTAAAATACATTGTGCCCACACACACAATGCTAGGCTCTAGAAGCCAATAGGTACAAGGCAGGATACCTGCCCTCAAACAGGAAAGGAAATAGAGGTAAACCTAACTTCCGTTTGATCCTAATTGTCTTGAGATCAACAACCCACTTTGTTTCCCTTTACATTTTCTTATCTTAGTTAGTGATACTGTGTGAACAAATAAAACAATTACTAGCCATCGAATTTAACTGATACTTGGTATATTGTAGTATATTCCAAAATTAGTAAGTCACTATATCTTGTGGTTAGTCCATTCAAACATTATAGACCCCAAAGAAGATAGAGTAAGCCTTCTCCATTTATTGAGGACAACATTAAAAGAAACAAGAATTTCCCAAGTCATTTCACCAAAATACCTTAGGTTCAAACTCTCCTCAGTCACACACCGATCCCCTGATGGTTCTCAGTGTCCCTAGTGGACATCAGCACTGATTTAACTATATAGAAAACTAAACTCTTTTATTTATTTATTTATTTTTTACATCTTTCATCACTAAATGACAAAGTAATGAGTTAGAATTTCACATATTCCTCAAGTTCTGGTCTCAGGAGAGCGTACAGAGCCCAGGGACATCAAAGTATTAACAAGGATTATTGGTCTAGTTTTCTCGGTGTGCCTTTGCAGCCAGTACTTGTACCAAAGGGTTCTTTTTTATTGTTTCCTCCACCACCGGTGGGATATTTGCCCTGCTGGCTATCTCGGGCCACAAGCATCCCAGCTCACTCCCACTGACAATGCCTAGTCACATCATTCCTCTGGAGATTGCATCCCCCACCCACACATGCCCGCCTGCAAATCAGTTGTCTGTTGCATGTACTTTGTGTTGAGAGGAAGCTAAGCTAGGGAGTGGTGGAAACAGCTTTAACATACACAAATGTCACAGAGACAGACCCTGCATGATTGTGAACTGTCTTCCACAGATGTCTCACTTAGAGATGACAGTGGTATTATTGATCTCTCAGTATTCTGTTACTCTGAGATTCTGAGGATATACTTACCAGGTTATCCACCCTCTACCTTGTGCTCACTGGAAAAGCTTTCTTAATTGGCCACTCACTTGTCATCACCAGGGCATGACCTCCCTTTGGACCTGGGCTGCAACTATTACCCTCTACCCAGAGCAACAGAATGAGCACTTCTGTCCAGGCCTGTGTGCCATGTGGAAATTTCTTCAATGTCAATGCCATGCAATCATTTCTCCACCTGAATGTATTTGTTCTATTAATAAGAATTATTGGCCTAGTTTTCTCTGTGTGCCTTCGCAGCCAGTGCTTGTATCAAAGTTGTGAATACTCATTGGTTGTATTTTTCTGAGATGATTACATTTGATTGACACAATAGAAGAACCGCAATAAATAGTCATGAATCTGAATCCCCCCCCCATTCGTTGTCTCCATGTCTCCTTCAACTTCCTAGCTAACCCCACTCTCATACTGCTTTATCAGTCTTTTCTTCCTTCCTCCCTTCTCTCCTCCTCTCCAGTTTCACCAGCTGTCCTTCCATTCCTCTTCAGTGAGGGGCTCCTTCTTTTTCCAATAGGGCAGTGTGTGACCCAGGCACCTAGGGCTCTTTTAGACAGGACTTACATCCAAGGCCTGACTCAAAACCAGATATTCCTTCGGCCCACAATGCCACATGGACAACTTCTGCTACCTCTGTCATTCACTTCAGAGTTGCAACTACTTGGATCATCACTTCTAGGTTGGTGTCATCATTTCAGCCCTTCCCTGTGTATTTAAGGAATTCCAGAAGAGAAAAAAAAAAAGTAGGATTCCTGATTATTCTTGTCCAGTTTGCAGGTAGAAACTCCAGCCCCAGAGGGAAAGAAACTCATGGAGTTCGTGTGTATACACAATCCAATCAACTGAGGTGTACTTGAATGAATTCAATAACCCAAAAAAGTAAGCATTAGAAGTGTCCTAGACTTTGCCTGACTTATGCCAGTGCCAACTTCCCAATGGCTACCAAGGACAGGGTCACACAGATATTGCCACTTCACAAAAATTACACAGCAGTAGAGACTGGCTTGTTTGAGGACAAAAGTAAAGATTCCCTTCGTAAAAACAAAACAACAACAACAACAAAAACAAATGAAAACAACAACTATGATCCGAATACTGCTTAGAGACTTGCTGTTTTTTACAGACCAGCAGAGGAAGGGAAAGGAAAGGGTGTAGCAGGCTCCCACCCTTTAAATGTCATGATTTGAAAGAAAGACACCTGCAGAAAGTAGGACCTAACAAGAGACCTCATAGCACTGTGGTTACACACAGCCACCACAGGCTCTGAGAAACAGTGACCCTGCCGAGCAACCAGATACACTGAGCTCAGTGAGAACTCTTCAGCTCTCTGTCAGCAGACATTACTGGCTCCTTTCTTCTGCCCTTTAAAATGTTCACCCTTTTTTACAGGCATCAGATAAGACCACACCCATCTTTGTCTGTGTTCTGGACAATGTCAGCATCTCCAGTAGGTCCTGGGGAACTCTTGGGTACAGCCTCATGTGTTGTACACAGGAGCGTATAGATACAATCAAATAAATGTCATTGTCTGTCTCCATGCCCAGTGTGCAATGGTAAAATGTAATTAGAATAAGGCCCAGGAATCTGCCTTTTGAAGTGGAAATGGTTTTAAAATGCTGAATATCCTGTTGTCAACTGTAAGGATATCAGGTTTCAGGAATGATGTCTGGTTTTTATTACAACCATTTTCTATACCTAAGTCCTGCCTTGCCATTTATCCAGCATTTTTTTTATATATTCTGTCTTGTCCTCATTTGTTGGGTGCATCGGCCCTAGGGAGTCTATACAGTCACACATCTGGACACCCATGGTCCCTTGAGGCTCCCTCCCCACCCCCAGATCGGTGCTGAGATCACACCCAACCCAGGCAGCTGCACATCTTTGGTGTGAAATATGAAGAGGGAAAGGAGGAGATGAAAGAATAAAAGAAGGAGAAAATGTGTAATTATGAAACCTTGGAATCCATGACGACCAGGGAAGCGCACTGCTGAGAGGAGCCTGTGAGCTGGCAGCACTATCGAAACCACACATTATCTGTTAGGATTTTAAACACTGAAGCCCTGACAAAATGTCATTTTTATTCTTCTTTGCAAATAGGGGAAGGGGGTTTATTTATTTATTTTTTTATTATTATTTTTTTTAAGGTTTCTTTAAGTGGCAGAAATAGCAGTAGGGACTTGGAGGGAAATCAGCACCAAATGGACTGCAGGTTAATGAAGAGAAAGCCAGCTCCCCACCAGCTGGTTGCCAAGGCAACCATGAGCTGGACAGCACCATCTCCTCTTTCTTTCTCATCACAGCCTAGGAGAGGAGGGCAAAGATGATGGAAATACTCAGTCCATATTGCCAGGTCTGTTCACAAGTGCAAGAAAGGGAACTCAAATGATGTTGGAGATGCCCCCCTGTTCTACCAGACTGTTGCCCCTAGGATATTTGGGACACATTAGACTGAAAGGGACAATTCCAGATAGAGATGTGAATTTCCAGGAGCCCTGTTAGGAAAGCTGCACAGCGAGAGAAAGTCAGAAGTGGCTGTCATTGTGCCATTGTTTCCAACCTTTCCTGCGCCATCGAGTCTACCGGGTCCTAAAACAAATCACTATGGGAATCTGTAGCTAAAAAGATATGTGACCACAGCCATTAAAACCATAAGTACCCTGCCCCCCTGAGCCTGGGATGTAGAGAGAAGACATTGGAAACTAGGCTAAGAATTCAAAACAGGGCCAGAGTTAGGAGTTTAAGGGCAAGTTGTGGGAAACCTAGGTGGGGACCGACAACCAAGGCTAGAGATACTGTAGAAAGCAGAGGACTCAGAGACAGGATGATCAATTAAACCCATAAAACTCATACAGAGAAGAGACACCAAGGAAGTGAAGTAGTATTGTGCCTCAAGAATAGCAAGTGGGTAAGAAAGCCCACAGAACTATCTGTCAAGTGTCTGGCAGCCTCAACAGCTTTGGAAGGTTGTTGTGTAATAAATATATTTTAAGATTAAGGCCCATGACACCCATAAGTGACCTCTGACTTCCACAGACATGTCCACTCGTACACATGCATACCCCACACATAGATGTGCAGCATGCATGAGAGCATACATGGGGACACACACACACAGTAGAACCAAGGTAATGTGACAAATGATTTTGTACAATGAACTTTCTGGTGTCAGTCAGCAGGAAGCCAGCTTTGGGGAAGAAATCTTACTTTTCTCAAATACGGGAGGCTCAGACTCCTGATCCTAACCTCTATTCCCCCAATGTCTTTGATAAAGGAGTCTTAATAAAGCCTTCAGGCTCAAGCCAAGATGGGGCACACGTGTCTACAGCCTCACATCTCCAGGGAGGGATCTTAAGTTCAAAATCATCCCGAGATACATAGCCATTTCAGGGCAGCCATAGGCTGCAAAGTAAGATTCTATTGAACAGAAAATAATGTAGAGACTCAGAAAAGATCTCACAGAAGCACTCGTGAGTACCATGGTTATATATAAAGTATGGAGAGTCTTCCTGACACTAATTTACATAGTTCTAACCTAAACATTCCCTGTATCTTTCCCCTTGAACATTTCTCAATGCCAAGAGGTTTCTCTGTTTGGGGTTGTTTAAGAAAGACTTGCAGATACAAACATGTAGGAAGTGAGGCTCTCAGTTCCAATTGAAACCCAGATAGCTTCAAAAACTTTCTCTTGCTGAATGGCGTCACAGCACCTACTTAGGATTGTTATTGTTTCTTCCCTAAAGTGACACAGATGCTAGACACTTTCTGAGCTGTACCTTCCTTGGCTATGGAACCAGACATTATATGATGTGTTTCCGTGCACTGTGTTCACTCCCTCCTGCAAGCAGCACACTGTCAAAAGTTGTCCCTGATCCCTATCACCTTGGTTTCAAAACAAATTATCTGTTTTAAAATTAAATCATACAAATATCATCTGGCTTGAGATTTTCTTGCAGTGATGTTTAATTATGCTTTCTAGACATGAATATCCAAAACACTATAGATAGTAGAAATTAAATTTAAACAAATATTTAATCAAAAGGGAGAAAAACGAAAGGAAGGAAGAAAGAAAGTAGAGCTGGGGAGATGGCTCAATCTGTAAAGTGCTTAGTGTGAAAGCCTGAGAACCTAGGTTTAGATCCCTGCACCCACAGAAAAAGCTAAGCAGGACAGTGTTCACCCAGTGCTGAGGAGGTGGGGATGCAGAGATAGGAGGGTTTCCTGGGACCTGCTGGCCAACCAGCATAGTTGAATCCATGGATGGGTTCCAGGTTCAATGAGGGACCCTGTCTCAAAAACTAAGGTGTAAAGTAACTGAGAAAGACAATTCATACAAACTAATGTACACACGTGCACAACAAATGTACATGCAATAGAAAAGAAGGAGGGGAAGAGAGGAAGAGGAGGAGGGAAGGAGAGGAAGAGGAGAAAAGGAGAGGAGGAGGGAAGGAGAGAAGGATTTTCTCTAGCAAGAGTGTTGTTAAAGCTCCTTCTTCCTAAGTGACTTGTTTGAGTGCAGGCTGTCAGTCCACTTCAGCTCCCCCTGCCAGCATGCATCTCATCAGAACTCAACTCAGCTGCCAAGCCTGACATGCTGAGCGACAGGTAATTGAGAGTGGAGAGACAGAGCTTCCTGGAAAAGACAGTGTCTATTGAGCGGACCAGCAATGGCTAGAATCTCACAAAGGCCATGGTTCCTATCCACCTCATCCACAAGTCCCAAGTCCCTGCCTGCAGAGCAGAGATCATGGCACCTGATATATATATATATATATATATATATATATATATATATATATATATATATATATTTAACACAGCAATGGGGTCCCTCCGTGCACAGAAAGCTCACAGGCTGTGTTTCCCAAGGCTATGATCATTTTACAACATTTGTTTTTAATGAATATAACATTTAATTTTTCACTTCATTTATGCCTTTATTTCCGAGTGCCTATTATAGTTCCCCTGACAACACACTCAGTGTAATAAGATGGAAAAATAAAGAAAAGCACGGAGAAGAAATCTCTAACCCTCTGCCCGTTGCACAATCTGGAAACAGTGGCCATTAACATTCGTGGCTGTTTGAGTTATTGACACCTAACAGGAACCATCAGACTATGATCTCGCCTCCTACTCCTTTGTTTCTATTTTAATACAAATTCTTCCATGGTATTTTTTACAAACTCACTGAAGGTATTACGTTAATGACCACCTAAATGTGTTCTATCATTTACTTAGCTAATACCCTATTGGTATACATTTACATTGTTTCAGATTTCTCCCATTATAGAAAAGATGGCAATGGATAATTATCTATAAACTGCCTTCAGGAGTATAGATGCTTAGGGTTGGTTTCCAGCAGTAAAATGGCCAAACTGAGTTGTTTATGATGCTCAGCGGGTCCTGACACTGACTGCCGAAGTGCTGTCCGCCATGAGAGCAATCTGTATAAAGAATTTCTACACTTAAATATATACGTTGGAATACGTATTTTGGGCCAAATATGAGTCCTGAGTATTATTTTGAGAGTTATATTCACTATAACCATTTCATGGATTAAGCTTATCGTATGGCTCTTTTTTTTTTTTTTTAAAGAAAAACAACTTACATATATCAATTACTGTAGAAATACATTAATTAGAAAAATGTATAGTGGGTCATATTGTCTTGGCTAACGACATAGCTCTGCTCCCAACATAATTAGAGTCTTATTAGATCAAATGTTCCACTTTGAGAAAAGCAGCACAGGTTCACCTACTTATCTGCTCAACCATTTGACTGTGTTCAGTCCCCAAGCTGGCTGCTATGAGAAATGATCTATGGGCCAGCCCTCTCTGCCACCCACATGGACACACAGACAGCCAGACCATAAACTTCAGGGCAGCTGAGCCAGATGTTCACTGAGTGAATGTAGACTCAATCCATAGAACAGCGACAAGTTCTATAGAGAGGTCCCTGATAAAGGAGCTTTAGGGGCAGCATCTGCAAAAGCTTCCAGGGGGAGTGGTCAATATATGGCTGCTTATTTAAGATAATGGATTAAAGGACAGATTTATAAAGTGATCATCTCAGCTCCAGGATAAAGGATTCCTGGAGCTGAGATGATCACTTTATAAATCTGAAGAAGGCATGCTTCTCACCTCATGGGTATCAGTCTGCTCTGTCCTCTGACATCCCATCAGTGGTCAGTCTCTGATGGGTAATCTATAGCTCCAGTAGGTTCTCTGGTATTATATTAGCTGTCCTTGAGAGCATATCTAAGTGGAGATTGAGTTTACAGTGTATCAGCACTCCTCAGTTATTTTAGGTTGTTTTTTTATTGTTCATTCTAATACATGAGTATATCCCCAGTGCAATTAATGTACATTGATGTACAGTCAGCATGCCATTCCCTTCTAATACACTTCTGCATTGGCTGCCAGGGCCAGACCTCTTCTAGGTGGAGAAAAGACTCTATTGGAGCCTTATACTAGGTAAAGCCCAATGACCATTGTGGGGCTCTGTCATGTGTTGAATCATACATAGTTTTATAGAGTGCTCTGTGTCCTCACTACCCACATGTGGATACAATACTATTTGGAGACACAATCTTAAGAGACAGGGGTCATTAGGGTGGACCCTGATCTACCATGAATAGTATTGTTAGAAGGGAAGACACATGGGGGAAGATAACCAGGGACGGAGGCTGGGATAAAGCATCACAAAAGCAAAGTTTTTCAGAGTTGCTGACTATCCCAACGGGCTAAGAGGAAACTAAAAAAAAAAAAAAAATGGCCTCCCTGGAGCCTCTGCAGGGTGTACTGGGTTAGGAAACCTTGATTTCAGACCCTGAGCCTCCATCACTAGGAGACAATGTATTTCATTTTGGTTATTTTATGCCACCCAGTTGGTGGTCCCTGTAGAGTGGTCCTGAGGGATTAGTATTCTTGCCAATTTTGTTTCTGTTCAGAGGAAGGAAACTTTCTATTAGTTAAGTACAGTTTTTGTTTGAGTTCTGACACATGGAATACGGGCCTAGAGGGTACATAGCACTCACACCCAAGCCTAGAGGGAGGACAGTGCATCTGTGAGCTGCCCTTCCTGGGTCTCTCAGATGCCAACCTGAAAGCAAAGCAGAAAAAAGCCTATGGTTTGTGCTGCCATGTGCCAGCTGGCAGCCAGCCTTCCCCTGAGTGGAGGCTTGGAGTTTCCAGGATTTTTTTTCTCCTTGCTCTCACCTTGCCTCCCAGCATGCTAGCTGCTGGGAACTTGACTCGGTGGAATGTGGGACTGTTACAATAAAACAGAGTAGCTCATATGCCGCCCAAAAACTGCTCTGGCAGCTGTGCGAAACACTGCTGCTCTCAGAAACAGGCTCTGCAATGGTAAATCCTCAGACATTTCCTGGGAGCCTTGGAAGGGGAAGAGGGTGTGAGCAAAGCCTGTCGCTCCAAACAGGAAAGGCTGCAATGTCACAACTTAATTCATTAATAATACACAGAACAAGTTTGTAAGAACTGTGACAAATAAAACAGGACAGTTGTAATCATATGACTAACAGAAATATTGAAAACTGAAATATTAGTTTCTTCTATCTTCTATCACAAAAATAAAACACCATGACCAAGGCAACTTATAGAAGTAGGGGGTTGTTTGCTTTTAAGTTCCCAGAGGGATAAAAGTCTATCACAAACATGGCAGCTTTTGAAATCTCAAAACTCACTCCCACTGACATACTTTCTCATGTACTTTATTTATGTAAACACACATACACACATATATATATATAACACATATATGACATATATTACATAAATGATATATAAAACATATAACACTTATATCATATAAATATATGTATATGATATATATGTTATAGATGATAGATAGATAGATAGATAGATAGATAGATAGATAGATAGATAGATAGTGTGTGTGTGTGTGTGTGTGTGTTAGCCAAAGTATACCCTTCCCTTTTTAGCTTGCTTCCTGTCAGGTATTTGATCACATCACATGATCTATATGAAGTTCAGTATTTCCCACTGTTTCAAGATCCCTTTCAACTCATCCTAATGTATACAGGAAATGGTAACTTTACCCCACCTGTAGGCTACCCAGCAAGCATACTAAAATCATCTGTGCTCTTTCTCTGTCATCCTATTGAACCAAGAAGGTACCTACTGAAGGAAGTTCTGTTTTGGGAGTGAAGGTTTTAGATCCACAAGTCACCATGTGAAGCAGCATGACTGGAACATCTCCAAGCCCTGTATCAGATGTTCTGTAGAAGCATACTGCATCAGGGCTCTTAATCAATGACCCCAGTGTTAGAAACCACATTCATTATCTTCTTATTGCTGTGATCAAATACCTAAAAGGAAGCAACCTAAAGGAGGCAGGGTATACTTTGGCTAACATCTTGAAGAAGGGAGGCAGGGCAGCAGGAGCAGGAGGCAGCTGACCACATGGCACCCACAGTCAGGAAGCAGAGAGAGATGAACGATGGGCTCAACTTACTTTCATTTTTTTATTCAGCCCAGGATCCAGCCTATGGGGTGGAGCTACAGGAACAAGGCCACAAGAGCAGTGCCATAAAAGCAGGTTCAGTTCTCAGCACCCATATGGCAGTTCACAGCTGTTTGTAACTCCAGTTCCAGAGAATTCGACATGTTTACTCAGACATATATGTAGGAAAAATACCAATACACATAAAATAAGAAAACCATTTAAATGAATGAATGCTGGAGTTAAGGCTAAATTTGACGTGGAATGGGAGCTGCCTAAGTGTGATAATAATAACAAATAAAGTACCCAAGATGGTTCCTGGAGGTTTTTTTTTTTTTTTTTTTTTTTTTTTTTTTTTTACTGCCAAGCAAATTGTAATTCAACACTCTTTAAAGGAACATAACAAAATCTACATGCTAAAAACATAGCACTCCTGGGAAATATCTAGAATCTACACAAAATGACCAAGCAAGAATAGAAACTAAAAAATGCAAATGTGTTTAAAAGTTAGAGACTGGCTATGTGGCTAAGTAGGAGACTACTTGCTAAGTATATGGTTTAGATTTAACTTAGTAATGCCTTAGATTTCATCCTTGGTACAATGAAATATAAACAAACAAACATATCAGCAGATAGAAAGATATTTAGGGATAACAGGTAATAAGGTTATTAGACAAAGCTTTTAAGAGTTATAAATATGTGCAGTAACTCAGAATGCTACAGAAGCACAAGAAAATAAATTGAAGACACAATGAAAAAGTCATAATGTTATTTTAAAATAAAAATCCTTCCTTTCATGGAATAAACATCAGAATAAATACAGTGAAATAAATTCCCAGTGTGATTGAATTAATTCAAAGAGAAAGATGAAAAAGTCAGAGAACAAAGCTCTCTCATTTTGCAGGATTATATCAAGTATACTCTGCCTCTATACTGAAGCCTCAAATCAGGCTCTATCTTGAGATGTCTGTGGTCCAGTTGCTTAGGGTTACAACTTTCCATATTTGTAAATCTATACGCTGACAGAGTCGGGAAGTGCATGCAACTTAAAGACAACTAAAAGATAATAACTCAAATGAATCAAGCCATAGTCAAGTTGATTAAAGGAGATGTGTGTAAAGCAGTATGAACAGAAAGGTAGGGAGTCAACAGAGCAAAGAAAAGGGAAACGTCGTCACAGGTATCTATTCTGGTTAGCTCTGTCAACCTGATACAGCCTGCAGTTATCAGAGAAGAAAACTGCCACTGAGTGAGTGCCCAGACTGGATTGGCATGTGGATATGTCTTTGGGGGACTGTCTCGACTCTTAATGATACAGGAAGAAATAGTCCATTGCAGAGGGCACTGCCTCCAGGCGGGTTATCACAGCCAACATTAAAAAGCTAGCTAACTCTAAGTCTGCAAGTGAGCCACCGAGCAGCATTCCTTCATGGCCCTACCTCCAGGATCCTCTGCCTTGACTTCTGTCCCAACCTCCCTCCGTGATGGATTGTGACCTGGAAGTGGAACCCAGATGTGCCCTTTCCTCCAAAGTTGTTTTCAGTCCTAGAGTGTTACCACAGCAATAGAAAGAGACCAGAGCAACTTTCTATGAGGAATAATACAAACCACACAATAATATGCTGACATCTTTTAAGCACAGAAGGGGAAAATTCTGTAAATCTCAAGTTTCTTTCTCATGAAAACAGCCTTCCAATAGAAGGCAAAATAAAACTTGTCTGAATAAAGGGGACTCGAGGAGAAGCATCACCATGAGGTCTGCACTGTGTAAAAACTCTAATTTTCTAAAGCTAAGCAGACAATGATAGGATACGAGAAAAAAAAAAAAGGATTCAAACAGGGAATAAAGTGCATTAAAAATGGTAAATAAATAGGTAGCGGCAATCTCATTTTTAATTTTATTTGAAGAATTCACTTAAAATTGAAAGTTGTCAGAGAAATTGTACTGACACATATATTTGTAGGAAAGAAATAGAGTATGCGAGGAGATTAGCATGGGAGGGTGAATGGAGAGGAACGTGGCATGGCTCTCACACTTTGAGAATGGAAATAGATCCCGAGAATCACAAAGCCAATAAATCACTTGCCCTTATCATGCCAGCATGTGTGTGTGTGTGGGGGGGGGCGGGTTCTGAGTTCAAGCCCCAGAATGCTCATGAAACCAGATGCGGTGGCATGCATCTGTAATCCCATCTCTGTCTGTAGAAAGATTGGAGGTAAAGGCAGAGGAATCTCAAAGGCCAGCTATTCTAGGGTAGACAAGAAACCTGTCTCAAAGTGAAAAGCAAAGACTGAAACCTGATATTGGCATTGGCATGCATGTGTTCACTGTCTGTCTGTCTGTCTGTCTGTCTGTCTGTCTGTCTCTGTCTGTCTTTGTCTCTTCTCTGTCTGTCTCTCTCTCTCTCTGTCTCTTCTCTGTCTGTCTCTCTTTCTCTGTCTTTCTGTCTCTCTCATACATACACACTCTACATACATGTACATATATGAACATGAATTTTTTTTAAGAAAAATAGATAATGAAGGAAAAAAAGATAACCTCAGGAAAGTGATGCTCCACAGTTTCCAATGGGGAGTAGGGATGATACACACAAGAATCATTCATTTTCTCTCTCTCTCTCTCTCTCTCTCTCTCTCTCTCTCTCTCCTTCTCCCCTCTCTGTGTGTATGTGTGTGTGTGTGTGTGTGTGTGTGAGAGAGAGAGAGAGAGAGAGAGAGAGAGAGAGAGAGAGAGAGAGAGAAAGAGAGAGAGAGAGAGACTTCTCTATCTCCATTATGGTCACATGGAATGAGAAGGGACAGAGTGCAGAACAAGCATGCAAACCATCATCTTGCAGTGAACAGACAGTCATAAAGACGATGCTATTACCAATTGCATTGGGTAAACACTGAGATGATCAGGGTGGCCTTAAAGCCATTTGACTGTCCCAGTAATGTGTGAAGGGCAATGGTTGTCCCTCTGTGTTATCGGTAAAGAAGCTGCATGGCTAGTGGGTGGCTGAGATAAGATTCAGATCCACATGCTCATCATGGACCAGGTCATCAATTTCTGATCAGCATATGAAACCCATTCATTGAACAAGGCCACACTTTAGAAATTCTGACAGGAGGCCAGGTGTCTCCAAAGCAGTATATGCTAATATTGAACATGTCAAAGTATTGCTTTCTCAGCCTTCTTTACAACTTAGCAAAGAAAATCTTTGTTAAGAGCTTAATGCAGCAAGAAAGGCAAGTCAGCTAAAAGACCATTCTAGAAACGAAAGAAAAATCTGTGTACATATGTGTACACACACATTCACACAAACCAATATATGTGAAAGTACTCCTGACAGCATTGCTCATAGTCACACCATGGGACAGCTCCAATGCCATTAATCGGTCAATGGGAACATAAGATGGGGACTATCTATATGATGGAATATCACATCCCTACAACTAGAACACTGATGCATGTGATCACATGAATCAACATTGAAAACACATAGCTTCATGACCACAGTCAGCCCCAAAAGACCACATTTGTATATTATTGGTGTAAATAAAATAATGTCCAACACATGCAAGTCCATAGGGTAGAAAGTAAATAAGTATTTTCTTAGAACTAGAGCCTAAGGGAGGCGAACCTAATGAGTACATATCTTCTTCCTGCAATTCTTCAGCTATACTTCAAACATCAAGTCACTCGTTTAAAGTAATGAAGTTCATGGTGTGCGATTTATAGTTTAATAAAGCTGCTGTTTTAAAAGAAAAGAATGCATTCTGGAAGACGATGATAGAAAAGTCAGGTTGATAGGTCAACCGCACATATGTGGCAAATATGTAGCTTGTACTTCATGCCCCCAACAACTGGAACAGGGGCGGCCCCTGACTCTGTTGCCTGCCTTTGGATCCTGTATCCTTAACTGGGCTGCCATATCTGGCCTCAGTGGGGCAGGGGGTGTGGGGGAATCTACCTCATCCTGCAGTGCTGGGATAGGTTGGTACTAGGAAAGGGCTATGTAGGACGTACTGGGAGGAGGGAGGACTACAACTGTGATGTAAAGTGAATGAATGAATGAATGAATGAATGAATGAATAAAAAAACGAAAGCCTGAAATTATTAAATAAATAAATAGGAAAGAAAAGAAAAGCCAGGAGGATTTGTTGCCAGAATGACTGAGTCCTAAGGTCTTCTATAGTCCTCTTCCTGTAATAACTGAGCTGGGTGGCTCTGCTTTGACTATGATGTCAGCTCCTTTTTTGTGGTCCTTTTCTTGCCCACTTTCAGATCCTTGCTCTTCTAACCATGGCAGACCTGATTTACAGTCAATTAACTTTCTGTCTGGTTAAATCATGCATCATTGAATTCCCTTGGATGCCTTCAGATATGGTACCAGACACGGGTACAAAGAATGTTTTCAAGTATTGAGTGTGGGGAGAAAGTGGAAACCAGGAATTCCTGTTGTAGACTGTTGCTCTTCAGTTGTCAATGATCTCAGATTAACAGAGGACTCTGGCAGCCCTGTGTAGGATGAGTCTGATGGTTATTTTGAGTATCAATTTGATTGAAGTTAAGAATACATCATCCCTTCGAAAGGGAAACCTTTGAGTCTGCCTTTGAGGGCTTTCCCTAAGAGGACTAAAGGAGGTAGGGAATCCTTCATGAATGTGGGTAGCACCACATATGGGCTTGGAGTAAACAAAATAATAAAAGTGAGAAAAAGGAAAACTCCAGCTGAGCTCTTGAATCCACTTTTCTCTGGTTCCAGGAACGAGGAAATATAGACAGACAGCCTTACACTCCTGCTCAGAGACGTTGCTACAGTAATACTTTCTTTGTGAGGCTAGACTTAAACTGTGAATCAACATAAACCCTTCCTCCCTTGAGGTGCTTGATGTCAGGTAATTAGTCAATAATCATCCAGGCACCTAATAGAACTATCTCACATGCTTATCTACCATAAAAACAACATCATAGCCATCATTCAGGAGGAAGAACCTTCATGGCCCTTGGTCACATAAAAAGCAAGAATTCAAGTCATCCTAGACTGCCTAAGTATTCTCAACCATTCTAGTCAGGATCATTTCTGAATGTAATATGATTTTAATTCTGTAAATATTTTGGTGAGGGGATGGACTCAGCACCAGGGATTTATAATGGGCAGTGTGGGAGGAACCCAGAGCTGTATACCTATAGGGCTGGACCATTTAGAAGCTAGCAAATTGGTAAGGCTAATTCACCACACACTGAATTTAGATCCATGTGAAGGCGTTTCCATGAATGTTAGGACATCAGTTATGAGAACATAACTGGTTCTAAGCTGGACTGAGGATGTGGAAGAGAACACAGCAAATTCACCTCTGTAAGACTGTGCTGCTATCACTCTCTGAGGGACTCCTGATTCTAATGATTCTGAGGAACCTCTCTGTACAGAGTTCTTTCTAAGGAAGCAAATCTGTGTCAGTGTCCTAGCATCTCCTGTTGGTGAGCCTGTAGCAGACACCAATGTTGATGTGCTTCATGACAATATTCTACAGGTAGGAACCAGGGAAGATCTTCAGAGCTTCAGACAAGCAAGCCCTTTTTTGCCCGTTTCTTATGTTTTAAACAATCACAACAGAAGATCCTAGTGTCTTCTGAGGACTTTGACTACCACCAGCAAAGACTGTTCCCACCCAGCCTAAGGCCAAGCTTCTGCCTGCAGCTTGGTCATGGTGCTTGTTCATATTTATGGTTAATTTTTCAGTGCACAGTGGAGTTAAGGTCTCCTGACATAGACCACACAGCCTGGAAAGTCTAACGTGTTTACTGTCCAACCCTTTTTAGAAGATTGGCCAGCCCTTGGCATGAATCCAGGGGAGAAGAATATAAGTTTATACCAAGCTATGTTTGTTCAGTAGCTAGTAGAAAACCCCTAGTTTCAGAGTGATATATGGAAGAATTGAAAATCCCAAATGTTTTATGAGTTCTAGACATACATGATATCATCTAAAGTCTCAGAACCATTTGAAAGTTTCACATCTTTGATTCTGAATGCTTATTCTACCTGTAGAAGTATTGAGCTGTATACACTAGGGGTCTGATTAATTTGTTATGTGATGTTTTCTCTTATTTGAAGAGTATGGGAAGGGTTTGTTGTGTTTTATTTTTTTACAATAAAGTTTATAAAAATGTTAAGATGTAGGTAGAATTAAAGATTTAGGGTAGACAATATCATTGCAAATAAAAACCTTAACACAGTTTCCTCACCCAAGGCATCCCAAAAGGCACCTTTGTAGCTGTCCCCTGTGTGTCTTATCCTACCTCAGCTCACTTCTGCAAATACCATACAACTTACATCCCCTCCCCTGGAGTGTCTCCTCCCCAGAAACTCCAGGGAAAAGCAATAAATTAGAGCCTTGGTGCTAGAAGTTGTAGATGGGGCAGGACCACAGGTGGGACCGTGGGATAGAGTCATGAGGGTAGAGCCACTGGGGCCGAGCCGAGCCGCAGAAGCAGTCCATCACTAAAGTGGATCTTGAACGCTGTGACTTTAGTTTCTACTTCTCAATGATCAAAGGCAAGTCATGAGCTCCTAATTCAGGACATTGTGAGGGCCTGCTGGGGCAGGCTAATTCTACCCAAGTCTTCCCTGTTATGAGCAGAGCTACATATCCTCAGTTCAAGAAGCTGCTTTTCTGGATCAGTAAGTGCTTATCTGTCTGTCTTTCCTGCTTTCTTCTTTCCTTCCTTTTTCTGTAGTTCTCCTCAGGACCCTTTTTACTTTTCATTTTGAGATGGGAACTCACTGGGTTGCTCAGGCTGGCCTTGAACTCAACACTCTCCTGTCTTAAGCTCCTAGTTACTTAAAATTAGGTCTGAGCCACTAGGCTCTGATTTTCTTTAAAATTATAATCTATAAATGTGTATTGCTCTAGTCTGTCATGTCTTTTAGATATTTATTGACTGACTGACTGACTGATTTAGGCAAATACACATTATTTTGTGACTTTGTGCTTTTCCTTCACTACTACATTTTAAAAGATAAAATGGAAGCCATTCTACCTGGAAATTACCACATGAATCTATCATAGCCTTTAAAGAAAACAGATTTATTTCACTTAACAGTTTCTCCCATCCCAAAAGAAATATTAAAAGAAAAATCTCAGACTTATACAAATGACACCACTCCCACAAATTCAAGCAACCTAAAAAGAAAAAAAAGAAAGTCCTCTTCAACAAAGAGAATTGTCTTTAGCTGTAGGAGATGCATCTGTTCCCAATCCACACCCTCCTCCTCTTGCTGCCACATGAATGCTCAGGATTGCTTATCCTCAGCCCTCACTTGACCCTTGGTTTTATTTTTCATGCTCTTTAACATGGGTACATTTTTCAGCTTGTCAGGCAAATTCAGAAATTGGGTCTCGCTGTCACGGTTGTCCACCTGCTCCAGCTGTGCCACTGGCCAGCCCTGCCTATGACTGACATTGGGCATCTGGAAGTACATGTTGTGCTTCCATGGCATGCCTCACCAATACTGGTCTTGCTCATTACTGTGTGGCTCTCAGCCTCCTGCAAGACTTCAACTGACCCAACAACAGACGTCTTAGCAGGAAGAAAATTTGACTAGGGAGGGCTTCATTTTCTTTTGTTCTAGCAAAAAAATGTTACAACAGTGAAGGGCTGCAGCAAGCTTGTTGTGTGCTTTCATAAACCTAAAGTGATGAGATTTTATTGTTTTGTGTTTTTTTTTTTAACATTGTGTTTCATCATCTCATAGTTAGTTTATCACCTGTCAGTGACCACCTGTGGCAAGACATCAACAGGAAAGATGGAGTCTTCCAGAAGGGTGATCCTAGTGAGATGAGTTGTCATCTTTGGGTGGAGCTGGCAGTGTGATCACTGTGGCATTTTATAAAGGACTGACATCATCGTGCAATCAGAAATAAAACAATACTGTATGGTACCTTCTGTTCAACAAAACCAATTATTCAGAATCACTTATTTTGGAGACTGTTAAAAATCACAAATGGTCAAAGATTTAACCATATATCTGTGCTGGCCTGTCACAGGTTCATGACTGTGGGTGAAAGATGCAGACTCCTATATCTAAAACAAACAGATTCAAATCGTATAAACCAGCATGATTCTCGTGATTCTATTGGTCTCCCTTGCTGCTACACAGCACAAAGCCTAGACCTAAATCTGATCCCTAGTCCCCACAGGGTGGAAACTAATTCCCACAAGCTGTCTTTTGACCTCCACAAGTACCCTTTATTATGTGCATACACACACACACACACACACACACACACACACACACATTCAAGTATATGTGCACACACATGTAAGCATACACATGCACAGTAAATAAAATACTAAAATGCTGAAATATGAATGCTTCCATAACACACTACACCTAACCTGTCTATTAAGCGCATGTTCCAACAATGGCCATAATCTTGTCCTGTGCCATATTTATCTAAGCTGCAGTCATTTCACATCTGTTTTATTCTCCACTGAAATATTCTTCATCCTGCTTTTCTTTTAAGTGCCCCCTTTCTGCTTACATCTTTCAAATCAATTTCCCTAATCAATTGATTATATAAACAGAGTTTAAATTCTCCCTGTGTCTATTGATTTCTTTTCTTCAATCTTCAACCCATTGATCAAACTATGCAAAAAATGGAATAAAGTAACCTGTATGACTTGCCATGTTCTACAGCCAGTGGTACTTGAGGGGAAAAATGCAGATGTTTCTTTTTATTCTGCAAACGATGACAGGCTTGAGTGAAGTCTTGGATGGACACATCAATATGCCCCTGAAAGCATTCCTATCTATTTTCTAGGCTGTATCTAGGGTTTAGAAGCATAACCAGCTAGGCAATTAAATTAATTTTCTATTTACACAGATAAGAGTGCTTCATTTTCTGTGTCGCAAGTTCAGCCTGGAGCTTTTCATTCAGTTCCTCCAGATGTCTATCTCACTGCACCATACCACTGTCCTTGTTTCACTAACTTGGGGCATACTGCAAAGTTGACGTACACTACAGAAGAGTGAACATACATATGTTCACAAGGAAAGCAGAAAAAGAGGGAAGGAGCAGGGAGAGGAGAAAGGAATGATTTCTCATAAACTTAAAGCAGCTGACCCCATCTGGGCACATTTAGGAGCATGAAGGAGAAAAAAAAAATAAATATTATTAAATACGATCTCATCAGGCCAGTCAACATTCCAGCACTGATGAGGAAGGGTGCACCAGCTCCCACCCAATCTCTAGTAGATGGCCCCACACCAAAGTGCATATGGACAACACAAAATGAACTCCATGGGTCAAAAAAGGAAGAAAACATGAAGTCTGGAGGGGTGAGGGCTTCAGGGGTGGATATGGGAGCTCTGGAGACTTAGGATAGATAAGGGATGAACTGGGACCTAGAGTAGGGGATGAATTTGACCCAAATACATGGTATATATGTAGGAAATTCTCAGAGAATTAATTTAAAATATATTAAAATGAACCCCTTAAGTTATTTGTATTTAAATAATTTCTTCAATGCTGCCACATCCTTTTCCAGAAGAGGATTTATTTCTCTGGCTATCAAGCAGATACACAGAAGATAAGTGGACTCCTACCTTACATAAATCTCACAATCTAGACATAGAGGGCTCTCTGCAATGGAGGTGCAGCAAGTAGCTTCCAAGAGAAGCCACTTCTAACCTCATATTCCCATGAATCCCATTACCCTCCACAGAAAGCGGAATTGTATGGACCCACGGGGGCCTCCTCCCTGGAGCAGCACTTTCCGGCACGAACCTGTAGGTCACGCCTACTTTGTCTGCATGCTTCCGGGATGGATCTTGGGAGTATGTTGGGATGTGAATGCCTGAGTCCTCTGCAATACTCTGGACACAACATTTTTACTCAGGCATCTGTCTAGGAAACAGTAACTAAACATCCGACACATGGCGCTGCGTAGATAATAAAAAAAGACAAAACCCTGGGCTTCTCATAGTTTACATTCTGAAAGAAAGAGAGCCAATGAAGAAAACAGTAAGGAGATGATATGTGAAACATTAGACACTCATCACTCCTATTAAGCCAGTCAGAAAACAGAGAGAGAAGCAAGTGCAGTGACTAACCAGTGGTAGTAAGACACATGGGCACCTCTTCTATAATGTATTTATTTGCTACACACACACACACACACACACACACACACACACACACACACACACGTCCCAGTGTACAGACTGCAGAAAGTTAATTAGGGTAGATCACATCACCAAATGATAATTCGAGTCTAACAAATTCCCAGACTCTCAAGGCTGAAGGGACCCAGGAATACCAGCCCTTCAGGATAAAGCCTCAAGACCAACGGTTCTCAACCTTCCTAGTGCTGGGACCCTTTACTACAGTTCCTCATGTTGTGGTGAACCCCAACCATAAAATAAATGTTGTTGCTACTTCATAGCTATAACTTTGCTACTGTTATGAATTGTAATAGAAATATCTTCATTTTCCAATGGTCTTAGTCAACCCCTGTGAAAAGGTCATTCAGCCCCCAAGGGGTCATGACTTACAGGTTGAGAACCACTTCTCTCCACTTCTCTAGATATTACTAATCTTGAGGTGACTTTGGGATAATGAACTCTCTCTCACCTAGCTTCTTGATTTGAACAATCCAGCCCACTAAGCAATTAGCTCAAGATAGCTTTCTGTGAGGGTTGTCTAAATGTTCTATGTGTACTACTATTGCTTCTCTCTCTCTCTCTCTCTCTCTCTCTCTCTCTCTCTCTCTCTCTCTCTCTCTCCCTCCCTCCCTCCCTCTCTCCCTCTCTCCCCCCTCTTTCTCCCCAGGGTCTCTCTACATAGTCATGACAGTCCAGGAAGTTGCTCTGTAGACCTGGCTGGCCTTGAACTCTGAGATCCACCTGCCTCTGCCTACCAAGTGCTGAGATAAAGTGTGTGCCACTCTGCCTATCTCTGAATGTCTTTTAGTATAATGTGTGATAACTGAGGTGGAGATAGGAGAAGACTCTGAAGGAGTTGCAGCCTCCCTGATTCTCCAGGGAATATCATTGAAGAAGAGATTGCCTTTATTGTTGCTAGGGTTCAAACAGCAGGAAGGATTTAGGTCACATTCAGTCAATACAATGTCCCTGCTGTGGGCTCAGCCATTGTCACTGGGAGTTAGCATATGTACTTCAGCAAGGGCTATCCCTGTTATTTGAATGTACAAATAGAATATTCATGCCTGTTTTGTCCTGGTGACACACTTCTTCCCCAGGTATTCTATTAATATGTCGCATTATATCTTCCCAGACTATATCCTGTGCTGGATGCTGAGGAAAGCACTGGAGTTGAGCAATCTTGCCCTTAAACTTTTAAAGATGAGGGAAGCAACATTTTCAAATGACCCATGGACCCACAGCTTCCCTCTGGCCTGACTCTGTGTCTAACCCTGGCCAAGAACTCTCTGGGGTGATCTTGGATCCTTGGGTATAAAATGAAAGCCAGAAATCCTTCTGCAGTTCAGGTATTTGTCTAAGTATGAACATGTTTGTGTGTGTGTGTGTGTGTGTGTGTGTGTGTGTGTATGTATGTATGTGTGTGTGTGTCTGTCTCTGTGTCTGTGTGTGCCTGTGTGCGCACACATGCGCATGTGCATATGAGAGCCACACATCAACACTGGTGTCTTCCTCCCTGTTCTCCCCACATTATTTTTGACAGTCTCTTGCTGAGCCTGGCGATCCCTGCTTTAGCTAGATTAACTGGCCAGTGAGCCCCAGAGATGCTCCTGTCTCTGCCTCCCCAGTGCTGGAATTACAAGTAGGTGATGCACATGTGTTTTGGGTGGGTTCTGGGAGATTGCAATCAGGTGCTCATGACTGCACAATAAGCTCTGTACCAACTGCATCATTTCCTTGGCCACGTGGAGTTGTTGTTGTGACATAATTAAGAAAACTAAAAATGGTCTCCACAAATTTTTTATGCATGCCTAGTCTTTTGCTGGGGCATTCTGCTACTCTCTGGTTCAAGTCCTATTTCCTAAAACACCTTTAGTCTGTCCCCCAGCTGTGTGACTCTTCCTTCTTCCTGCTGCGAGCACCCAAGTGACCATCCCTTGACTCCAGAAAGCCCTTCTCCATCCTCTCATGTCACCAAATACTCAACAAACTTGCAGACACCTGTCTCTAACATTTGTCTCACTGACCCAATTGTGATATTATCTTTCCATTTTTTCCATTCTGTCTTACCTGACACACCATGATCTCTTTGAAAACTGAGATTATATCATATTTGGCTAGCAGGCATGTAGTAAGCCCCACAATAAATGAATCTGATTAAATGGATGAAGCTAACATATGTTCACCTGTCTATGAAGATATTTAATCTAGAAGCCAAATAAGATTAGATCATGAGAGATGCTTAAAATAGCAATAGGAAGAGAAATTGAGTGTGGTAGTGCAATGTCCCTTGTCAGTTTGGCTTAGATGAGCTGTGAGATTTGTCCTGATCAGGCTCTATGATGCTGTGATTTCCATCATGATACACAGTGGGGAAGGCTTGTTCTGCAATGTCATGAGATTGGTTTCTCATCATTTCAATACAATGCCTTCACCTTATTGTCTTTCTGAGGCCATCTGAGCATTTTATAAATAATGATCGGATCCTTTATGCCCCAGTGGCATTTTTAAACGAGGTAGTGTCTACACATTTCTGAAATTGCATATTGCAATCTTGTGATCTTTAATAAAAAATATTACATACACAATATCATATAATATATATTATCCTGAATTGTTATTCAGAATAATAGTTAAGCAAACATCCTGCCTTGAGAATGTGCTGCACAGAGGTGGAGAAATGAGGTTTTACTGGCACTTTTAAGCATACAATTGCCACCCTGAGTAAGAAATCTCGTCATCCCTCAGGAGCACAGTGGCAACGCAACCGATTTCAGACTTAATCTCTTCACTGTCAGATATTTACTACCTACTGTTTTGTTTTGTTTTGTTTTTATACCCCACACATAATGTTTAATTCTGTATTCTCAGTTGGTTATGCTATTTGAATTATTTTGAGAGTTACCTTTTAACTCCAAAGTCAAGAAGTTGTGTTTGTGGGTGTGTGTGTGTGTTAATATATATGCAAGTATGTGCATACATACTTACAGAGACTTGTGACCAACCTCTGGCATCTTTCTTCAGGTGCTACTCCCCATAAATTTTTGCTGTATATATTTTGCATATGTGTGTATGCATGTTGAAGTGTATAGGTGCATGTTCATATGTGTGCACATGAATGTGAACACCAGAGGTTGCTGAGGAACTTGGGACTTGTCAATTCTATTAGTCTAGCTAGCCCGCTTGCCTGGTGTCCTCCTCCCAAGTGCTGGGATTGTAGTTAGTTTGCTACACTCACCTACCTGGCTTGTTCTTTGAAATTCTGTTTGTTTGTTTGTTTTTTAAATTTTGTTCATTTGCATATGTAGAGTAGAAAATGTGCATGTAAGTGAGAGTTCCAGAAGAGGCCAGAAGAGGGCGTTGGCCCTGAACTTGGAGTTATAGGTGGTTATGGGCCTCCTGACATGGATGCTAGGAATGGAACACTTACCAGTTGATTCATCTCTCTAGCCCCATACCTGGCTTTCTATGTGGGTGTTGAATATCCAAAGAGCAAGGACCTTATTCACTGAGCCATCTCCCCCGCCCAACAATCTAGTTTTTGAATCAGGGTTTCTCAGTGGCTTAGAACTCACTGAATGGACTGGCTTACCAGCAATTCATAGGAATCTGCATTCCAATATACCCAGGTTTTGTATATGAATTCTGGAGACTGCACTTGTGTCCTCAACTGACTTGTTAGTGGAGGGTCACTCTGATTTCTTGGTGTATACCAGTCCTATTTGGTGAGTCTATCACACTGAATTGATGATGTATGACCTTCAGCGTTCTTGCCAAGGTTTTCTTCCTGGTCCACACACAGACAAGAGTTTCTATCTAAATCATCGAATCACTAAATTTGTCTCTATGAAGCAGGTCCAAACAGCCTCCTGGTATGGTTGTGTTAAGGTATACCTACAGCCAGGAAAAGATCCACCCTGCCTCCGAAACCTCTCTGTGTATATCATCAGTGCAAGGAGCATGGGCATCCCACTGTGTGTATGCATGGAATAGCAACTTCTGCACCCTGAGCTTGGATCTTCAGCATCTTTCTTTCACTAGCTTCCTGGGAGGGAGAGAGGAACTAACAGGAAGCAGACAGGATTTCAGACAGAGCTTTGCTTCTGACAAGGATTGTCACCTGGGCCAAATCCTCCATTCTTCCTAAAATGAGAAATTATGAATGAGAATGGGTGTTCTACTTTGCAAACTGACTGTGAGCAGCAAAGGAAATGCTCTGTGGTAAAACACAGGAAGTACAGAAAGTCCTCAAAGATGGCAGCTTTCCATTATGGTTGTCACAATGCCTTCTGTTCCCTCCATGTTCATCCATCCACCTACCCCAGGACACGTTCCCTGAAGGAAGGAGATGATGTTCAGGACTCATCCCACTGACATGGAGGATTTCAGCATTTTAGACCTTTACCTGCTCAACCACAGGCTGGGGCTTCATAGCAAGTCTTTCTTGGCAGAAGGCTGTAAAGTCGGCTGTCAGGTTCCTCTAACTCTCAGGAAGCAGCTCAAAGGCAAATAGCAATAAGAAAATGGTACTCAAACTGAGGAGGTAAGGATGAATGATGTGCCTTATCTCACCCTGGTCCCAGAGAGGTTCAAATCTACTCCAAGCCAAAAAAAATGATGCCGCCTTCACTAGGCTAAAGGCAAGCTCTGGGGGAAGACTGGACAGGAGCTTTTCTAGATGCTACAATGTCAGACTAAAGGAAGGTGAAGTGGGACCGAAGATCACAGACTAACAGCAGAACACAGGACATCAAATCTATCAGGGACAGCTGTGAAATCTGACTTCCCTAGAAGTGGCCAATTGTTTTTAACAGAGCTTGTGAATGAGAAGGGGTGGGCCAAAGTCAGCTAGGAAATGCCAAGTGCCTTTCCACACTCTGGGAACAGAGACATCAGGGCTCGTCTACCAGCACTTAGAGTCTAGCAGAGGGACTGGGTGACAACAAGGAGAGACAGCAGCACATACATCCACAGCCAGGCAGAGTGTGACAGTTCTGAAGAATGCAGACCAAAAAGGCAGTGAATCTAGTGGCCTCTCTAAGAATGAACAGGAAGAAGTCAAGTGTACAGAACATTCCAGGAAGTAGCCACTAGACAGCAGGCATGGTAGAGGAAATGAAAACAGTGTGGGTGGAGAACAGATAGCAGAGGGTCACAGTGTTCCAGGAGACAGCAGATGCCAGGGCAAATTGCCTGGAAGCCAGGTCAAGACATCGTGGCTTGTACTCCATGTGTGAAGGGCAACCACTAGTAGTTGGGTAGTAGAGACACCTCCCTGCCTGGCCTTTATGTGTAGGGTGCAGACAACAAATATTATTCTATAATCATCAGATCCATAAATACAATCATTTGCACACTTTTAAATGGCAACATATGAGTCAAGTGCAAAGATGCTATTTCAGGCAATAAAAGGGAGCACTTCAGTCGTACTATTAGTAACATTGGACATGACCAACACATTTCTCATGTACTGTATCATCATTCATAACCAGTGCATCAGACTTCTTCAATGCCAGATTTCTATAGACCCCACTCATCAGCATCGTTAGACAGGACTGTCAGCAGATTTCTCTTCCACATCTTCCTAAAACAGATAGGACAAATGCTACCACTCCAGCTGAGTGGAAAGTCTGCTGAAATTAGAAAGTAGGGATTATATTTGAGATTGAACAAGTGATAAACAAATAAGAAAGCATGGCGTTGGATACCTGAGCCCATGGCACCCATTACGCAGTCTTAATGATGGAGTTGGGGGCATTCACAACTGATTCAGAAGCATAACCTTCATTCATGCCTACTCAAAATCCATGGACATTTGACTAGAAAGGCAGTTCCCTTTAATCATCCTTTAGCTTGGGAAATGGGGTAGTTAAATGGTTGTAGGGAGCTGTGAAAAGTATCTTCTGTATCACAGCCAAGCTCAGCATCCTCCTCCAATATCTATTGGTAGCATGAGCTCATAAGAGTGTGTGACATTCAGAAAGATCCCTGTAAAACATCACTCACTCCAGATTCTAGGCACTTGGCTTTCCTTGACGATGATCAAGAAAGAGCCCTGACCATCAAGGAAAGCCTGAGTGGTGTTGATAAGTAGCCCGGCAGAGCGAGGGACTCGGGAACCAAAGGAAAAGGACAAGCAAGAGGGCAATAGGAGAAAGGTGCATAACAGACCTTCATAGTCAAAACTAGAAAAAAAAAATTAAAGGGCCAGCCTCTACAGTCCTTAGAGAAACAGGAAGAAGGTGGCATATAATGGAAAGAATTCAGTTTAAGATGAATTACTGTAGAAATGGAACAAGCCTGGCTTACATGACTAATGAACAATTGTGCTGGTTCATTTCTGTGACCTTGACACAAACTGGAAACATCTGTGAAGACGAAACCTAAGTCTCCCACCATCACGTTGGTCTATTGGCAACTCTATTGGACATTTTCTTGGTTAATAATTGATAGGGGACGAACCAGCCCTCTGTGGATGCTTCTTCCCCAGGGCAGGTGGTCCTGCCTTGTATGGGCCAGGGAAGCAAGCCTATACACAGTACTCCTCCATTTCTACTTCAGTTTCTACCTCCAGGCTCATGCCTTGAGCTCCTGTCCTGCCTTCCCTTGATGATGGACTGTGTAAGAAAAATCCAGTTTTAACTATGCTGACTTTGTTTAAATTTTACATGTGTGCATGTGTGTGTATATATATGTATGTATGTGCAGATACCCCCATGGAAGCTAGGAAATAGTACTAGATTCCATGGAGGTAGAGCTATGAGAGTTTGTGCACCAACTGATATGGCTCCTGGGGACCAAACTTGAGTCCTCTATGATAACACTATGTGCTCTTAACTGTTACACTATCTTTGCACACACACACACAACCCTTGTATTGACTTTTTAGGCTAAAACACAGAAATACTCATTAAATCCTTAGGCAAGCAGAAACATCAGATAGAATGAGGGTGAAAAATCTCTAAATCCGATTTCACATTTTAGGCAAACTCATGTCTTACCAACTATATAATGTCTGCAGTTACAAATGAATGTAACTGTCTTTCCTCTGGTTCCTCATCAGCCTACAGAGGACTGGATACATGTAAATGGGCCAAGACAGCATATGATATACATGGACACCCAGTAAGCAATAGCTGTTTCATCATTCTGTTCAATGACTAACCCTCTAGGAGACTGTTATGGTGGAACATGATACTTTTCTCTACTGCAACCTTCACAGCTGAAGTTGTAGCAAGCAGATGTGATCCTTGCTTTTGTAACAATAATCTGGACTTAAGCATTGAAAATTATTGTTGCTAAAGGGTAAAGACGGTAATGTGAACACACGCACATAAACAATGTTCTGTCTGTGGTGGCAAATATTGATGTCATCTTGACACAACCCAGAATCACCTAGGAGACAATCCTTTGGGCATATCGGTGGAAGAATTTCTAGACTGGGTTAACTGAGTTGGGGAATTGACCCCACGTGAGGGCAACACCATTCTATGGGTTGAGGGCCTGGATTAAATGAAAGGGAGGGTATGACCTAAGTGCTAGCATTCATCTCACTCTGCTTCCTTCTATGGACTCCATGTGACCAGCATCCTCACACTCCTATTGTCATGACTCCTCTGCCATGATGGTTATATGCATCCTCAAACTGAGACAAAATAAAACCACTCTTCATTAGGCTGATTTGTTGGATACTTTATGACAAGAAACGTCTCTACTATACTATTCTTCCTCAAAAGCTACATTTGAAAGTTTTATTTTAGCATGTGTGGTGTATGTGTTTTTGCATGCATATGCATGTGAGACTGCATCTGTATGTGTGTATCTTTCCGAATCATGTATTGACTTTATTCTTGAGATAGGATCTTTCTGCACCTGGATCTTAAACTAGTTGGTGAGGCTGGTTAACCAGTGAGCCTGAGATGTTCCAGTCTCTACCTTTCACACTGGGGTTATAAATGCCTTCCAGATAGATACACACGATCCATTGAAACACACCTTGCAGGGGAAAAAAAAAGACAGAACGAAGAAACATAATACAGATTAGGAAAACTCAAACAGCCCAATCAAAGAAGTTACTATGTTTATAAAGAATATAGGGGAAATGTAACGAGACCCAGGATCATAGTCGGGCATGTGTGTACTTCTCTAGTATAATGATCCCAGCCAATACTGACTTAATCACTATAATACAACATATTATATAATGCATTATAATGCAAGAATTGATGAAAGACATGTAGAAGAGAATATCGAGCATCATTTTTCAGGTTGCTCTGTGAGCATGCCTACAAAATGTTGTCTTGGTGGTTGTCCATCAATGTAAGAAGATCCAGCACACTGCAGGTGGCACTATTCTCTAGACAGGGGCACTGAGCTGTGAGACAGCGAAAATCTAGATATAAGTAAACACACAGTATGAGTGCAAACATTTTTCTCTGTTCTTGGCTTTGGCTAGATGCTTGAGTTCCTGCCTTGAGTTCCCGGAGACAATAGAGTGTAACCTAGAATTATAAGCTGGAAAAACCTTTCCCTTCCCCTTTAGGCTTAGAATTTTCAAAACCTATTTTAATAAGAGTTCTCAAATACTTCAACCCCCATTTTAGCTTACTGTCTAAAGGTCAGGAAGAAAGGATAGTAAACAGGACAAGGGGATATGGACCAATTTAGTAGTTCTTTGAGGCGATTCCAATGATTCCAGTCTTCGTTGTCAGGATACTAGCAGTCAAGTTCAGAAGTGTCAGGATACCAACAGTCCAGTTCAAAAGTGTCAGTGGAAGCACGATCCGACAGAAACCTCCAGGCCTTTGCCAAATTGGCATGAGTCAGTGAGAGTGACCAGGACCGGCAAGAGTGCCAGGAGTTCTCTGCTGTGCCTCTCTCAACAAAGTGAAGATCAGAGAAGATGTAAGACCAATGAAGCGTTGCACAGCTAGCTATGCAAGCACACCATCACTGTCCATTGAGTCCTACATATACTCTCGCCAAACATCACGTGTCCTCTCATAAATCTTGCCTCATCAGAACATCATGTGAGTCTGCTTCTGCAAAACATCACGTGAGTCTGCATCACACGACACAACCAGAAATTGCCACTTCATTCCCCTAAGTCGCTTTTGCTGGTGTTTCATCATTGCGACAGAAATGAACCTAAACTGTCACACAAAAAGGGAGGTAGGCGAGGGGGAGCAAAAAGCACATGACTGAAAAAAAAAAAAAAGCCAAAACCAAAAGTTGAAAATAGTTCCCTCTGATGGTGGGGATGAGGAAAAATTAGAAGCAAAAGCTTGTACTAATTTTTAACACAGAGAGCTTTAATTTAAAAAGCTAAAAGAAAGCATCAAAGATCCTGGATTTCTACACCAAAGGTACCTAGGCAATGAAACACATTCAGGCTAAGAGTCTCCAGCAGAGGATGCTGGATGACTGGTCTTTGTCTGTCCATAGTCCCCAGCGAAAAAGAAGCAGGCTTGGTTCTGCTACTCATTTTCACAAGCACAGTTAGGCTTCAAGCACAGTTGGGCTTCTGCTGTTTTTTCATAATGTAGAGTTCAAGTGAGCAGGTGGACCTAGTCTCAGCCAGAGCCTGGTGTATTCAGCTTATTCATCTTATTCAGCTTCTTCAGCTTCTTCCTCTTCCTCCTCCCCATGCTCCTCCTCCTCCCTTCTTCCTTCCCTCCCCTCCCCCTCCCTTCCTCTTCTTCCTCTTCTTCTTCTTCTTCTCTTCTTCTTTTTAATGGTTAACACAGGGACATGAGATCACAGTTTCCACCTTTGGACTGGTCCATCCAGCTGCATGAGGCCTAAGAAATCCCCTGTAATCCCACACAGCCACATGTAGATCCTCTCTTTATCTGCTCTGCAGAAGGGAGACATTATCTGGTATGGGCTCCCTTCTAGGCACTTAACAAGCACTGAGAAATTCAAGAGAAGAAAAGATTTAGTTTCTGAAACAAGAAGAGTTTTTATCATTTCTGTCTCCGAAATGAAAGTAGGGTATAGATATCTCAGTTTGTAAAAGTACTTGTCACACAAGCCTGAGAACTGAGTTTGGATTGATGACACCTACATAAAAGACAAATGTGTCAAGCACAAACCTATAACCTCAGCTCAGGCAAGAAAGACAGGAAGATCCCTGAAGTTTGCTGACCAGGGTATCTGACAAAATAAGGAAGATCCAGATTCAGTGAGAGACCAAGTACCAAAGACTAAGAAGGAGAGTAACTGAGGAAGACACTGGATATCAATCACCCTTTGGCCTCTACACACATATACACACTTGTGCACACTCACGTGATCACATAACACACACCACACACTTAGGAAGGAAAGAAGGAAGGGAGGAAGAAAGGAAAGAAGGAAAGAAGGAAAGAAGGAAGGAAGGAAGGAAGGAAGGAAGGAAGGAAGGAAAGAAGGAAGAAAGGAAGGAAGGAAGGAAGGAAGGAAGGAAGGAAGGGGTTATAGGTCTTGAAATAAATCTCACACATTCCTAGGCGTGTGTCTCATGTACTTTCATCTCTTTTGAGAGAAATAGAATTTGCTATTAAGTATCTAAGACCTTAAGCTTTGAGTTTATGCTCTCTGATGCCAGGCTCTTAAATGCCAGATTTTTAAATGATATACATAGCCTTTGAAAGTGACTCATCTGCCCTCCCAGCTCAACAGGGCAGTAAACAGCTTGGGCAATGAAGATAGATTCACCATAAATGAATGACAATGACGCCTGCCATGCCCACTGGGGAGCCTTCAGTCCTTCCTAGGGCTGGGCCTCACACTCCTTTAGTTCTCCCAAACAAGCTGACCTTGCTCTGGTTTTCTGGCTTTGCCTTCTCTTCTGGGAGAATGTATATCCTATAGGAAATCTGAGGTCCAGACCTGTGGATAGCTGTTGAGATAAAAGAGTGTGAGTACCATGAATGTCTACAATGCTGTAAGATAAAATCCACTGGTCTGGCCTCTCCTGCTCCAGGCACCCATAGGAGCCACTTGGTTCAGAGCTGAACATAGCTGTGTATGTTCTTTTCTTCTGGGGACCCGTGACCTATGATGAAGGATAGACAGTGATTTTTCTACACTGTGATGGGTGTTGTGCTAACATCCAAAGGATCTCTCATGGTTATATACAGCAATGAGAGAATTAAGGAAGATGTTATACCCTGTGTACTTGATGTCCATAACTGGTGTCTTCTCCATTCATTTTTTTACAGCTATTATGATGAGAGCTCCTAATATGCCTGCATAGCACTTACATCAAATTGCACTCATAGACTTATTTGTATTTCTTTATTGAATGCCTTTCTTTTATGTTAACCAGAAAGCTATGCAAGAGCAATAATGGTTCCCGTGTCACGATCCTGAGTAGCACCAAGACCTGCGCAGTGCCTGACCCAGTCACAATGAGATTGCTGAGTGTGAGTCTGTGAAAAGTGACTTATGAACTCATTCTTTCTGGTGGAAATGCACCTTTTCCAGCCTCAGGATTTCAAATCTAATTACTGGAACTAGGAATTAAACATTCAATCATGCAGAATTACTTTGTTAGGAGACAATCATAATGTGGTGATTAATGAAGGCTACCAACTTTACATGCTTCAAAGCTTCATTTTCAATCAATTAAAAGTCTAATTCGTTTTCTGAATGTGGGAGATCACTGTGTACATAGTCAGTGGCATATCAATTGACATCATATTTCTATCCACTACTGAGGCCTTTCCAGGCTGATAGAGAAACTACTAAATGTTTTGGAGACCAGTGGAATATCCAGAAACTCACCTTACCTCTATTACCCTTTACCTAGGCCAATCTAATTATTTATTTAATCCTGGTCAATCTCTACAAAGTACAGTTTGCTTCCCCCAGACCATGGGGCCAGCTGTCTCAGAACCCTGAAAGTCTCCTGTCTCCTAATTACCAAAGTTTAACTACAGATAAGTAGTTCATACCAAGACGGCCTCAGTTAGCTAGCACAGTACATAGAAACAATGCCTTGGGAGCCCCTAGTGAACCTATCAGATCCCACATAGTAGTTAAAAATAAAATCAAAGTTGTTAGAGGTGGGGAATTGCTCCTTAGTAAGTGACCTATGATGACTCTGGTAGATCCTCTGGCCCTTCATCCACAATCATCTCCCCATCCCATCTCTACTCCCACTTGCATTCTACTTGTCTTAGGTTTAGTGTTTTAGTATTGTGAACAGACATCATGACCACAGCAAATCTTATAAAAGAAAGCATTTAATTAGGACTGGCTTACAGTTCCGTAGTTTAGTCTACTATCATCATAGCAGGAAGCATGGTGGGATGCAGGCAGACAAGGTGCTAGGGAGTGCTAGGGAGTTCGCTGAGAGTTTTACATCTGCATCTGTAGACAGCAGGAGGAGAAAGTGAGCTAAATGGGCCTGGGTTGGGCATCTGAAACCTCTGCGCCCACCCCCAGTGACACACTCCCTCTAAGGCCACACCTCCTAACCCTTTAAAATGATGCCACTCCCTCTGAGCCTATGCGGGCATTTTTATTCAAACAACCACACTACTCCTACACCTGCCAAACCTCTGAATCAAAATCTACTGATAGCAAGGCAGGGATGGAGGTGATGAGGACTACTCCATAGCATAACCATGAACTAACACGGCCCAGGGGTGTTCCCTGCAACCAGAGCAAGTCTGATACTTTCCCATCACTGGGAACTGGAAACAAGCCACACACCAGCCAGAGGGGAAAATGCTTCAACTTCTGGGGTTTGGGGCCGTGCGAGTGCTCACATTGATGGCTTACCTAATCTCAGTTTTTACATTTGCTGTGCATGGTTTCATTAGTTACTTTTTCATGCCACTATGTGAACAAATATACAACCCAGAGGAACTTAAAGAAGGGAAGACTTACTTCGGCTCATGGTCTGAGGATGCCTATGTGTCATGGCAGAGAAGGCAAGGCATTGGTCGATAAAGTGATAGGTTACATTGTACTTGTACACAGATAACAGAGAGATGAATACTAATGATGTTAAGATGCCCTCCAAAGGTTCCTGTCTTCATTCAGTGAGAGGGCCAAGCAATAGATGGTGCTACTCACATTCAGTCTTCTCTCTTCTGTAAAACCTTTCTGGGGAGAACACACACACACACACACACACACACACACACACACACACACACACTACTTGAAAGTTGACAGGAAAGATTATGTTCAGTCTAAGATAGTTGGGCTGGGAACATGGCTCTGTAGTTAAAAACATTTGTCCCACAAACAAGAGGACCAGAGTTTGAATCCCCAGAACCCATATAAATACCAGGTGGGTAGATGTGTCTCCTATAATTCAAACCACATAAGATGGAGATGTGGAATACAAGCTGGCTGGTGAGACTACCCATATAGACAAACTTTGGGTTTGATTAAAAGTCCCTGTTCCATTGAACAAGGTGCAATAGCAATCATGAGTAGTTTTGAATATCAGTCTGAGGCTTCCACATTCACACACACACACACACACACACCACCAACATGCATCAGCATACATGTATACACATGTGCCTGTCTATGCATATACAAACACCACATACACATATGCCATGCTTTAGACAGTTACAATAGACATAAAACTGTTACCTGCTGGCAGAAGAAGCAGCCAGAAATGTAGACATGGGTTGCAGAACCTAAGATGTAGTCTGGGTGGAGTTTTAGTCCTCAACACTTGTTTTGTTTGGCTCCCTAGTGAGAATTCTGTCCCATTTCTATCCCCTAAGTATGACACATGTATACACTCTCACCTGTCATGTCTGTCACGTTATGTGTTAGTTGGTAGCATCTGATGAGAGCACAGATGTGCTAATGCTCGAGGGAGGTAAACTCACAGGGAAACATGCTGTACAAACTCAGCCAGTGTCTCTCGTTATCCGCATGACCCTTTGGGGGATGTTTGCAGAGTAAGCAGTGGATAAGATGACAGAGTTGGTAAAAGTGATTCCTCGAAGAAAGGTCTGAGACAGGAGCTGATGCTGGCTTGCCATCCGGTGTTGGGTGTTGCTTGATCCTGCAGCTAGTACTACCAGTACTTAGAATATCAATAGAGCCAGCTTTCCTCAGAGCCAGGAATTTCAAGAAATGCTAGCCCCTAATGGTCCCTAGTGAGCTGCTGATACTGGCAGTCTGAGTTTGCTGCCAGACAGAGGTAGGTTGTACAAACATTTAGCAGCCTGGTGTGACATTTTGAGGAGCACCTGATTTGTGCCTGGAAATCTCAGTAGCCAGTCTATGTACAGGATTTCTGAAGTGTGCGTGTGAGTGTGTATCTGTAAGTCTGTGTGTATCTGTGTGTGTCTGTACATGTGAGAGTCTGTGTGTGTGTCTGTGTGTATTTCTGTGTATCTCTATGTGTGTATGTGTGTGAGTCTGTGTGTGAGTCTGTGTGTATGTGTGTGGCTGTGTATAGCTGTGTGTTTGTATGTCTCCCTGTGTGTCTGTGTGTCTGTGTCTGCATGTCTGTATATATTTGTATGTGTGAGTCTCTGAGTGTGTGTATGCATGTGCCTTTTTTTCATGCATTCATGTGTGAGAGGTAAAGGCCAACATGAAGGACCTTTCTCCCTTTGTCCTTGTCTACCTTATTATCCGATGCAAAGTCTGTCCTGAACAAAGCTAGGTGGCCAGGAAGCCACAGGGAGGCTCCTGTCTCCATTCCCCAGCACTGAGACTGTGGGTGCTCACTGCTATTCTCAGCACTGTGGTCTGGACAACTGAACCATGGTTGTACAGCAATGCTTCACAGACTGAGTCAGCTCCCTCATCTGTCTGGCTTTTCTGTGCCTTTCAAACCATGAGCACTCCCACATGAAAACAATTGTTGGAAAATAGGTCTGGGTTGTTTACTTCTCCCTAGTAGTTTGCCTTATATCTTTCCTTTTAAAAATTCTTGCTCTGCATCTAGAATTATGTGATGTCCAAAATGTTGCAAAACTAAATATTGCAGAAACCTCTGACCCTACAACAAGATCAGTAAACATAACACTGAAGACAACAAAAACCCCATTATGACTGTTGTTTATTTTTATTATATGTGCATGGTTACAACATGTATGAATGTGTATGGATATGGTATGTGTTCCTGTATGTATATATGTGGGGGGCATGTATGTGTCACAACATGTCAGAGGTCAGCCATTGCCTCTCACCTTATAACTTAGGAGACAAGATTTCATTTTTGCATGCCACTGCACATGCTAGACTAACTGACCCTCAAGTTTCAAAGATTCTCCTGTCTCACAGTCTCATCACACTGTAAAAGCAATAGGATGAGAGACACTCTGTGCCTGGCTTTGTGAGTACTCTGGTGATTCGAACCCAGGCCCCACACGTGAAGGACAGGCATTTCACCCATTGAGCTATGTGCCCAGGCCCCTTGTTCACTTTTGTGATTGTTCTATCTCTTCACTGTGACCAAGGCTGAGTAAGTAGCCCTACCGTTTAGCACAATGCCTGATACAGAGGTACAGTGGACACTTACGGAATGACTCCTAGCACAACTAACACAAAGGGAAATAGGCACTTTAACAAAAAGGGAGTTTGAAAACAAAACAGAATCGTGAACAAGTTTCTAGGCTTCAAATTTCTTAATAAAGAGGTTTTAGAACATCCCAGAGGTGTAAGCCAGAGAAAGAGAGACACAAAGATCTCCAGCCTCAGTAGACCTGGATCCTTTTGGAAAAGGTTATGAAATTGGATTTGGTCTTCTCCAGAATCTCTTCCAGCTGTCAAGATAAGACAATCTTATCTTAAATAGAAAATCCCTTCTTACTGATATGGTTAGAAATTTCTTTTCTACCCAAGCATATTATCTAATACCTGGAAGGTAGACAGACAGCTGCCAGAAAGACATTCAACTTCATTTTGTCATGTTGTAATTGATCATAAAATTACAAGTGAACTTGAAGCTTTCAGCGGGCATATGAATGCACAAAGAGAGCTGTTTACATGTCTGGCTCAGAGTGAGCACAGTTGTCGGGTCGCTGATCCTCCAGGACTGAGTCAGGTGACCACAGTCATAACATCATGACAGCTCTTGGGCCGAAGCACAAATATACAGAAGGTAAAAGTCACCATCTGAATCCTTCTAGAGCACCTCCACAGGAGGGCTCTTCTGAGGATGCTCAGTTCTCCCTCTGAGTCCTTCCTCTAGCTCCCAAACACAGCATCAATAAGTTACTTTGAAGAAAATAATATGCCTCTTAGGGACTCAAGACTATAGAAAAATTGCTTAGGTCCTCAGATTTTAGGCATACTTTCAATGGCTAGAAAGATGGCAGGGGAGAATGAAATGACATCGGGAATAAAAACACTGAGAAAAAGCTCAGACCGACCATTCCCACAGGGGAAATTTTTCCAACTATTTGAAATGGGATCCACTATGGCTCCAGAAGCTTCTAGTGTGTGTGTGTGTGTGTGTGTGTGTGTGTGTGTGTGTGTGTGTGTGTGTGACACTTTGCCTTCCAGGTATGCTGCAGAACAGGAAAATCCAGCTTAGCTAGAAATGTGAATAGAAGCCCACCCCAACCCCCACCCCAACTCCACACCCAATCCCCCAGCCTGAACACCAATCCCAACCCCAACCCCCACCACACTCCCAACTCCTCACTCCCACCCCACCCCCATACAAGCCTTACCCCCAAGCCCCCAAAGCCCCCAATCCTCAACCCTAACCCCAATCCCAACTTTACCCCCAAACCCCAATCCCAATTCTCTACCCTGCCAGACCCAAACTCTACCTCTACCCAAACTCTACACCCAACCCAACCACTATCCCTGATCTCAATTCCTACTCAAAACCCACCCTAAACTCACACCAATCCCCCAAACCCATCCTCATCTCAACCCCAACCCCACCTCCAACCCAGCCTTGGGCTGTTAGAGAACAGCTGTTTCTGGGGAAGAAGCAAGCTTAGAGGAAAAGGCCAGACATGAGGGCTTGGTGTGTTAGAAGTGTGTCCCTACACAGGTGGCTCTGTCTTGACTCTGCTCTTCCTAAATCTCAGCTGCAATTCTAGGATATGAGCTCCTGCATCCTGGAGCACACCAACACTGTTGAAAACTGTTTTTCCAGAGTCAAAGCACTAAATGCCTCCTGGGGAGGCCTCATTTGTCCAGCCAACCCCATGCTTTAGAATCCTCTTCTCCAGCACCTTTAGCTTAACCACAAATATACTGAATAGGAAGTAAGGGTCTTAATACAATCTAGGGTACGGTATGAGAACAAACGGAGCTATGTGAACCGAGAATTCCAGTTCACCCTCACAGGGTCCAGAAAGGAGTCTGTTTGCCTCTCCTCTCCATTTGCAGCAAGGGATCATGATGCCTATGCCCAATCTTCCCTCAAGGAATTATAAGAACAAAGAGATGTCTCGGAAGCCTTAGTTGAATGTTAATAAGTAATGCATAAGTGTAGGGTCCATACATCATTGTGGTCACTCCTGCAGCTTCCAGAAACCTTGACTCTCCAAAAAGCTGCTGAGTCTGGATTTTAACTTCATGCTCAACAGTCTATGGTCCTACCAGAAGGTTACTTTATATGCAAGCTCATGTTTCAGAAACTGACATAAAGAATCCAGGCTTTCTCCATGACTTAAGAACAAGCTGTCTGGGCTCTGAGGGCAGCCTCTTCCCCTCTTGTTTGAGGAATGAAATGAGTCTCTCTCTCTCTCTCTCTCTCTCTCTCTCTCTCTCTCTCTCTGGATAGAAGAACCTACTAAAGAAACCTTAAGAAAGAAATGAAGCCTCAGAGGAACTCTAAGACTTCCCAAGTGGCAACAAAACCCTGAGTCTGGTCCTGCTTCCAGGTAATAGAGTAAACAACACCAATGGGCTCCTAGAGAATATGAAAGACTTGTTCAGTCTTCAGAGAAGCCACTGGGTGATGCCTTGTTTTTAAACATCCCCCACTTTTCGACCAAGGAACTAACAAACAACTCAGTACCTTATAGCTCAGAGCCTTTATCGTCTCTAGAAAACCAAGAGAGACAACTTCAGCACACTCATTAAAAAAGAGGCAAGATGAAGGTCTGGATATTTGCTGTGCTGCATGAGTGAGCCATGCAGGGAGCTAGGTTGTATCACATAAAAAGGAGTTGGTTGTGGGGTACAACTCCTGGGAATAAGGAATCAAAATCAGCTCTGATGGAGAGGCCTGCATCTTCACATTCATCACAGATTTATGGTGCCAAATTATGGAACCATCCTACATATCTCTTATTGATATGAATCAATAAGGAAACATGGGTAAGAATAAAGTACTTGTGGATCAAACTCAAAATTACTCATCCATAAAGAATTTAGTGAGATAGCAATGGTGTTGTGTGCCTTTAATCCCAGCACTCAGAAAGCAGAGGCAGGAAGATCTCTGAGTTCAAGGCCAGGCTGCTCTATAGAGTGAGTTTCAGGACAGCCAGAGCTACACAAAGAAGCCCTGTGTACTGACTGGTTTTGTGTGTCAACTTGACACAAGCTGGAGTTATCACAGAGAAAGGAGCTTCAGTTGAGAAAAATGCCTCCATGAGATCCAGCTGTAAGGTATTTTCTCAATTAGTGATCAAGGGAGGTGGACCTATTGTGGGTAATGCCATCGCTGGTCTGGTAGTCTTGGGTTCTATAAGAAAGCAAGCTGAGCAAGGCAGGGGAAGCAAGTCAGTAAGTAATATCCCTCCATGGCCTCTGCATCAACTCCTGCTTCCTGACCTGCTTGAGTTCCAGTCCTGACTTCCTTTGGTGATGAACAGCAATGTGGAAGTGTACGCTGAATAAATTTTCCTTCACAACTTGCTTCTTGGTCATGATGTTTGTGCAGGAATAGAAACCCTGACTAAGACACCCTGTCTCAGAAAACAAAAAAATAAACAAAGACAAAAAGAAATGAGAGAGAGAGCTGAAGGATTCACAGAATAAAAATAGCAGACCGCCTTTCAAAATGAAAGAAAGAAAGAAAGAAAGAAAGAAAGAAAGAAAGAAAGAAAGCCAGTAAGTGAGAAACCTCAGAATGAAAAGGAAAGATGTCAAGTCTGATAACCTGTGTTTGATCTCCAAACCCACATGATAAAAGAAGAGAAATGCCTCCCACAAGTTGATCACCCAATGTACATTATGGCTTATGTGCATGCACACACACACACACACACACACACAGTATAAATAAATGAATAAATACATTTAAAATGAGTGAAGTAATGCCATTTGTAGGAAGATTGATGAAACTGGGGGTTATCATATTCACTAAAATAAGGCTAATTCAGAAATACAAATAACCCATGTTCTTTTTCTTATATGTAGAACCTAGGTTTTAGATAGATATGAATCCATAGTATGTGATTATGTATAACATAAAGTAGAGGAGTCAGTTTGAAATGAAGGCTATAGCAGCATAGAAATCTGTATTACTTCAGAAACTTACATGTAGTCATCTCTTCACACGGGGTGGGAAGCAAGTTTCTGGACCCCAAGGAGAACAACAAATCATTAGTCCCCAGTATAAACTAACATGTTTATATATAACCTATGTACATCCCCCATATACATTTTCTTATTTTCTTCTTCTTCTCTCTCTCTCTCTCTCTCTCTCTCTCCATGGTCTCACTATGTAGCACTGGTTAGCCTAGGACTCACTGAGACCAGGCTAGCCTTGAGTTTACCAAGCTCCACCAGCTTCTGGCTCCTGACTGCTGGCTGAGAGTAAAAGTATGCACCACCACACCTATCCATCCATATTTTCAGTCTTCCCTAAAATGCTTATAATATTAAATGCTATGTGAATCCCATGGCAATCCATGCTGTTCTGGGTTGTTTAGACTAAGGATAATAAGCATCTGTAGTCTGGTTGGTAATGATGCATTTCTTTTTTCTGGGTGTTTTTCCACCTCCAACTGGCTGCATCTGCTGGAGCAGAAATTCAGGCTCTGGAGAGCAGGCTGTATTTATCATGGGTGAAGAGAAAGAGTCAAATATAAATAGTTTCAATATAAAATGATAACATGAATATTATAATAGATTGTTGACACGCAAAAAGACCCTCACATGTTTCTAAGTACACACATCACTTGAGGGTAGAATTTCTCCCAGAAAGTCTAATAAGGTATAGGAAATGAAAATTAATTTGCCTTTTTAGACCTTGTGATGATTTTACAGATAGAACAAATGTTTGTAATACTATTGTAATAAACTTGCATATCTGTAAACTCTAGACCTAGTATTTACGGCAGAAACGAGTCTGGGGCTAGGCTAAAACCTGGGGTTGGGGACTTGAAAGAAGAGTGGAGAGAAAAAAATGGGAGAAGGCAGAAAGGGGATGAGAAATGAAGGTTGTAGAGCAGTGTTCATGGAAGATAGTGTCCACATGTCTCTCCACTCCAGACAGGATGCAGAGGGAACTGAAGGAACAATGGCACCCAAGTCTATCTTAGTGAACCAGTGGGTTTATTGGATTACTTACAAGATCGAAGCACATCCCAGCAACGATGATGACATGCAGAAGCTGTAACCCTGGCGCTCTCTTCCCAAACCTGCAGGAAGCTTCACCAGTCTCCTGTCTCCATCAACTGTTATTACTTATATACCCTTGTGGGGAGGGGCCTTTCAAACCTGTTAACATTCACCACCTTGTAAATTTGACTTACTTCCTGAGTGCCCTCCTCTGTGCTGGCTTATCTTATGTCAATTAGACACACAAACTAGAGTAATCTGAAAGGAGGGAGCCTCAGTTGAGAAGATGCTATCGTAAAGTCCAGCTGTAAGTCATTTTCTTAATTAGAGATTGATGGTGAAGGGGCAGTGGTGCCATCTCTGGGCTGGTGGTGCTGGGCTCTATAAGAAAGCAAACTTAACAAGCCAGAGGAAGCAAGCCAGTAAGCAGCACCCCTCCATGGCCTCTACATTAGCTCCTGCCCCCAGGTTCCTGCCCTTCTTAAGTTCCTGTCCCAACATCTCTCAGTGATGAACAGTGCTGTGGAAGTATAACCCAAATAAACCCTTTCCTCCCCAAGTTGCTTTTTTGGGGGTTTATAAGTAGGCAGGTTCCTCACTCACCCTGCTTATAGCCCAGCTCATCTGATCAAACTGTTATTGTGTGTTCTTTCCTAATTTCTCTTGGATGTAGGAATATAGAAGTCATATCCTCTCTGGTGGAAACTACTCACATACTCAGCCTTGGCCTCTGAGCTTTGTCAGAGCACCATTAAAAAAAAAAAAATGCCTTTATGTCAAGGCAGACAGACAGACAGACAGTTCCCATCTTCTCTCAAACTCATCACCTTACATTAGCACAGTGTGTTTGTATTTTGTTTTGCTTTCTCAGCTTTCATTTTAGTTAAAAACACATGGTTTCTCTGATCCAAAGAGAAGCTAAGTGGCTTGCCCTACTGATACAATCAAGCTTAAATATAACTCCTTAATCTTTTCATTTGCAAATATTTCAGATAACCACAGATAAACACAGGCTATGTGTTCTTGCCCCCATGAAAAATGAGCGCTCTGTATTATAATCCAGGTTCTTTGCCTCTGTCACTTTCTACCAGGCTGTCCTGCCTCAATCATCAGAGCTAGCAAGGCAGCAGGTGTTGTAGACCAGTCTTACATAGTACTTCTCCGAGCACTTTACCTCTCTGGGTCTTGCTTTTTGTAAATACAAAATAAAGTTAACAATAGACTCAGCTCAAGAAATGCAGTGGTTTTTATTTATGATCGTACGGGACCTAAAACATTACCTACAATAAAAAGTAAAACAAAACAAAATACAGAAAACATTAGCTTCCTGTGTCATTGCAGAGACCAGGTGTTCCAGGTGTTGAGTGTTCTACCTACTGGTGAGGGAAGTGTTAACCAGTCTCCAGCTGACCACAGCAAGGCAGCCCCCCAGGCCTTGACTCAGATTGTGTTAAGTGAACAAAATTAATTTAAATTAATATCATTCAAATAAACCAACAAGCTCTTTGCAACACCCTGTGCCTTGTAAGGAAAACCAATTGTATATAAGAAAATATTCCATGCAGAATTCCTACGGATTCTGCAGAAGATAGGATGACCCAAGTCTTCTCTCACACATCAAATATGCTACTGTTTTTACAGTTCACAGATCAGTCACTGGTAAGTAGATGGCTCTCAAATAACAGTTGAAAGGGTACCCATGGATCCCGGTTTTCTTTCTAGTTGTTGGGATAAAATAGCCTGACAACATGCAACCCAGGAGAAAGAGGTTTATCTGAGCTGGGAGTGCTGTACTTCTCATAGCAGAGAAGTCAAGGCAACAGGAACTTAAAATGCAATTGATATTTACCAGGCTCACTCCACAACTCTCCTCACCCACCCAGCCCCAGTCACCACCTTGTCAGCCTCCCCCTCCCCCTCAGTTCTTCCAGGCCTGTACATACACCACTCCCTCTACTTGAACTCTTTCTCCCGAGTACCCCGGCATGCCTGACAGGTTCCTACTTTACCCCAAGGACCAATTGCACAGATAAAGCTTTCCCTGTAGAGTGCTTGTCAGGCAGCCTGAAGCCTGCCATGCATGCATCCTTCAAACATCAGTGATATGCACTGACAGGATGGTGGGAAGAAGCTCCCAGGGAAAGAGGGACACTTTACTAATTACAACATCCCTTGGCCCACTGAACTGTGCACCAGTCCAGAATGTCTGTAGGAAGTCTCCATCTTGCAGGTTGTAGGCTGTAGCTTGTAGTTTTCTTAAAGCTTTTGTCCCATCTTCTTCAACCTACATGCAAACTCACAATGGAAAAACAAGGCATGACCACCAGCTTCAAGGAAAACAGAACGTGACAATCATCTCTAAAGATGCCCCCCAACATGTGTGCTATGTGCACACATGTGTACACATGCGTGTGGAGCCTAGGAGTTGATATCAGGTGTCTTCCTTTATTGCTTTCCCCCTTATCTTTTGAGGCAGGGTCTCTCATTTAATATGGAGCTTACCAGAGAGCTTAGACTGGGTGGAAAGAAAGCCCCCAAGGATCTCTAGTTCACCTCCTTGGGACTAGAGTTTAAGATACACTGCTATGCCTAGCTACATGGGTCCTCGGGTTTATATGCCAGGCACTTTAGCAGTCTCTTCAGTTTCTAAATATGTCTGAAACATGAATGAGCTTTCTTCCCACTTGAAAGAGATAAGAGACCGAGCAAGATGAGACACAGAGAGAAGTTAGGTCACTCCAACTTCAAAAAGCATAGCCACCCATCTGTCTAAGAACTAAGACAGCACTTCTTTGATTCTCCTTAGAGAATCAAAGGGTTAAATATTCTAACCTAAGAAATAGCCCCAAAGCAGCTCTCAGCTGAACACACGCACTATTTGCAAGTGTCACCAACATGGAACCCTTGACAGACATTTGCCATTACATCCTGTTTTCTGCCCTGTATATTTGAGGGAACTCCTGAGAAGCCCTGGTGGGAGGCTGGAGTATGGTGATGCCTCTTAGGAGATATGGCACACATAGACGGCAATCCATATTTTCCTACAGGACCTGCACCCAAGCAGAGAGGATGAACTTATTTCATTGTAACAGTGACTTTGCCATGATTTTGCCCAGTGAGTTTTATATTCATTTATAATCTATGAAAAAAAAGCATTTAAAAAAATGAGGAAAAAGTTGCTAAAACAGTAAAACAAGATGTTGAGCTGGGGGTGTGGCTCAGTGGTAGAGCACTTGGCTGGCATTTGTTAAGACTTGGGTTCCACTCCCAACGTCAGGGAGAAAGAAAGAAAGGTGGACAGAGGGAGGCAAAATGTTGCAATTCAACTCTTACAGCGGAAAATTGAATTAGGAAAAAAAAAAAAGTAAAGTATGACTCAAAGCCAAGAGCTGTGATAAACCATCCTCTTGCCTGGGAATCCGTGCACCCAGGCCTGGCCCCCTGTCTTTCCAAGCAGATAAGATTTACCATGGGTTGGGGGTAGGGAAGAAAAAATGCTAGGTCTATTGATTGCAATTAACTTTGCCACTGATGGCCGTGTGACTGCAGGGGAGCCACTGTGATTTAGCAAATGGGGTGAGACTCTGGGAGATTGATGGCAGTTGTCAATAGGACGGAGAGCTCTGGCCCAGAGGGTCACATAACTCCATTTTTCCCACTTTGAATGTAAAATTCTCTGGGAGCTGGAGAGAGCAGTATTATGAGAAAGATTGGTGAGATCGATGCCTCTGATCAGATTCCTGTCCCTCAGCTCCTCTCCTGGGCCCACAAGACAAAGCAAAGCTCCTTCATTGATGTTTAAAGTGCATGGCCTAGATGCCTTTGCAAGTAAACATAATTGGAAATTCTGTTTGCTTCCTGCTTGATGCCCTTGTTCCTGGCTCCTGCTGATGGAGGTGCAGCTGAACCTTCTCCCAATGTCTTTGCTCACAAAAGAAAAGACCTGTGCAGGATGCTCTGGGTGCTCTTTGCGTTACAGTTCCATCTAGTCCTGTGGATCCAAGTCCTGTCCCCCAGAAACAAAGGCAGAATCAGGGAACGGAACAAAACCGACTGTGGACTCCTCTTCCTCCTTGCCTCTCGGTTGCTCTGAGTACTGGCTTTCTCCCTACAGATGAGCTCATGCCAAAGGCTTGCTGATTGAAGGATGCGAAGCAGGAGCACGATAGCAAGGAGTGACAACAAAATATTGGTGTTGCAAAGGTGGGTGTGCACAAAGGGTGACAACGGGAAGCCTTGCAAGGTCGATGGATTCAGCTCTAATTCAGTCAGCTCACTGGAATCCCCCCCCTAAGAAATCCCTGTAACAGGGCGCGGGAGTCCTGAGAAATCAATATGTTTTCTCAGGAACTTCAGGGTGCTCATAAATCATCATTTACATGACATATTTGTGCTAATAAATCTACCTTGAGGAGAGGCAAAGAAAGGAAACTGGTTAACAATGAACCATGGTTCTAAGGGGTAGGGAGAACAGGAGAGCCTGGGTTTCTATGGACACACAAATTTGTGCATCTGCAGCCAGATTAGGAGTTTTTTCTCCCCTGAGTGACTGCGGCTGCTGGTCCTCTGCACAGATCTGCTGGAATGCAGCTTCCCTTCTGACCAGGGAAGTCATGGACGGCTCATGTGACAGAAGAGGACAAGGAAGGCTAGACAAGCTCTGTCTGTGGGTTCATTTGTTTTTGGATTCTTCTCAATTACTTTTCCTAAAAGGACAAATGTAGGGCAAGTTTATTCAGTGGTTTGGAGAGAAAAAGAAGAGTGGGTGACTCAGTGAGTAAAATTATTTTTAAAAGGAAAAAAAAAAATGTCCTTTGCCTCTGTTAGGCTCAGTGATGTCCAGGCATGGCTCTCACACATCTGCAGGAGGGACAGCAGCCAAAATTCTGATGAGCCACTGACATTTCAAAGCATTTTCATAGCCAAGCATGGTGGTACACTCCCATCATCCCAGCTCTCAAGAGGCTGAGGCAGGAGGATGGCAAGTTGAGTGCCAACCTGGGCTTATAGTGAAACCCTGTTTTTAAAAACCAAGGGGTAGGTACTGGAGAGACAGTTGGTCATGGAACCACTAGGATATAGAACACACCTAAAACCTTGGCATGGTAATTCCTTGCATTTGTAATCCCAGTGCCAGAGTCACAGAAATAGGTAGATCCTGGGCCTTTCTGGCTAGACAGCTCGGACTGTTTGGTGAAGCTCAGGAAAGTGAGCTACCCACAAGGTGGGGCCGAAAAGAGAGCTCAGTGTTTGCCCTGAAAGCCGGGTAAATAGAGTTGAATGCCAGGAACCCACCTAAAGGTAAAAGGAAAGAGCAACCTCCACAGGGATGTCCTCTAACCTTAGCAGGCACTCCCCCACATACATCACACACACACCCAAAGTAGTAATAAAGTAAAACAAGGCACATACAATTCTGAAGAACAGCAGCAGAAGTCAGGTCGAACTTCCATGTGTGTGAACATACACCTGCACCCATCAAAATAAGAGTAAGGGTATACAACACACACACACACACACACACACACACACACACACACACACACACACACACACACACACACAGGTCCAGGGATGTAGCTTAATGGTATGTATAGGACCTTGTGATTGGCCCCCAGCACTGTATCTTTCTAGAATTTTCTAGATGTTTTTGGCTAATTAATCTCTTTGAAGAATAAACATTATACTTTCTCACAAAATATTTAACATCGAAATGCAAAGAGTTGTTCAGAGAGAGGGTGAAATCCAGGTGACCTACTCTCGGGGAGACTTAAAGGATGAATTAACAGATGTTCGTTTTTCAGTCAACTTGACACAGTCTAGAATCAGCTGAGCGGGGAACTGCAATGAGGGATTGTGTAGATCAGGCTAGCCTGAAAGCTTGATAAGAGGGATCATGTTGCTCAGGTCAACTGATATGGGAAGACCCACCCAATGTGAATTGTACCATTCTGGAGTCTGGATCCTGAATGATCAAAAAAGGAGAAAGCCAACTCACTAGATTTGCAGAAATCCATTCATTTTCTCTCTGTTCTTAGCTGTGTGTATGATGTGTGCCCTCCCTCAGAATTCTACTGTTGAGACTTCTAGATACGATCTCTGTGTTGGACTGTAACCTAGAACTGCATCAAAATAAGCCATTTCTCACCTAAGTCACTTTTGGTCAAGTTTTTTTGGTTGTTTGTTTTGTTTTAACCACAGCAATGTATTTACTTGAGAAAAACTAGCTCATAGCAATCATTTGGAGAATTTGAAAAGAAAAGGCAGAAATAGCATAAATCACTGTAACACCTACACCCAGAGGGACACAAAAGGCATTTATTGTTTGGTGTAGAACACATGTGCTCCCCTGTACTTTTTCTATCAGTGTACATGAGAGATAAGTGATCTCCACATGCAGCCACAGAGCAAACCAGAGTCCTTTCCCTTTTGGGGTTTGGGTCTTCTGCTGTCTACTGTCCCCCTTTGACAAGGCATCTCTTAGAAGTCTGGACCTCCTCCTTTCACATGGGATCATAAAAGGCCCTTCCCCTACATCAGACCCAGAGCAAAGGCTGTGGTCGGCTGAGTGTGTTACTTGCCAGATTTTGTGCTAAATTTGGAATTAATAAAGTTTTCAACTGAGCTATTATTTTGTTACATGATGGGGGAGGGAATACGCCTTGATACCATTTGCCCACATGTTTAAATTGTTTGGTTCCATAAAAAGCCAAGTTTTAAAATAAGAATTTTTGGCAAGGCAGAATTTCTTGATAAAAAGCATGTGTTGAAAAGAGCAGAACTGAAGTAGGAGGACATGTTTTCACTCTGGCACTGAGGACAAATAATTTATCCTCAACTGTACTATAAATCAAGCCCTTATACTGCCATGTTTGCCTAAAGAGAGCTAAGCCTGATTTTAGAAAACTGTAAGATTAGGTTGGACAATTCCATATAACCTGTGTTGTATATGTGCATGCATATACTCAGGAAAGGACGTATGGGTATTCAGGGAATAAATGTGGATGAAACATGCAGGACAAAGCTCTCAGATAAAGAACTCAATAGGACTAGAAACTAAAGCCAACTCCATGTAAACCTGAGAATTCTGCTCTTTTCTCATTGATGTTTTTCCTTTCCAGCATTCTGCCTCTTGACTGGAAGGGAAAAGAAAGCCTGGAGATAAACACAGAAGGAGCTGAAGCCATTGCCCTCCAGTGTGGACTGACCCACAATTCCCAGGGCAGTAGAGGGAGTCCTGAGACTTCTTTCTGCTACCCATGCTGTAGAATACTCAGTACCCACATTCCTCAGCACCCTTTCCTCAAGATGACAAAGTTAGCCTCCCTATATATTCTACAACAACCAGGAATAGTTGTCACTACCTCGAGTCATCTATTCACTTAAAATGAACAGTGGATTTAAATAGAAAAAGTGAATTTTAACTTTTTAAGGTATATGTATTCAGTAGAAACTTTTTGTAAGAAATAAGACCTGGACATATAGCCCAGTTGGTAGAGGGCTTGATTGGTGGGCATGAGGCTCTGGGTAGGCTCTCAGGCACACAGAAAGCTGGGTATGGAGGTGCAAGTCTATAATCTCATCACAAAAAAGTTGGGAGGTGGAAGCAGGAAGATCAGAAGTTCGAGGTTGTCTTCAGCAACACAATGAGTTTAAAGATAGCTATACAGGATACAAGAGAGAGAGAGAGAGAGAGAGAGAGAGAGAGAGAGAGAGAGAGAGAGAGAGGAAGGAAAGAGAGAGGGAGGGGGAGGCAAGCTACATTTACCAAACAAAAAGTCCCTGCACCTCTTAATTTTACTTTAAATTCCATGCACAAACAGGATGCTCTCATAGAATGACAGAAACAAAGGAGTCTCCTGTCCATCACATCCTATTTCCGGATGCTGTGACAGCATCTAAATTTGAAGCTGATTCTGTTAAGTACAGCAGTGTCCTGAAAGGAAAAGGCCAGATTTGGAACAATCAAAGCCTGCTCAGTAAATGTGTAAAGCCCAGGTGCACAAGACAGATCAGAGGCCTCAGACATTTGTTAAGCACTCCAGTAGCCCATGGTGTCTGTCCCTTTTGCAGTTTACCTTGGTTATCTGCCATTAGCAAAATGTAAAGAAACAAAAAAAAAAAAAGAATCTGTAGATGACATCACTGAGACAGCTGTCCACACAGTGATGGATGTTGAGATTTTGATTTGGGGTATCTTTCTCTTGGCTGTCACATTGCTAGGGTAATGTGTGATATGTCCAAGCCTCAGTTCAAGGACATGGAAGCCATGTATTTTCTAGCTGCAATACCCATGCCTGTGGCTTCATTGAACTCTGAAGGTACTCACTGCAAGGCAGAAGGCCACCTAGGTGATGAAGCCAAGCTCTGAAGAGGCTGGCACAGCTGATGTAACTGGGACCTTATTAAAGAGCAGCTGATGAAGGCAGATGAATACAGCTTTTAAAGACGGTCAAAGTTCAAGGAAGATCAGAACATCAAGGAGACAAGAGATGGTAAGAATGGAAGTCACTGAGCGGGGAGCAGGTGAGCATCCATGGGAGTCTCTAAAAGAATAGAAGACATTATTTCATCAACAACAAGATAAAAGCATCATTGTCATAGACAGAAACTGCTCTCAGAAAATCAAACACACTATTCAGTGTCTCCCACACCATATTAGACATTTTACCCACATCTGACATTTTGGGATTTACTGGTTCTTGGGGTAGGGAGGGGCAGGGAAGCAAGCCAGTGAGCATCTTGTTTGCTGAGTGGTTGATCAGATCCAAGGTAGAGTGGCTTAGCGCTAATGGGCACACCATGCTGAGGGCTGTGTGCAGCTGCAGAGACAACCTCTAGGAGCTTGGAGAAAGACACACCTGTGTGTGGTCCTCGAGTTCCCCAGCCCACTCTGCACATTCAGGTTTCAATTTTATGTTGATTATTTCTCATTTCCGCATGGTCTGTATTTGCCAAAAGGATTCTTTGGTTAATTAGGGAAACAGGTTTAGGGGATAAAAATGCATGAACCAACAGAAAATAATTGCATGTGAGACACAAGGCTTTCACAGCATCATCTGCTCACCCTCTCTCTCTCTGGCGTTCTACCTCCACCTGCCTCCGCCAGTGTCTGTCCATTGGGAAGAATATTTTCGAAGACAGAGAATAATTAAGACATTTTTGGCATTGAGTGGGAGTTCCTCGTGAGTTTCATAGTACCATGAGTCTGAAAGCATCTCACATCATGGGCTTCAGACCCTCTATAACCACCTAGTAAGCTGGAAAGCCAAGTTAAATTTGCAGGGAAAAAAAAAAAAACACAGCCTTATAAAGCAGCCCAAAACTAACCGCGTAGCTTAATCCTGCCACTTGCAGGTGTACCTCTGTGTGTGTTCTAATTCCTGAGTGCATGTGCACATGATGTATGCACCTGTATGAAGTGGTAGGTCATATTTCAGTCACCATTCACCTTGACTTTTTTTTTTTTTTTTTTAAATATCAGTTTTCTCTCACTGGCCTCTAACCAACCACTGAGACTAGGCTGACCAGCCAGAGAGACTCAGCATCTGTGACTCCTCCTTGAAACTAGGGTTACCAGTGCAAACCAACACGCTTGAATTTTCTTTTTAAGATTTTTTTAAAATTTTTCTTTAAGATTTTAAATTTTTTTTAGATTTTTAAATATTTATTTATTTGGTTGTATGCATATTCTGTTTTTTGAGTATGTGGGGGGGGGGGCATCATGAGCATGCCTAATGCCCTCAGAGAACAGAAGGGGGAGTTGGATCCCCTGGAGCTGGAGTTACAGATGGTTATGAGCCACCATGAGATCTGAGAAATCAAGCCCAGGTCCTCTGGAAGAGCAGTCAGTGCTCTAAACCATCTCTGCATCCCATAGTTTTTGGGGGTTTTTTTAATTTAAATATTCGTAGTGAAGATAGAGGTGCTTATGACTAGCACTACCCACTGAGCCACCCCCTCCCTCAGCAGAACCCTGTCCTTTCACAGAAGAACAAATGGAGGCTGCAGAAGTCAACTGAGGAAACGCTGCCGAAGTAAAGTCCACAGAAGGGAGATGAAACAGGACCTGGCTTCCAAAGTCAGCTACTGCTCAACTAGACAGGAAAACTGCATAAATTTTATTTCACAGTCGTGGAGTATGATTGTGAACATAAAGTACTTATATAACTGTATATACATAAACGCACATGAGCATGTATATGTGTTTGTATATATAACTAATATACATAATATATGCTCAATGCATTTAACAAAAGTATTTAAATTACTGGTATATTATGCTCATTAAAACCTCAGCGATAATTGATGTGATATTAAGCTAGTTTAACAAGAAATAAAATCAATTTAGAAGTGGGTAAGGAAAATAAGGAAGGAAAAACACCGAAGAATCTTCAGCCACTTCAGTCATCCCTGTGTTTATTTATTCAACAAACACAGACCTCCTGTCAGGCTTCAGTTTGTCGACCATGAGGTAAGGTTAGATAAAACAGAACGAAACCCACATTTAAGCCAGGGAAACCCAACACAGAAACAAAGTCTTACGAGGGTCATGCACCTTGATGGTTTTGCCTGTCCACAAAGTACTCAGCTTCTGAGGAAACACACAGGTCCCCAGGCTTGGAGGCTGGGAGGACATACTGATACAGAGATGATGCACATACCTACTCCTTGCCATGTACTAAACCTGCAGTCCATCATTTATACCATCCTCTCTGAAGAAGCAACGTGTGGCCTGGAAGAGGCAATGTATAGTCCGAGAGAATGCTACTGTTTGATGCCACAGTCACACTGGGGCTTAAGAGTATGAGAGAGATGTTTCCCCAAGGAGAGAAAACAAAACAAAGTGATGCAAGACTTTTGGTCACTTTCAGATAAGCTGCTGGGATCATTAGGTGGCAACATCCAGTCACATAGTCCTTCCAAAGGATGGTCCAAAGCACTGGAGTCTTCAGATGAACATACAGGTGTATACCTCGATGCCATCACAGACTTGAAAATCAAGATAGCATTCAAGATGGGTGGCTGTGGTTAAGTCAACACCGAAAAACATAAGCAAGATGTAAGCAGTAATGTAAGGAACTTGGAGAGTATCTAGAGAGGTGAGGACAAGTGATCTTGAATTTCGACATGTGGAAATGAAGTCAAGATTAGATGCTCCACCCCACAGCTCCCTGGCTTTAGTAGTTAGATGAACATGTTAGTGTCATCAGCTCAGATGGGAAAAACACAATCACAAGATGAAGGGTTTAGTGAGTAAGTCAGGCTCCAGAGCAGTACTGAGATTCATTAAAGGGAAGGCTTCCATTGTCAACTGTTCTGCTCGTCTTCTGAATTACCATCAAGAGTGGTAAAGTCAGTGCAGAACTTTCCTAGTTTTCAATCCTACCTTTTGCTGAATACCCCCTTTAGATATTCAGTCTTCACGGATGGTGGCACTGCCCCAGTAGGGGGATCTATTTAAAGATTACTAATGAGAACTCACTGAGAAGAGTTAGGACCCAGAATGCAAAATTTTCCAATTCTACCTGGTTTAATGATCTGAAGTCTGGTAAAAATCATGCTTTTGCAAATGGACTGCACTTGTAAGGCGAGTCATGGATGTCCCTACTAGGACCTCACCCTGCCCCCTTTGATTTCATACTCAAGTCTCAAAGACTGGGGAAGAAAGCAGCCTTGGTGTCCCTCAACTCTCACCTAGAAATCATAGGTCTTCCTGACGAATCCTCCAGAGGCTTGTTGTCCTCCTTGCTCCCCCTTCCTCATTCTGCTAATATTTGTCCTCAAACCCCAAAGTCTCTTGATTGATTGATTAATTAATTAATTAATGGTGGTTCTGGGAAGATAACTCAGTGGAGAAAGTGCTTGCCTTATTATAACAAAGACCTGAGTTTGATCCCTCAGATCCTACATAAAAACGATTGTGCATGCTTGCAATCCTGCAGCTAAAGGTGAGGGTCAGGAGGATTTTGGAGGTGCTAGCCAGCCTAGCCTAATTGGTGAACTCTAGGCTAATGAGAGACCCTGTCTTACTGGAGGTGGATGGACTTCCTGGGGACCACACGAGATGGCTCTCTACACATCTGCACATAAACCCGCACATACATGAATGACACACACAGAAATGTGCATGCACTTATAAGCATTAAAAATGTAAGGAACTTAAACTTCCACAGGTGCTCCCCCCTACCCCATCATGGCCCTGTCGAGGTCACACTGTAAAGGCTTTGTCCTCAGCCCTGTTCTCCTGCATCCATCAGCTCTGCATCCCACCTATGCACACTCTCGGGGCTCTGCACAGAAGCCATGGATACTATCTCTGCCCAGGCCAGGAGCTGTGATGACTCACAAGCCCACTGGAGGCCATTGACCTTCTTAGGTTCAACCGGCCCTGTGCTTCCATCCAAACAGAATAAGATGTACCTAGGGTTTCTAGTACTGTGCCGAAACACCGTGCCCAAAGCAACTTGAGGAAGAAAGGGTCTATTTCACTCACAATGTCATATAATGGTTCGTCATCAAAAGCAATGTGAGTGGGAACTCAAACAGGACAGGAACCTGGAGGCAGGAGCTGATGCAGAGGCCATGGAGGAGTGCTGCTTACTAGCTTGTTCCATGTGGCTCGCTCAGCTTGCTTTCTTATAGAACCCAGGACCAAGAACACCACCCATAATAGCTGCGCCCTGCCCCATCAATCACTAATTAAGAAAATGCCCTATAGGCTTGCTTACAGCCAGATGCAATAGAGGTATTTTCTCAGCTGATGCTCCCTCCTCTCTGATGATTCTAGCTTGTGTCAAGTAGACATAAAGCCTCCGTGCACAGCACTATGCATAGTTATCTTGCTAACCAAGTTATAACTCTTCCAGCCTCAAGCGTCTCTCCCATAGGTCTTACCTTAGACTCGCCAGAGTATAGCCACTAATGGCTGTTAAGGCTCATATCCCACTTCCTCCTCAGCATACTCTGGCCCTCTTACTAGCCATTTTCTGTGTTATTCGGCCCCAGTTCTCTGTGACTTTAAGGGCTTACTCATGTGAGATCACAAGACACAATGAGCTGCAGGAAGACTGTGCCCCCTAAAGCAGTTGCTTCACAGACACCCATTTGTACTCCTGCAGTGATGGAAAGGATCCCTGCAAGTGACAAATATCTGCAGTTTACATGCAGTACCAGAGAGTCCATATGTAACCTCTAAGGATATTTTGTCACCAACTTTGTTAGAGAGGTAGTTTTCATCAATCCCATCAAACCACAACCATTAAAGTTTCTCTGTATTATGGTGTTTGGCAAAGAGAAGCTTGAATTCAGATCTTCTAAATCTAGCCTAGGGGTCACTTGCTTCTGGGACTCCCAGCTGAAGTAGCATCACAAAGTCAGACTTTCAACTACCAAGTGGTAGGTCTCCTGGTCAGGAAATCTCAGAACCCATAGGTCTTAATCTGCTGGGGTCAGGGAGAATCCCTGGAAAGCAGCCTGACCACACACTCAGGCAACACCAGATAAAAGGAAGTAGTGTTTGAAATAAAGACTTGCATCTGATGGCATAGAAACTGTGTGTTAGTGTCCATCTTAAACACCAATTGCTGTTAATAGGGACCCTCAGAGTTTGAGGCTGGGGCAAGTGCCTGTACTCAGATGTGTTCTGATTCTATCTTAATTTCCCCAATTCATCCTCAGTTGTGAAATCTAACTTTGACACTCCCTCCTGCTTCAGGACAGTTACCCCAGCCAGTCCCATATAAACATCTCTCAGAACCATTTCTGAATCCAAGGGAACATGGATATATATATATATATATATATATATATATATATATATATATAGTGTGTGTGTGTGTGTGTGTGTGTGTGTGTGTGTGTGTGTAAGTCCTAGCATTATTATAGCTTACCTTCGCTGACTTTAAATAAATTGCCTGCATCCTTCGGAAGAGAAGTGGTGGGTTCAGTCTTTGTAGTGAGCCAAGAACAGCAGACTTTGCACAGACAGTTCAGCATCTTAATTTACAGAGTGATCTGCTGGATGGAAGGATGTGAATTTTCTGTCTGGGCGTCTTTCATCCGAGACCCCCTAGATGCAAGATGGTATATGTCTCAACTAGGTTTAGCTCCCCAAATCCATTAATATGTTGTTAAGTCACCATGTGCAGGCTCATAAGGTCTTTTATAGCTTACTAGGAAGGGTTTTAGCTGTCTCCTCAGTCCTTTCCTAGTGTTTCCACTTCTAAGTCCAAGGTTTAAAAGTGACTTTGAGAGCCAAAGGAAAACACACTTAAGTCAAGATGAAAGAAAGGGAGAGATATGGCTCTGTAAACGTAAGGGGTCTCCTGACCAAGGCTCTGAGGGCTGTCCTCACTTTACAGCCCTTTTGAAGGAGGAAAGAATATAGCACTCTACCACTAGATGCTTACATAGAAGTGTGATACATGCTAGTGTACACTAAACACTGTGCAGAGAAGTCACTGGACAAAGTGTGTGTGTATGCATGTAAATGTGTATGTGCATATGTGTATATATGTGTGTACATGGATGTAAAAATGCACACATGCATATGTCATCTTTGCACATGCATGTATATATGTGTATATATACGTGTTTGCATATAATGTACATATGTGTATATAGTATACATATATGTTTGCATATGCATGTATATATTTGATATATATTATGCATATGTGGATATGCATGTATAAGTGGTTCACATATGTTCTGCATGTATACATAAACGTTGCTGAATGCATGTATGTATATGTGTAGGTATTGTATGTGTATATGTTTGTGCCTGAACATGTGTGCATGCCTGTTTATGTATGTAATGTTTATGAGAGGGCATATGGGAAAAACACTGTAGTCTGCTCTTATCAAGCTGTCCTTGAACATACAACACTCACTGCATAGTATATGGCTGGACTGTGACATCTATAAAAAGAACCAGCAGTCATCAGCAAAGACAGTTCTCCAGTAGCAACAGCACTAGGAGGGAGATGGACCCAGAGCATACCCAGCATGGTGCCAGAGGCTGCCACTTCACTCAGCGCCCATAGGAGCCCAGCCAGATAATTCAGAAGACAGACAGAAGACCTGTCATCTTCCTGAACACTGTGCACCCCGGTCTGGGTGTACCACAAGGTCATTACTGGTTAATCCTGGCACTGTCTCCTGTGCATCAGGGCCCTCTAGCAGACTGGAGGGAGGCACATGATTGACAGTTTGTGCTACTTCTAGGTAAGTGCTTCATGCATAAATGACTCACCCATTCCACAGCCATGAAAGGAGAGCTGAAGACTGGATTCCACTGAAAATAAAACAGGAAATGAACACCAGGGTAATTTCTGACCAGAGTGATTCCTTGCAAAAGCTGCTGTCTGGATGCTGTCATTTCCTGTGTGGATGTCTGTGGATGATCACAGAACCTTGACAGGCCCCAGTGAACCAAAAAAGAATCTTATGGTTGCCTAGACACAGAAATGAAAGAAGCTAGGCTGTAGCATAATGGTAGACTGTCTGGCATACACAAGGGGCTTGGTTCAATCCCCAATACCTAAAAAAAGAAGCCAGGCATGGTGGTATGCACTTATAATCTCAGCACTCAGGATGCAGAGGCAAAGGGATCATCATCACTTCAAGCTCAGACTGGACCACAGAGTTAGACCTCATCAACCCCCACCCAACACTGCCCACCCATACACACAAAGGCACACATCTGCTGTGGGGCGGGGAGTAAATAAGATTTGTTTAAGCTCACCCAGTCAGTCAATGGTAAAAAGCACCTGAGCTCACATGTCTCCAGCTCCCTGTCTTCCAAACCTTCACAGGTCCTCAAGCTTTCTGCATTGCAGCTATTTTCCCAAGGTCACTGGAAACCACATCTCAGCTTCATTTGCACCATGAACCATAGTATGAATTCAGCCGGCACTCAATATAACACTTGGAAAGAAGTAGTATCTGCAAGGCTAGATGCATATATGGTTACTGTAAAGAAGATGAAGTTGCAAGGCTTGGCAGTATCTTAAAGTTTACAAAACCTCTTCTCAAATAAGAGAAAGACTTTAGCTAAATATTATTCTCTCCCAGTTACCTGAGGCAACTGGGCAATAGACATGAACCTTCCCTCCCTTTAATGTCGGGCCCACCTTTGGTGTTTCCCACATCAGTGTATAAAAGACTTCACAAGCAAACAGTAGTAAAGAATGAAAGGTGAGGCTGAAAAGAACCTATAAAGTGTTTGCCAATCCCAAGAGCCTGGAATGGTCTAGTTGGTAAACTTTGTGAAGACCTAAATTCAATCCCCTGGGCTGAAAGGTGTCCTCGGCAGTAAAGTGTCTGTCACTTGAACAGGTGGACTTAAGTTGAATCTCTGGGGTCAGAGAGATGGCTGTGATGGCAAAGTGCTTAACAGAGGGGAATGAAAACCCACATTCAATCCTTAATACCCACATAAAAAGGCAAGTGTGGTACCCTGTGCCTGTAATCCCAGTGCTTGAGAGGCAGAGACAAAAGGATGGATCCTTGGAGCACAGTGTGGTTGTAATTAGTTCTTCAGTTCTCCCTTCCATCTACAAACATTCCTTCAGCAAATAGTTTCTGCATATTTACAATGTTCTGATATGAATTCTAGGTATACAACGGTGGCCTAAACCCTAAGAAACTATCTTCCTGTGGTTTTAACCAACTAACCAAAGTCATGCCTTTGAAAAATCATGTTCAGAGTACCATTATTTTAAAAAGTCAAACTCCGGGAGCAGCCCAGTGTCTGCCACTACACTGATGGGTGACAGTCATAGCCTACATGACAGTAAGACTCTGGTCATCCATAAGAAAAAGGGTGTCTTGGACCCAGGAAAACCTTAGAAATATCATACTAGGTGCAACAAGCCTGTTGCCAAAGTGTTAGATGTTTCCCTTTTTTTCAAGGTACTTAGAGCTTCAGAATGCATAGTGAGAGAGTCGGATGTCAAACACAGCGACTTCGTGGAGAGAAGAGTAGATATTTTGTACTTCAGTGGTATGAACATCAGTCTGTGATATAGAAGGAATGGTCGGGATGGAAGGTGATGATGTTTGCAGCATACTTCCTACTGGAAGGATCGCTACCTGAGGGAGTGGGATGCTTTTCTTGTTCTGCCTTTGCAAATGCTGAAGGATGCCACGGCTCTCACCTCAAGTTCAAGTGAGAATAAATGTCAAAGTCTGGATTTGAATCATGAATGTTCTCTGCATATTGTTAACTCCTCCCCCACTCTGCCTCTTTGACTGTAAGGACTCTCTTCAGACAGAGAAACAAACCAGAGAAAGCCTACTTGCCTCTGCCTGACATGTGGTTGGCATCAGCCTCATCCCTGACAACCATCTTTGACTTGTGAGGTTAATGTCAGGGCAGAAGAACATGTGGACAGTGTTAAAAAATGCTGGGCTCAAAGGTCACTAACAACTCCTAGATAAATCTCTCTGGAATCTCCCTGGTGTGAAGAATGGGAGAAGGTCCACCCTCCATTCAATTTAGTTCAGGATCCTATTTTCTCACTTTGTAAAATGGCAGCTATTTATTTAAACAAAAATTTCTGAGATTATATATATATATATATATATATATATATATATATATATATATATAAAATTTAGAGATAAAACAAAGCAAAAGAATGTCTCAAAAAGTCCTTTTCTTTGGCAATAATTTCTAGAGCTTAAATGTGCAGAATGCCAGACTTCGGGGGCTGGCTACCAGCATTCAGAGTCAAAGATCGATGCAGATCAATTTAAAATTCCATTTGAGGCTACGGCTGCCAGAAGCAAGAGTAATAGGTGGAAAGTTCCAGACACTATGAAGGCAATAGGATGTGAGGGCTTGGCTTTGCTGAGCAATTGTGGGGGTGAGGCTTTAGGTGTGACAATCCAACAGGTTGAGTTTTTTTACACACACTTAGCTAACCTAGTCTTGGAGCTGGGCTCTTCGCGCATCACCATGAGAGGCTCCCTTGATGGCTGATATACTCCCAGCCCAGTCTCTTCTGTGAAGGTGCTTGTGTCAGCAGCTTAGCCTGGAGCTTGCTAAGGTCTCTGCTGAAGCAAGGTGAAGAAGCTATGGGGCTTTTAGTCACTCTCCTTCTCTAAGAGCAAAAACCTTGATTCTATTGGTCATCTCACTTCCCACAAACTCAGCAAAGCACGAGCTTTGTCACCAGCTACATTTAGAAGCTTGGGCAAAGAGGTATCTAAAAAAAAAAAAAAGCCATGACAACTTTAAGCTTAAAGAAAACCAGAATGGGCCCAGAAAGATGGACAAGGGCTGTTTAAAAAAACATTCACCTTGTACTGGTAGTATAGCTCAGTGGTAGAGTGCCTGCCCAGCATGCACAACGCCCTGGGTTTGGTCCCTTGCATCCCACAGACTGGGGATGGTTGCTCCTGCTTATGATTCTAGTATGTTATAGGTGGAGGCAGGAGGATCAGAAAGGTCATTTATCATTGCCTATGATTTGAGATCAGCCTGGGATTAATGAATAAGGTTCTCTCTCTCTCTCTCTCTCTCTCTCTCTCTCTCTCTCTCTCTCTCTCTCTCTTCCTCCCTCCCTCCCTCCCTCCCATACACACACACACACACACACACACACACACACACACACACACACGTTTTACAGCTTTGAAGTTTCTGCTGATTAGAATGTACATTCATTTATATGAACAGTGTACATGGGTTCAGCCTCCCTCCCTCCCTCCTTCACACACACACACACACACACACACACACGTTTTACAGCTCTGAAGTTTCTGCTGATTAGAATATACATTCATTTATATGAACGGTGTACATGGGTTCAGCCAACTGCTGGTACATAAATGAATTGTAAAGTGTCCGGAACTCCTGAATAGACAGGTAACATGCCAAGCAAGAAAAGACTGTGTTTCGCTGCCATGCTGATATCTTGTCCTACCTCAGACAAGCTGTCCACTGTCTCTGAGGCTGATTGGTGAATGGCTCTGAGACCGACTTTGTCCTGGCATTGCTCCTCTTTGGGAATCACCTGTTCTTATTTACCAGGCACTGTGTTGTTTTCTATACTCCTCAGGGGACATGGAGAGTATTGAAGGAGAGCCAAGTAGTGGCCTGGGCAGAGCAGGGGAACCAGTCTTAGACAAACATGCCATCCCTGGATGGCGTGGGATGGAGGGGGGCTCTTTCCCAATGCAACTTCAAGGGGGTCCCCTTGTTCCTAGCACTGATCAGAGAGAGTGTGGTGGAATTCTCTCAGCTTTGGGTGCCCTAGGAGATGGCCACTGGGTTTTCACATTCAGCCCAGCTAAGTTGCTGTGCTTTACTCTCAAAATGTAACCCTCCAAAGGTACTGCAAAATGCCGATGTTTAGGAAAAGGCAAGTTGCTTCTTACTCTACAAAATAATGTCACTCCCCAAGAAGCACTTGATAGAGCATTCAAAGCTGAGAACCTGCCCCTAAACACCACACTCTGCTCTGGGTGCCTGCACTGCTTGCCTGGCCTCATACAGCTAAGCTTCCCCTTGAATATCATAGTCAGGTATACTTCCTGAAAAGCCCTGAGGCTGCTTAGGCTTGCCTTTCCCAGGGACATCCTCTCAGGCATACTATCCTTCTTGATGCCCTTTGCTTTGAACTTTACAGAGAGCTCTGGTGAGGTCCCTATCCATAAAAAGACTAATTTATTTGAAATTCTCTTTCTTCCCAGACCCAGTCAGGGCACACACCCTGGCAAGCCAAACAGCTTTCAGAGTGACCCTTTGACCTCTGTTGCTGTTATTTCTCGGTAGGTTATAAAAGTTTGTTGGGTTAATAACAAAATATGTTAATTTTCTGCATTTAAATAACTTTAAGGTTAGTCTAAGGGAAGGTATGCTTAGAACTCAACTGATGAGGCAAAATCCTCCTTTAGCTTTCAGCAGGGAAGAAGGGAAGGTATGGGACAGAGAAACAGACAGACGGGAGGGATGAAGAAGAGAGCACAAGTGGAAAAGGGGAGGGGAGAAAGAGGATGGGACAAAGGAGTGTGAAGGGAAGGAAGAAGGGGGAGGAAAGGGGGAGTGAAGGAAAGGGGGAGAAAAGGATGAAGATGGATAGAAGAGAGGAAGGGGAAAGGAGGAAGAGGAGAGGAAAGAGGAGGAAGAAAAGGAAGAGGAAGGGAAGGAACAGAAAATAATTCCCACTGTGGCTGGGCGACAGAGCCACTGCAATAGGCACACTAAGCTGCTCCCCAACTCTGATAATCAGACACCTGCCTAGAAGCAAGGAGACAGAGTCAGCACCCAGGCTCACCAGGCTAATAAACCATGGAAACCAGTAAATCCGAATTCACCCCAGGGTTTCTGGCTCCCTTAGTTGACACAAGTTTATCATGAAGTTCCCCTATAGCAGACTCCTCTTCTGGAAGGCAGAAATTGCCAAATGCTTTGAAGTCTTCAAAAACCCTCCTTGCCTTTAGAAACTGTCCTTTGGGGTTTTGATGGTTTCAGAAGCCCAGAAGACAGCTTTCGAACGCAGCCAGGTATCTGTGAGAATGCTTCTCCAGTTTAGCTTTCTGCTAATCACAGGTTTGAATGAGGTTGAAGATAAGCTACTTTAGAGTCACTGTGTCCAACTGACTCTAGAACTATCCAAAATGTAGAAAACCTTCCTGGTGAAATGCCCCCAGGGGGCGTCCACTTTTTGTTTATAAAACAAGCCAGCCAGCCCCACAGAAACACTGATCCACCTGGCGTTAATATCTGGTTTCTGAAACCATGTTCTCCGTGGCAAGCAAACCTTTCCTATGCACTGCAGCTGTGCTCCCATAGCTACACTACAGTCTAAGCTTCCAAGAGCCGAGGATATGTGACCCTCGTTATCCTCACTCCAATCTCACATCACAGAAAAGAAAATCTAAAGAGCCCAAGGCTCTGAAAGGTCCACTGAGTCCTAGGACCACACAGCAAGGATGAATACAGATGGCCACGCCCAGGCTCCTTGGAGGCGGCTTCTCCAGGTTGACAGAAGAATCTTCCTGGTACTGGAATGCTGGTGCGATAGGATTACAGTCCTCATCCGTTATTTGTTTACTAGTAAATCTTTGTACCCGGCCTCTCCCACCTTACCTGAGCCATGGAACCAACAAGTTGTCTGGAGCACTAGAGAAACCACTGCCTGAGACTCAGCCCAGGATGGCCTGGTGGACCCTCATCATTGGCATCCAAAGGCGTGGGTGCTCCAGGTCTCCAGGGGTAGGAGGTGGGGGAGGGTCAGGAGGAAACTTTACACTGCTAATGACTAGTTTCATTGTTAATAATAACATTCCCATGCATAGTTGTCTGTATTTGAATAGTGAGATAGGAAAGACTGTTGGAGGATGAAACAAAGCCTTGTGTTGGACCGACAATGACAGTGCGGAAAGACTCTGTTTGCAAAATCTCCCCGGGGGCTCAGTTGGGGGCGGGGTGCACAGAGGTACTTGAAGCTTGGGCTTCCGTGGGTGTGCTCACATACCAAAAGTCTAACCACTGAAGGAGCTTTACCCTGGTGGAGAGGAAGATGAAAACCCTCACATCTTGTTTTGGCTTGTGCGCCAGGGAGGGTGGGGATTTGGGAAAGAAAGCCTGCATTTATGCTCAGCCTGACCGTGATTTACAGCCACTGACAAGCCAGCCCAAATCCAGCGCTGATCAACCCAGCTCACAGCTCTGGCTTTGCAATGGAGAAGCATTACCTGGCAGAGGCAGCTTCCCTTCCCAGAATTCCCTGGAGAAAGGAGAAGGGGGGCTAGAGAGGTTCTGAGCCCATGGAGGGGGTATTTCCTGGGAGTGCGGAGACAGCGCAGTACCGGTGTTGGCAGAAGGTCCTGAGCTAAACCAGATTAGCCACACAGACACTGCTGCCTGGAACTTTCTTTCACACCTGGGAACTTAAAAACTGTGCCTGCAAGAATTCTGACAGTTTTCCCAAAGCCCAGCAAAGTGTTCTTTTAGCTACCTGTGGCAAAGAACTAGATTTCAGAATTCTGAGAAGAGAGAGACTCTCTTCTGACGTATGAGAACTAGAACTTGGCTTGGGGCGAGCCTGTAATGCAGTGTCAGAGGGCTTGCCTAGCTTGCACAGGGGCAGAACTAGCCCCCCTCCCCCGCTCTTCCTGAAGGAGACAAAAACAGAGGCTGAAGAAGGAGGAAGGGGAGAGGGGAGACTGGGAAGGCAGGAGTACTGCAAACTGAGGACAAGGCCCTCTGGCCAGGATGGCCAGACTGACAGAGAAGGGTCCAGAAGAGACTAGAGCTCTAGAGTCTTGTGTAGAGTCTTGTGTAGGATACATTGCTGGGCTTGGTAGCAAGTTTAAGACCTTGCTATAAGTGTGGTATGACCTATCTAAAGATGAGGTGTCCACTGGTGGCAGCTGGGCTCCTGGTAGTGGAAGTTACCAGTTGTAAGCTTTAATGGTTGAGTGTGACCGGTTTTGGTGATGGGGGAAGGAGGTGGGAGCACTTTGGGAGACCAGCAGTAGAAAGCAGGGCAAAGTTTGAGTGTATGGTTAGGACGCCTTTGAGAAATCCAAAAGAATAAGGGAATGGCCATTGGCTGTTTGCCTCTGGAACCAGGAAGACTTAGGAGGGAGGTCCAGCCACTTAGGAAGATAGCCTGAGGCAAAATCCTAATAAAAGCTACTTCTAAAAGACCCTACAGAAAACAAAGCAGGAGGCCCCAGGGGACAGTACTTGATAAGGAGGGGAGGGGTGGGAGGAAAAGCCAACCTTGGGGCAACCAGTGGAATGCTAATGGCTTCTAGAAAACAAGGCTCTCTAAATTCCCTGGAGTTCAGGTATGCAGAGACTCACTGGCTGAAATCGAAAGCCTGAAGAAGAGACCAGAGAGAATGTGGGAATGAGGTTCCTGGGTGCTTAGAGTTAATTTTCTGTTTGCAGATTCATGGGCATCCCGGTTCAATGACCAGAAAAAGTCTGCAGTGCAGGGAGAACAGCTAACATTTTAGGAAGCAGCAATCATCACCCAAAGAGTCAGTAGGGGAAGATGGGCAGCAGGTGAGCCTGAGAGCTGAAAGAAGAACTCAAAGACCAGTTTGCAGTTTCTGAGCCAACAGGCAGAAACGACCCTGTGGGTTCCCAGTCCTGTGGCAAAGCTGAAGTTCCTGCTGTATGCTTGGAGCCTGGTTGCTGGCCCCACAGGTGAACACAACTGGCTGTATTTTAGCATAAAAGTTAAAAGCCACTCTGAAGCTAGGGAAAGCTGGCAGAAACTTCCAGGCAGCTCTGGGAATAAGATCCAGGCTTAGAGTCAGATTCTAGGGACTTTTCTTTTTAATTGTAGTGAGAGATGTTTTGTTTTGGTGTGTGTGTGTGTGTGTGTGTGTGTGTGTGTGTGTGTGTGTGTGTGTGTGTGTGTGTTGTTTTCTGAGTCAAACTTCCACAATACCATAGAAGTCCATTTTTAAGTTGTTTCCTGGTCTTGTTTCTTATTTTTAATTCCGTCAGACAGGAGGATGCTAGGGTGCTTGTGTGCTTAATGACCGGCCAGCCTAATCTACCTGGCAAGCTCCAGGTCTCAGCAAGAGAGACTCTGCTTCAAAAACAAGATAAATGGCTCCCAAGGATGGAAACTTAAGACTGACCTTCTGGCTTCTATTCACATACATGTGTAATGAACACACATAAGAACATGTGCACACACACACACACACACCAGTGACTTTTCAAAGTCTCTTCATAAAACATTTTTCAAATATTCTATCACTAAGTCAGTTTAACCAGAAGCCAGACGTGATGCTCTGGGTGAATTTGCAGTGTGATGATGGCGTCATCAGTGATACCTAGAAACCCTCTATGAGAAGCACACCAGCTCAGAAAGCTTTGGAAACCACAACTTCCTTACACTGCTTTGTATTTGCACATCTCACCCCACCCCAGTCCCCAGCAAGCCTTTCTCCTTGGAGGTTGGCACCAAGAGCTATTCTGAATAGGATCCCAATACTTGTCACCACTGGAAAGTTAGATTCATGCCAAGATGGCACCATGCTTAGAGAGGGCAGTTTTTATGTAAGACATTGCTGTGCTGAGGGGCTTGAGGGGGTTAACAGCCTAATTTTTTGTGTTTCATATTTCAGATTGTGGGACATTCATGGCACTTAACTTTCAACTTTCAGTACTCATCAATGAATCTGCTCTGATTAGTAAGCTCTGAAGCATAGATTTTCGTGTGTGTGTGTGTGTGTGTGTGTGTGTGTGCGTAGGTAGACTGAATACTAGATTGTGTTGGACTGTATTACTCAAGAACATCTTTCAAGGTGTTCTTGTGGGGTGAGTGAACTAATCTTGTCTGCCTGCCCTAAGTAAAGAACTGAGCAGATCATTGCCAGGTAGCCATACCCTTCCAGGCAATCATGACTTTCACCCTTTCTCCATCCTGGTCACATTCTTTTCATCCCTGAGGCTGTCAAGCACAAATGAGATTCAGACACAACCTTTATTTCCCAAAGCTTAGGCATTGATAAGAAAATTCACATTGGGTGAGACAGCCACTAGACAAGAATTGCTTCTTTCCATCTACAGACAAATTACTGTCCAGAAAAGGACACACTTGCAGAATAGTCGACTGATTATATCTGCCTAGACAGAGTAATCGGCCCTTAATAATTCTGCAGCACTAAGGTCTGTCAGATGATCCTGGCCCAGAAGGCAGAAGAACAGATGCTCCAACATCTTGTACTAGAGGGAGTGTCCAGGTGTTCAGAGGTCTCTATAAATTGGCTAAGGTTTAGAAGCGATGCTTTGTGCTTCCCACAATTATAGTTAACTCAGTCATTCTGGATTTCTGACGGGGTTAAAAACTTATAGTCTCATAGACAATCCTGGCTATTTACCTTGAGAGAAAAGATTGGAGTGGATGGTTTTCAGTTGACATTCATTCTAAAGCCAAGGAAAAAGCAAAGTTCAGAACTAAGTATTTTAGTTAGGAGAGATGACAGAGGTTCTGGTTAGTCAACAAAATGATGGACTGGGTATTAGGACTATCTTGTACCTCACTGGTAAAAATAGGCATAATTATGCTCTAAATGTATTTTGAGAGAAAAGTTTTATTTTAACAGGAAGGGTGCTATGTAGGAGGAGCTAAGGTGGGAGGAGTGCTGAGAGGAAGAGAAAGAGTAAGGAAAGGAGGAGAAGAAGGAGAGGAGAAGCTAGGTGATGAGAGAGAGAAAGAGGGGGGAGACAGGGAGGCAGATGTTCACGTATCTCCGCCAGTCAAAGATAGTTGATATATCTAGGTTGAGTAGTGGGTTACACCTCTGATTGAGCATTACCAAACTTATAAAGCCTTTGATTAACATTTTTTAAAAAGTGTATAAATGCAAAAAGGAAAAGGGGGCATGGGATAGGGGTTTTCTAAGGGGGGGGGGGAATGGGGAAAGGGGATGGCATCTGAAGTGTAAATAAAATATCCAATAAAAAAATGAAAAAAGAAGAAAATTCACATTGTTAGACTACATAGAAAATGAAGAAAATTTATTGATCCGTATAGACTAGTCCATGTTTAATAGCTACCCACTGACAACTACACAATGTACCCTTACCACCTCAGTCTCCACTTGACAACCAAGAAGCCCAACCCCCACCAAGTCTGACAAGCCTAGGAGTTTCTAATGGCAATGACAATGGTTTCTTGGCAGCATCATGGCCTCCTTGCCTTAGTTCATTGAGCGCTTCCAATGACCGTGCCAATTAAAAACAAACCTCCCCACAATGGTGGCCTGAACACACTTCTTAATTCTGAGTCACAGCATTACCTGGACAGCCTGGTGGCTCTAAACTCACATAATCCTCTAGCCTGGGTCTCTAACCCTGTTTCTGTAGCCATATTGTTTGGAGGTAGGTGGTGATGGAATTGGCTATCTGTCCTCTACAAATTTGGAGCTTCTGGTTACTGCTGCACATGAGACGACTTATTCTTACATGCATGAGTGCATGAGTTAGTTAGTGAATGAGTACACACATATTATAATTAGTGTATGTATTTATATACACTACATATATATGAATGCATGCACGAGTGAGTTTGTGTCAAAATAAAATACAGAGTTTGTTATAGTGGCTTAAGCCTATAATCCTAGCCCTTGGGAAGTTGGGATGATAATATTGGGTTTGAGGCCAGCATGGGCTACATAGAGAAACCTGACCCCATAAAATAAATGAAAGCATAAATAAAATATTAAAAATTCAATAATAGTAAAAATTGTATGAATATTCCCATTCTGATGCATTCCTATAGTTCATAAGGAAAGGTCCTTTCTGGTGATGGATGAGGAACTTGAGCAGATCTTTAAACATGAAAAAAAGATTAACAACGAAGACTCTCACTTAAGACAAGATCTCAAAGACTCAATATCTCCCTGGCAGACAACAAAATGCTGGACTCCCTGGTTATTTTCCCTTTCCTTCTTCGTAATATGTATGAGACTAGCTGGATAGCCACAAGGACAAAAAATAAACAAGTGATTTCTCACCCAACTTGAAGGACAAATTCCAACTAAATCAGAGATTTCAACTATCTGTCCTGTCCCAGTTTGCTTTCTGTTATTGAGACAAATGCCATGACCGCAAGCAACTTGTTGAGCTAAGGGTGTATTCAGCTTACAGTCCATCATCAAGAGAAGCCATGGCAGAAACTCAGAGTAGTAGCTTGAAACAGAAGCCAATAGAGTTCTACTCTCCAGCTTTTTCACATTCAGCAGCTGTTTTTATGACAGAGCCCAGCCCCACCTGCCCAGGGATGGAGCTGCCCCCAGTGGAATTGGTTATTGTGCATCAAGTAGCAATCAAGAAAATGCCCCACAGCCGTGGACATGCCCACAGGACAATCTGATGAAGGCAATCCCTCAGGTAAGAATCCCTCTTTCCAGATGTGTCAAGCTGACAACCACGATTAGCTATCATGCATACCAACAGTTCCTAACCTGTGAGATCCCTTTGGCAAACCGATATCTCCAAAAATATTTATATTATGGTTCCTAACAGTAGCAAAATTACAATTATGAAGCAGTAGGGAAAATAATCTTATGGTTGGAGGTCACCACAACATGAGGAACTGTATTAAAGGGTCATAGCATTAGGAAGGTTGAAAATCACTGAGGTATACATATACACATTTAAACTATATATGTAAATATGTATGTTCACACAGGTTCTATTAGATGTGTTAGATATTGGTTTTCAATAATTTTTTTCTTTTAAAAAATTCATCAAAAATGATACTGTGTTACAGAAGCACATTTTCCATACAGCATATGTTATATGTTGAGGACATTTACTGACATCTCCTTACATACTTGACTTGCTATACCTATATAAAAATCTAAAATCTGCATATGTGAGAAAATAAATGATGCTTTTGATCTTCCTGAAGCACACTTGATTTGTTTAATGTGATTACTTCTAGTTTCACTCATTCTCCTAAAAAAGACATGGCTCTGTCTTTCTGGCAGAAAACGTTCCATTTTGTGTGTGTGTGTGTGTGTGTGTGTGTGTGTACCTCATTTTCTTTATCCCTGCCTCTGCTGGTGGATACCCATGTTGGTTCCCAGCTCTGGTCCTGTGAAAGGTTCTGCAATAAACACTGATGACATGGAGTCTTTAGGTTACATGCTCAGGAGTGGGACAACCGGTGTGGTAGGTAGTCTTATGTCAACTTAACACACAAAATAGAGTCATCTGAAAGGAGGAAACCCCCACTGAGAAAATGTCTCCATAAGATCTGGCTGTAAAGCATTTTCTTTATTAGTGATTGAAGAGGAGGACCTAGCCCATTGTGAGTGATGCCATCCCTGGACTGGTAGTTCTGGGTCTTATAAGAAAGCAGACTGAGCAAGCAATGGGGAGCGAGGCAGTAAGCAGCACCCCTCCATGGCCACTTCATCTGCTCTTGCCTCCAGGTTCCAGCCCTGTTTGAGTTCCTGTCCTGACTTCCTCCAGTAAAGACTATGATGTGGAAGTGTAAGCCAAATAAACTCTTTCCTTTCCAACTTGCTTTTTGCTCATGGTGTTATGTTGTGGCAATAGAAGCCCTAACTATAACAATCTGGTCAACCCGCACAATTCTCACTGAAGTTAGCAAAGTTGTTTTTGAAGAACTACTTTGGGAACAACTTTGTTTCTCTCAGTTTGGTAAGTATGATAGTTCCATGCTAGGCAGGACTTTTAAAAGTGTGAGTGAAGAAGGAGATGGCACGGTAACTCATTGCTGTAGTCCCAGCTTCCAGAAAAGTCTGAATTTATGAACAGCTAAAGTCATCCAGTTATACAATGGAGCCTTGTCTCAAAGTAAACCAACAAGCAAACAAAGACTCTGAGTTCACCTGTACAAGATGAATATGAGTGTTTCCTTTTGTTCTTCTATGGCATTTACACCACAATGCCTCTGGGTTGACTATACACTTGGTTATTGTTAGGTGCAACCAGTGATCAGTCTGTAACTGTGCTTGATTTATAAACTTAACTTTCTTTGTGGTATGTATTTTGTGATCGTGTGTGTGTGTGTGTGTGTGTGTGTGTGAGAGAGAGAGAGAGAGAGAGAGAGAGACAGAGAGACAGAGAGACAGAGAGACAGAGAGAGACAGAGAGACAGAGAGACAGAGACAGAGAGACAGAGAAACTAATTGAGAGAGCTCATGGTCTATATGGGGTTGGTAGGCTGCTACTGCCCAGAGACATCCATTAGGGTCTTGAAATTCATCCCCTGGGATAAGGAACCAGGGAAGTCCAGTCAGCACTTTCCTAAGCCAACTCAAACAGGTATCTCAGAAGTTTGTTTTCCCTGGGTCCTGACAGTTCAAGAGAGAGAAGTTTCTGGGTGCTTTCTGGCCATCCATTCTGATTCCTACTTGTCAGCAGTGTCATTCCTGCCTCAGCCTTTATCTTCACTTGTCCAGTACCCTGTTTAAGAAGTATCTGTCCTCTAAGCGTATCATTCAGATTAATTTAAGGACTTCCCCCATGACCTCAATTTAACTTCCAATACCCATTTGCAAATGAGGTTGCAATCACAGATCCTGGGAAGATCTAAACATGTATTTGATGAGGAGACCTCCCTGCTACAGGCACCCCTGTACTGTGTGAAGCTCTGCCCTGCCCCACCAGAGCAGAGGTGCACCCTTGCCAGACAGGACTGCTTCTGAGTTCTAGCTGTGCTCGTTTTGAGTTGACTTCACTCATTCTGTGATTCTTGCCCCACTTTGGGAGTTCTCCTTGAAGGGAGACATGGAGGACTGTGTGTGCTAGATTTCTGTGCTCAGGAATCTGAAAGAAAAGCACAAAAGTTACTGGAAGGTTGTGTGATGGTGTCCAGTGGAAACTGGGAGATTCTGAGTTCCAAGCCACTCAGAGCTACATAATAAGACCCTGTTTTAAATTAAAAAAAAAAAGGAAGGGGATTACAGGAGGGAGAAGAGGAGGTGGAGGAGCACGCCATAATGGTCTTGAGCCTTTTAACCTTCTATTTGACACTCTACTTGTCTTTTGTCCCTCTTTGACTTCAAGTGAGCTCAATTCCCACTATGCTGTAGAAAGCCAGAAGTGAAGGGCTTATCTCACAAGCCAGGAAGGATTCCTGGTGCTGGAGCTCACATGGGCACTAAGTTACCTCCGTCAGGGAACCACCAAGTGCCTACAGGGACTTACTGTGAGCCAGTGTCCCCTAGAAGAAGACTCCCATAGGTTCTGCTTCCAAAAGTTTCATCCATGGGTTACTAGGTATTTGACCCTTTGGGTGACTCATACTTTTACAAAAGAAGCAAGTGCCAGTTAATTCTCTTTAGGATGGCCTTTCATGATAAAGCCTGAGACTCTTTGGAGAGAGAGGTTTCTGGGCTTGAGAATAACTGCCTTCATCCCTCTCTGCTCTCAGGTCTCAAGATTTGTTTCCTTAAGGGCAAACATCCCAATCTTATCCTAGAGCTACCTTTCTCAGTGATAGAGACCCAACACAAAGGAAACCAAGGCTTGCTTAATCAGGCCCAGGGAGATGCCACAGTGTGAGTCTTCTAAGCATTGCACACGTAATTGTGAACTAGGGACTTTCACCGCAGTCATCTGCTGGCCCCAATTGCTGTGCCCTTCTTCAGACTTAACACCTCCCTGGAAAAGACAAGGCAGGCAGCTGGGGGAGTGAAGAATGACATCATTGCCCTTCTTGGTCCCAGATAACAGCTTGATCTCAATATAACTGCCATGTTAGTCACCTTTTAAATATTTAACTCAGTGGCCTTCAGTAGTTGAGAGTGCATGCAAGTGTCACTGCTGTATAATTTACAGCTCTTCATCACCTCCAGAGAAACCTTGCACCCACAGGCAAACACTCTTTTGTTTTGGGGGTAAAGAGGCAGACTTGTTTGAGAGACCCACTTACATGTTGGAAGCTATGTTCTGTGAGCAGAAACAGAATACAGCGACTCAACACTAACTTAGTGATCCTCTAGAGAACTCACTTGGTGTTAAAGGAAACTCGGCCACTTTTCTTTGGTTCTATTGAAATCCAGCTCCTGACAGAGCAAACAGGGGAAGGAAGATTTGAAGCTCACTCAAAGACTCTTCTCATGCCTCTGGCAACTCAGTACTCCTGAAGAAACAAACAGATCCTACTGAGAGTGCTAAGCTCCCCGGGTACAGCTGCTTCAGCAACAGCCTGTTTTTTTTTTTGAGCACCAAGCCTGTTAAACACAGGCTAGTTGGTCATTTCCCCAATGGATAATGGAGTTTGGAGGTGTGGTAAGTGGTAGAAAGGATGCGGGACCCCTGAAAAAGTGAGCCAACCTGGAGCATTGTTGTGGCCTTTACTCTACCTTAACGCTTTGCCTCAACGCTTTTGGGGCTCTGTGCTCTGGTCAAGAGAGAAAGTGGGGCTGCAGGGGCAGGAGACGCAAAGAATGGAGACAAGACAGGGTGTGATCAAGTCTCTTTCCAAGTCTCCTTTATTGAGTCTCTCCTATTAAGTCTCTCTCATTAAGTCTCTTCTCTTGAAGGGAATTCTGAGGTATTTATATACACAAGCAGGAGAACACAGGTGAAAACACTTTACCACGTGCACCATACAGCTGAGGTCACTAAACAGCAAAACAAGCTATGTGGGATAAACAATATATTTATCAGAGTGTGCTTCAGCTGTTATAGGCTTTTGAAAACTAAGTCTTCCATCAGGGTATATGGTTTCAGATGGCTGCAAAGTTGATCTAGCCGCTTTCTACTAAAGTCAGCTCCCAACAGAGCATGACACAAAGTTTGAGTTTTTCACTGCCCTGCACCCCACTGAGTTAGATTAGGACTTGGCCATGTGTTTTTCTGTAGTGGCCTTACTTAACCTATGATTCAGCATAGGTCTGCTACAGTCAAACACACAGCCCTTCTTTTGTCAATATGTATTGTCAATTTCCAGGAAAGTCATACCACCGTAAGCTCCTCAAAGGAAAGTACTAACACATGATAAGGACCCTGCCCTCAAGGAGGTCATTATGACACTGTCACTTTGGGGCAGGTGCAGAGGTCTGGGGAAGAAGACACATGTCCCAACAGTGCAGGGCATGAATAACAGAGACTAGAGAGCAATTGAGTCCTGGAAGTATCTGTTGGTTGAGAAGAGGAAGGGGTGATTTCCATCTAGCTGACTAGATGTCTTTACTCTTAACTAGATGCACATGCATACATACCTGTGCAAGTGTGCACACATGCACACACACACTCATATACTCACACAAGCACACATACACAGACAGACACTTGTACACACTCACACAGCTAACAAAATACTAAGCAGTGAGCTTAGGTGTTACTAACCAGTAGCTGCTGCTTTGAGTTCAACTAACGTTCCCCACCCTGCATGCTTTCTTAAACAGGAAGAGGCCTATCAGTATCCTCTACATTCCCAGAGAAACTGACATAGGCAGCTAGCATGAGGTGGACTGGATGCATGTCTGGCTTTCAGTGTCTGCATCCTCCAGCAGGTTCCCGAGTGTTATGACTTAGGAGTGGGACACTTCAGTGAAACAGTTTTGACTTGTTGGCTCTGGGAACAAAAGGAGGGTATCTACATGGGTAGAAGACAGAGAAAATGGAGTCTGGGAACAAAAAAGGGGAGGCCACATGGGCTGGTAAGGGAACACAGCCGAACAAAGATCACTGTGGCTTCTTTAATCTGTCGTCATAGAAACCAGGGAACTTAACTCACCAAGAACCACCCTAAGTGGGAGACAGTATATATGCTTCCCACTGGAAGGGCTTAGAGGGCTCTGGGAAATAAATGGCAGCCAGAGCCAAATAAACCACTAGCAGAGGGCTCGGTCAGCAGTGCCCTGTGGTGTCCACCTTGCAAGCAAGTCAATCTTCTTGTCTAATGAGCTCTCCTAAGGCCTGTGTGTCTAGGGCCTCACTGTATCCAGCTACCAGTGAGACAAATGGTGGAACTGACCAAAGAATCAGTAGAGAGGATCCAGGGCGTGGCTGAAGAGAGCAAGCTGCAGGAAACATGGTAAACGTCTTCAAAAAGAGAAAGCTCACTAGCTATAGGGATCATAGCTGGGTTTAAAGAAAAAAAAAATGAAGTATAGCAGGTCCCAGCACTAGGATGTAGGCCAGCCTCACTAGACACCACTGAATCCCCTTCAGACTGTGTCCTTGGGTGAAAGCAGTTCAAAGAATGACTGCATCCAGAAAGCCTGCGTCCACAGGAGGGGTCATTAACTTCTCAGTGTTATTTTTCGAATCTGTAATGATAATACCACTTGAAGATCCACACCTGAGATGCAAGACAGTGGGGTTTGGCACAATGGGAGCCACCTCTGCTTGTCCTGACTGAGGACCTGAGGCTTGTGCTTATTACCACAGAGTTGGTCATATCCAGAGGGCTCTTGAGGCAAGGAGGACTCCCTAACGAGTCCATGAAAGATCACCTATAAGGGGGCCCTGATACGGGACAGTTTTGAAGGTAGCATGTAAATTGATGACTAGATTCTATGTCACCTCCTAACACTTATTCCTCAAAAGCTACTGCAAGTGAATTGAAATGTCCGATCCATTCTTGTGTGGTGGTCCAAAGCATAGAAAGTCCACTGTGTCTGGAAACATTCAGTGATTAACTCTAATGCCAGAGTCAGGAATACAGTTTGCTTATGTGCAGGGCTAAGTGGGTTACTAAGAGGACAATCACCAACAATAGCATAACTTCACCCTAAACAAGTTTGTAGAAGTAACTAGTTACTTGAAATGATCCTTATAACCAGTAAGTCACAAGCACTTAGGGACTGGGCTGGAGAGATGGTTCAGTGGTTAAGAGCACCAGCTGCTTTTGCAGAGGGCCTGGATTCTGTTCTCAGCACCCACGATGGCTCACAACGAACTGTAACTCCAGTTCCATGAGATCTGCCTCCCTCTTCTGACCTCCATAGACATCAGGCCCATGTGTGATACACAGACACATGTGCAGGCAAATCATCATATGTATAAATTTAAAAATCTAAAAGACAAAGTTACATACATCAGCATGCCTTAAGAAAAACAAACAACACAAAAACCTTCTCTTCAAACAGGAAACTTGGATATCTCCTCTGTGAAGAATAGAGTACAGATTTCCTGTCCACTCCCAGAACCCACTCTGATTCTAGAATACCTGGTTTTGACTCCTCCTTTGCCACCTGTTGCCCTCAGGAGCTCCTCAGTTATTCAGGACTTGATGTACTCCTGCCAGGGTGACAGAAGGGCTATAATGAAGATCAAACCTACTAGGTACACTGCCCTTAGCATCTGGAGCTAGTAAATTCTATGGCATTTGTAAATGAAAACTGTCTAAAGGACTATTTAACATCTGACCAATGTAAAAGCTGTCTAGGAACAGACAATGTATTTATATTCCATAAGTAAATCGTGGCTACAGTATCTATCATCTGTCTATCTGTCTGTCTGTCTATCTGTCTGCTCATGTATTTACTTATCATCTATTTATCCACCTATCCTTCCACCCAAAGCCCCATCTATTTATCTATTATCTATCTATCTATCTATCTATCTATCTCCTATCTCTCCATTCATCTTGCCATCTATCTACCATCAGTCTTCCATCCATCTACCCATTCACCCATTCATCTATCTATCCATCTGTCCATCTATTGACCTATCCATCTACTCATCTGTTTCTGTCCATTTGTTTGTCTATCTGTGTATCTCAATGCTAGGGCTCCAAAGCTGGCCTTAAATAAATACTCTGCTACTGGGCTTTATCTACAGTCCTGTTTTGTTTTCTTTGTGCCTATTTATATTTTATTAACATGCTGCATCTGATCAGTGGCACTTCCAGGACAGCAGAACAATGCAAACCATAATAGCCCTGAGGAATAGTCTATTCGTTGTTTATGTTAGATTTAAATTTATAAACAATTGGTATACACTCCTTATTCTGAGTTGCAAAGTGCCCTGCACTTATCCTTGAGGATGGCAAACACCTGTGTGAAGGATGGGAGGGACTCCATTACTTTTCCAGGGCCTCAGAGGCATGTGGGATACCGTAGCTTCCCTCTTCTATTATGTGTAGTGCAAGACTCAGAAACTCAAACACAGACCTTAGTGCTGTGCAAAAGGCTCTGGAATAAAACTTGGCTCTTAGAAGTCCCAAGGTTTCTACAGAATGAGGCAGTATCTTACACTCCCTCTGCCTTCTTATGCATGCATCTTTACTAAGTCTAGAAATCATGACAAAGCGGGAGGCTCTGGCCTTGCAGGGGTCCTCTGCACCCATTCAAATGCATTTAACCCTTCTTGAATGACTTTAAGGGGTGGGGAAAGTACACTAGGCTACACAAGGCAAAGGCTCTTACTTTAGAGCCTTCCACTAGCTCCCACAGACAGGATCTTCTGAAGGCACCTTTTCTCCCTGAAGTTTTACTTTTACTTTTATTGTTTCTGATGCTGGAGACCCAAGGCCCAATGTTTTTCCCAGAAAAAACACCTTAGCCGCAGCTGCTTCCCTAGGTCCTTCTCTTTCCTAAGTTTTTTTTTTTTTTCCCCTTGATTTCATTTTTTATTTTGTAGAATTACCTCTACTAGGGCAGAAGTGGCTGACTTGCTTTCTGGTGGGGCCATTGCTGAGTGCCCTGCTTCCCACTGTGGAGGGCTTACTGTCCAGTTACCACCTTGATGCTGACACGTGCCTCCATTTTTCTCCATTCCCCTTGAAGTTTTGCCTGTATAATGCTTTCTTTTTTCCTCGACAACATTCCCCAATGAATGTTCTCTATTGGTCAAGTGGAAATTCTGCAGATGGAAGACAATGTGGGGGATTGTAGACTACTAGGAGAGTGTTGCTGTGGAGCTGACAGGGAGTGCATGCCATCTTGCCTCCAGCAATGAAAACACTTGGAAGTGAGAAGCCTGCCATTTTCCCTTTCCTCTAGCTGAGAACAATGTAACCTGATAACCCAGAAGACAAGGCCCCAGGGTTGTTCAATGACAAAGCCTGGCAGGGTGCAGCCTGGGAACAGGTATAGTAGCCATTTCAGACTCAGGTGACTGAAGCATCCTTTTATCTTGCCCTTAGACCTAGTGGAGTACTAAGTGGAGTCACAGTGGAGACTATGATTCATACAAAGTCCAGTACGATTAGGCATGGATTTGACTAACTGATTGACATTTTCTGGTAGCAAGCCTGCCACCAAGTAACATGAGGTCCACTGCATTATGTTATAGAAGATTTTTTTTCAAAAAATTTTAATATTCACATTAACACAAGAAGCCCACAAGGCCCCATTCCTTGAAGGCTTGATTCTGCCCATACCTTTCTTCTTAGAAGGTCCCTGGCCCACAGATGGCACTGGGTTCCTCTGGAGATAGAATTACATGTGGTTGTGAAGCCCCAGACATTGGGAAGATGGTGATTGCTCTTAGGAGTCCTGGACCTAACCACATGACTACTCTCAGCCAGTGACTTCTGGGGAGGCATGGCACTGAAGTACCTGGACCAGCATCAGTCTTGGGCTTTGGACTGTGTGACTATTACCTCAATAAGCAGGAGTGCCCTAGTAATGCCCTAGTCTCTGAAGTGATGAATGAGAGAGAGAACAAGCAGTCAACCTTTCTATTGGGGGGCACTGAGAATATAAACACATGACTCTGGTTTCCCTGTATACTGGGTAGTTTTCCCTGTCAACCTGACACAAACTAAAATCACTTGGGAAGAAGAACTTTAGTTGAGGAATAGCCTCCATCAGAGTGGCATATCTGTGGGGTTTCTACTTGATTGTTAATTGAAGACCCAGTTCACTGCAAGTATTGTCTCAATAAGAGAGTTGGCAGATCAAGAAACACAGGAAGAAGCCAGTAAACAGTGTTCTTCCACGGTTTCTGCTTCCCCAGAAGAAGGATAGTGAATAAGAAGTATGGCCCAAATAAGCCCTTACTTCCAGAAATTGCTTTGGGCAGAGTAGCAACAGAGAAGTGAAGGAGAACACACTGAAATCAGAGAAGTGACCAGTGCATCCTGGTAGTAACTTTCCTAGTTGGAAGAGTTCACCTCATGGGCATGTTCTGAAACTCTGTCCATGGGTGGGTTCTGAAACTCTACCCATGAGCATGTTCTGAAAATTCTACATGTACAAAGGACTGAAGGACGAGTGGACGGGGCACATGACATGGGACACTGGACATGAAATAAGAAAGAGAACTAACACTAACTTATTCATTTCATTCCACTTAATATTTTTTCTTTTGTGCATGTTCAAAATAAAATTTTAAAATTGTGAACTTAAATGGCTGTCATTAGCTAACTGGTGGTGGTACATGCCATTAATTCTAGCACTCAGTAGGTAGAGGTAGACAAATCTCTGAGTTCGAGGTCTACAAAGTGAAAAACAAAAGCCATCATTTTCAAAAGAGAGAAATCATGTCAAAGAGGGTAACAAATAAATACTATATCATAAGAAATGTGACCATTCCCTCTGTGATATGGTTTATTTGTTCTTGGATCTGTGGATCTGGATGCTGTGAAGTTTTTCTTAGCCAATCTCTTGAGGTGCTGAGGTAAGGACAGAAACACGACTCTGGTCCAACCACTTCTACCTGGCTGCAGCTCCATCTCCTCTACACACTTTACAGTCTATTCTGGTGACTCCTCAGTCATAGCTTGCATGTGGACTCTGAAGGACATGCATTCGAGGTGACAGTCAGACCCAGGTCCTGTCATAGGCACCAAAGTTCACAGGTTCTTGCGTCTTGGGACAAAGGGTTGTACCAGGAATACATGATAAGACAGTGAAAACAGAGAGGGTTTATTAAGAAACAGAAAACACTTTTTTCTTTTTCTTTTGTTTTAAATTTTTAATTTTGTTTTTGTTTTGTAATAATTGTCTTATTTGTTTACATTCCAAATGTCATCCCCTTTTTTAGTACCCCCTCAAAGATTTCTTCACTCCATCCCTCCTTCCCCTTGCCTCTGAGAGAGTGCTCCCTCACCCACCCTTGTCACCCATCCACCTACTCCCATCATCCCCCTCCCACCACCCCTTTCCCACATCCCCCTTCCCTGGGGCATCAAGTCTCCAAAGGATTAGGCATAACCTCTCCCACTGAAGCCAGACAAGAGAAAACACTTTTTAAGATGGGAGTAAGTCACTGAGCAGGGAAATGTGTTTGCTCAAAAGCTCTGGGGACAAGCCTCATGTGATGCACTGTTCACTGTGTGTAGAGAAGCAGTTTCTGCTCTTTCTTTGACAACTGACTTCTTATTAACAATGTGTTCATCTTGAAGTGGCTCTACTTTTACCTCTGCGTTCTCTGAAGTGAGTGCCTAGGTACAGCAGCCTGGTTGACTCTGCTCAGCTTAGATGCTTCAACTTCCCCCAAGCCCAGAATCTGTTGAATGTGTGTCCTTGTTAACCAGCATTGTGCAGTGGCTTCAAGGTGGAGTCCTGAGTCCCACACATCACTCTCTCCAAGCACTTAGTATCTCCCTAGTTCCTGTTTAGTTGTAAAGAGAGTCACAGGCTCTCCAGCCCATGGAGAAGCCCTCCTCTCCAGTGCTTTTACCATGGCTACTGCTGTGTTTCCAGGCACACTATCATTTCTGGGCACTGGGAGGAAGAGAGGAAAAGGAAATTATGTGGATAAGGACACAAGAGTACAGGAGCCTGTGGAAGCCAGAGGAGGGCATTGGGTCCCTCTGGAGACAGAATTACCTGTGGTTGTGAGCCTCCAGACATGGGTGCTAGGAGCCTAATTCAACCAACTCTGGAAAAGCCGCAAGCCCTCTTAACCACTGAACTACCTCTCCAGCTCCGACACCCATATTTCATAGTGCCTGACTCTGAACTTCTAATTGTGTGTGCCTTTTGGTTTTGACCTCATTATTTCTAGTAGTCTAAAATTCTCTACAATGTAAACCTATAAAAACTATCAATGTTCATATATAAATAAAGTGCTCATTCTATTTCCCTTATTCAATGGCACCTCATATGATAAAGGTTTCCTGCAAGATTACTGTTTTTAAGTAAATTTCTAGAAAGGTTTGGAAGAAGATCTTCTAAACCTTTTACATGGATATGTTAGTAAGTTAGTATAGAGCCTGGGAAATAACAGCACACACCTCATATGTATAACTTCAGACACAGACACTTATAAGTGGCATCTACCTGTTTGTGGTTTTATTCTTTCCACCTTGGAGGCGCCCTCCTCTGTCTTTAAGGAACTCCCTACTTTAGAAGTGCTGAGTTACAGAAGAGGGGCCACACCTGCCTCACCCTATGTAAACTAAAATTCAAAGATGCTAGCCCATGAGAATACTCTCTGCTGCACTTGAGTTCAGAAGGGAGGAGGAAACCCTGTGATAATGAGTGGAAACAGTGGTGGCCCGCTTTGGTGTTCACAGCTGCAAGGGTGTCAGGAGAGTCCCCAGTATAGCTGCCTGGGTGGCCACTGAGAGCTGTTTGCTCAAGCACTTATTGGTTTGGTGGTACTGGCCTTGGCTCAACTTCCTTCTTCCTCTCTATTTTCAAGCCAGGTTCTGTACCCTTGCTGACTATCAGCTGCCTGATAGATGCATCTTCTAGTCTCTGACTGGAGATGGTTTCTGCTGGTGCTGAGGACATGTAGGTAGGGAGTGTGGTGCTGGAAGACAGGGCATTCAGTTCATTCAGCTCCAGACATGACCATGGGATTCGTGAGCTCCTGGACTTCAGACATGCATGTGCGGAAGCTGCTGGTCTAGACGATGAAGAAATAGCTTTCCGCTTAGGAAGCCCGAGTCCATTAGTGAACTCTGTTAGTGGGTCAAGAAGAGTAATAGCTAGTAAATATTTTATTAGCATCGTTTGAATCTTACTAATGGGAAAGCCAAATATTTCAGAGAGTCCTATTCAGCATGACGCTATTCCTTAACATAGGGTGTCTGCTATTTCCCAGGATCTGGAGGAATACTCAGAGATGTCCAAGGAGAATTATATGGGCACCCAGGATGTCCACTTGTCTGTTGCTAACCACCATATGCTCCTACAATGACCGGCCCCCATCATGCACCCACTGCTAACTGTCTAACTATGGTATAGCACTTTTATGACTATACTAATATGTTAATGTTTTCCATGTCAGAAATTAAATAAATGACTTTCACCAGGATGTTTTAAAAAGTTAAGTACTCTAATACATTAAATATAATAATAAGACTCATTACACAATATCTTTCATTTGGAAGATTATTAAGCCCTTTACAAACCAAAAGAAAAATAACCAACCATAACAGCAACAAAGAGATATAGCACTCACAGAAGCCCTATCGATCATGAGAATAGAGGGATCACAGTGTGCATTCAGTGGGGAGTCAAGCTTAAATTACCAAACAAATAAACAACCAGTACATTCCTAACTTTTCCTTACAATTGATAAGACAATTGATAAGATTGGCTGATCACCTTTCAAGAGTTGGGATGAGAGGAGAGCCCAATAAGCAGGGAGAAAAGCAAAGCATGCCAGAGGGCTTGTTAGTAGGAGTAGTGGGCCAGCCTCCCCTCCCTCATTATCTCTAAAAGCTACTTCTCACAATACAGCAAACGGAGGTCCATGTCGCCAGCATCGTAGAATCACATACAGTGGAATGCTCATGTTCTTACCCATGAGTCACTCATCAGCATCAGCCCTCTCAGAAAGGAAACACGTTCTCTGTTTCTTTGAGATTGACTCCTTTGGTGGTAAGAGGGGCGTCCAGAATGTAACAACATGTCTGTTTAACCCTTAACAACTTGTCTGAAGTTCAAACTTTCTGGGTGCAAAGGCAGTACAATAACTTTGGGCATACTTATGCCTGTGATCCCAATACTTGGGAAGCCAAGGCAGGAGAATTGTCATGAGTTAGAGGACAGCTTGGGTTATGAAGGCATCCATGGGAAATACTGTGTCTCAAAATAAATAAAAGTAAATAAATACATAAGAAGTTTGTTATTGAATCCCTTCCGGAACTATATAAAAAGTATCCTGGGCAGTAGTGAGGGAGTAAAATATTCAGCTAGCAGCACACCCATATTCCTAAGACCAGCACATCATTAAAGTTGTGAATCTGAAAAGGATCATGCAATCATGTAAAAAAATAAATGACTGGGAAAGATGGCATCTAGAGTCAAGAATCTTCTTTAACGATGAGCAACTAGGAACCAGGTTTGCTGAACAGGAAGGTGAGAGGGAGTGCCTGACACTGAAGGCATTCCCATCAGGGTTTACACAGGAGAGATGAAGCAGGGCGTTCAGAGAGTATGCCCACCACTTCTTACTCCTCTGCTCCAGCCCAGTACTAAGTACAGAGAATATAATAAGAGAAACAGATGAGGCCCAAGTTCTTCCATCTCTTTTAATAATCAATTTTCATTTTGTTGGTTTTTTTTTTTCAGATGCAAAGATCTAGATTGGATCGTGTGGTCTCTATCTTAAACCTGGACTGTGCAGTTTGCCTCTCAGTTCTCTGAAGTGATGTTGGTTCTTGATTGGTCCAGTTTAAGTGGGAAGGTCCCAACTTCCTGGGGCAGCTGCACTGGCATATCTTTTTACTTTTGAACTACTTTGACACCAGTGTCACTCGCATAAAGTGTCATTAGCATCTAACCATTCTGATATGCAACATCCTTCCCCTGTTCCTACTGGCTCTTCTCTATGTCAGTATTGACTGATGTGGTGATTCTGAGATATCTTCCGCATTATTCATTTCTACTTAGGAAAGAACATTCCCTTTACATTGTGTGCAGACTAGCTTTTATATTATTACATTTTAAAAATCTATTCCCTAGAATGTAGGTAAGAAAAGTTATTTTAAATTTTTATTTTATGTGTATGGATGTTTTGCCTGCATATATGTATGTGCAAAATGTGCCTGGTGCCCTCAGAGACCAGATTTTCTGGAACTGCAGTTACTGATGGTTATGAGCCACCATGCAATGCTGGGAATTGAACCCAGTCTTCAGGAAGAACAGCCAGAGTTCTTAACAGCTGAGCCATTGCTTTATCCTTGTTATCATTATTTTTGTCTGTCTGTCTGTCTGTCTTTGCTTTGCTTTGTTGTTTCTAGTGAAACATAATGGAATATAGTCTACCTTTTTTTCTGTATGAGAAGGCACAGAATCCACATTTCTATCCCAAACTGGACTTCTACCTTTCTTCTCCTGTTTGTGGACCCAGTTTTAGGATTCCTTATCATGCATCCTCAATTCTAGTATAGTTTAGGTCAGTAGGTGTGAAGAGGCTTTAAAAATGTGAATTAATCAACATTCATAGGAAATAAGGATTATGATTTGCAGTTTACAGATGGGTAAGAAGCCACCTTAGTTAGGGTTTTACTGCTATGAACAGACACCATGACCAAGGCAACTCTTATAAGGACAACATTCAATTGGTGCCAGCTTACAGGTTCAGAGATTCAGTTCATTATCATCAAGGCAGTACCCAGGCAGGCATGGTGCAGGAGGAGCTAAGAGGTCTACATCTTCATTGCAGGCCTCTAAGAAAAGACTGACTTCCAGGCAGCTAGGACTAGGGTATTAAAGCCCATGCCCACAGTGACACACCTACTCCAACAAGGCCACACTTCCTAATAGTGGCACTCCCTGGCCTAAGCATATCCAAACCACTGCAGAAGCCAAGCACAAAAAGCTGGAGTGGTACTAGCTCTGGGTCACTGTGAAACTGTCTACTGGTGTGTCTTACAACATCAGAACTGGGCAGAAGATAGTACTCAGGTCTACTTTTCTGGTGAGAAACGCCCAGTTCAGAATCTCTGTGAATATTCAAGAACTGCCCATTCATTCCCTAGCCTGATCCAGTTTCTTATCTTATTGCCAACAATGTCACTTAGCCAAGGGGCAATGGATGATCCAGGTGTGGAATAGTCATTGTTTGATTTCCAACTCTCCCACTGTATCCCCATGGTATAGATGTCCAGTCTAAGGATGGGATAGGCAAAAAGAGTCTGAAGAAGTAGGAATCCTTTACAAAGCACAAGTATTCTGGGTCACAGAGAAAGCTAGGTTCCAACTGAAGCACTTCCTGTCTCCCAACTCCACATCTTTCAGTGTTCATCCTGTGGGCCAGGAAGCAAACTAATTGCAGTTCTGAGGCCTCTGACCCTTACAGGGTACTTGCTAACCTTGTTCCTGTCCCCAATCAAGGTCACCTCTGCTCTCCTCATCGCAGCTCTTTGTGTCACATGGCCACTGCAGATGTGTCCCTCAAACTGCCTCATCTGACCAGAGCCCCAAAGGTAAGGTATGCACTCCAGAAACAATGGCAGAAGTGGGGCACAGCCAACATGCGTCGTGCATCTGCTTATGTGCGTGCACATGTGTATTAATAGAAGTCTCACTGGGTGAGTCAGAGAAACAGTGCTTTGGTACAATGTCGGTCTGTATGATTCCTCCCTAATTTAGGGCCCTTGTTTGTAGAAGCTATGTGACTCAGCAGCATGAGACCCAGCTGGACACACTGAGAGGAGACACCCATGTGAGACCTTCCCTAAACATTCTGGAAGGCTATGGAGAAAGTAGGTCTATCTATCTGCTTATTTGGTTTTGTCTGAAAGCTAGAGCCCTCTCTCAAGGAGTGTTGGTATCTCTGTAAATGATGGGGCATGTTTCTATTTCTTCAACTAGAGAAGCTTGACAACTGAAATAACAATACAGAAAAAAATGTCATGTCAAAATAGACAAGGGCTGTAGCTTAGTTAGTATGCTGTTTAACATACCTGGGCTCTTGATTAGTGAGTGATGTGAGAGGTACAGCTCAATGGGGGGTGGTGTCAACCCTGAGCAGATAGACCCGAGCTGTATAAGAAAGCATGCTAGGCAAGCCAGGGGGAGCAAGCCAGTAACCAGCATTCCTAATGGTTTCTGCTTCAAGCTTCTACCTTGAGGTCCCCACCTTGGTTTCCCTAGATGAAAGAACATGAACTGTAAGCAGAAATAAACCTTTTCCTCCCCAACTTGCTTTTTTGTTATGGTATTTATCTTAACAACAGAATATAAACTGGAACCACTGATACAGTATGTATCTAGCATGCATGGGGCCCTGAATTCCATCCCGATAAACCAGGAGTGGTAGTACTCACCTAAATTAGTAAAGGAAAGAAGAAGCCGAATGTAGTCTTCAGCCACACAGGGATCCAGCCTGGGCTACATGAAATCTTGTCTCAAAGAAAGCAAATCCAAAGAATCATATCAAATTTGAGCTCAATAATTTGCTGGCCTGGGGATTCACATTTCTGCTGTTCTGTCTTGTGATATTTATGGATATAGCTCTGTCAGGGCAGAGCAACTGGGGGGCTTCAAACCCACACACACAGACTTACCCAAAACAACAAAAGCAGAGCCTGTGACCACTAAGTGTTGAAGTGGATACTCAACATAGTGTTGAGGGTGACAGCTAGCTTCCTCCATCCAGAGGACATTGTCGTCTCTAGTGTCTTCATTTCTGCACCTGGGATCTAAGAGTTGTTAACACCTGTAAACCAGCACTTATTTTAAATATATAGTGGCCATTCCTATTATTGGACTGAAAGGAATCCTATGGTAGCCTGCTTTGGTCACCAACTAACTAATTCATGACAAAGTAAACTATCTGACCTTGGACAGCCAAACTGGTAGCTCAGCAGAACTGGGGGCCATTCTTCCATATGTCATCTGGTATCCCTTATTATAGAATACCGAAAGTAGGGTTTCTCCTCCCTTCTGAATAGAAGCCACTCACCTAACCTCACTAATTACCTTGCCTCAGATCTCTCCTTCAAAGTTTGTGAGGAGGCGTTTCCCACAAGGATGTAATTTTTTTAAAGTATGCACAGGTAAAATGATTGGTCCGATCAAGAGGTGTTAGGAAAGGGGTCATGTCTTTCTCGTCTTTAGCCAGAGTTGTATATTGACAGGAAATGATGTGAATGAACACAGTGCTCTCCTTCAACACACTTTCTCTGACCAGGCTGCCCATGATGCTGGCAACCTCCCTGGAGACTTCTCCAGTAGAAGGGAACTTCCTCGGCATCAGTGCATGCTCTTTCCATGAAGTCCCTCACAGATAACAAAGGCTAATGTCCCGAAGTTTGGTCATAATAGATTTATTTAAAGATATTCAAACATTATTTCTGACTCTAGCTTTTTAAGCTTCTCTACTGCTCCATGATTTGTTGATGGATAGCTGCAGAGGTTCCATGACGTTTCTTCTGTCTCTCCACAGAGTAGCAGAGGGACTACTCTGGACTCTCTGTAATGAGTTACCATACAGGCCCTGAAATACTGACACATCACTCTTTCAACTGTAGTTTTAGAGATCTTGGTTATTTTTCAAGCAGGTGAATAGAATCTATCAGGCATTATTGAAACCTAAAACTATTGGTTTCAATAACATGGGTTAAAAAACCCCCTGTACAAGGGAGCAGGCTCCTGCCCCAGCATTTAACTGTATATAGTTAGTTGCTCTTTGCCCCCTATGAGGAAAGAAATACTGAGAAGTCAGAGATGCCCAGCTCTTCCCTGCTGGGAGGCTCTGAGCCCAAACCAGGAACTTTCTTAGTGGATGCTGAACACAGGTAGGTCTTCCAGCTGCCTCTTTTTGAATGGTTTCGCAACTCAGTATCTACATCTACATATCTTTCTAGTGTCCTGGCTCTGGGCAGCCCGTGGGAATCCAATTATTCTCTCTGTTCACTTGGTGGGTTCAGTACATAGGTTTGGGGTACAGGTCAGTGAGTCTGGCCAGCTGTATTACACACCAAAGTCCTACCCTCTGAAAAAGCTCTAGGAGGGCAGGACCCTCACCATCTCCCAGGACTCACTTTCTGGGAGTTCCAGAGCAACATACCACTGGAGGATCACATGTTCCTGAATGACCCTTTAGGTTGGAAAGAAGAGTTAAGATCACTTTCTTCAGACTGTGGGGTTCATGCTTCTAAGGCTACAGGTCACCTTAGGCCCTCGATCCCAACTGTACCGAGGCCCCAAGATCACAGGTAACCTCACTGTCATTTAGGTGAAGTAATGAGAGGGAACAAGGCTCGTTAACTCAGGCCGGGCTCAAGACTTGGCCTGCACCCACCTGTTCTAATCAGAAAGACTCAAAGACACCGAAGCCCAAGCTCCTCTTCACCTCATCCCTGGATCGGTCCTCTGGTACCTCCTCTTCTACCCTTACGGATGTTGGGTGTATTGACTACACCTCTCTCCTTTCCAACCCGCTTTTCTTAACCAGAATGCAGCCAGACGTTATTCTCCTTACATCTTGTGCTCACCTTCCTGTGAGTAACTCTCTCAATCCATCTTCTCTTTACCCTAGCTGTAGAATACTGTCTCGCTGAATACTAGGTGATGGTGGACCTACCAGTCTGGATCAGTTCTAGGGAGTATCCTTTGTTTCCGGCGACTCCTACTTCCCAAGGCACTTTAACCTCTCTCTATACACTATAAAGCTCCTGGTCCATTGGGCTCAAACTCTCAATTTTAGTAAACTCTTTGGACCAGGCTAGCTGTCTCTACAAACCCTCTGGATTGAACTCTGGTCTATACAAAGATGAAGACTGACTTCTCAGAAGTCCCCAGGCACCAGACACAAGAAGATGTTCAGCCTATTCGATTCCAAATCAAAAGTCTCTAGATCTTGGATCAAAAATACTTGGGTTAGAAAAACATTCCCCGAGAGAAGAGGAGTTCGGCAAAGTGATATTCCCCGAACTCAGTTCCATTTAGAACTGGGAGGCAAATGATTGAGGACAGGATTTCATACTTTCCTGCATTCTTAAATATGACAGATTGAGCCTGACCGGAACTTTTTCTGATGACTTAGCCTCTCTAGCACTGAAGCCCAAGTTTCCCAATATGCCACAACACAGAGACGAGCGAGCGAGGGATCATTTGAATCCAGATGCTTAACTCAACACTCAACACAAGCCAATCTCTAGTTGTGAGCTCTTTGAATGTTTTCTATACTATCCCTGTGAAATTAACCTCTCTTTCTTTACCTTTCTTACTCCTCCCCCTTCTCCTTATTTCTTCATCTTTTCATATCTCTTGTGAGTCTGGCTTCATTTTCTTAACTCACCCCTCTACATGTCCACTTATAATCTATGCTTTTAGAAAACTAAAAATCAAACTCTCAGGAGGAAATTAGGAACAAACAACATTTGAGGACTTCACTGTATAGATGGCCACTCTCTCTGAAAGCCAGAGGTCCCGGGGAGGCCAGGTGATTGAGCACCTCGGTAGAGAAATTTTTAGACTAGGAAGCCACAACAGTTCTGTCTGAGCAGATGGATCGTGTATCACCCCAGGCTGAAAAGCTCAGCAGTCCCTTCAGTTTGTTTGTTTGTTTATTAAGTACCGTGGTTTTGTGTGTGTGTGTGTGTGATATGTGTGGCGGGGGCAGAGGACAACTTTGTAAAGCTGGTTCTCTCCTACCTTTCCGTAGATTCTGGGGATTGAAATCCAGTCAGGCACAGCAAATGTCTTTACTCTGAGTCACCTTCCAGTCTCAAAAACTGTTTCAATGAGAAAGTGTCTCATAAACAAATGTAAATGTACAGAGGACAGCCCAATATCCGGTTTGTGAGTGCAGAAACAGTTGGTGTGAGTTTTGGTAACTCCCTCCATGTCCTCCCCAGTGCTTTTCCTGTCTCCTTAGTTCTTCAGTTACTTAAACTCCATGTGCATCTTCTCCAGGTTCCCAAGAAAAATATGGCACATATACGGAGAAAGATGAACAACTCAGATTCTTCCAAACCTGGAACTGTGATCAGCTGTGGTGACCAGTAAAGGAATTCCTTTTGCCTTTCTTTGTTTTCTTTTTTTTTTTTCCACTACTTTTTAGGTGATATAATTTTTATTGGATATTTTATTTACATTTCAGATGTTATCCCCTTTCCCTTTTCCCCCACACCCAGAAACCCCCATTCCATCCTTCCTCCTCCTGCTTCTATGAGGATGTGCCTCCATTCACCCACTCCCACCTCCCCACCCTCAAGTTCTCCCACACTGGGGCATCCAGCCTTCACAAGACCAAGGGCCTCCTCTCCCACCAATGCCTGACAAGGCCATCCTCCCCTACATATACAGCTGGAGCCATGGGTTCCTCCCTATGTGCTCCCAAGCTGGTGGTTTAGACCCTGGGAGCTCTGGTTGGTTGGTATTGTTGCTCTCCCCATGGGACCACAAACCCTTTCAGCTCCTTCAGTTTTCTTTCTAACTCCTCCATTAGGAACCCCATGATCATTGATCATCTCAGTGGTTAGCTGTGAGCATCTACCTCTGTATATGTCAGGCTCTGGCAGACCTCTAAGGAGACAGCTATATCAGGCTCCTGTCAGCATGCACTTCCTGGCACCCACATCAGTGTCTACCTTTAGTGACTGCACATGGGATGGATACCCAGGTGGAACAGTCTCCAGACGACCCCTTCCACACTTTGTCTCCATATTTGCTCCATGAGCATTTTGTTACTCCTTCTAAGAACTGAAGCACCCACACTTTGGTCTTCCTTCTTCATGAGCTTCATGTGGTCTGTGAGTTGTAACTTGGATATTGTGAGTTTTTGGGCTAATAGCCACTTATTAGTGAGTGCATAGCATATGTGTTCTTTTGTGATTGGGTTTCCTCACTCAGGATAATATTTTCTAGTTCCATCCATTTGCCTAAGAATTTCATGTTCATTGTTTTTAATAGTTGAGTAATACTCCATTGTGTAAATATACATTTTTGTTTTGTATCCATTCCTGTTTTACCTTTCTTTATGACAGCAAGACCTGTCTGTGTACATGTCTGCTGGGCTATGGGCAAAGGAAGCTGATCTCACACTTCACATCCACCACCAGGCCTCATTCTGGAGGGGGGAGGATGCTTCCACTGACATCCTATTGCAAACTACCCCCCCCCAAGAGAGTGGAATTGATTTTTTGCTTGATTCTATTGCCATTCAAATCAAAATTAAGTGTGTGTGTGTGTGTGTGTGTGTGTGTGTGTGTGTGTGTGTGTGAATTAAGAGGTGCCTAATAAACTTCACCAGTGGCCTCAGCTTAACCAAAAGGGACTCCCCTTTTCCAGGACTTACTCTAACTATAGGCTCAGGATGCTTTGTGGGTTATTTCTCTGCTTTATTCGTTCTTCTTGATGGTCTGGACTCTGAAATTTCAGGTTACAGTCTTCTCTTCCCACTTCCTCCCCATCTTCCCAACTCAACCCTGGCCAGCAAAGCACCAAGTTGTGTGAGTGTGTGTGTGTGTGTGTGTGTGTGTGTGTGTGTGTGTGTCCTCAGCCTCAACTCTGGGGCCCAGGAGTATGACAACAGAGTAGCTTAGCTCCAGAGGCAGGTAGCCAGCAAGCCTGTTTTCTGGGGCCCCAGACAGGAGGTCAATTTGTTCAAGGAGGAGCTTGAGAATGGAACATCCTTCAGGCGGGATGCATGAAGTAACAGAAATAATTAAGTCAGTTAGTCAGCTGGCTGAGCTTCTTAGAAAAGGGGCTCTAAAGCGTCTGACTTGAAGCTGACTCCTATATCTGCAGATGGACTTGGCTGGTTCTCCTGTTGCTGCCTTCCCAAGTGCTGGGATTGCAGTTAAGTGATATCATGCAATGTTGGGGACCAAACCAAGAATGCTGTGCACATCAGGGAAGCATCAGCAAATGAGCAGCATCCCCAGCCCTGAGGAACCATGTTGTCTGATGACTACATGCTGCCCCTTACATTCAGTCCAGCTATGTGTTCACAGGTCACCATATACTTTGTCCTGTGTCCTAGAAGATAATGTACAACGTGATGGAACATTCCCCTGGGACCTTGTTCTATGCCTGTCAATCCTGGAGTATTATAAGAAATAATTCTACTGAAGTTACATGTGCTTTGACCAATGTCAAAATTTGGATTGGCTATATCAGGTTCAAAAGCTCCTCAGTTCTTGAAATTGTTTACAGTCTGGTAGGGAGGGGGTTGTTTTTCCCAGCTGTAGTTACCATCCAATTCCAAAGTTGGTACAGTGGTTGTATAAAGGAAGACAGTCATGGTGTGTGACAACCCCCACCCTACAGTATATTCTACATCTGCTGGGAGACTTTATCATGCTCAAAAGTACAAAAAGAGAAAAAGTCTTATCAATGGTAATTTAGCTAGAAATGTCAATGAATTTATTTGTTGAATTCTTAAAAAAAAATCTACTTTAAGATAAAAGGCTGTAGTCTATCTTGTCTTCTTTCAAGATAAAAGTCAAATCCTACCAAAGGGTGACACCCTGAGAAAGTCATCTATGAAGTAAAAATGTCTCATATAAAAACCAGAACTGTCTAACATATGGAGCTGGGTATCTGCTCTTCTGCTTAAAGTTGACATTGGTCTTACCAGGGGCCTAGGAGTGGGTGTGTGAGTCATGCATGTGAGTGTGTAAGCCGTGCCCGTAGAGATCCGTCATGATACGACACAGATGTTTCTACAAAACCAAATTTAATTAATATGCAACAAACACTCACCATGTAAACACATCTTTAAAAAAATCTGATAATTCCAAGGACCACTTACAGGCTTTCATAAAAACATCTTATAGCAAGAGTTTCAATACAGAATGGTTTCTATGTCAAAATACATTTACACTGTAAATTGTTTATAGAGGGGGAAAAAAAAAAGACACTGAGGAATGGAGTTTGCTGGCATTGGATTCAACATCAGCAACTGCCCCTGAATAATCAACCCCTTCATCCTCTAACTCTGACAAACAGGCTAACCTACCCCTCTATACTTTGCCTATGCTTTTTATTCACTCTATTGGCCAGTTAAAAATACCAAGACACGATCACCATGCTTATTCCACTGTGGGCAGCTTGGCAGCCTGCCCAAAGCATCACTTCCTAAGGTCCCCAGTCCTGCCCAGGCTGTGGGTCCCAGTTGGACACCAGGACTTTTCAAATCTCTCAGCTTCGAGACAACACTTTAGGAGTCACACAGTAGTTACCCAATGCAAAAATGGGGGGGGGGGGGAGGAAACCCAAAAACCAAACCAAAACCAAAAAGTCACATAAAAGCCACATGTGGAGAGTGATCACACGATTTTTATTGGTCTTTTGAACAAATGTATTCCTCTGTGAAAAACTCCTGCAAAAGAGACATTGGAGTGTAGGAATTCAACCCTGAGCATTACCACTGCGTTCCAAGGAGGGCGGTCACGAAGCTGGTTTGATTGAAGCACAAAGCACAAGCCACTGATACTCTCTGTGTGATCAGGTTTTTACAAAAAAATACATAGTTTTCAATAAATAATGCTTAATTTTACAACTTTGATACAGCAACGTCATACAGTCTCAACACACTACACTCTGCATGCTAGATAACCCCTACCAGAAGACATGACTTCACCATGCATTTGCTTCCCTAGTGCTACAGGACACTTACATGGTCCCCCAGCGCACTGCCTCAGGTAGCTTCTCCTTCTCTCTGTCTGACAGCAACAGGTCCTGCGCTGGCATGCAAACTCTATAAAAGGTCCCCCCACAACCCACTCAGACTTCTAAACAAAAGGGCTTTCCAGCTATTCCTCTCCCAAACCTGGAGTGGCTGTGAAAGGTTGTTTTTTTTTTTTTTTCTTTTTTTTTTTTCTTCTTTTTTTTTTCTTCTCGGCCTTGGAAACAAAACACTTGTTAACAACAGTGCCATGCTGATAACTGCTCTCAGACTTCAGGTGGCTCCATCCCGGCTTGGCAAACAAAGCATTACGGGATGGGTTGCCACGACCACTAGGTGTCCCATACCTGAGACACAGGCCTCCGTTTCAAAACAGTTCATTCAAACAAGGGTGTTACAGAACAAATGGGAACGACCGATACCCACAACATATGTACAAGAGCAAAAGTAGACAGAGTGGGGAGTCCGTGACAATGGCATAGGACACTTCTCCCTGTGTGATTCAGGGGACGAGGCATACGGTTTTTGAACACAAGCTGGGTGAAGAGAAATGGGATCGAGGGCCCTTTGTCAATATCCATTTGATCAAAATTCTTTTTACGCTATGTCTTGATTATTTCCAGTCGTTCTGTTTTTGAAAGGGGGGGGGATGTAATGTGTCTACTAAAATTAACTGTCACATTTAAAAAAAAAAGTCTCTTTGAGGACCCTGGAGGAAATCCTATGTTCAAATGCATTTTTCAAACTTGTCATATTGCTTTGTTTTGTCATTTTTTTTTTTCACAGAAGAGACTACATAAAAGAAGTTTGATCAAACAGTGAGACTGGAGCCTCCACATGTGCACATCCAGGTTGCCTAGTGGCCGACTGCCCATCGGGAGGCACAGCTCAGCTCCTGCCTATTGCTCTTCGTGGCTGTGGTGAAGTGTGTTTGTCAAGTGCCGGCAACCGGAAGTTCCCAGTGTGTGGAAACCATCCTGTCTATGCACAGGCAGACAGGCACTGGGTCTTCAAAGAATATCGCTATCCAAGAAAATTATTACTTCTATACATGGAACGTTATGAGCGGATTTCCCTTTGTACGCCATGCTATACTTTATGCACTTTTGTGCTTTTATTGAGTATAAAAATAGGTCTCCTTTAAAATTCTGTTTAAGTTTACTAAAAAACTACTTGTTTGTGAAATTCTCTTATAAACTCACTGCATCCACATGGAAATACATAAACTAATCAGGCAGCTAACGCATCTAGGTAGTGTTAAAAAAAAATAAGACGATGGGAAAAAAATGAAGGTGTGTTAGGAGTTGGGGATGGGGGAAAGGGAAGCAGAAGTAAGGGGATGGGAAGTAGCTTGGCTTCAGTAATTTTATACTGTGGTGGAAAACATAAGTAACACACAGAGGGGGCATGAAAACCCCAAACCAAAACCTGAGTTGTTATCAAAGAGCAAAAATGTTGAGCTCATCAAACCCAAAGAGATACGGCAGAATAAATCAACAGGAATGAACAGTGAGAAAGAATCAAAATAAGCCAACTCTCAGAGAAACACGTCAAGAGTCGTTACATGGAGACGTTTACTTTGGGGACTTATGAATTCCTGTTCGGACACATGTAAGGCTCAGTCGTGTTGTCCTCCCAGGCCATAGGCTATACAAAGGGTATCTGAAACTGACATTCCTAATGGAGATTTTTTTTTTTATAAAATTTGGCCCTTAGAATAACTGAGAAATATCCTGAAAAACCTTCCCTGAAACTGTAATAAACAAAGTTTCTTTATCTACTGATAAAATCGACAACTCAGTAAGCTAGTTTCGCTGGTCTTCCTACATAAGAAAAAAGCACAAATATAGTTGCCTCAGAAATCTGTTAAAAGCAGAGAACCTCGCAGGAAAAAGAGTATAAAGATTCTAGAAATGAGAGAGTACAAGAAAACCTCTCTTCCAAGTGTCCACAAAGATACATATGCCCATTAGGAGAAAAGAGTGAGACTATACAGAATACCCCATCAGAGAATAAAAAAGCTGAGTGATGGAATATATTCCATTGAATGACTACTTGAAAATCGAGCAACTCAATTGCCTCATTTCCCAGATTCCTTGGGCAAAACTCATTTGATTGCTGAAGTGAAGAACAAATGTCCATTTCTTACACCGTTCTAGTATCAAGATGATTGTGGTTTCAATTCCCAGAGAAAAAAAGTAGACCTTGCCTTTTGATTTTTTCTCAAAACAACTAAGTCAGATCCCAACTGCTAAGAGCATGCATATTTAATCACTTCCCCTCCATTAACATTAAAAAGAACCATCCAGGCCCAAAAGAGCTGCAATGATTTTTTTTTTTCTAGCTAAAGGCTAATCATTCTACAAATAATTTGCCCAGTGACCGTAGTCATTCATAACACGTATTTGCAAAGCACACTTTAAGCACACTGCCTTTCATTCGTATTATTTCTTTTTAATAAGAAGGATGCACATCAAAAATGTAGAAGCTGGAAATTATTTCCACAGCTTAAAGAATTAATAAGAGAACGCTGGTTCAGGTATTTTTGTTTTTTTTTTTTCTTCAAAGATGGAAATCTCGCCAAAAAAAAAAAAAAAAAATGCATTCAAGTCTGTGAACTAGGTACAGGAGCAGGGTACCCAACCGGCTAGACTGCTATGCACACAACGCCCACGCCCACGCCCACGATACCATTTTAAGATACTGTCACTGCTCAGTTAAAAATAAGACTTACTTAGGAGGAAAAAAAAAAATGCAGCTAAACTTTTATTGAAGCCTAGCCAGTAGCTGGAATACCTTGTGTATTAGACATTCAATAGAGTTCATTGGGAATGGTCTTCACAATGCATTCGTCTAAACTGCTTTAAATATTGTTAAAAGCTCATTCAAGCGCCTTTCCTGAGTTCTAACTTGGGATTTAAAAAACAAAAATTCTTTTTTTTTTAAAAATCTGATCTCCAACCAAGAACTGTCTTTTATTTTCCTACCAAGAAACTCGGCCACATAATTTTAAAATACAAATTACAGCTATGCTTCCATTCTGAAGCCAAATCCTCACACCTTTTCTAATTTATTTAAAAGTTCCTTCCTCACCACGGAAAACGCCCGATGGAAAACAGGAAACACATGCAAATGTAAAGATCTCAAGACACCCAGAATGCCTTTTCCTTACGCTTCAGAAACTGTCCCCTATAAACCGCTGGTGGAATTATTCACGGCTTAAAGGTCCCCGTGCCCCGCGCGGCTCACAGCAGCGTGCTGTGGGGGAGGGGGAGGCGAGGGAAGCCCGAAAAAGCCACACCAGGCCGCCGCCCCACCCACGCGCGCTATGCGCTCGTGCCCCTCCGTGAAGACGAACTCTACCTGCAGCGCCTGTCTTGCGTGGGGTCCCTGACCTGAATCCCTACTGGCCAAATCCCCGCGGCCAGCGCCCGCGCAGTAATGGTTTCTGTGGGTCTAGAGTCCGGCTGTTGTACGCCGAGTTTCAATTCACTGCTGAAGGGCTCCTCGGTGGCGGGCGCCGGGGCCCCGGGGAGTTGGGCTTGCGCGCGGGACTGCACGAGGGACAGGCTGGCGCGGGGGAGGGGAGGACTGGACCAGCCCCGGGAGGCAAATGCTCCATCAAAGAAACCAAAGCCACCTCGCACCATGGAGGCGGCTCCAGGCGCATTTGCTTTCCTCGTGCCCCACCCGCGTGGATAACCCTGAAGGGCGCGGCCCTCTCCACTCGTATTCCATTGAGCGCGCGCGGCGATACCGCCCGCGGATGGGGGTGGAGGTTTTTTGTTTTTTTAAAAAAAAAAGCCAAAGCCAGAAGCGGAGGCCTAGCCCTGTGGACACTAGCTCCGGACTCACCACGCAGGGACCTGTGCAAAGCCCACAGCAAGGATGGAGACGTAGGGCGGGGTGAGAAGGGAGGACACCGGGCTGCCACCTACATGGCAGCCTAAGGGCTCCAAAAGCGGCATCCGCCCTCCGCCACCCGCGTCAGCTGCGCCGTGAACACGCGGTCCCGGGTGGACTTAGAGAGACTATGGGCCATGCGAGCTTCTATCAGATCCTGCTGATTTATTAAAATCAAGACACAGACTTCAGCACACACAAAAAAATCCCAAAAACCCCCGGCGGTGACTTCGACAGTGCATTGAGTCTGCTTCGCCACCATTTGCTACTAAATATGCAATGGTCTGTTTATTTAGATTATATTGCACAAAATGAGAAAATTTAAACTATGTGCCTTTCCTTTTTCTTTTTGATAAAAATCGAGTATCCAGTTTCAAACCTTCCGTCTGGGGCCCCGTCCACACATCACAGCGATGAGATACATAGGTCCTACTATGATACAGTACATACAGTCTTAAACTAAGAACAGCTCTGAGGTCTAGGTCACCATTTTCAATAAATCTTTACCTACAAATATTGAACAAATCTCTACTATAGCTGTACAAAAAAAGTTTGCTTTTTTTTTTTTTAAACCACAAGGCCTTTAGATGCAAGGATTACTTTTAAATTTTTAATCCTTTTAAACCAGGACATAACGTACCAACATATTTGCATGCTAAAGAAACAAACAAAAAAAAGAAAGAAAAACAAAAACAAGAAAAGAAAAAATGAAAAAGAAATCAAAAGGGAAGAAGTGCCTGAAAGTCTTACTGAAAAAACACAGCAAGATCGTTCCCTTTTCACTGTACAAAAATACGCCTGAAAATATATTAATTTTTAAAAAAGATTGAGGTCTGTTATGTATCAAAAATGTTTCAATACCTTTTTGTACTGAGGTCTAGGCTGTAAGGTATTCAATCAAGGAGGTATAAGGGAACGAGATACCAAAAAAAGGTTGCCAAGTAGAAATCACATTTGTAAAACCATAAACAATTTGATCTGAAAAGTAAACTCTGGTCTTAAGTCAGTTCACAGTTATGATTTTTGTAAGCGTTTGTACAGACTGCATTTTTTCAAGCTCCCTGCAGTTTAAGAAATCGGATGCATAGAAGACATCAGCTTTCTCCCTCCAAAAAAGAAAAGAAAATAAAAAGGTTGCAATGGTCCCTTTTTGTGTTTTTCTTTTTAAATCACCAGTTCCTTTTTAAATCTCTTAAGGAAAAAAAAAAACAATATCAACTCCCTAGAGTAACAGTTGTGCCGTCTAAAGGGTCCTCTGCCGATGTCTTTCAGACTTCAAAGAGCCACAAGCTTCAAACAGCGCCTTCCGGAGCGGGCCTCCTCCCCTCCCCCGCCCGGTCCCCTCCGCCTTTGTTGCAATCACGAATTTCAGGAAAAAGAAATAGAAATTACAAAACACGTTTTTTTTTTTTTTAAACGGGTGGGGAAAATCACAACTCCAGACTAGGTGTGCAACTACCTTGAGACACGATAAAGGAAGGGAAGAGTGGGGAGACCAAAAAAATTTTTAAAAATTAAAAAATTTTAAAAAAACCTGGAAAATCTGTTTAAAACTACTCATTTCACTTTAACTCCAACAACATTTCACCACCGTTTCCAATTTCTCTGCGCCACATCTCTGACCATGAGCATCTTCTCCCCCTCCCCCCACCATCCTCTTTATCCTGACCGCCACGACTGCCTCCCGAGGAGCCCTGCGCCCCTCAATACGTGAACACCAGGTCGGAGAAGTTCGCCTCCAGCCAGTCCCCCGCGATCATCTCGCTCAGCTCCGGCGTGCAGTAGTCGGGGAACTCGAAGTGGGAGCCCAGGCTGCCTTCGCTGAAGGAATCCAGGTCCTTATCCACCAGCGACAGGGACAGGTTCCCCGCCGCTCCCGCGCCCAGTGGCTGCTCGCAGGCGCTGTGCGCGCCCTGGGAGAAATTCAAGCTCAGGTCGAACATGAGGTCGTCGGCATCCTCGGCGCCGCTGCCACTGCTGCTGCCGCTGGATGAGGAGGTGGACACGCAGCGCGAGGACGCGGGCGACAGCGTGGGAGGCGCGGGCGGAGGCTGCTGCTTGGTGATGTTCTTGAAGCTGTAGTAGAGCCGGCCGCCCGCGCGCACTTCGTCGTACAGGCTCGCGCCCTCGGGGGACTCGGCGGCACTGCTGAGCGTGGGGCTGGCGGGTACCTTGGCCACGCTGTAGCGCCTCAGCAGCTGAGGGGGCTGCTGCTGCGCCGGCGGCGGCAGCAGGTGCGAGTGTGCGGGCTCGTCGTCGTCGTCGTCAGCGTCCGGCTTGGGCCGAAGCTGCAGCTCGTCATCCTCGTCGTCTTCTTCATCATCGTCGTCCAGGAAGACGCACTTGGCTGCCTTGCCCGCGCCGCAGTCCCCGGGCTGCGCCGCTTTGCCCGCTCCCGCCTTGCCCGCCGGCGCCTTGAGCTTGGCGCACTTCTTGCCCGGGCCCTTGGCTGCTTTGGCGCCCGCCGCACTCTTGTCGGGGCTCTGGCCCGCGCTGGGCTTGGCCGCTGGGTCCGTCTTGGGCTTTTTGCGCGGCCGGTACTTGTAGTCGGGATAATCAGCCATGTGCTTGAGGCGCAGGCGCTCCGCCTCCCGGATGAACGGGATCTTCTCGCTGTCCTTCAGCATCTTCCAGCGCTTGCCCAGCCTCTTGGAGATCTCGGCGTTGTGCATGTCGGGCGACTGCTCCATGATCTTCCTGCGCTCGATCTTGGACCACACCATGAAGGCGTTCATGGGCCGTTTGATGTGGCCCGACGCCGTCTTGCACCAGTCCGGGTCGCTCTCATCCAGGGCCACCGGGCTGCACGCCATGAACTCGCCCTCCTCGGTGTCCAGCGCGTCCCGGGGCAGGTTGCTCTCGGCTTCCGAGCTCTCGGCCTGCTGCACCATGGTCCCCGGCGGGGCTGGGCGCTCAGTCTCCTGCGCGGGCGCCCCTCCCCCTCCCGCCCCTCCACCTTCTCCGGCAAGTTGCAAAGTCCTTGGCCGCGCGCGTCCGCGGCTGCCCCCCTCCCCCCCGGCCCCGTTCCCTGCTGCGGCGGCGGCTGCGGCGGCGACCGGAGAGGAGGCGGCGGCGGCCCGGGACCCGCGCTCTCTCTCTCTCACTCGCTCGATTTCTCGCTCTCCCACTCCTGGCAGCCGCCGCAAGCGCCGGACCCCAAGCACTCCCAGGCGCGCGCGCTTCTTCTGCAAAAAGTTGAGAGCTCTCTCTCAACTCGTTATCAGGGTGTCATATGGGTGACATCACTACTCCCACTAGCCAATGGCTGGTCCCGACTCCGCCTATCTCCCGTTATTAACCAAGGGCTCCACCTTCAGCCCCGCCTCTTGGCCAGTTTGCAAAGATGGGGGGGGGGGGTGTCTAGAAATATGTTATTTTTTCAAAAGAAATCCGCGAGTGCGCACAGCTGCGCGTGTCCCCGGGGCGGACGCAGGACCGAGCGAGAGATGCCAGCGCGGACTCAAGGGCGCGGAACGATGGACTGAACCCCGGTGCAGATGCACCCACCCGGGCACCACGAGTGGGTGCCCCTGCTCATCCTGGCCGGGTCGCGCCCTAAACCCGCGCGCGATCGCGCTGCGCCGCTGCCAGGCGGAAGGTGGCGCTTCGACACCGCGCGGCGCCGCGCACGTGGGCTCATCCTCTGTTTCTTTTCTCCCCTTTTTCTGGAGCCCTCCGTGCCCTCCCTTCCCCCTCGCACACCCTCAGGTTTTTGTCCCGTCTCTCCCTCTCTTGTTTTGCCTCCTGGATCGTGGGCCTCTCCGGGTTCGGCCAGAGTAACGGTCTGTGGAGACCGCTGTGTCCGGGCGGCTCCGGAGCGGTTCCGAAAGGACTTCAGGGATTCGGGCGGGACGGGTCAACGGGCCCGGGACTCAGCATCGCTGCCCGCCGCCCCTCCCCCACCTTCTACTCCGTAGACCTCCCCCTCCTCCCCCGCGTCCCGCCTCCTCTGTCCATCACCCACGCCCTCCTCCCCTGCAGCTCGTCCTGAAACCCTGGCTCTGCCTCCCAGCACGCACCTTCTGGGTCATTTGCTATTTTAACCCAACGGTACAAACCAAAGCTAAAATGAGGTGTACTCGCGTTTAAAGCAAAGATATTTCTTATTTGCCTGCTAAGGCTGCCGGTGGAGCGGCGGCTCCAGCCTACTGCTTTTGCCGGGCTCCTTGGAAACTCGCTTTTCTTTGTGTTGTCTCTTACCCACCTATAGCTCTTCTGAGGACAATGAAGAGAAGTCTTTCTGCTTTCTGTTTAACGTGGTTGCTCACCCTGTTTCCCTCATACCTACTCACTCTCCCCCCAGCGCTGGGGGCTGGTTCTTAAGATCTACAGCCCCTCACCCCACCCAGGGTTGCTCACCCGAGAAATCGGCCTCCCGGGACTAGTGGAATTATCTAAACACACTTCCTTTCAGGTTGGTGTACTGAACAGGGAACTACGTTTCTCATCTCCCACACACCCCCATCCCCGGACATACAATGGTGCCAGGTCTTCATAGATCATTTTATTTTTAAAAAAAAGGGGGGGGGGGCGCTTTCTGTATTTTACCCTTATCATATTTACCCTAAAGAAAAGCACCGTCCCAAGCACATGTAATATTGAAGCTAACTTCAGTCTTGATAACATTGGCATGTTATGTTATTGTTTAAGACCATTGGAACCTTAAGAATTTACAGTCATTCTGGTTAACCTGATGTCTGGAGATGTAGAAAACCCATGTGGTGTGTGGAAATCCATCTTTGAGGCAAGCCAGGCATTCTCTCTTGTTTTCCTCTTAACTGCCTGATTTTCCAGCAATGGGGACATAAGGAGAGGATGGAGTGGGGTGGGGCCAGTGAGTCCCCATCACAAGGGAAATCTACACTCTAGATACAGGGAGATATTTCATCTCAGCTTCCCGTTGTGAAGCATGGGGGCATGTAACATCGTTATTATTATTGTTTATTTTATTATCTTGCGACCTCCCCTTCCACATCCCTCTCTGGCCTGTTTTTGTTGATGGTTTGTCTTGTTTAAAGACAGGATCTTTCTCTATACACCCCAGGCTAGTCTTGAACTGAGGCATTTCACCTGCCTCAACCTCAAAAACCACCGCTTGTGACCACCTGCCATCTTATACAGTAACAGAAAATCTTTGGCAGTTTACATTCTGTACCAATTTTTTGGCTACCTTCCTGATATGAAATTGTGCACAGCTTCAGAAGGTAAATGACCCCAGGAGAGAGAGGCTGACAGAGCCATTGTGTGTGTGTGTGTGTGTGTGTGTGTGTGTGTGTGTGTGTGTGTGTGTGTGTGTGTTTGCAGAAGGCTGTAGTGCTCTGGGGTTGGGGGATACCAGTCAAAAACCACACAGAATTTGTGTTCAAAGACTAAAGGGTCATTTGTTGGAGAAAGTGGATCCCAACTAAAGAGGCTTCATTTTACTATGGGAGTCCAGAGGCCCAAAGTGACAAGTGAGAGGCTTGCTGGGCCCTTTAGTAAACACTGGCAGAGACTGGGGTTCCGGAAGCCAGCTGGGCGCAGGGCAGGGCTTGCTGTCATCTCATTTAGGAGGGCCTTCACAAAAGATCCGGCTAGATTGATATTCTGTAAGGATCCACCCACATTTTTGATGTTGCCCCTAGGTATTTATTAGAAAAATAATCTGTAAACATGTTTTAGTTTTTCTAATTATATTGTATACATTTCTTTTTTGTTCTAAGAGGAAAAAATCCAAGTTTAAATTTTCTTTTAAAAAGAAAGAGAATGCGGGTTGAAGCCCTACATGATGCTTACAGGAACAGCACACACTTTTCTAAAAAGAAAAATCGGATTATTAACAGCAGCAGGAATAAGCTACTTAAAGGGCTGTGTCTAAGAGACATTTAATGTTTAGTGGTTTGTATCTTTCCAGTTTAATTTGGTAAACATGAAAATGTTTTTGTTGGTTTTTTTTGAACTACAGAGTGTAATCCAGGTACCACTTTACATCCAGTAGGGCTTCCTTTCTTTGCCCATGGCTGAGCTATGTGGTTTTCCTGTTAGGGATAAACATTGCTGAATACATAATTAACTCTCAGAGTCTTACTGGTCACATTTGTCGGGGGGGGGGGGGGGGCATGACTCTACTTCTATAATTATAACTGTTATCTTTTTCTTTCAGCACATTTGTATAGAATACTAATGTATAAAAAGATATTTTACAAAATCACTTAAAGTTATAGTACATCTGAATAAATGTAAAATACTCCTTTTCTTCTTAAAACCACAAGTGATTATACGGATAAATCTTAAAGTCATTCCTGATTAAACAGTTGACTCATTTAACTGATGGAAGCATTAAGCCACTCCCCTTTCTCAGCCTTTTAAAACAAACAATACTAACATCGCATTGACCCTCCTTTTTCTTTCATTTTTTTTTTTTTTTTTCGACCAAAACAAGTTGTTCTGCTGTGGCTGACTCCTCACAAATGTCCCTCAGAGGTGTCCGTGGGCACAGATTGGATTCACCCGACCTTGGGTACAACACAAACTAATACAAGCACTGAGATGAGTGTGTGTGCACACCACACATGGACAAACAGGATGAGAAGCCGCTGTAGACCCTTCATCAGGTCCAATGTTCATACGGAAATGCTGAGGCTTCTGGCAGGATTATACTGTGGATGTAAGTTCTGACCGAATGACTTTAAATACAAGTCTCTGCTCTGTGCTCCCTCCATACACACAGGCATGCATACACAGGCACACAAACATATTTGTATTCACACACACATGCATGTATGCACATACAAAGACGTGCACATGTGTTCAAATGTGGATACACATATGTTGGCAGGTACTCACACACTGAATAAACACACATACATAGGCAGTCTCTCTCTCTCTCTCTCTCTCTCTCTCTCTCTCTCTCTCTCTCTCACACACACACACACACACACACACAACCTGGAATACAGTCATTGTTTCACCAGGACACACTTAAGAATCTGCACATTGATCTTCCATTCTTTTATTCTTCATATCATTCCACCCAGCACCCACCAACCAAGTATGAGCAGTGGGCGGCACAGGTTTGGAGCTTTTCAAAAAAGACATATATGTTCTCCTCATGACCAGAGACATATCTCCATGTGAAACCAAAGGGCCATAAATTGTCTCATGCCTCATTTTCTGGGATTTAAGCAGATTCTATTCTTCTAGTCTATCCCATTGCTGTCCATTTCTTTAAATATGACTTAAAGAACTGCAACACTAAGTTGCAAAGATCGAGACCAGCAAAGATGGAGAAACTTAGTACTGTGTTGGCTGAGACCTAAGGTCCCAAAGCAGTTGCCTTGTGTTGAAAACTGGCTCCAATGTCTCTCTACCCCAACACCAGACCCCCAGCCAAGATCATATCATATATCCCTCAGCTTTTAGTTAAGAAGTAAAACATTCTACACATGTGCTCTTTCTGAAGGATGTGTTTGTTACCTTCTTTCTATGATGATTATAAGCTAGGCATTCTTGATTCTTTTAAAAATAGATTTTGTTTTTTAGAAAGGAATGTGAGGTTCACAACAAAGTTGAATGGCAATGACAAAAGGTGACAATGTAACTTCTGTCCTCATGAATACACAACCTCCTTTTGTACCACAACCCTCACTTTAGTGGTGCATATGTCAGTGGTCTGTGAACCAGCATTCAACCTTCACAGCTATGTGTCCACACTTGATGTGAGCCCTGGTCCTTGGGCTGGCCATGTTAGGGACTCAGCATGTGTCATCATACCATCATCATTATCTTCTCACCCAGAGAGTTCAGGTGAAAATCTTCTGCTCTATCTCTTTACCCTCTTCTCTCTCTAGCCTCTAGCATACCCTGGTCTTATTGCCCCCGCCCCCTCAAAACACATACACACCACTCCGTGGATGTCATGTATGGGAACTGCATAGCACACAGCATTTTCAGGCCAGCTCTTTGCACACAGCAAGCTGCACGTAAGGTCCTCCATGTCTGCAAGCACTGGTACATTTTCAGACCCACTGGTTGTCTGCTGTCTGAATGTTGCACAGCTTCAGGACATCCTGAGGACATCCTGGCTGTTCCCAACAAGGTTGGGTGCGATGAGTAGATATACTGATAATACCTTGTGCAAGTGTGTGTGTGTGTGTGTGTGTGTGAGAGAGAGAGAGAGAGAGAGAGAGAGAGAGAGAGAGAGAGAGAGATGTTGGTATGGGGAGGGTGAGGGATAAATGTGTCTGCATAAAATAGATTGGTGAGGAACTTTTACCGACCACTTCAGGGGGTTGGCTAACATGTAAGAAGCTAAATTATTATTGTTTGTTTTAAGAGGCTGAGCAGGGGGAGTGTCTCCTAAACATGTGTGTCTTTGGGGATGCTGGTGTATATAGTACTTCATAATGAGAGCACTCTCTTAAGCAACTGAAGTTTCCTTAAGGCCCGGTATGCTCCCAAAAGGATGGCCTCTGAGCTAAAGTGGTTGGGAGGGAAGAGGGTCATTACAAATTATGCTAATTCTACCATGGGGGCAGGAGAAGCAGGCTGGGAAAACCTCAGAGCCAGAGTCTATGCGGGAACATAGAGGGCTGACTCCCTTCCAGGAATGAGGAAGACTGGTCCTTGAGCACGGATCTCCTTTTGCGGCTGCATCTTTGCCTTGTGTATAAAAGAAAATATACATAGTTTTGACCATGATTGTGAGTGTGTGTGACTGTGTGTGAGAGCATGGGTGGCCTGTGTGTGCACAAGTGGAACTTATAAGGAAACAGCTTTGAAGGCACAGACTGAAGTTCACCAGACCAGACTTCTTTAAGCCCAAATTTTATTCAAGTGTATTCACTCAGTTATTCGTCAGCCAGCAAAAGAGTCTGTGTTCTTAGCAGGGAAAGTATCATTATGGGTGAAGAAGATGGGGCAAGGACACTGGAAAAACAAGTAGCTTTCTATTATGCCTGGACTATTTGGCTTTCTTGCAAAGAGAAGGCATTTCTTCCTATGGGTGGGAAGCTATACAGTGCTGTACCACAGTAAGACAAAAACATTCGCTGGCTGAGGAAGGGAGGGGAAGGGAGATAGCAAGGGGATTGTTCTCTTGTCACCTTAGGCTTAGGCTACTGTGTGTACATAGGGAGGAAGAGGCACAGAGTGGGCAGGCCTTCACAAGATATTTCTGAGGTCACTCCTGTCTACATTGCTGTCAAATAAAGTTTATGAACTAGGAAGACTTTTTTATTTCCTTACATTTATTTGTTTGTGTGTGGGTGTGCATGCCAGAGAACAACTTTTGGAAGTCTGCTTTTCTACCATGTGGGATCGGGGGCTTGAACTCAGATTCTCAAACTTAGCAGCAAGTGCCTTTACCCAACTGAGCCATCTTGATGGCCCAAATGTCCTGTCTTTAGTATCTTACACTTTTAATATTAGGAAAAAGATTCCAATTGAATTGTAAGGAGGAAGCATTATTTTTGTGATGTTCCCTGCATCCTGGATATTGTATGTTTTAGGACATGGGTACTTAATTGTCGCTTTGGTGTTTGGGTGTTGTTCACTGTTTCAATTTCTGCCCCATTTAAATGTAGCAAACATTTCTTTCTCTGGATTCCCTGTGACAGGCCGGCTGCACCCCGCCACCTCTACTGGCTTCTAGCACGGGCTTCCATGCTACCTCTTTCTAGCTCCTAGACCAGCAAGTTTTGGTTGCTAGAAAGAGAAATGGGCCTTAATGCTCCTCAGAGCCCAGGGTGAAGTTCAGCTTACCTGTTCTGAGTGTCTCTAACCTGGAGTAATAGATGGCTAAGTGGTTGGAAGTATATACCCACAGCAGCATGGGCCTCATTCCTATGGTGGGGATGCCTGAAGCTCTTCATAGTAGCTTGGTACACATGTCTACAACACCACACTTATTACACAGCATCCCCTCTTTGACCCCTTCAGAGGGCTACACTCTGGTCTCTTTCCTCTCTGGTCATTTGACTTATGTCTGTGCCCACTACCCTCTGCTGGCTACTCTGTTAACTGTCAGGCCAGCTCTTGACAGACTCAGTCATTCTGTCTCCACATGAAGCTGTGTCTCTGTTCTCCATGGCGACCCACCTTCATCCATTTCCTCTTGACTTGGGATCCAGCAGCATGAGCAGTGAAGGGGTAGCTGTAGGCCAAACCTTTCTGTTTGGTGAAGGAAGATTAAGGTGGAAGGAGAGACCTGGAGGTGTTCAAGTTCAAGTGGAAATTCTCATTGCCTAACACCCAGTGGAGATTACTTCATCCTGTCCTGGTGACAGCTCTTTTTGGAATGAAATTTCCATTCCATGCCTGTCCCATATGCCAGTTACCAAAGATGGGTAACCTGTTGGAGTGCACAGATTTTGCACTGAAGGGCAACATTGCTTAAAGATCACATGTACCTTGAGTCTATCCTCATCTGACCTAGACAGGCAGGTGAAAAGTCTGGACATGGAGGCAATTCTGCACCTGTGAAGACATCTGATGCACTGGGATGAGGTAGGTGTGTGTATCACCCATGTGAAGAGGACATGAATCCTTGCGGTGAGACCAAGAACTATGAAGGGTGGAGTCTTGCCTTTTTATAACAAATATGCTGGCATTTGTGGTCTCTGATGCCTCATTTGCTGGTGGTGAGTTGTAAGGTCATTTTGTGAGTCAAGTCCAATGGGACTGAAGAGATTTGGATACATAGAGATACACATGGAAGGAATCTGATAGAAAGAGACATGGGAGAATACACCTGTTTAAAAGTCAAAGGCACAAAGACCTAGAGACCTAGCCCACCCCAACTCTCAAGCTATAAGGAATCTGTTCTATCATCCAGCCTGATTAGCTTTCTAGTTTTCAAGGCTAGGAGATGAGATAGTTCTTACTGTCTAAGTTCTAGGATAATCTGACAGAGGAGGTTCTTTAATTGAAGTTCCTTCCATGCCAATCCTTGCATATCCCTTCAATCCAGCATTCGTCGTATTGAAACCCCAGTTTTCTCCAGATTTCTTTAGCCTTTGTCAATTTGACAAAAAGCTAACCAGTACAGTATCTAGGATGCACCTATGAGAGAAAACACACTATACTTCTGTTTCTGAGTTATTTTGGTTCATATGATCTCTCTAGTTGCATCTCTTTTTCCTGCAAATGACATGATCACTCTTCTTTATTGTCAAAAACAATGTAGCATGTGTATACCACATTTTCTTTATTCACCTCTCTGTTGATGGACATCTAGGCAGGTCCATAGCTCAGGTCTTGGATAGTGCTGTAGCTAAACATTGATGTGTGAGCATCTCTGTGGTACATTGACTTTGAGTCTTCAGGGTAAATGTTGAAAAGGCTCTTGTTGGCTTGTATAATTTCACTCGTTAACAGCACATCTGGGAAGAGGGAACCTTGAAGAATTCCTCCATTAGGTTGACATGGGGGCATTTCTATAAGGTACTTTCTTGATTGCTAATTTATGTAGGGGTCCCCCACCCCTTTATGGGTAATATCATCTCTAAACATGTGGCCCTGGGCTGTATGAAAAAGCAAGTTGAACACAGGCTTAGAGAAACAAGCAGTAAGCACTGCAGTTATACAGTCTCTGCTTTAGCTTCTGCCTTGGCTTCTTTCGATGGTATTCTGTAACCAGTAAGATGAAATAAACCCTTTCATCTTCAAGTTTCTTTTGGGGGACATTTCATCACACCAACAGAGAACAAACTAGGATGCTGGATCATATGGTAGATCTTTATCTAGTTCTTTGAGACATGGGCCCACTGATTTCCACAGCTGCTGGACTAGTTTACATTTTCATTGCTTCCTTTGTTACAGCCCCTCACCCCCACTCCCACCCTACCCCCACCCCAGGAAACTATCTGCAGAGAGAACAGTAAACCCCGGAGCACTGTCCTCTAGCAAAATGTTTTGTAAGAATTTCTGCTTAGCTACTCCAGCCATCTTTGTGAGTGCCATGTCTTGGTAGGCATTGATGTGGGAAGGTCCTGTCAACACAGAGAAGTCAGCATCACAATGTATAGTTGTCACAGCATCAAAGAGCACAGGCATTATAGTGTCATTTGGGGGGTTTGGGGGTCTTAGGCAAAAGTTTTATGAGAACTGAAAAAAAAAAAAAAAAAAGAATTTCTGTATCGCTCATGCCAAAGTGCACCCTTGTAGCATGGCCTCTTCTTGCTCTTTCCTCTGAGGACTCAGCCTTTTTATGCTAACCTTTATCTCTCTGTGCCTGCATTCTTTATGTGTGCAAGTGTGTATGTGTGTGTGTGCGCGCGCACGCGCGCGCGCGCATGCACGCACATGCGCCAATGCACATGCGCACGCCACTGCACACACATGGAGGTCAGGATGATCTCAGGTCTGAGTCCTCACCTTCTACTTTGCTTGAAAACAGAGCCTTCCTGCTGTTCACCACTGAGGCAAGCTGACCTAGGAGCTTCTGGGGACTCTCCTGTTTCTACCTCTAGTCTCACAGTAGGATTCAGAGTTACAGATGCATGCTACTGTGTCCAGTATTACGTGGGTTTGGGGGATCCAAACATTGGCCCTAAGATTGTGTGGCGAATGCTTGACCTTCCCAACCATCTCTGCGATCCAGGACCTGGCTTTAGACATCCCAGCTTCTAATCACTCCTCATTGCAGAAAAATTTACCTTTACCGTGTCGTGTCAGTCTTTAGTCACTGCATGTGTGCCCTCTTTCCGACGGTCATCATGTTGACACTCCAGTTTTCCCCAGAGATCAAATCTACACCATTGGCCCCACCCAGGCCAGGATCATGGATGCCAGAAATGTGCCTGGAGCTGGAGGGATATGCAGGAAGTTCCTCTCAGTTATTTATAAAGACCTGTTTCAGGCCTGAGATACTTGCATACAATGAAGTTCCTCTCCCCCAGCTCCCTAGTGAATTTTGGAGGCAGGAAAAGCAGACAAAATGTAAGACAATTGGTGTGAATTTCAGTTCACAGGCACTGTGAGGACAGGTGTTGGGAGTGGAATCACAGGGACATGGTGGCCAGGGGAGAGAAGTCATTGCTTTCATTGGGCTCCTTTGAAGGAGGAACATCATTTCCGATCATTGCTACCATGGAGATAACTCAGTTCTGGGTCCCTCTCTTCAAAATCTTTTAGTAGTAAAAGCATGCTTCAATCTTTGAATGAATCAAAATCACTCAGAGAGTCTGGGAAAGACAAAGAATCAAGGAGAAGAAGGGAGGTGAATGCTACCCCTTTCCCTGGAGGATGTTCTGTTTCCTCTTCTCTTACAGCCACAGTACATTCATTGCCCAAGACCTACTAGGTCTCCTTTACCTTGAACTTGGCTGAAACTGTATTTTCCCACAGGACTAAGTTTGGTGCTCTCAATATCTTGCCAGTGTTATTGTGATTGATCCCAGCTGCTTTTTGTTATTGTTAGTGGTGGATGGTTTCTCCCTCTCCTCCCTCTCCCTCTCCCTCTCCCTCTCCCTCTCCCTCTCCCTCTCCCTCTCCCTCTCCCTCTCCCTCTCCCTCTCCCTCTCCCTCTCCCTCTCCCTCTCCCTCTCCCTCTCCCTCTCCCTCTCCCTCTCCCTCTCCCTCTCCCTCTCCCTCTCCCTCTCCCTCTCCCTCTCCCTCCCCCTCTTTTTCTGGCATGGAGAATTGAATGCAAAACAAAATGTTTCATGTGTCATCACTGATGCACTTTTCCAACTGCAGCACCCTGATTTTCTTTCTCTGAAGGATAAGTTTAACCCAGAGATTTCTCCTTATGAAACAAGGCTCTGGGTGCCTCTAAGACTATAAAAATCTGCACAAGTCTGTGTATTTGTACATGTAATTGTAAATGTGAGGATGTTTGAAGACAACACAAAGCAAGTGTGCTCTGTAGTGGGTGGATGCATCTATAAATAGAATAAAGAATGAGGGAAGGGAAGTTGGTACCCATACATGCTCTGCCCTGTTTCCTTGGACCAGGCAACAAGCAGACTACTGAGTTAATATAGAAGTCCTGACATTCGGGGGGGGGGGGGGGCAATAGTCCTATATTTTCTAAGATCTAACTTTTGTTTTGTTTTGTTTTTCAATTCTCTTATTCTACCCTGTGGGGAAGTGTATCTTTTACCCAGGAATATTTGGTACTTTTTCTCAGGATTTAAATGTGATATTTCTAAATGCATATGGTATGCCTATATTTAACCTCTTGTAGGCAGAGGACAAGAGGGTATTTAATAGCATTCTGGGTGAATGAATGGCTGCACAAGTATGATGCTGGGTGTCTAATTTTGGATCTAACTGTGAAGAATAAGATCTAGGGTATAAAAGGAAAGGCATTTGCAGTATTTCCTGGGCATGTATTTCCTTGCTCAGCCACCTCAGCGGAAGTTTGTTTATTGTGTCAATGCTAATTACAACAATTCTATAGAATAATACTACATCCCATACCAAAATGGTCTGAGAACTGCCTGTATGACATACTGAAGTCTAAACATGTATAAGATTATATATATGTATATGTACATGTCCCTCACTGACACAGACAGAATCTAAATCTAGGTATATCTTCCAGAAGAGCAAACCAGAGCCATGAAAACTCTCCCATGCTAAGAAATTCTCAGTCTGAGTCTTTGTAATGATTTAGCTGTGGAGCCCACATCTCATTCCCTCCATAATAATCTTTAGTAACTGTGTGGACATACTTAGGGATGTAGGCTCTGCTTTTCATGGTGTGCTATCAGCCGAAAGCTTTTGACGCTTTGATACATGCTGAACTCTGAAGCATAAGGTCTACAGTAGGACAATTAGCCCAGAAAATCCAGCCAAGAGCTTCACCATGGTGACTCAGAATCTCCAATTGCCAAATTTCAGGAGCAGAGACCAGGCAGGCATGCAGTCCCTAGGAGACATCTTTATTTCTATGTTGGCCAAATGGCTGAATACTTTGTGCCTGTGTCTAAGGATTCTGAGAGATTCAAAATCATCCATGGCATTCTTTTTGAGCAGTATGATTATAAAGTAGCATCACAAACATGTGCTGTAACACTAGGTAACGGGAGATGAATCTAGGAATAGTGGGGTTTGGAACATTTTCTCTGGATATGTTTGTGCTGTTTAGGGAAGTGGTTTTCTAATACTTCTAGGAAGTAGAAAGCAAGGAGATACACCCTGGAAGTCCATCCTGCAGTCTCACCTTAGGGAAAATGTGCTTGAGTGGTTAGGAGCCTAGCTAAAGTTCAGCCATAAACTTAGTGGTAGGGGATGCTAGGTGTGAGTGACAGCTACATAGTCAATGGTGCCTGTGGCATCTGTGTCCCGTCAGGAAGCAGTCTTCAGGTACACAGCAAGCGGGATAGGCCCTTGGCTAGTACCTCAGATTTTCATTCACATTGTTTATGCTGGTGGTAGAGTCCCTGCACCATCAGCTCCATCACAGGCTGCCAGACAGCAGGAGACAAATGCAGAAAGGAGAGAAGAAATGTTCGAAAGCCTTTGAGTGAACTTTGCTTCCAGTGGTACCTTCTACCGTCAACCAAACTCAGGGGTCTGAAAAACATAACACAATGCCAAGCTTTGGAGAATGTCACTTTTGCCCAAGTCTGACTTTCTGTTCTTCACTTCCACAAAGGCTGACAGAGTTGTGACAGTATAAACTGGGACATCTGGTTTAACTGGATCTTATAATAACAACAATAACCACCACCACAACAACTTTATGATTATTACTGTGTGTTTTGATGTGCATGGGTGCCAGAGAACTGGAGCATGCATGATGAGTCAGAGGACATACATGTGAAGTCAGTACTCTCCTTCCATGTTAACGGTTCTGAAGATTGAACTAGGTCTTCATGTTTACATGGTAAGTGCCTTTATCCAAAGAGTCCTCTCAGTGGCTCCTAATGTTTGTCTCTGTCCAAAGATTTACAATGAAGACCAAGTGAGACATCCAGCCTCATGGACTGAACAATGATCAGATTCTTGGCCTTTTTGGCAGGAGATACCCATCACTGCACAATGGACCACAGCCTGTAAGCTATTTTAATAAATCTACTTTTGATATATGTAGAATTATTCTAACAGTTTTGTTCCTCCCTAGGACCCCAACTAATACAGTCACTAAATAGACACTGAGCTAAAGTGGAGGACATCCTCATCATTAAACCCTTAATATACTGACTGGGATAGCACAGATGTTTAACGAGCTTAGAATGAATGAATGAATGAATGAATGAATGAATGATATTGATTCACCTAGGTGAGAATATAGAGTAGCCTATGATACATAAATGTGTGTTTGCAACTCATGAACCTGATCATTGTTTCTCCTAAGAATGTAAAAATATCTCCTTTTATTAAATAACCTAAATTCTTGAACAAGTTTCATTACAATGACTTAGTAAAAACAGCTATTACAAGCAAGATTGACTCTTAATGGAATTATAAATATTGATAAGGAGACTAGTGGGCTGGCTAAGCAGGTAAAAGCTTTTACTGCTTGCAGACATGGGTTCATATCCCAGCTCACAACCCCTTATAACTTCAGCTTCGATACCCTCTTCTGGCTTCCATAGACACCTGCACTCAGGTGCACATAATCTCTCTCTCACACACACACATACACACACACACACACACACACACACACACACACACACACACAAAGTATTAAAAAACAACAACAACCTGTATCTCTTAAGGTAAAGTCAAGGAGGATGTCCAAAAGCTCAAGGTGTCCTTGGCTCTATAGATCCAGAAAAATTTCCCAAGTCAGATGTGGTGGTGCACACCTTTATTCTTTTATTCAAGAGGCAGGTAGATCTCTGTGAATTTGAGGCAAACCTGGTTTACATAAAGTGTTTTAGGCAAGCCATAGCTATATATCAAGATCTTGTTAAAGAGAAAGGAGGGAGGGAGGGATAGATGGAAAGAAGGAAGGAAGGAAGGAAAGAAGGAAGGAAGGAAAGAAGGAAGGGAGGGAGGGAGGGAGGGAGGGAGGGAGGGAGGGAGGGAGGGAGGGAGGAAGAAAGGAAGGAAGGAAGGAAGGGAGGGAGGGAGGGAGGGAGGGAAAAAGCCTCTAAACAATCATTGTGACATCACTGTGTTTCTTTCCTTTTTTTTCATCACTGTGTTTCTTTATGTGTACATTTTCCAAATCAGATAAAAGACCTGGATATCTGAATAGAATATTCTTTTTAACTGGATTTCCTGGTTTTTTTTTTTTTTTTTTTTTGAGTATGACAATGTGGTCCAAAAGAGCCAAAAGCTTGCATACTCCTTGGTGAGTTCAGAGTGCTTTGCACTGTGATCAGGCAATGACACACTCATAGAAGAGACTGTGCCTGGTCATCCTTGCCCCTCCTTGAAGTCATCATCACACAGAACAGAGGCAGACCTCATTCATGCTAGCATCTTCCTCTCAACCTGAATCCTAAGGAAGGACAAGAACACAGCCAAAGCCAAACAGCATCTAATTACATCATCAGTTGTTGCTGTGGCTGACCATGGGAAGGTCACATAATTGCTTTTGTATCTCTTCCCCAACCTACAGAATAGAAAAGATAAAAGCCTTAGCTTTCTCCTTGCTGATCTGGGGACCAAGATTAGAACTGCTTGGAATAGTGTGGTGATGTCTGACCTGGCATGTGGACGCAGGGCTGTACTTCAAAAGATCTTTCAATTAGGCTAAACTCTGTGAAAAGGATGCATGTGTCTGTTTGCTTCTTTTTGTCTATATGCTTTGTTTATTCACACACATACACATTCACACATACAGAGGAGCACACACATGAGCACACACATAGGAGAACACAAACAAATGTGTGGCAAAGACAGGCAGAGAAAGAGTTGAAAGGTGTGCTCCTGTGTATGGTGAATGTGTGTGGTGTGCACGTGTGTATGCTCGTGCTCCTGTATGTATGTGCTCCTGTATGTGTATGTGCTCCTGTATGTGTATGTGCTCCTGTATGTGTATGTGCTCCTGTATGTGTATGTGCTCCTGTGCTGTGTGTGTGTGCTATTATATATATGTGTGTGTGTGTGTGTGTGTGTGTGTGAATTGTGTTCCCGTGTGTCTTAACTATAGGCATATGTATGCATAAGGCAGAGGACAACCTTGGTTGTTGGTCCTCAGTTCCTGTCTTGTTTGAGATGAACTTTCTTGTTGTTTTTCACAGATGTGTACACCGAGGTAGCTGGCCCACTCGCTTCTGGGATTCTCCTGTCTCTGCCTCACACTAATCCTCCTACTAATACCATATAGTGTCTATCTTTCTCTTGATTCTGGAGATTTGAACTCAGGCCTCAATGCTTACAAGGCAAATAGTTTTACTCCCTGAGCCGTCTCTCCAGCATGGATACGGCTTGAAGAATCAACATTTACCTTGGATATTAAATCTCACACAGTCCAAGTACAAGTAGGACTCAGATGACTTGAGAATTTGTAAACAATGAGAATGAGGAGCCATTTTGACTAATTTTCAGGAGAGTGTACCATGGGATATGTATAGACAATACAGCAAGATCAAGAAATATACACATGACATATTGCAGAGACACATGTCACTGAGTGCACATCTTAGTGCAGGAAAACAGAGTGACTTCATTAGAATTAAGTGCAAAGCCTGTCTCCACTACAGCCTGGAGTTACTGTTCAAGGGCAGATCTTCATGTCAATGTTCACACACTCATCGCCACCTTTGTATCTCAAGGATTGCTGGCACTTCAGTGTTATAGAGAGGAAAAGATATGTCTGAGTAAGGACTCTCATTTTAATGAGAAAAAATGGTTTTATCTGCACTTTCAACAGTCAGTCCCACGCTACCATCATTCTAGAGTCAGAAAGGCAGGTTTCATTTTAGCTGAGCCAGTAGGGTGATGGGTGATGTTGATTTAGATGAAGGCTGAATGCATCTTACACAGACAAGCCTCCACTGGGAGTTCCTAGCAGCTCTGTCTGTTTCAGAGTCTCCCACACACACCCACCACGGATGGCCCTGCATTAGCCAGCTGCTGGTTCAGACAAGACACTAGAAAAGGACTTGCTGGACTCCAGAGCCACCTGCCTGCTCTGAGGCTCTCCAGAGTCCCTGGTGATTAGGCTTCTGCCACTGAATTACGGTTCTGCTTCTGCAGCTGCCTCCTCCCTGGCCCATTCTGCCATCCTAAGTGTTGGCCTGGCCACCTGCTGTGCCACCCTACCCTTGCTGGCCAGAGCCAGCAGGTGCTCCTCAGCAGGCAGCAGGCACTGTGGCTGCTGGTGTGTGAGGCCAGGTGTTCCAGGAACCTTGGCACCTCTGCATGCAGAAGGAGCCAGGGGAAAGAGGCTATGAACAGCAGAGCTGGCTGCTGGCCAGGCCTCCCCTGGCATGTCAGCCTTCTGACAAAGCCAGGCTCCTTCCAGAACAGCAGGCAGGAAGCCTGGTTGCCCAGGGCCATCGATCAAGCAGTAAATAGATGCACCTTGTAGGGGTCCCAACCCCCAATCCCTAAGGCTGGGAGTCCCCTGACCTATTGTGTAGTGCTTTCTTCTTGGCCTTGAATTAATCCCTTGAAGTTAAAATGTGGCCTTCTACCAGCAACATGGACACCATCTGGTTGTTGCTTATAAATGCAGAAATCAGTAGCAATGACAATGACAAAGTCAACAACATGGTGAAGACACAGATGATCATGCATCTAACCAGGCCTAGGTCCCCACTCCACCTTTCTTGAACCTCTATGGTCTAGGCCTAACCTCTTCATACCTTAAAGCCTTCCTACATTCTGGTTATGCTCAGGATTGGAGACGAGCATGTTCATGTTGCCCAGGGTTCTGAAGAAGGGCCAGGGAAATCTACTCTTCTCAGACAGTCCTGAGGCAGCTGTCTAAGGAGGACCATTATCTTGACAGGGAGGCTCACTTTTCAAAATAGAATTCAGGCAGCTGACACACTGTATATTTTAAACATATGAAAAACAGAGCAGAGATAAGACCCAGAAGCTCTAAAGAAAGAGGAAAAGAATGTAGAAAAAGCCAATGGAAAGCCTGGCATGGCCCTCAAGAGGCTGAAGCAGGAGGATTATTATGAGCTCAAAGCTCATAATAATCCTTGTGACATCTTGTCTTCTGGAAAAACAAAAGCAGGAATTGAGCAGTTCTTCACAGAACACCCCCCAGGAGCTTCTCTCAGTGGGAAGATAAATGGGTTCATGGGAGGTGGCAGTGGGAGGTGTCCAAGGCAAAAAGGCTAAGAATCCCATCATAGTTCACGGGGTTCACAGCTTAAAATGGATGCATTTGCAGAGTGTGCTACTGTGATAACCTGATAACCTGACGTGAAGAGTTATACCCCTGTAGAATTCCCTTGTGTAAGTCTATGCTTAACAAAAGCAGCTTCCAGGTAGCTTAAAAACAAGTGGAATCATCCTGTAATGAGTGCCCATTTTTCTTCTCTCCTTCAGGCAAGGTGAGGCTGTGTAGTCCTTCATTCAACAGGAACCTCAGAGCTGATGCTCAAAGGGGTAGAACTGAACTTTAGGAAAGAGCCAGAAATCCAGCTCTTCCATGCTGGCCCTCTAGGGAAGACCACACAGTGTCGGTAGTGGAGGCTTTGCCTCTCAAGTTTCTGTGAGCAGGCCTTAATGTTATGTATTTACTTACTTATTTATATGCTTGTGTGTATGGGTCTTGCCTGCATGTATGTTTGTGTACTGTATATATACCTGGTGTCTGAGAAGTTCAGAAGAGAACATTGATCCCTTGGAACTGGAGTTATGGACGCTTGTGAACCATTGTGTGGGTGCTGGGAACAGAACTCGGGTCCTCTGGAAGCCCAGCCGGTGCTTGATTGGGTCATCTCTCCAGCTATGCATGCCTTGATTTAAAACACCTGCATGTCAACTTAATCCTTCCCCATGGATGGGAAGATGATTTGTTTTTGTTTTTTTTTTTAGATCATTTTGTATCATTTGCAAATCAAATAAATAGCCCAAAGTGGCCTTCGCCTGCCCCTGCTCATAGCTCTGAACTTTGTCATCAGATAGGAAATTGTGAGAAAGACCCACAGATGCCATGGAAGAAGCTTTTTTTTTTTTTTCAAAACTAATATTTTTATTGATTCTTTGGGAAGTTCACCTCATATGCTCTGATCATATTCATTTCCAATCCTTCCATGTCTGCCCCACCTCTTTCTGACCTCCCTCTTCCTCTTCTTCCTCCTCCTCTCCTTCCTCCTCCTACTCTTCCTCAAACAACAACAGTAACAAAAAACAAGTCCAATTTGTGTTATTCAAATACCTAGTGGAACGTGGTTAAATTCCCAGTGGCCCACCTCTAAAAAAAAAAATTGAGTCTTTCTCCACCCGTAACCCTACCAGAGGCCACTTCTAAAAACAGGTTTGTGAATTTCTTCTGTGGCGATTTAGGTACTTTATAACTGTCCTGGCTCAAGAGAGAAAAGAATTGTTTCTAGGAAGAACACACTGAATTTCCCAAGGAAGAGCTATGAATCGCTTTCTGGCTGGTAATGGTCCACAGATTCCCCAGGTTTTTTCTAAGCTGGACCATGCTGGACCATGACCTCAAGGAATGGTGGATTAAAAGGAGGAAGTACTTAGACTGACTGTGCATCTGATTTGTCTCATTTGCTTCCATTTTACAATCAGCTACCAGGCATTTTGATAGTGAGAAAACTGAGACTTGGTTAGGGTCATTGCTAATGTCATGGGACAATGGTGTGTGCAGCCCTACTGGACTTGCCTAGCTGAAAAGCCTGAATTTCATTCTAATAAGCACTCATAGGCTGGGAGGTCCCTGATACAATCTCTTGTGCAGTAGCATTTTGAATAGCTTGATTCCCCCTGGAAGGATTTTAATACCTAGAGGGAGACTGAGGGGAGGCTGGTAGTTCTATCCCATGGAAGTAGCCATAAGCAGGTTCAAGGAAGGCCTCAAAAGCAAGCAGTGTGTGGTCCTGGGATTGAAGCGGGGTAGAATTTCAATGAAGTGGGAGGTGGGCTGAATGCTTTGTGTGTAAGAAGAAGCCTACTCTCAGTAAGTACTGTCAGTTGAGTGGGATTTTGGTTTATAAAATCTTGAGTCATATATAAAATGTCAGAAAAAAATTTAATAAGTCTAACTAGAAGAAAGTCATGGAATACCAGTAGGTCTATCTGTCTTCCTCCTCCTTCTTCTTCCCTGTTCCCATCCTTCCTTCTTTTCTCTTTCCCTCCAATTTCCTTCTTTTTCTTCCTTTCTTCTTTCTCTCTATTTCCACCTTTTCTTTCTCTGTCCCTTGCTCTCTCTGTCCCTTCCTTTATCTTTTTGTATACCCCTCATCCTTTTATCCTCTCTCTAACTGCTTTTCCTTCTTCCCTTCCCCCTTTTCCTCCTTATTTCCCCCTTTCTTCTGCTTTCCCTTTCTTCACTTCCCCCATCCCCCCTTCTTCTTTGTCCTCCTCCTGCCCAGTTTTGTGCTCTCTCCTCTGATGAATCCTGGGACCTGTGTGGCTACTCAGGACTTGTCCCTAAGCTTTTGTCTTTCAAGATGCTGAGGATGCTAATGGCATTTAGCCTTTGCGCAGTAGATCTGCACCCCACGAGAGGCTTCCCAGAAATGAACCTGTATCCATCAGGGAGCTAGCTATACTAACTTCACCAAAGTGAGTGTAGTCATTTGCCTTCTTGTTTGACTCTCCCTGTCAAGGGATTTGAAGACTGATAGAATTTCTCAGGCATGTTAAGGCTGCAAAATTGAGCCATTGTGGCTTCATCTTGAACGTCAAAGCAAGATTCATGATTATAGAAGAACAGAAAGATTGGATGTTATATATTCATGGTCAAAGGCCATGGATTCTACCCTCTGTCCAAGGCCAAGAGTCATGGATTCTAGGATCCATCCAAGTCAAGGATCACTGATTCTAGAATGTGTCCATGCCAAGAGTCATGGATTCCATACTCTTTCCAATGCCAAGAGCTATGATTCTATGCTTGGTTCAAGGCCCAGACTATGGATTCTATGCTTTGTCCAAGGTCAGGACCTGCTCTCTATATCTTCCACTTCTTTTTATTGGTAGGAGGGGCCCTAGTTCATCACATTTGAATCCATTCATGAATTTTGAATTTTGATCTGCTGTTTTAGCAATCTACTTGAGGTCTACTTGAAGTCAAGTCTACATGAGGACACTTGACAATCCAGAAAATGTTAATGCTAACCATAGTGAGAGGAGACCTGAGTACTCATTCCCAGTACTGTATGAGACAGGGGAGGAGCTCAGTGAGGTCACCATCTTCACTGTGTAGCCATACCCAAGTCAGAAATCTGTGTAAGACACAGTTGGATTTAAAGAACATTCAAGTTGTTGGGTCAAATTCTCTATAAGCAGGGCCACCAGAAAGGTCCAGCAGATAAGAACACTTGCCACCAAACCTGAAAACCTGAATTTGATACTTGGGTCCCATACGGTGAAGGGGTAGTACCAACCCCATGAGCTGTCCTCCGAGCTCCACAGAACTGACGGTGAAAGGAATGCACCCACCTACCTATCCATCATACGTACATGTATGGGCACACATGTACACACACACACACACACACACACACACACACACACACACACACACAAACATATAAGTAAATATTGAATCTAATTTTAAAACCTTATATAAGCTGACACTATCCTGCAGAAAGAGGCTGTGTGATTTTAGTTTTTTGGGTTCTCTGATAAGCTGAGACGAATGAACAAGGACTGTATCTTCCTTTTGGCATACAGAAAGATGATGGTCTGTATCTAACCCCCACTCTCTTTAATTCTCCATGAATTTTCTCTCAAGTGACTATGTTCCCCTGGAAGGGATTTTTTTTTTTCTGATTTAAATCATATGAAGTGGGAAGAGCCGCTTTTAATCTGGGTCTTTTGGGGTGAAAACCTATATAAAGGACACGGAAGAAGGAAGCTCCCACTCTTTGCCTGCTTGCCCTCAGTCTTATTGGAAAGTCCATTCCTTCACTAGCATTAGAGCCTACTTCTTCAGGACTCTGTTGTATACTGAAGAACACCTGAGACATCCAGCATCATGGACTGAACAACTACTCAATTCTTGGACCTTCCCTTGGTAGACAGCCATTGTTAGACTAGCGGGACCATAGCCTGTAATCTATTTTAATAAATCCCCAATGTATTTGCATATAATCTGTAAGTTCTATTTCTGTATTAGTTAGTATTTAATTGCTGTGAAGAGACACCATGACCACAGCAACTCTTATAAAGAAAAACATTCAATTGGGGCTGGCTTACAGTTCAGAGGTTTAGTTCATTATCAGAATGGCAGGAAGCATAGCAGCCCACAGGCAGAAACGGTACTGGAGAAGTAGCTGAGAGCTATGCTCTGATCCAATGGCTGAGAGAGAATCTGGGTTTGGCATGAGCATTTGAAACTTCAAAGAATATGTCCAGTGACACATTTCCTTCAACAAGTCCCTACCTCCTAATCCTTTCCAATAGTATCACTCCCTGGTGAACAACCAACCAAATCTTCGAGTCAATGGGGACCATTCTTATTCAAAACCTCTAGGGAACCCTGACTAGTTCAGGACTTGAACATTGTTGACTAACGGGACTTTTCCTGCTCACAATCAGAGACAAGCCTCATCTCTACCTTGAACCTCACTTGTACCTCTTCTCTCTGCCCAGAGCAGAGGTGATTAGAAGAGAGAAACCCTTCTCAGCACCACCTCCTAGACTACTTATTTTCAATGTTGTAGTTGCCCTAAGTTCTTAGAACTTGAAGCTAGGAGGTTAGCCAGCTATTTTCTTTCTCACGCCAGGGGCTGGGTATGGGCACTCTCCTTGCAGATGGTAAGAGAAGCAGAGATAAGAGCAGGGATGAATACCAGTAATATATTGGGTATTGTATATAACCAGAGAGGTGTGAGAGTTCACGTGCCAAGAAGACTAGATCTTTCTTTATACTATGTTCATTGTGAAGGTATCATTCTTTTGTGTGTATATGATGTGTATGTATGTGTGTGTGTGTGTGTGTGTGTGTGTGTGTGTGTGAATGCATGCATACTTGTGTATGAAGGCCAGAAGTCGATGGTCAACTTTGGGTTTCTTCTTCAATCACTTTTTATTTTCTGAGACAGGCTTTCTTATGAAAACCAGAGTTCACTGATTGGCTAGACTGCCTGGAGCAGCCTGCAGAATCTTGTTGTTCTTATCCCTTGGGGCTAGACTTAAAAACCGTGCTCCAAGGCCCATGATTGCATGTGTTATGGAAACAAACCTATGTCACAACTACTACTATGCCACTAACTGAGCCTTCTCTGCAGTGCCATGATTTTAGTCTCATATCTATTAGAGCGGTATCCCCCTCTCCTTGTGCCACATCTCTGTCTCTTTCTCTCTCTCTCTCTCTCTCTCTCTCTCTCTCTCTCTCTCTCTCTCTCTCTTTCTCTCTCTCTCTCTCTCTCTCTCTCTGTCTCTCTCTCTCTCTCTGTCTCTCTCTCTCTCTCTCTCTCTTCATTTCTTTATGAACTCCATGTGTCTAGGATAATGCTCATTACATTGCAATTATATACTGGCTAAGTGAATAATTTTCTGAGCATTTAAAAATAATCTCCAAATAATATCACCAAGCTCTCCCCCTGTGTGTTCCCAGTGTGTTTTTCCTCTTTGTTTGGGTGTGTGATATACAGCATGGACCTTGACTGTCCTCACACATTTCTGTGGGCATCTGTGCTCCAAAGATGCAGGCAGACAGATGCTAGTATGCGCCGCACAAATGGTCGTCTGCAGGCACTGGGTATAAATCAGACTGTTGAGCCTGGAGTCAGTTCAGTACACGCATATTACACTATTGAAGATTTGCTGATTAAATCACCCAAGCCGAAAACAGTTACAGTAATCCCAGACTCCAATTGGATTCCGGTGTCACGGCAAATCACTCGTGTGCTCTGAGCTCATTTAAGCCTGGGAAATAAACATCGCGGGAGAGTTGTTTGCGTTCTGTACCGCTTTACTGCTCAGTCCTTGCATTCATCATCGTGTCGAGCCAATCGCACATCCGAACACCATTAAATAATGTTGTTGAATAGGCTTTCTTCCTCTGCACAACTGACTATAATGTGACCTAATAGATTGTATTAATATGTCAATGGAAAGACTCTGAAGAGTAGTCTCCAATTCTGTTTTTATTTTTCTTTTACATCAGGAGAGATGGATGCTGTGGAGGGCTGAGAAATACTCTTGCAAATTATGGGAAGAAAAGAATGGGCCAACATGAACAGAAAGCCCATTGGAAGTCAAAGACTATAAGGACAGGGGAGTACTCTGGTCGCAGTGGGGAAGTTGGGCTGCGCTGTGGCTACTGTTGGAGCGGTCCACTTCAGTGATACTTCTGGGCTCTTGTAACATTGAAATGAGAGGTACTGTCTGATTTCTGAGACTTTATGGGCAAGAAATGCTGGCTTTGTGATCTTTCTCTCAGATTCATGTGGTCACAGGCTTCCTTTTAAGTGAAAGTACCCCCCTGCCTTATAGGCTCATAGAAAGTGGCATTATTAAGGGGTGTGGTCTTTTGGGGGGAGGTGTGGCCTTGTTGAGGGAAATGTGCCATTGGAGATAGGCTTTGAGGTTTCAGAAACCCACCTCTTTCTTCCTGCTGCCTGGCAATCCAGACATAGAACTTTCAGGTACTATTCCAGTGCCATGTCTGCCTATGTGCTGCCATGCTTCCTGCCGTGATCATAGTGGAGTAAATCCCTGAAACTGTAAGCCAGTCACCATTAAACCCTTTCCTTTATAAGAGCTTCTATGTCATGGCATCTCTTCACAGTAATAGTCCACTAAGAGCCAGAGGTAACTTGAGATCATTTTGGAAAGCTTTGGCCCTGGGATGCTGACAGAGCTACTGGGCAAGGGACAGCCTCATGGGCAGATAAAATCACTTTCGTTCTGGGATTTCCCTGTGATGGAAACACTCCCCTGGAATGCTCTTTGATCACTGAATGAGGCCTACAGGAGGGGGTTGCTTTGTGATGTGAAGATTATTCATGACAGGCAAATCCTAGTTCTGGGTATGGATACAGATTATTTTGCTGTTAGATTTTATGATTCATTGTGAAAGCTGCTACTCATGCTTGAACTGCTGGGTCAGAAGAGACATTGTCAAAGTCACCATAGTTTTAGAAATCAAGGCAATCTCAAGGACAGAGAACCCCACAGTGGCCCTAATACCATTGCTCTGGAGCCTTAAGGTTTTGGCAGGTCTATGTGTAATCTGGGAATCACCGCTGGTGAGGAAGGGAATGAGCTGCTGATACCTAGTTATATTTCTATTGCTGTGATAAAATACCCTGATGGAAGGGTTTATCTGGGGCTTATGGTTCTGGAGGATTAGAATCCGTGATAGAGGAGGGAAGACATGGTGGCAGGCAGCTGAAGTAGCAGTGATAATGCACTTTTTTGTTGTTGGTTTTGGTTGCTTTTGTTATTTAGTTTTGTTTGAGGCAGGGTTTCTCTGTTTAACCATGGCTGTCTTGGAACTCATTCTTTAGACCAAGCTGGCCTCGAACTCACAGAGTTCCACCTGCCTCTGCCTTTGGAGTACTAGTATTAAAGGCATAAGCCACCACCACCTGGTAGAAGCTCACATTTTGATCCAGAAGCAGAAGGCAGAGAGTATACTGGGAGTGATGACCTTTGAAGCCTCAAAGCTCACACCTATTGACACAACTTCTCCAACAAGGCCATGCCTCGAAATCCTTTCCAAACAGTTTAACCAACTGAGAACTATGTATTCAAACATATGAGCCAGCGAGCGTGTGGTGGCACACGGCTTCGGCGCCAGCCACCAGAGGGCGGACGTGCCCGACTTTCTGAGTTCGAATCATGCCCCGTGTGTGACTCTCAGCGAGTCTCATGGGGGAAACAAAAACAAAAACAAAACAAAACAAAACATCTCATACCACCTCATCTAGCTTCTTGCAATATTCATAATGAATGTATACAGTGCATAATACAATAAAATAAATACAGACAATAAGGAAATAAAGAGATGACATTATAATACTGTATAATGGGGGAAAATAAGAAAGTAGAATCAGGCAGGTGAAGTGGCTCAGTGGGTAAAGGACCCTACCAACAAGCTTGATTACCCAAGTTCAATCCCAGAACCCACATGGTATAAGAGAACTGACTTCTGTTGCCCTCTGGTTTCCACTTGCACACTGCAGCATCAGCTCACACGGATGTATACACACTCACACCCAGTAAAATGTAATAAAATACAAAAAGGCAGACCTAATCATGCATGCTACTCAGTTTGGAAGCTAAAGTAGACAGACTATTAACATAAGAGACTCTAAAAGACAGAATCAAAAATGCCAGAAAGTAACAAAAACATGAAAATTAAACACAAAGAAAACAGCAAAATAAAAATATGTTCTGATATATACATCATCTATGAATGAAATGCAAGGAAAATGTGCATGTCATATCTATTTACATACAATTCTTCATGTGTTTATTGTAATGGTATTCAAGGACCATCTGTCAGGATGAAAATCCTGAAGGAAAATTCTTCACAGAGCTGTAGGTAGTACCACCCCAGAATGTTTAGATTTGACACTCTATGAAATCCTATGTGTTCTCATGAAGAATTTTAATATGCAGAAATGACACGCATCTTTTAATTTTTAGTTAACGTGCTACATAGTTTTATGTCAACTTGGCACAAGGAACAGTCATCTGAGGGGAGAGAAACCTCAATTAAAGAAACACCTCCATAACATCAGGCTGTAGGTAAGCTTGTAGAGCAAGCATTTGCTTACTTAGTGATTGATAGGGGAGGGCCCATCCCATTGTGGGTTCTATAAGAAAGCAGTCTGAGCAAGCAAGCCATGATGAGCAAGGCAGTAAGCAGCACTTCTCTATGGTCTCTGTATCAGCTTCTGCCTCCAGGTCTCTGCCCTCACTGAGTACTTGTACTGACTTCTTTCAATGATGCACAATGATATGGAAGTGTAAGCCAAATAAACCCTTTTTTTATTCCCCAAGTTGTGTTGGTTAAGGCATTTCATCACAGTAATACAAACCCTAACCGAGGTAAGTTGGAACCAGTATAGTGGAGTGTTGCTGTGACTGACATGACCATGTTACTTTGAGGAAGATTGGAGAAGACACTTGGAACTTTGGGCTGTAAAAGTCTTTGAGTGTTGAGAGCTCAGTGAGCTAGCTGTTCTTTAGGAGTTTGGAAGATAAGAATACTGAGGACAATGGAGACAATACAGGCCTGGCATTTAAGTTTTAGACAGACGCAAAAACTCTTACCCCATCATTTGTGTGAAGAATCTGTGTTGGTCAACTGGGGCTGAAGAATCAGCTCTGATTAACAAGAGACCAGAACCCCTAAAGGAAAACCTTTGCTCTGCTGGAACAGAGACACTGGTTAGCTGGAGCTAAGAAATTAACATCAGTTAAGAAGAAACCAGCATTGTTGAGATGAAATCTTCTGGGAAGTGTTTCCTCAGGGTCAGCACACAGAATTTGTGTTCTGGAAGAGGCCAAGGTTCTACCTTGTGCTGACAGCCAAACTTAATAGTGTTAAGAGTCACCCAGGTGGTACCAATTTTCAAACGGCCTGGAGAGGTCATGGATGGCAACTGAGGCTTGGCACTGTGTGGCAGGACTGGAGTCCCTGAAGAGAGCTAATGGTGAAAGGCTAATGATGAAAGCACAGCCCAGTTGCAGCAAGTCCCCCTCCCCCCCCCCGCCCCCCGTGCAGTTTTGGAGATCTCAATACCATGGAATGGCAATCAAGAACAGCAGCTGTTGTAGAGTGGAACCAGATGGAACCTAAAAGACAAGCTTTGTGTGTGACAGAAAAGTGATCCAAGCTCCGTGGTGGAGCCCAGGAGATTGTGGGTGAATCCCAGATAACTGAACGTTGTGTTTAACTGTTTGGATTTGAGTTTGCTTTGTTCACATTGTGAGTGTGCCCTGATTTCTCCCAAGGGAGGAAAGTATTTGGCTTATTTATTTATTTATTTATAGAATCAGTTCAAAGAATTTGAACTCTTAAAAGAGATTTTGGAGTTTTTAAGAAATGGGATGTTTTAAAGGAATTGAACTTTTAATATGTTTGAATTTGTAGTGACTGTGAGACTCTTAAAGTTATTTTTTAATTTATTTTTATTTTATGTGTATTGGTTTTTTGCCTGTGTCTATGCCTGTGTGAGATCCCTTGTAATTGGAGCTATAGACAGTCCATGTGAGTTCTGGGCATTGAATGTGGGTTCTCTGGAAGAGCAGCCAGTGCTCTTATCCACTGAGACACCTCTTCAGCCTCCTAGTCTTCTTTCTTTCATTTCTTTCTTTCTTTCTTTTCTTTCTCTCTCTCTCTCTCTCTCTCTCTCTCTCTCTCTCTCTCGCTTTCTTTCTTTCTTTTAAATATGTGATCTTAGAGATGAATGAGAAAGGAAAAGTTATGGCTTGATGGTGGTGTGTTTGTGTTCATAAGGGGTCAATTTGCTAGCTAGTTTTATTTCAACATGATACAAACTAGAGTCATCTGACTGAAGAGAATCTCAGCTGAGAAAATGTCTCCAGAAGACTGGGCTACAGTAAACCTGGAAGGCATTTTCTTAATTAGTGATTGGTTGGAGAGGATCCAGCTCATTGTAGATCATGTCATCCCTGGGCTGGTGGTTCTCGGTTCTATAAGAAAGCAGACTGATGGTGAGCCAGTCAATGAGCATCCCTTGCCTATGGCCTCTGCAGGCCTCCGTATCGGTTCTGCCCTGTTTGTGTTCCTACCCTGACTTTCCTCAATGCTAAACACTGATTTGGAAGTTTAAGCCAAATAAACCCTTTCATCTTCGAATTGCTTTGGTCACGGTGTTTCATCGCAGCAATAGAAACTATGACTAAGACAGTTAAATTTCACATTTGGACATTAACATTGCAGAATGTGTAGTTTTGAAGAAATGTGTTTTGGTTGAAGCCATGGCCTGGGTGGCTAAGTTCAAGCTCTGTAAGGGGCTAGAGAGAAGTAGAAAGGAATCAGAGGGCACATGGATGATATTTCAGTTGATCGACAGTCAAGGCTCGAAAAGTAGGGGATCCTCACCAGAGTGAAAGGGTATACCTCGACAAGATGGCATGCAAGGTTTCAGAGCTGACCTGAGGTTTTTGTTGTAGACATCTGAGAAATGGAGATGTGGCATCCTGGAATGGGGAAGAATTGTGTCAGAATGTATTCATGTGAACTTCTTTTTACCATTAGGAGCGACTTGACAGGCAGAATGGTGGGATGTAGCTCACTGGTAGTGTACTTGCCTGGTATTTCCAAAGTCCTAGGCTCAGTCTCTAGAACCTGAGTGAGCAGAGTCAGGGAAAGAAGAACAAACCTTATTTTATAATAAACTTTATACCACAATAAGAAACAGAAACCCAAATGGCAGAAAATATCACTCATAGCAAGGTTTACAAAATGTAGGGTTTCAGTCACAGAAAAAGATGTATTTGTACAAAAAATCGGGCTTTGACTTTGTGACTAGGTATCTCTTTGTTTCATGGGAGGTGCACAGCTTAAGGAGGTATTTTTATGGGCCATTCAAATCTACTCTAGGCATTTTCCACAATGGCAGCCTGCTGCTGTAGTTAGGAGCTTGAATGGAATTTCAGCGTTGTATGATTGCAGAATTTAGGGGAGCATCAATTGTAGGGGTTTTAAAAAAAGAGCAAATTAAGATAAACATTTTGGTATCAACTATTGATGACCATTAGAGGCATGTGTACTGTGCATAACTTTAGGTAGAAATGAGGAAGGGTGCTCATTCATGAGACTCTCTTCGGGTCCTTCAGGTGTGAACTTATGGTATATCTTTGATACTGGGGGCTTTGCTTTGCTGTACTTTCCTCTTTCTTTGTCCAAAAAAAAAAAAAAAAAAAAAAAAAAAAAAAGAGCTGAAGCTAGTAAATATTTTGAGTGCATCTAGCTTCTAGGGGACCTGATATAAGATCTGTCCCACAGTATGCAACTAAGACCCTGTCTGTTTCAGAGCTAGGAAACTATGGAGATACTAGAATAGGTTTATAGGACATGGACACAACAGTGATATCTCAGCTCTCCCAAAGATAAACAATAACTGAGGAAGATATTCCTGTTGTTGTTATTGTTGTGGTGGTGATGGTATGTGTGTGCGAATGTGCGTGTGCGTGTGTGTGTGTGTGCGTGTGCGTGTGTGTGTGTGTGTGTGTGTGTGTGTGTGTGAGCTTACTCCTGTATGCACAAGTCAATGTTGAACATCCCTTTTTGTCTCTCTCCACCTTAGTTTTTGAGACAATGTCTCACTCTGAACCTGATACTCACTGGTTTAGGCTAAACTGACTGACCAGCAATCTCCAGAGATCTGTCTGCCTCTGTTCCTCAGTGACAAGATTAAGCTGCCATGCCCAGCTTTTGTGTGGGTTCTGGACATGGAAATTAAATCCTCATGCTTCTGCACCATTTTATCTAGTGAGCCACCCCCCACTCCTCCAACTTCATAGTCCTGTTATTTGTATTTGAGGAGGAAATTTATCCTGCCCTTCTGTGTTTGTAGACCTATGCAGTGTCCTGACGGAGTGTCTCTACAGACTATAGAGACTCATCTACTTCCCTCAGAAGGTGACATTTTGGACTCGACACTGTGCCTTTCAGCATGAAGAAAGGCTGAGGACCTGAAGCATGCACGATGATCTTGAGTAGGGGTTTGTAGCATTTTCCAAAGAGCAAATACAAGTTCAGTACACATGACATTTTTTTTTTTTTTTAAAGGAGGCATATAGAGACTTCCTTTCCTGGAATTTAATTTCTCAATTTATGTATTTAAGTTTGGCACCTTATTGGCCTCTCTGAATCAAGGCTATAAATACCTGACATTGTGACAAGGACCCTATAGAGTTGTAGCAAAGGAGACAAAGTGAACAAGCTTGCCTGAAGAACAAGGGCTTGGGAAGGACTCCAAAGACAGGAAGCCCTGGCAGTGCACCCAGAACGGGGACAGTATGAAGTATGTGTGGGTCTGGAGGTGTGGAAGGGTCTAGGGTTGGGATTCGGGTAGGGGTTAAGTGAGGGTATGGATGGGGTCAAGAGTCGGGAGGGGAATGCCTGAATTAAATGTTCTAATCAGAAGCAAACACCCAAGAGAGACAACTCAAGGAAGAAAATCTCAGAGGTTCAATCCATGTTCACTTGGATCTGTTTCTGAGGGTCAGAACAGCATGGACAAGGACATGGTAAAGAAATACTGTGGAACTCAGGGCAGCCAGGAAGCAGAGGAAACGAGAAGTGGCTGGAGGATACGTGTTGCAAAGACACCCTCCCCAGTGACTGGCATCTTCCGAATCTGTGCCTTCCACAGTCTCACCATATTATAACCATCTAATTTAAAATCTGAATCCAACACTGAATTGACCAGAATGAATATGGAGCCCTTCAGAGCCAATCCTTTCACGAAGCCTCTACTTCTGCTGGCTGCTTGTGCTGAAGACCTGACCTTCAGTGTTTTTTAGAGGACACTACAGTATAGACTATAACAGCAAGAAAAAGCCTGCAGGAGCCAGGTTGGGCAAAAACCAGAGATTGGCTGACCACAGTGATGGTTCCACAGGATGATACAGACAACAAGCAATGCTTTGTCCTTGTGTCTATATCTTGTGTGTCTGTGGTATCCTCTTGAAAGTCAATTTTGTATCAGTTTTGTGGACAGACAAGCACAGATGGAAGTAATCAAAAGAGGCCTCTAATTATGGCTAGTATTCCTCCATACATTTTACTTATGGATGCTTTAGCTTAGGGGTGTGTGTGTGTGTGTGTGTGTGTGTGTGTGTGTGTGTGTGTGTGTGATTTAGGTACACATGTGTGTAAAAAACAGAAGTCAACTTTGAGTACTATACCCCATACCTCAGGACACCTTGTTCTTTAGAAACAGGGACTCTAACTGGTCTGGCCAGAGCATACCAGGAATTATCCTGTCTCTACCTCCCTAGGGCTGGGATTACAAACTTACACCAACAGGGCTGAATGGTTTTTTTTTTGGTTTTTTGTTTTTTTTTAAATGTGAGTCCTGGGGATCCAACTTATCCTTCTTCTTGTACAGTGGACTCATTACTGACTCTGCTATCTTCCTGTCCTCTAGCTTAGTTTTTATTCAACTTGGGATGGGCAGACGTAATTCTGACCCTTAGTTCAATGACCTTGGACTTATTCAGGAGTTTTATTTCCCCAGAGTAAAATAGGCTGTAAATTTTGAGTTTCTGGAGCTGGAATAGGGTCCATAAGCTCTGCATAAAGATGCCTGTCAGTTCTGGGGTTTGTGGGAATCTTACAGGACACATTTCTGAGCTGGACTTTGTGAAGTTCTCTTGTGGATAAAACTATGCTTACACTTGAAGGGCTGTTGATTCTGTCTGTTTCCCAACTTGTTTGGAAAGTATGTTGAATCCCCCTGTGCCCTGAATGTGAGTAGTCATTCTTTCTTTCAGCGAATGTGGACTTCCAGGGCATTCTAAGGGTAAGGTGTTGTGAAGACATCATTTATCTATGACTAGGTTCCTGTCCATTGTGAAAACTGGATTCTTGAATGGTAAGAAATAATTCATCTTTGAAATTCCTGTTGTAGTGTAGACATGGCCACTGTGTTCATGGAGGAAATCTGGGTTCCTAAATTCCTGGGAGTTCACACACCCATCCTCCCACGCAGAGTAAGATATAGCACAGCATGGCCCCAGCCAGAAATAGCTCCAGGCTCTGCATTCCTTCCTGATATTTAGAAACAGCAGTTGTGAGAACTGTCTGTGGTCAATATAGCCCCATTGATACTCCATTTCCTCCTGCTATGATGATTATACCAATCATTTCATAATATTTGTTTTCTTTGTTTTCTAATTAGCTAATACAATTTTATTTATGTGACCCTAAATCCCACAACCTAATGATAACCACTGTCAATAGTTTACAGTTTCATAAAGTTTTAATTTTTTCCTCTATCTTCCAAGGACCCTAAAACTAAAGTCAACCATGCTAGATAGGGTACTTGGGCTGAGTATTGGTTTTCCCCACTTAATGTATTAAAGGGAGTTTATAGATTAGTTTTGAACTATAAAATAATTCTTTAGGTCTACATGGATTCCATAATTTGAACATGAAATATATTAATTTTTAATATCTTAGTGATATTGGTGTAAGATTGTTGTCAGCTTATTAACATGGCAAATCCATGGTCAGAATTGTTGGGCTAACTGTGTTTCATACACAATAATTTTTTCTGCACAGAATTTTAGTAATTAAGTGTTAAGTAAAAGGATATATACTAGGGCTGGAGAGATGACTCCATGCTTAAGAACTTGGAGACATCCTCTAGTAGAGGACCCAGGTTCAGTTTCTGACATCCACATGGCAACTCATAAATACCTGTAACCTTAGCTTAAAAAGGTCTCATGTCCTGTCTGGTCCCTGTGTGTACCTGCAATCATTCAGTGTGTGTAAACTAACATGTATATGTGTACATGAAAATAAATATAACATAAGAAAAAGAAAAGGTGCATACGATGAGTGTCAAGATATATTTGGTCAAAGTGCTCTGCACAGAGTTTCTGAAATGTACTTCTAATAAGTGTTCAAGTTCTAGAACACAAAATATTTCAAACCTTCATGTGTTTCATAGATGCTGTGTTATGCTGTGTTCTTGTCAATAGATGTGTTACTCTATCTCTATTCTCCAGTTATAAAAATTAAGACTTTGAAAATCTGAATTAGCTTTACAATAGATACTGAAAACTCTGGACCCAGTTTTGAATATTAAAAGTTGTCTCAGGTAGTAGGTTTATGCTAGCTCCAGAAATCCAAGCTCGTGGGTAGGAAGCCCTTCCTAGGAGGCAAGGCAAAGTCATACACAAATGCCTAGAATGATAGGGCGAGTCAGAAGGATGGAGAGGGAAGGTACCGGATGTCTTCCAGCTGAGGAGGTGATTAAGTAAATCCTAAAACATGTGCCAAAGTCCAGTCTGGAGAGAAGACAGGACATGGCCAAGGGTGCAACAACAACAACTGGAGTTGGAGTGGGAAGAAAGTCCTAATTTTGGGTCCCCAGGCTTGGGTGGCACCATTTGTAAGATTGGAGGTCTAAGGGCTCCAAAGGGAAAGATCTCAAGATACTATGGGTGCTAGTTATGACAAAGTTGATGGAGAGTAGGGCCAAGTTGTAAGGGGAAGAGATCAGGGTCACACGGCCCAGCCTGATGTGGAATAGAATGGTCCCTAAGTGTAAATAGGTACGGTTTTGCACAGCTGTGGGTACTGAATTCTATGTTCTTCTCCATTTTAAGTCCATTCAGGAAGCTGACTGCATTCTGAGCTGACTCTCTCCTTTGTCTTTATCTAAAGGCTGAGGGTGCTTGGAGGGAATGGGATTCTTGGGGTTTTAAGAATGATAGAGGCACAAGGCTAAAGCCTAGCATGGGAGTCCAGGCTTTCTTTACTCTTTGTTTTCCCTGAGCTGCCTTGGAGCTGTGACTGAAAGACAGCATGCAAGGAGCCTGGGCCAGCACAGTAGACAGAAGCATGGCAGAAGCTAGTCTCTAGGACCCAGTGGCTTCAGCTTCCCTCTAGAGTGGCCAGTCTGCAATGTTTTCCTCCCTGCTTTGAAAGGAATAGTCTCTCACTCCACCCCTGCCACACCCTTGCCTACTTTGGTTTTCTCACTGTTATTTCCTCTCTCTGGGAATGGAAGCCAGGCCACTTGTCTTATCAGTGAGTCACACCCCAGCCACACTCTGGTCTACTTTGCAGGGATGACTTTTTCTAGTAGCAGATACCCATTTCCGCTTTCTGTGAAGACTCTTTGAGGTTAGAAACAGAAGCTTGATGTCTCCTGAGAGTCATTTTGCCAGTTTGTTAAAAATGCCCTCAAATATTTGGTACATGTCTTGAATGTAACCCAGCCCTCTAGTCCTCTCCCAAGGGTCACAACTGGATGATCTCAACTAATTATTCATATGCTGGTGTGGGCAAACACAAGCCAGTGTTGGCTGAGTGGGAAATTTCCCTTCTGTAACTGAACTATGGGGATAGACTTCTGTCTATAGCTTTGATATGTACCTTGTAAAGATGAGAGCTTTCCATATTGTTATTTTACCTTGAGAACCTAAGTGTCTGTAGAAAGGGTTGGGTGCCATTAAACATTTGCTTATCTCTTTGAGTGGAGAATAGAAATTAGATCCAACTTCTAGCTTCAAGAGGTATTATGCACGTGTATGGTCCAGTCATGACTGGAATATGTACTTACTTATTCTCATATGCTTTATACCAGAGAGACAGGAAGCTGCCTCCTCTGTGTCTATCCTAGGGGCCACATTTGTAGACCTCTGTCTCCCAAGGTGGAGGTTTGAATCAGAGGGCACCCATCTACTTCTTATGTCTATTTCATTTCCTCAGAGCAGGGACTGTCTCTGGCTAGGACTTTGTTGCCTGTCTTTGGCTCCCTTTCCCCTAGCTGGGCTGTCTGATCTGGCCTCAAGTGAGACTTGATGTGCCAAAGCTGGGACAGAGGTGCTTTCCTTCTCTGAGAAGAAGGGAAAGGGGGGGGGGATAGGAGGGTGGGACTGAGAAAAGAGGAGGGTGGGACTGCAATCAGGATGTAGTGAATACACAAAATACAAAAAAAAAAAAAAAAAAAAAAAAAAAGAAGAATGGCACACATAGGCTCATATATTTGAATGTGTAGTCACCTCTGAGATTCTGTGTATCAGCAGTGACCAGAGGCTTCCTGCTAGCTGGATAGTGCATGCCATATTGTGGACATGATCCAAGGACTAGAATACATTAACTTTCCCATCATGCCTGTCCGAAGCTCATCTCTGTGTCCTGTGTGAGACAGGAACATTTTAGATGCAATAGCCATCACAGTCTACATTATGACTTTGCTTGACTTATTATGACTTATTATTATTATTGACTTATGGGTAAGTGTCCTGTGAGTATCCAGGGCAGGCCACGGTAAACTAGCATGTTTAGTAGGTTTAGAATTATTGCTGCGTTTGAACTTAAACTTTCAGTTCTGGTGCATTGTCCAGGATGAACCCTCATTGCTAGGCTAAGCAGCATCTGTGGTTTTACTCTGTCTGTGGTCTTACAGAGCTGAGAAATTCCTGTTGTCTTTCCACTGATTCAGGAAACTGTTGGCCACCGTATAAGATACAAATAAAAATGCTGTCTCCATAGCCACTTTCTTTGGAAATTTAGAAAAATGCATGCACAAAGTTTCCCACAGTCTTTTTAATTTTGTCTTAAGCCCCACATTTATTTATGAGCTCTTCATTTCTCTGTAGGGCATTTTGTATAATTTTTTTTTCCATCTCATTCACAGATCTTTTCTTGAGCTACTTCCACGCAGGCAAGTAGCCATTGAGTTGGAAATTCTTTGCATTGTATTTTCCAATTTCAGGAGACTGCCTTGTTTTCTTTCCACTCTCACTGATCATTATTATTATTATTATTATTATTGGATAAAATTTTCTTTCTGAGATCATTTCAAGCCTGTTAGGACTTTATGTGTGGTGAGAAGGGTCATTTTGGAAGACATTTCTCTGATTATTCTGTATCCGGGCCCTCAATGGAGCCGTCTCTTCCTGTTGCTTTGTTGCTTCTCTGACTATGGTTATCATCTGTTCTTCTCATTGTTCCTTTCTCTAGGCAGGCACGGAAGGCAGAAGTCCTTCAGAACAACCAGGACTGTGCAGTGTTTCCCCAGGTACCGCAGCAGCCTCACTTTAAGTGAACATCACGACTGGAGATTTTCAGATAGTAAATTTCCACAGCTCCTTTCATCTCCCCACACTTCTCCCAGCTCCACTGAGAACTTCCTGCTGAGACAAAAGGTGTGTGTGTGTGTGGGGGGGTATTTTTGTTCTACCCTTGCTACAACGTTATGGCTCCTCTGGGGTCCTAGTTTTTCAGAGGGGAAGCCGTATTTAATGTGTTCATGTTGATTCAGACTTCAGTTTCTACATTTTTTTAAATTCAAGTCACCCTATAAGGTCTTAAAATTTTAAACCCCAAAATACTGCTTCTAGCAGTTTCCCAAGGCTAGAGAGAGCTCTGTGTTCAGCTTACTGTTGCAGGATTAATGACTCAGCAGTTAAGAGCACTTACAGAGGTCCTGAGTTCAATTCCCAGCAACCACAGGTTGGCTTATAACCATCTGTAATGAGATCCGATGCCCTCTTCTGGTGTGTCTGAAGGGAGCAACAGTGTATTCACATACATATAATAAATGAATCTTAAAAAAAAAAAAAAAAGTGGCATCACTTTTTTTTTTTTAATCCATTTTGGTTTATAACACCTGTAGAGGTCAAAGGGTAACTTGTAGGTGTCAGTTCTCTCCTATCACCAAGTGAGTTCTGGCAGCTAATCCTGGTCATTGGGCTTAGTGATAAAATGTCCTCATATACTGAGCCATCTTCCTCCCAAACAGGCAGCCTTATTTCATTTATAAGTATCCAGAAGCAATTGTGCAGATTCAAATCTCTTCCACAGCTTTGACTTCTTTATCTGATGGCTCCTAGAAAAACAGAGGCTCAGGGCAATGCTACTGAGGACACAAATAGAAGGCTCCATCTGGATTTATTAGACAGGACACCAGTAGCGGTTTATTGTGACTCTGGCACTTAAGGGGACCTTTCATTTTCATGTTGCTTGACCTCTGATGTCAGTATTGACTCTTCGTTTTCCAAAAGTCCTTTCTTGTTGGGTAGACATTCCTGCACTGAATAGATTTTATTTTGCCTGGACTGAGACCTGGATGACAATGCTTGTGACCTTAGGATAAGTCTTGAGGTTCTGTACTAAGGAAGAACACCCAGAAAAAGCCTCAGTCAATCCCTGGGGTACCGTTTTTGGCTGGCTTACTACCCTCCACCTCTTTCCAGCCAGCAAGGCACACAGACTCAGTTTATATGGGAAGCTAGAGGACCACTATTTGTATCTGTATATATGGGATGCTGGAAAGTTTACAGCCCTTTTTGTAGTCTTTTTGTAGTCTCATAGTCTTCACTCAAGAATAGGGAGAAAAATCTTTTGGATAGTGTTTAGGAGAGAATTTAAAAAAAAAATGTTGTCCATGGTTTCTTCCTACTAATTGTGAAGCAGTTTATTCAAACTCTGATTTGTAGAGTGCATCTATAACTCTATTTCTATATCTATTCCATTTGGTTCCAAAAGAAGTGGCAGACCTTCATTCTGTGCTGAGTTGCTGTGATGATCATTTACCCTTCGGTTTCAGTTTTGTGTTCAGAGCACTTGGTTCTTCATTTGTTTCATGTGGGTCATGTTCTGTATTACAGACACCGGTATTCTCCCCATTCCAGAGCCTGGGAACCGAAATTTATAGTATTTCATAGTCATGAAGCTAAATAGATAAAGATGAGACTGGACTGACTTTGAAGCCCATATATGTGCTACAATTTGCCAGCTTCTCTGTCCACAGCTATGAACACACACACAAAACAGTCTATTATATATCTATCCATCTGTCTATCTGTCTATCTATCTATCTATCTATCTATCTATCTATCTATCTATCATATATTTGGGGAGAGCGAGCGAGTGAGCGAGCGAGAGAGAGAGAGAAAGAGAGAGAGAGAAGAGAGATTTTCTCAGGGAATATTTCAGAGCTCTGATAAAGACTTCTGATCAGAGCAGTAATGGTTTCCAGGGACCTAATGTGGGCTCATCTGGAAGGATAAGTGACGAAATTAACCTTCCTTCCAGTTAGTGAAGCAATAAAAAAAAAAAAAATCTAATTGCCTAGATCAAATTCCTCATAGAGTTTGAGCTATATGTGATGTAGAGTCTGCACACTTCATAAACAAAATAGACACTCCTGTTACATATTGCAGAAAGAAGGATCTAGAAGACCAATGGAAGCTGTCTGCTTTTTGATTTGTTTTATGAATGCCAAGAGAGGTATTCCTCTGATCATTTTATAAAGGAATAAGGTGTTTGATGTGTATAAGAGCCATGCTTCCTAAGTGTGTGACAGATCACAGAGATCAAAGAGCTTTTCTATTCATTCACATTTACTTTCAAGTATCTATAAACATGTAAACAGTCCTGTTAAAATATAAGTAACATGCATCTAGATAGGCTTTTGAGAGAGAGAGAGAGAGGGAGGGAGCGAGGGAGGGAGGGACGGACGGCGGGAGAGAGAGAGAGAGAGAGAGAGAGAGAGAGAGAGAGAGAGAGAGAGAGAGAGAGATTTCTAAGACAAGAATGTGACCTCCTTTTCAATGTCACCAGACACTTTTGAGACCCTACCCGATTTCTCAGTAAAATATTGTGTGCTCACAATGAAAAGCTTATTGGAGAAACAGGTATGGAATTACTAGCCCCAGGGTGGCACCAGGAACTGGAAACTCGGTAATGAGAGTAGTCCCTGGGGGAGGGGACCCAGGAGACAATACCAGCAAAAGCAGAGTGCTGCAGAGTCTTAAATAGAGCACACACTTCTCTCCCTATCCCTGGACTGCCCACCCCACCTGCCTGGTCCTGTGATCTCTACAATACTTTCATTTTTATCTGACATAATTTAGTAAGAGGACAAGAAACAGTTTCACAAGGGACCCAGAAGATAGTGCCGCAAGTGTGTGCAAAGAAAGCTTTACAGAAGATTATAGGATCATAGATACATGCAAATGAAAGCTTTACAGGAGATAGGACCATGGATATCTGCAAGTGGAAGCTTTACCTTATACCTAATTTAGGGGACTGGTTTGTTTTTCATGTTGAGTTAGCTATCAGTGAAGGCATTTATTGAAAATTGACAAAGGGTCTTTTTCTGAGGTGTCCCACCCACCCTGATTCAGCTGTGCCTCAGGTGTCTGCAATGGTACTCAAGTAGCTTGTGGACCAGAGACCACTGTAGTCCTATCTTCTGTATCTTTGCTCTCTAGCTGTTTGGATACTAAACACTGTTGGTCATGTCATCAAATGCCCCACCCCTACCCTTGTCCTTTCATCCTCTTAGCGAAACATCGTATCCAAGAACTTGCAAATGCTTAGTCACCTCTGTTAGTCAAAGTGCCTCAGGTTATAGATTTACATCTTTTTTCATTTTGAAACCAGATGAGGACAAATGTTACTCTCATTTACTTGTTTGTTTATGAGACAACTTCTTGCTTTATAGCCTAGGCTAGCTTGGAACACTTTCTGTAGTTTAGATTGTCTTTGAAGCCATCATCTTCCTGCCTCAGCTTGCATAGGAATACTTTCAGTTTTTATTGATGGTACTCCAGGGATGTTTCCTAGAGCTACAGTTGATTTCACTCACTGCGCACACACCCCTCTTGTTAAAGGCTCAGGCTGTGGTGAGTGTCTGAGCATGTGCTGTGAAGCACATGTTTTAGCTGAAGAAGCCCTGTAGAGTCTGCATGTACTTCTTTCTGTCAGAGAAATCCACATTTATTTTTTAGATGGGCCTATCATTTAAATCATTTTCCTATAGAAGTCAGCAAACTTCATTAAAAATGATTTTCGGGAACTATCCCTATATCTTAATATACATCAAGATAGTTTTTATTACATTGTATTATTTCTCAATCTCCCTGGGCCCTCTGTGTGTGTATATATCTGTGTTTTCTCATGTGTGTGTGTGTGTGTGTCTGTATGCTATGGTGTGCTTGTGAAAGTCTTTCTTAAGTGTCGTCACTGTTGATATTCCATTGCCCCCTGCCGTAGATAAAAGACACACTTTTCTGGTAGATGCTCTGATTTTGGTTCTTGCAAACTTTTTGCTCTCTCTTCTGCCATGTTCCCTGCGCCTTAAGTAAGGTGCTGTGTTGTGGATGTCTCAGTTGGGGCTGGACATCATATGGCCCCTAGTCCTCTACACTTTGAACCATTATGACTTTCTGTAATATTCTCTGCCTGCTACAGAAAGAAATGTCTCATTGATAAAGGGTAAGAGTTGCACACATCTGTGGGTGTAAGGCGAAGCACTTAGAACATAGGCAGGAATTATGCTGGGAAGTTTAATAGTCCCTAAAGTAGCTTGGATGATCACTGACATTGAGACTAGAAAGCTCTGTAGTCTGAGACCTGTGACAGTCACACTTCACAGCAGCTTACTGCAGTCCCTTTCCTCTTGACATCTACTTAGTTACCAATTTCATGCTTACATTTTTTTCTAAATATTATCTAAAAGACGTGTATTGATTTTCTGGTGCCTATTATCTTGTTTCTTTATTTTTATGTTTATGCTTCCAGGTCGGGGGACAGGATATTATTGTATAGCACAAGTGGTCCTTGAACTTATCGTGCAGCCTACACTGAGGTCAAACTCACAGAAATCCTTCTGCCTTCAGTTCTGGAATGCTGAGTTTACAGGCCTGTACCACTATGCCTGAATTTTGTATACATTTGGCTCTTGTTTTAATGTGGCTGACAATAGCATATACCACTCCAATACTGCCTTTTTCTGGCTTTGTTTTTCTAATATATGAATTTTCTATTTCTTTGCAGGAAATGTTCTAAGCCACTTAATCTTCCACTGAGCTTAGTTTAGTTAAAACTAGACAAGTTAATCCTTAGGTTCACTCACCTGAGCTCGAGCCACTGTAGAGCACATGTCTGTGCCAAGCCAAGCTCAGCTGAATAGTGTAATTCTCATCTTTCTCTCAGGAAAGCATTGATCTCTCTTTACAGGGAAACGCCTGGCTGAGGATGGGCTCCAAAACCGCGCTGCACACTCAGCCTCAGTGTCACAAACATAGCTACTTTTAAAAGATACTCCAACATGAAAAGTGCAGTTTATGTTTACAAGCCAATCAGTGACTCTCATATTTAACCTTGAATGTTTTCAACCTAAGGGACCGAGAGAGTCCATCTTGCCTCTTGGGTCTCCTGAGCATGGCAAGCTCTGTCACTCAGTAGCTATCAGTGACCTAGAATGCTTTGGTGTTTAGAGAACAATCCACATCATTAGTTTTCCAAACTGAAAATGTGTCCCTGGATTAACCTGAGGTGGGGACTTTAAGACTGTGATCTACCAACTGCCCCAGTATGGGTTCAGAGCATTCGTCTCTGGGATGTGGCTGTTTACAGTGAACTATAAGGTTGACCCTTTCTCACTGTGAAGATTAAAACCTGGTTGAAAAATGCCAGAATACCTATTTGGAGCTTGAGTACACTAGCAGGACTCAAATATCAAAGGCCACCCTCTCCTATGACTCAAAAAAACAAAAAAAAAAGTATAGCTCTGATTGTCAAGTTGGAATTTGTAACCCGTGTAAACGTTGTATTTAAAACCTTGCTTTGACATGGATTCATTACGTTAAATTTTCCACTAATTACTGACATTTTCTTTAATGTGTACATGTGGGAAACATGAGGATGTGATTACTCCCAGTTAAATGTGTAAGCAGTAACAAGCATATTATATGTTTTCTTTGGTTATTTTTTTTGGTCACTCTAGGCTTCTTGAAAATCAGGCTTTTCTTTTTAGCATCTCAGTACAATGTTTTGTTTTCTGCAACCAAACAAATGTATGCAATGTAAAAGTGAAAATGTCCTGCATGTGTGTGTCCATGTGCATGTGAATGTGTGCATATATTTGTGTATAGGCATGTGTGTGTGTGCAAGTCTTTGTATGTATTTGTGTGTGGGCACCTGTGTATATTTGTGTGTATGCATGTGTGTGCATGTGTGTATGTGTTCCAGTCTGTGAATGTATGTGTGTGCACATGTGTGTGTGCATGTGTGTGTGTTTGTGTGTGTACACACATGAGTGTGTGCATGTGTTTGTGTGTGTATGTGTGTGCATTTTGTGTATGCTCTCGACTGACTGTGGAGTACTGTTGATTCATTTCACGTAAAATTTTCTAGCTACAGCCTTTCAAGCTGATATGTGAGTAGCTGACTGAAGCTCAGGATGACTTCTCTGGCGTGGGAACTGGGTCTCTGAACAATTGTACAGCACATAGTTTGTAGACAAGGAGTTGGAGTCTTGAGAAAGAATACCCAGGGACCTGGAGGAACAAATCATTCTAAAAGTTATCCTGAAGCTCAGTCTGAATCTTTGAAGGCATGAAATGTAACTGTAATGGAGAATCTCAATGTACTTTTTTATTTGATGTTTGCTGCAGGGATTTTTCCCAGGATCTTCTTGCCAGCTCTACCCACACTCATATGATTTCTTGAAGGTAGCAAACCCACAGAACAGTGCTTCTTCTGGTTGAGCTTTTTCACTGGTCAAGAGAATGGTTCAGGAGGACTGCTTGTCCCCTTTGGTGACAGCATCACCATAGTAACAGAGGAGACTCTCCATACATCCCCACTGGCTCCTGAGAGGAAAGAAGCTTTGTGTCTCAGCTTCTCTCCTGTAACTCAGTACAGAGGTCAGCCTCCTGCTTGGCTTCCTCTGTGCTCTGTGCTGTTTGATTTTTAATCCCATCCCCTTCCTGTTTCTAACCTAGTTATCTTGTTCTAACATTACCAGTATATGTAGCTTGCACTTGCTGAAAGAAATGCCCTTCTGGGATAAAAACCATGCTTAGCAGAGCTTCACATGAACAGAATTCACAGCTGGGGAAGGATTTCAGTGCATTCCATCTCAGCCAGCACAGGCAGAGGCAGTGAGGCTGCTCCAGGGCTCTACAACCTAGAAACAGAGACCACAGGAAGAGTCAGGCCAGACTCACAAACGAGCCAGTGGCCCTCTCTTTCACCCGAATTTGGGCTAATTGCTCTGATAGTTCTGCACTTGTCCAAAGCTGCAGACTGAAAGTGGATTTCTTTGCAGAGTTCACATTATAAATCATTTAGTCCCGTGGTCTTCCAATATTAACCATAAACAACCATCCCTTTTCAGGGTTTATTCCCTCCCACATCTTGGATGACTCAGAGATGCTGCTTCATGTTCTAGAATGGTTGGTCCTCCCTCCCCATTTCAGCCACAATTTCTCCCAGTAGAACTTCTATGTTGCCTTCTACATATATAAAATCATTTATATATATATGTATATATATATATCATGCATATATATTCCATGCATATATATTCCATGCATATATATTCCATATATATATATGTAAAATCTTATTACAGATGAAGACATTGAAGATGAACTAAAAAATAATTTTAAAACAAGGCAAAGCTATACCAAGGCCTACCATGTGACATCATAAGCCTACAACTCTAATACTCCACAAGTCATCCAATACCAAGGCTTCTTTGCTTTATACAAAGCTAACCTACAAATTTTGGCCAAAAATGGTAAGATAGAGTGGAATGAATATGGACTCTGTTGGCAAAAGTAAACAGACTGAAAATTCTTCCCAGTAACCCACTAATGTTTCCTCAGGCACAGCAAGTCACCTTCCCTACCCTGTGGAATGATAATGATAATCCTTGCAGAGTGTGTGTGCTTACTCACTTGCCTCTCCCTCCCTCCCTCCCTCCCTCCCTCCCTCCCTCCCTCCCTCCCTCCCTCCCTCCCTCCCTCCATTTGTGTGTGTGTGGGGTAGGTGTTTCAGTGCTGTCTGTTCTTTATTTACCCTTGGCTGTTTTGGGGGGGAGGAGAGAGCAGGGCATGGATGTGGTCAAAAACAGGGCTACAAACCCAGACAGGAAATCAGTAATCCCTTCATTTCCTTTTCAGGGCTGTCCTGTAAAGAATTTTTATCACTATATGAGAAGGACCTACACCAGGGACTCAAAACTCAAAGATGTAAAAACTCATGGGGAATTTGTCAGTGTCCCAGCCAGGAATGTGACTAAAAGAGGAACAGGATTACCCCAGAACATCTGCTGTTCTGCTTTCCTGAGCCTCTACATCTTTATTTACTGCTTGAAAGAGATTAAGAAGAGCAGAGTTCAAATATTCTATCGGCTTGTCTTCAACCTTGAACTCAAAAGACATGCACTTGAAACACAATTTCACACCAGCGGTTTTCCTGGGGTCACTAATTACATGGAAGAGATGCAGGATATGAGTCTAAGATGAACAGCAAGAGCACCCATCCGTTCTTTCATCAGACACTCACAGAGGGTGAAACAAACCATGGGCTGGTGATGTGAGATCCAAGGGAGAAAGCCCCAGGCTTCGCCTTTCAAAAGCTCATATCCCAGCCATGGAGACAGAATAAAGACTAATCGAAAGGAAATAGGGTAACAGACTTGTAATTTCAACACATGGGTGGGAGACAGAAGGATTTCAAGTTTGAAACCAGCCTGGACTACACAGTGAAATTCTAGCTAAACAAAGTAAAAACAGAATGGAAATCTGCAGAGAAACTAGTTGTTTAATAATAATAATAATAATAATAATAATAATAATAATAATAATAAGGCAATGCATTGTGGGTGGAAAGTAGTGCATTGTGGGATGAAAAAGCAATGTATTGTGGGGTTTGTTGTACATGTCATATAGGTATAACAGAGGTAAAATGTATGACACTGTTGGTACAAAGACTTAAAGAAGTATGAAATTATGTCATTGTAAAATCTTATATTCTACATGAATCTTTGATGAGTTGGGGAGTGAAACACAATAAAAATGGTAGATGAATCACCAAAAGGGAAACCACCATCCCTAATCAGCAATTTATGAAGATAAAAGCAGATTCTCTAAAGCATTCCAATCTAGGTTTTTAAAACAGCAGCAACTTTGTTTAGAAGAAAAATAAAGAAATCTTAGAATAAACCAAAACAAATAAGATGGTGGATTCGATCTCAGCCTTATCAATAGCTGTGGGGACTTTAAATAATTCTGCTAAGTTTTCTCTTTCTCTTTTTAATGTTAGTTGGAGAACAAGGCACAGGCATTTAGTAACAAGCACTGTCATTGGCTATGCAGAAGATACATGCAAGGTGGATGACAGAGGCCAATTCAGCAAGAAGATGCTGGTGTTGCGTGTGTTCCCAGCTAATAGTCATGAATGAAAAGACTTAGACAATTAAAATTACTGATGCACTCACTACCTTCTTCCTTTGGAAATGGATAGAAGTAGAACACAGAACCACCAAGAAGACGGAAGACAAAGCTTAGCCATCTCTACGTATTAGGCCCTTCTGCAGCCTCCCATCCAACGAAAGGAAAACATGGGTTCTTTCCATGGGTGTGAAGCATTCTCATGAGACGCTATCACACAATCTTTAAAAGTTACCCACAGTGCATGCAGAAGTATTTAGGATACATGGGACATGTTCTTTAAGCAGGGGCTATGTTCAACTAAAGGCCAAGGACAGAGAGGTACTTGAATATTTCTGGTTATTTTTACTTACATGTTTTTATTTATTCTTCTTCCTTCTCTCTCCTTGTACCTCTCCCTCTCCCCTGCTCCCCGTGTTTGCATGTATACCAGCATACATGTTGAGAAGCTCTACTGTAAAGTTCAGAGAGCATTGTGCATTTAGTTCTTTCCTTCTACCTTCACGTGGGTTCTGTAAATCAAACTCCGGCTCACTGAGCCTTCTACCTACCCCCAACTATTTTAAGTGGCATTCTCCTAAAAATACCTGAGCCAAAGGAGGAAAAAGTTACAAAATACTTCACAGTGAAGAAAAATGAAAATGGATAGAAAGGAATAAGAGAGTGAAGCAGCCCAGAAATTGCCCTGGAGGGATTGGATCTGGAGCCTGAGTATGTACTGAAAGCCCCAGGAGTTCTATTCATGCCTAGAAAATAACATTGACTTTGCTTCTAACCCATACATCTCCTCCTGTACGCTTTAAATGTCTCTAGATCCTGCTAAGAAGTGACAACAGAAAAACTGCACCATGCATGGTCAGCGCAGACAGTTAATGCATTGATTTGCAATGAGTAGGTTCAACACAAGAGTTCAGAGGCAATGGCCACTTGTACATCAGAAGTCATGGAATGGAGTTTAAGTAGAAAAAAAGTCAAGATATTACATTCTTATGTAAGAAAAATCCCAAATGAATAAATCTGTAGTGATTCGTTGCTTTTTGTAAGGCAAGTGTCATCCTGTTTTTAAATATAAGTTGTAACAGAGAGAGGGAAGACATCCTGGATTGGCCTCACTGGCAAGGCTCTCTTTCCTATACCCAATGCCAATGTTGTTATTGTTGATGATGATGATAAATAAAATGACCTACATGTAGAAAAGAAATCTGGAGATATTTTTGGATCCCTCTGCAGGGACTTGAGACCTTGCAGTGGTATGAGCACCCTGGTGAGTCACTCATTCCCTCAGGCCCTACACAGTTGCTCTCTGTGTAGGACACCTGGCTTTTGAGTGTTGTTTCCACTGTGGCTACACTCGCCCTGCCCTTGCCTGCCCTTCCCTGACACCTGCCGTCTGCAGAGGCGGCTGGGCTGGCTGTGTTACAGGGCCACACCCTTAGCTGGGCTGCACCCTGGAGTCTGGAGTCACTCTGGTGTCCTGCAGGGCCAGGGTGGCCTCCTCATCCTGGGCAGGAATTCTCCCCCACCCAGGACAGCTCAGCAGCTGTTGCTCTGAATACCTGGCATGCCTCCTCCAGGGCAACTGCTGGGCCCTGACCCAGAGGCTCTGCTTGGCTTGGCTGTCTCTGTCAAGCAAGCCCCAGGTAGCCAAGGTGCAGAAGAAAGGGTGCTAGCTGTGCACACATACCAAGGAAAAGTCTGCCCATTAGTGGGCAGAAAATGACCTTGTCTCAGTAAGCTTGGCTGTCCAAGCCCAGATTCAATGGACCGGTCCTGTGTGGCTGACATGAGAGAAGTGCAAGGCTGGCAATCCCAGACACAGTGACTTTGTCACTGTGACCTAGTGACTCCAAGCCTCTCTCCACCTGTCCAGTCTGTGTTCTTCAAGGTCAGAGGCTACTGTGAGTGCAGTTTTCCCAGTACACTTACTCACTAAGGGCATCCACAATGAAAAGAAGCAATTCTGATTCACTCTTATTTTAACACATTTATTTCGTAAGTGGACACCCGGATAACCCAGTCAGTGAACCCAAGTGTAGCAGTATACAGTTTAAAAATTATCTTTTAAAATGCACATTTTTTAACTACTAGAGAGAATGGATTTATTTATTTATTCATTTATTTATTTCCTGGGACGAGGTCTCATGGAGCCCTAACTGACCTCAAAACCCATATGTGGTTAAGGTCGATTCTGGACTATGGAGCTCCTGATACTACCTAGGATTACAGCATGGGGGCCACTATCCCTGTTGTTTTTGTTTTGTTTTTCTTTGTTTGTTTTATTGTGATGTTGAGAGTTGAATCCAGGGCTTCATGCATGTCAGGCAAGTCCTCTACTGAGCCATACCCTCAGTCCTCCTGTATTTAAAACTGTGGTAGTTTACTATCTTAGCTTTAGCGATTTTTCCAGGGCACAGTGCAGTAACTCTATGAGCAGCCCCCAGCTATGAAACCTTCCCTGATACACATCTACAGACTTCTCCTCCTGCAAGCCCAACACTGTTGAAATCCCTCACTTTCTCCCCCAGCATTTCCTTGTGCCTTCCTCCTGCTCTGTCTCTGTAAATCTGACTCTTCAGACAGCAGCAAGAAGCTCCACATAGAAACAGTTACCAGAGCTGTCTGCTGAGCATCTCGAGGTGTGAAAACTCGTCTTTAATATACTGACTCTCTGCACGGTAAAGATTTAGAGGCAGTTCATGAACTTTTGGGTGTCTGAGGCAAGTCCTAAACAGAGTGGAGTTGCGTAACCCCCAGGGCCTCAGGGTTTCTCTTTGTGAGAAAGCCTCTTTATTCATAGTTTGCTCTTTTTAATTTCTGTCACAACACTAATCTATATTATATAGGAGAAGAACAAAGAGTCTTGATGATCAGGACATGTATTCTGAGCAGCCAGCCCCACAGCCCCACCCTGCTGTCTAGAGGGCTTACCTGCAACACTCCCAACTGTAGCTCAGGCTAAGGCTCTCCCTCAGCTGTGAGCTGACACTGCATGGTTCCTAGACAACTGACCAGCAGCTACCAGCATCTCAGAGGACTCTGCAATCCCTGCAACCATTCTTTAATACAAAATAAGTTTCCCTTTCATTTCTTTTCTCTTTTTTCTTTTCCTGTTTTCTTTTTTCCTCCCTTCCCCTCCCCTCTCTCTCAGAGGGCAGAGCAATGTTTTCTGTCTTATGATTCTGTGTGGTTTTAATCAGGTTGACACACATTTTACCACTCAACCTTTCTCTTCAGACTAGCCACCTTTCTTCTGTGGACTGATTATCCAGGAATCCCGATCTGACTTCACTGTTTCTAGAATCTCCTTTCCAGGTTTTTTGTTTTTGTTTGTTTCCTCTACTGTAACTGAGCCCCCACCGCCACCCTTTCCTCGTCTTCATTTTGCTGACTGCAAGTTTTATGCAATTTTGGGTGAATGAGTGAACATTCTATGTAAAAAATCATTTTCTAATGACATATGAAAGACATAATGACTTTTATTGTCAAGCAATACTAATGAGAAATCAGCCATATTTCCATCTACACCATCTGCTTGATTCTCCTGTTTTAGGGCTTTTTCCATCTGACCCCAAGTGTCTGTTGTTCTTGGCTTCAGGGTGTTGAGGTTTTGACCTTGATTCCTTTTTGACTCAGATCATTCTCCATGTCTGAGAAGGTCCTTCTGACACTTTGGCTATTTTATTTATTTATTTATTTATTTATTTATTTATTTATTTAAAATATTTGTTTATTTTATATGTGAGTACACTGTCACTGTCTTCAGACACACAAGAAGGTGGCATCAGACCCCATTATAGATGGTTGTGAGCAATCATGTAGTTTCTGGGGACTTAACACAGATCCTCTGGAAGAACAGTCAGTGCTCTTAACCACTGAGCCATCTCTCCAGCCCCACTATGGCTATTTTATTGTCCTGTTATTTCTTACCATGTCTCTTATATTCTTTGGAGTAGAAACCTCTATTTGCTGACAATTCTTTTGTGTTGATCTTGTCTGAGTTTTTTTTTTTTTTTTTTTTAGTTTCATTCTAAGTTTTGGAAAACTTAAATTTTTTGCCTCCAGGTTCTTTGACTATCGACTAAGATAGTCAAAGTGTGTGTGTGTGTGTGTGTGTGTGTGCGTGCATGTGTTTGAGTATGCATAAATATACATGTGCATTTGTGTGTATGAATATGCACATGAGTAGGTATGTATATGTGCTTGTTCATGTACATGTGTATGTGTATAAACTTGCATGTATAGAAAGCAGAGGGCAATTTTAGATGTAGTTTTTCTTCAGATACCACACACCCTTGTTTTGAGATAGGGTCTCTTACTGAGTCTGGGACTCACCTAGTAAGCTGGTCAGAGAGTCACAGGGATCCTTGTGTTTCTGCTTCCCCAGCACTAGGGTTATAAGCTCACAACACCATACCCTGTTCTTTATATGGATTCTCAGGAGGGGACTGAGAGCCCTGTACCTGTGTAGTAAGCATGACACTGGTTGGGTTTTCGCTCCAGTCTTGGACCTCAGTTGCCTCTTTTGAGCAGCTGTGTCCCAAGCTGATGATGTCATAGTGAGTTATTTTCTAAACGTATGAAGTCAGATGTAATCAAGGAATATGAGGTAAGAACTCAAGTCCCCTTCACATCTACACACTGCCTTATAAGGATGCTTGAGTTATAAGAGAACGTAGACTGTGTAGATTTTGTACAATGAGTCAGTTTTTCAATGTAGTCTTGAGTAAGTCACATCAATCTTTAAAGTTCAAATTCAAGTGAATGAAGATATCATTTTCAATGTTGCAAGATTTTTATATTATATCATATTATATTGTACTATATAGCATAGTACATGATATCAGCAAAGGCTTGATGAATGCAGCCTATAGCATTTAAGACCATTTTGCACTAGACATGGGTGAGCAGCCACAGAGCTTCTCTCCAGTGCCCTGTGTACTCAAGCGAATGGCTAGCCTTGTGACAATATTAGCACCCTATCCCTCTACCTGTTCATCTCCATGGTGATGTTATCCAGGCACAGGGCCCTCCATCAGGTATGGAGTAGAAGAATTCTGGTGAGGAGCGTGGAGCTGGGACAGGAAGAAGTAAAAGATAAAGGGGAGGGGACTAACAGAGGTCTTGAAACATTCAGAGTATACACAATAGGTCAAGTTCCTTAGCAAACAGAAGCAACAAGATACACTACAGTAGGGTGTCTTTGTTTCCTCTTGTTCCTGTGACAAAGCTGTGACCAAAAGCAACCTGGGAAGAGAAGGACTTATTTGAAGCATACTTCCAGGTCATGATCTGTCTCTGAGGAAAGTCAGGGCAGGAACTTAAGGCAGGAAGCTGAAGTTCAGAATCTTGGAGAAATGCTGCTTGCTGACTTGCTTACAGGTTTTCACTTAGTAAAGTTTCTTATAAAGCCAATAATGTTCTCTGCCTAGGAAGGGTGCTGCTCCAGGGAGTTGGGCACTCCTGTATTGATCGATGGTTAAGACAGTCCATTATAGACATGTCCATAAGCCCATGTGATCTAAGGAATTCCTGTTAGATGAGCGTCAAGTTGACAGTTCAATTTAGCTAGGATATATAAAGTATAGGTTTTAAAAATGAAAACTTTTTTAATGAGAATTATTCAAAGTTCCCAAGACTAGGTGTCTAGTGTAAGCAATGTCACCAAGTGAGACCATTTACCTAGACATCAGTCTTGGGTCTGTGTGTAGCATGAAGACTGCCAGGTAGAGGTTTCAGGGTCTAGCACGCTATATATTTCTCTTAAGAGATTTATACTATCTCCTCTTACACAGAGTTAGAAATGAGGGGAATATTCACTGTACAGATAAAAATAATGCCACATATGGTTTCAATTTAGAGACAAGTCCAGGGCATATTAAACTATTCCGCTTTAAGCATTACTTATTCTTTGAGAATTTCTTGCATGCACTGTAGTCCTACTATGTTCATACCCACTTTTCTCTGTAATTTCTCCCAAAATCTCCAACACGTCTCCCTCTCACTTTCAGCTTCATGTCCTAAAACAAGCAAAGCAAACATCTGTTGGGTCTAATTATTACTGTTCATATATAAATGCACACCCATTGAAGCATGGTCATCCTACCTATTATCATATTCCTAAAGAAAACTGATTCTTCATCTTTACATTCTTCTTCTCCACATCACCTGTCAATAGTTCCTGAGCTAGGAATTCATATGCCTTTCTCCCCTCTCCATGCTGGAATATTGACTGACATGGATTTTTTTTTTTTTTTTTTTTTTTTTTTTTTTTTTTTTTTTTTTTGCTCATTCTTATACAGGAAGCCACGGTTATTGCAATCTCAGTACAATGGTCCAGTCATGTCCAAAAAGCATGTTTTTGCTTTAGCCCTCTCTAGCCTCTGTTTTTTTTTTTTTTATAGTCTATCAATCTGCATGTGTTCAATGTTCCCTGAGCATTGAGTAATATGTGATATAGGTATCCCATTTTGTGTCTAATCATCCTATAGACATTGATTCTCTGTACTTTGACATGTTTAAGGCATTCAACTTTTAAAAGGCAAGTGAAAAAGATCCATGGGTTTCCTACAATTCAGAATAAATCAAACCCAAGTTTTAAAAGAACTGCCTGTAATGTTTAAATCCATGATTTTGTAGAATTGGATTTCTGGGGGTGAAATCCACAAGAAACAATGGCACTGAAGTTCCATTACCTTCTTTCTCAAGGAGGCCTGCTGGGCACCAGGAACATCCAGGTCTGAAGGGGTCCCAGGAATACCCAGGTTAGACTACACCTTGCCTAGCCCCTGTCTGCCTGATCCACCTGGGGCATGGCCAGGAGAGGTGAGCTTCACCCTGTCCTATAAGTTTCATTGTCAGACCCACGTGTCTGCCTCTCATCCTGAAGAATGAAGAGGAAGCCTGTAAGACCCCAGAAACATTCAGTTCCACCTGGAGCAAAACAATAAGAGATGAGCACAATACTGTTTCCTGAGCTCCACTGTCAGGCTCAAGACTCTGCGTGCCTCCAGGAGGAGTCCTGTCACCACTAGGAACATCCAGTCAACACCAGAGACAACCAGATGGCTAAAAGCCAGATCAAGAACATAACCAACAAGAGCCAGGGCAATATGGCACCACCAGAGCCCAGCTATCCTTCTACAAAAAACCCTGGATATCCTAACAGAGCCAAAACTCAAGAAAATGACCTTAAATCCAATCTTATAAAGATGATAGAGGCATTTAAAAAGGAAATGAATAAATTTCTTAAAGAAATACAGCAAAATAAAATTAAAAAGTAAAGGAAATGAATAAAACTGTTCAAGACCTGAAAATGGAAATAGAAGCAATAAAGAAAAAACAAACACAGGGAATCCTGGAGCTGGAAAACCAAAGAAAGAGAGCAAGAAGGACAGACACAAGCATTACCAACAGAATACAAGAGATGAAATAGAGAATTTCTGATGTAGAAGATACAATTGAAGAAATCAATACATTAGTCAAAGAAAATGTTAAATCTAAAAAGTTGCTGACACAAAATATCTAAGAAATCTAAGAGCCAATGAAAAACCAAACCTAAAAATAATAGAAATAGAAGAAGACTCTCAGCTCTGAGGCCCAGAAAATATATTCAACAAAATCATAGAAGAAAACTTCCTCAACCTAAAGAAAGAGACCTATAAACATACAAGAAGCTCATATAACACCAAATAGATTGGACCATAAAAAATCCTCTTTCTATATAATAATTAAAACACTAAATGTGAAGAACAAAGAAATAATATTAAAAGTTGCAAGGGAAAAAATGTCAAGTAACATATAAAGGTAGACTTGTCAGAATTACAACCAAGTTTTCAACAGAGACTCTAAAAGCCAGAAGGGCTTTGGCAGATATCTTGCATATCCAAAGAGACCACAGATGCCTAGGCTACCATACTCAGCAAAATGTTTAATTACCAATATGAATAAAGCAAGATATTCTATGACAAATTCAAATATAAACAATATGTATCCATAAATTCAGCCCTACAAAAGACTCTAGATGGATCACTCCAAAGGCAGCTAACTACATTCAAGAGAACACAGGAGATAACTAATTGCTCGTGAGCAAAAACCAAAGAAGAAAAATTCTCTCTCTCTCTCTCTCTCTCTCTCTCTCTCTCTCTCTCTCTCTCTCTCTCTCTTTTATTCTACCACCACAACCAATAAAATAATACAGATTAATAATCATTGGTCATTAATATCTTTCAACATCAATATATTCAATTACCCAATAAAAAGACACAGGCTAATAGAATGGATATAAAAACAGGATCTATCATTCTGCTGCATACAAGAAACACACATTAGCCAAAGATAAACATCTCAGAGTATAGGGCTGGAAAAACACTTTCTAAGCAAGTGGACACAAGAAGCAAGCTGGGGTAGCCATTTTAATGTCTAATAAAATAGACTTTCAACCAAAATTACTCAGAGATGGAGAAGAACACTATACTCATCAAAGGAAAAATTCACCAAGATGATATTCTTGAATACAATTTAGAACATGTATGCCACAAATGCAAGGGCACCCACATTGGTAAAAAAAAACTTTATTGAGTCTTAAATCACACATCAATATTGTAATTTTACTAAAGAAAATATCTTTACTAAAGCTTAAATCACACAATAAATAAAAAAAAAAGAATAGACTTTAACACACCACTCTCTACAATGCACAGATCAAGACAGAAACTAAACAGAAAAATTATGAAACTAAGAGATACTCTGAATCAAATGGACCTAAAAGGTATCTACGAAACATTTCACCCAAACAGAAAATGAATATATCTTCTTCTCAGCACCTCATGGAACCTTCTCCAAAATTGACCATATACACAGTCACAAAGCAAGCCTTCATACACACAAGAAATAACCCTTTGTATCTTATCAGATCACCATGGATTAAAGTTAGACTTCAACAACAGAAACATCAGAGAGCTTACAAACTCATGAAAACTGAACAATTCTATACTTGATGACTGCTGAGTCAGGGAAGAAATAAAAAAATCAAAGATTTCATAAAATTTAATAAGAATGAGGGCACAACATACCCAAACTTATGAGATACAATGAAAGCAGTACTAGGAAGAAAGTTCATAGTACTGACTACCTTTATCAAGAAATTGAAGAGTCCATATACTAATGATTTAATAGTATACCTGAAAGGTCTAGAGAAAACACAAAACAAATACATCCAAGAGGAGTAAACAACAGGAAATAATCATATTCAGGTCTAAAAATCAATAAATTAGAAACAAAGAACAATACAAACAATCAATGAAAATCAGAACTTGTTCTCTGAGAAAATCAACAAGATAGAGAAATCTTTAGCCAAGGAAACTGAAAGGCAGAGAGACAGTAGCCAAATTAATAAATTCAGAAATGAAAAGGGAGACAACAACAGGCACTGAGGAAATCCCAAGAAATGTTAGGTCTTATTTTAAAACTCTTATTTGAAAGTACTCCACAAAATTAGAAAATCTAAAAGAAATGGAAGATTTTCTGGATAGATCCCACTTGCCAAAGTTAAATCAAGATCAAGTAAACTATTTAAATAGTCCTGTAGTCCCTAGAGAAATAGAAACAGTAATTAAAAATCTCTGAGGCTAAATAAATAAATAAATCTAAGGCCAAATAATTTAGGGCAGAATTCTACGAGACTTTCAATGAAGATCCAGTGCCAATACCTCAATACTTATCAAACTATTCCACAAAATAGAAACAAAAAGAAACACTACCAAACTCATTCTATGTGGGTGGCCACATTCACCTTGATACCTAAACCACACAAAGACTCAACAAAGAAAATTTCAGACCAATTTTGGTTATGAACACTGATGCAAAAATACTTAATAAAATACTCATAACACCAAACTAAGAACACATCAAGAACATTATCAACCATGATCAAATAGGTTTCCTCTCAGGGATACAGGGGTAGTTCAGTGTACAAAAATCCATTAATGTAATCCACCATATAAATAATTGAAAGAAAAAAAATTATTTTTATTAGATAGATATTGAAAAAGCCTTTGACATAATCCAATATCTTTTCATGTTAAAAGTCTTCAAGAGATCAAAGATATAAGGCACATACCTAAACACAATGAAGGCAATGTACAGTAAGCCAATAGCCAACACTAAATTAAGTGGAGAGAAACTTCAAAGCAATTCCACTAAAATCAGGGACAAGATAAGGCTGCTTGTCCACTCTCTCCATATATATTCAATATCATTCTTGAACTTCTAACTAGAACAATAAGACAACTAAAGGAGAGCAAGGGAATATAAATCAGAAAGGAAGAAGTATTACTATTTGCAGATGATATGATACATAACTAACCCAAAAATTCTAACAGAGAACTCTTATGGCTCATAAATACCTACATCAAAGTATCTTGGTATAATATTCAAATACTATTACTAGTACTACTGATAGTAAAAATAGTACACCTGCTTCATACAAATGATAAACTGTCTGAGAATGAAACTAAGGAAATAACACTCTTCACAATAGTCACAAATAATATAAAATATATTGATGCAACTCTAACCAAGCATGTAAAAGACCTGTATGACAAAAACTTCAAGTCTCTGAAGAAAGATATTAAAGAAGATATCAGAAAATGAAAAGATGTCCTTTGCTCATGGATTGTTAAGGTTAACAGTAAAAATGGCCATCATGACCAAAAGCAATCTACAGATTCAACACAATTCCTATAAAAATTTCAACCCAATTCTTCACAGAATTTGTAAGAACAATTTTCAACTTCATATAGAAAAACAAAACAAAAAAAAACCCCAGATAGCTAAAATATTCCTGTACAAAAAACAAAACAAAACAAAACAAAAACACCTGGAGGTATCACCATCCCTGATCTCAAGCTGTCCTATAGAGCAATAGTGATAAAAACTGGATGGGACTGGCATGAAAACAGAAAGGTTGCTCAGTGGAGTAGTACCAAAGTCACAGAAATAAACCAATCACCTACGGACACTTGATTTTTGATAAAGGTACCAAAACCAAACAATGGAGTAAACTCCTGTCTTGAGCAGCTCTCGTCAGGGCATGTTACCACAGCAACAGGAAGAAACTAAGACAATTGCCTAGTCCAGAAGGGCCCCTTCCAGAGAAACTGGAAGAAGCCAGCAAGACTGACGAGGCTGTACAGCTAAGTCCAGCCTGGTGCTCAGTGAGAAGCTGGTGGATGGTAAGGCTGTGGAGTTAAGCCACTCTTGATGAACTTGTGAAATTATCCCAGAAAGTGAGCGTGTGTGTAAGCATGTGTCTCTGAATTAAGGAAACGTGATCTTGCAGACCCCCATCCCCTGCCTGATTTATAAGGGTGAACTACTTGACTTTGATCTAGTAAATCATAACCATTGCAGTGATAATCCTTGAGTGTATTTATGTCTTTTTTTCTTTTTCTTTTTCTTTTTCTTTTCTTTTTTTTTTTTTTTTTTTTTGGTTTGGTTTCTCGAGACAGGGTTTCTCTGTACAGACCTGTCTGTCCTGGAGCTTACTCTGTAGACCAGGCTGGCCTCGAAATCAGAAATCTGCCTGCCTCTGCCTCCCAAGTGCTGGGATTAAAGGTGTGTGCCACCACTGCCTGGCCCACAATTTTCGAGAGCTAAAAGGATGGTATTTCTTAAGTATTAAGGACATTTTGCCCCTCTTAAATCTATCAATCAATCAGTCAGTCAGTCAGTCAGTCAATCAGTCAGTCATAATTTTTTACCCTGTCCTTTCTCTTTTTTTATGTGATCTCTGCCCAACAACATTTTACCCTAAATATTTTACCTGGAAATTAGACCCTGCAGCTGTTAGCAATGTTTCTAGGTCAGCAAATATGATCTACCCCACGTCATTGCTTCCTCAGTTTGCATTCCTAAATCTGAGAGGTTTACCCTCAGAGTATCCCTGTGTTTGAGTCAACAAGATATGACTTAAGGAAGGATGTTAGCTGAGGCAGGCAGAATGCACCGGACATGTCCACAGCTGGTCTAATTACTGCCTAGAATCCACTGCATTGCAAATTCAAAAGGACGAGAAGAAGCCAGGATGGACAGGAGATGGTCCCCCCACCAGCTGTGGATGTACACGTAAGTGCATCCAGCCCACATGAAGCAGGATTCAGAGTCTCAGTTTCCTTTTCAGTTAGGGACCTGGGCAGGAACAGCCAATGATAATGAAAACAGAAAGATTGTTCCCAAGCTCTTCTGAGTTCCCTGTTCGTCTAGGCAGCAGTGTCAGACTCTCCCTTAGATAAAGCCAGCCCACCACCCAGGTGCCAAACTCTGCTCACAGTTAGGTCCATGAGCTCATGGGCTGATTGTTAAGCTGTGAACTTGGTTTGTTCTTCAGAGGTGGTCACTGGTTACTTTCCTTGTCTCAAAGTGACTGTAACACTTTGTGGAGATTTCCTGAGATGGTAACCTACTCTCTTACCCTCCCAACCTCTGTAGGTTCTTTTTCTTATTTTATGGATCCTGGAGGTCACCTTTTGGAGAAACTCACGCCTTGCACTCTCTTCCTGCTCCCATGGGCTGTGCTCATCCATATATATCCAGTGTACTAGCTGATCCTTCAGCCCTCCCTTCTCAGACCATTTCCTGTGTTACAGGCATTGTTGGATGCTTACATATCCACTTTACTACGCCCTTTGTATTGACTTGTTTTTCTGACAAAAGGTGGTTTAAGAAAGTAGTAATCATTTCTGCCATTTCTGATCCTCTACAATGAACAAAGAGAACATGATGCTATCTCTTGGAAGTGTGACCCTTCCTATGTCAAGTTTCAGCCATCTTCAGTCTGTCAGAACTCATGACTTGGTCAGCTCTGATATCAGCCACGGCCCTGGCTGTTCTTGGCTTTGAGAGTCACCTCCTTGTTTGTTTTCAGTGTTGACAGTGCCCTCTCTTTTTGCTGCTTTGGACGGGAAAGAGACTTCAATATTAATATAGCCTTCACCAGGAGGATTATTAGTCAAGAGCTCTTAGTCTTGGATGTAGCTTATGAGATGCCACACAGCACAGTCATGGCTGAGGTGGGGCTAGTCTGAGGGAAGAGGTCACACAGAGGTCAACAAGGTGTCAGTGGAGGTTAATTTTATTCCACTAGGTTAAGGCCTGCTCAGGACTGGGCAAACATTACTTCTTTCCCAGAAAGGTAAGTGAAGACCCACCTCCCCTTGAGGGAATAGACTCCTCCAATTTGTTGAAGACTGGAAGAGAGCAATGGAACAGCCAATGATCTTTCCAAATTGGGACTGAACTCTGATCTTTCCTGACCTTCTCTTTGACACAAGTACTCCCAATTTCCAGGATTTGAGACTTAACTGGGGTCCCCAGGTTCCCAGGCCTCAGACTTCAACAGGAACTGAACCTCGAGCTTCCCTGGGTATAGAGTATAGCTGAGCTGTCTCAGGATTACCAAGCCTCCGTAATCATAAAAGCCTTGACTTCTAATGGATCATACATAGTGTGTGTGTGCTCTCTCTCCATCCATCTCTCTCTGTCCAGCAGGATCCTGTGGAGACCCCAGGGCTGCTCATGAGGTTTCTAGCCTTTAGCGTCTCAGGCAGTACTGCACACAACCCCAGCCAGTTCCTCTCTCCAGGCTCGAATGCACTTTTCTATTTAGTCTGTTGCCTTTGTGGGACTTTTAGGTCATTGTGTCAGCACGGATTTGCCTCATTAGAAGTGCTCCAAATAGTATCTAAATTTGCTGCACCGATTTCTACTCTTAGTAGTGACATCAGCAAGCGGTCATGGCTAGTAACACATAGTTTCTTTGATTTGTGTCTGCTCTGTGGTTCTGAAGCAGCCTCGCACTGTTGTGCTTTACATTTTTAGGACATGAGAAATTGTGAGCTGAGACTCTGGCTGTGTCTCGCTGCTATTGGAGTTTCCCTTTCTGTTTATGCTTTTTAGTTCTGGTGTTTATCTTGCTGGTTGTGGCACTTCCTCGAGGTTCCCGTTGTTTATTTCTTTACCGTTTGGGAGTTGCAAATGCGTGCACTCTGGAGCATGTCCTAAAACGCTTGTTTATGATGCTAAATTTTAATAGAACCCAAATGACCATCCTTCTATTTAAGGTTTTTTTTTTTTCCTTTTAACTTTTTCAGACAAGTTCTTACTTTAAGGCTCAGGATGAGCTTGAACTCTCAGTTGCCTTGGTTGCACCTTCTAAATGCGGAGTACAGATGAGCCTTGCTGGATTTGTACATTGCATGTGTGTGTGTGTGCATGCATGTGTGCGTGATTCTGTCTATCTAAATGTAAGTAAGTATAATTCGTTCTTTGAGAATTTCATGAATGTATGCAATGTATTTGATCCTATTCATCCTCCATTTTCTCCTCTAACTCCTTGAGATCTTCCCTTGCCACCCCCTTCTCCCAGTACATCTATGTACAGATGTGAGTAACTACATTCAGAGGCTCTACATGCTGGATTTGAAGGGTGTTTTGTTTTAAAGAAAAAGCTAATATATTCCAACAGTTATAAAGATGTTCTAGATTTTTGAAAATGGTTTTACAACTTTTGTCTTTCAAATGTAGAATTAAGACTCTTAAAATATATAGCTGGGCTTGGCCATGCCCTGTCTGTAAATCCAGCACTGTGCGGGAGACAGGCTGCCAGCGTAGCTCCAAGTTCAGAAGACACCTGCATTTTTGTTATTGTTTGTTTGTGTTGTATTTTTGAGACAGTTTTTCTGTGTAGCCCCTGCTCTCCTGGAACTCACTTTATAGAGCATGCTGGCCTTCAGCTCAGATCCAGCTGCCTGTCTCCCAGGTGCTGGGTTTAAAGGTATGCACCACCACTGCCTGGCTGAGACATCCTGTCTTAAGGAATAGAATAGAGAGTGATAAAGCAGGGCACTGGGTAACAGCTTCCAGCTTCCAAGTGCAAACAGAGGTATGGGCACCTACACACACCACAATCTTATCATATACATACACAAATAAACATACACACATACATACATATATATACACACCCATGTATACATATATGCATATAAATGTACACATTTATACCCATGCACATATATGTGTGTGTATGTATACATACATACACTTCTGTGATCTCATACACATATACACCCATGCATAGACATAAACATGTACACAGACCCACATACACATACATAAACACACCCATGCATACACTCATGCATATACATATATACCCATGCACATATATGCACATACATATATTTCTATGCTCTTAAATACACATATACACCTATACACATAGACCTATGTACACACATACATATACATACGTCCATGCATACATGTACATGTGCCTATAAATACACGCATAGACATCTGTGCAAGTATATGTGCATACATACATTTCAGTGGTCTATCACACCCATAATCATACACATATACATGCACACAGACCCATGCACACACAACTCCTGTGCACACACATGTACATATACACATGCAGACATCTGCATACACATATGCACCCAGGATTTATTTTATGTATGACTATCTTAGCACTCTTGCATTTCCTTTGTGGTTTTACTTACTCCCCATCTTTGGAGAGCCCTTCTTCCGTGTTTTAGGGATGCCCTGGATAGTTGCTTACAGTTTTCCCTGAAACATAGTAGTCTACTGTGTACCTCAGCTATCCTTGAACCTGATCCAAACTCCATTTTCAGGCTGGACCTAGGGGTCTCCTTCCTCATGACCAGCTCTCTTCATGGGAAACTGTCCATGCCCTCAAATTCAAACAGTGAAGCTCAACTGTCCTCTGTGTTTTTACCTCAGTGGCAGTATCCTATATCCAGTTGTCATGAGAACCACAGAGAGTCATAAAAGCAGCAGTGTCCCTTATTAACTGTGTTACTGCAGACCATGGGCACACTGTATCAGTAGCTCTGCCTCATTCTGTCTCATGTGTAATATGGGGGAACAGGGTTTTCTTCACAGCTTGGCCATGAGGATTAACATATGTGTACACACGTGTGTCAGGATATACAATGTACAAATCATTGTTCCTTTCATGTGCCAAGTAGGGCTTTAAGTATCCATTGTTACAATACATTATGAAATTGCATAAGGCAAGCAGCTACAAGCCAGTCTGGCCTTCCTTGGCAAGGTTCATAATGAAGGGCCATCTGTCTGGTCTTGACGCCTGTTCCGGAAGAGGTGTGGTGACACAATGCTCAGAACTGACTTTCCTGGGTCTGTATCTCTAGAGGGATGCCCCATGTTCACCCGGTCTTGTCTACAGCATGCCTCTGCCTACCCTGAATCCTCAGAGGCTGAGCTGCAGTGTGCCCCACAGTGGGGAGAGCCAGGGCAGCAGCACACACCCGGCAGCCATGAGCTTGCCAACTGGAGTGTGACCCAGAGCCACTCTGTAGATGTGTTGCAATTGTCTCCCCAGCTGTTCTCATCAGGGTAATTAATGTAATTAACAATCAAGGCTTTAATTAGAGATGTTTAATGAGAGACACTTAGAATTATCACCCCAAAGTGATCTGAAGAAACAGGGAACTTCTCCGGAGTGTCTGCTCAGTGCTTCCTACATAGCACCTTATTTAACTTTTGTGGCAATTCTTTAGAGTCAGTATTAAGTTCAAGAACATTTTCACAGAAACCCTAAGGATGAAGGTTTTCATCATCTTCTAAGACTACCTTTTCTACGAGCCCTAGACTAAAGAACAGGACCTCCTTATTATCTAGTTCTGAGACCAAAACTAACACACACTCCCTCTCTCTCCTTCCCCCTTCTCTCTCCTTCACTCCTTCCCTCCCTCTCCCTCTCCCTCTTTTTCTCTTTCTCCCTGTGCCTCTGACTCCCATTTATCTCTACCTTCATTCCACTTATCTCTATTCTTCCCCCCTCTCTTATCCCTGTATCTCTATCCCTGTGTCTCTATCCTCTCTTCTCTCTTCTCCCCCTTTCTCTCTAATTAGCTTTTTCTGTCTTCCATGAGAGCAGATAGCATGAGGTAGTCATCAGTAAAAGAAGGAGTAGTCACTAAAACCTGAGGCTGAATTTTTAAAATTGTATTTATTGACTTCTTTAGTGTTGGTGGGGTGCTGTTGCTACTGGTGGTGGTAGTACGGTGGTACTGGTGGTGCTAGTGGTAGTGGTTGTGGTGGGGTACAGGTGATGGAGGTGGTGGTGATATGTTGCTGCTGCTGCTGCTGGTGGTAGTGGTGGTGGTGGTGCTAGTGGTGTCGGTGGTGTGTGGTGTGTGGTGTGTTCATGTCACAGTATGTATATAGAGGTCAGAGGACAATTTTCAGATGTCAGTCATCTCTTTCCAGCACGTCGTACAAGGGACTAAGGTCAGATCTTTGTGCCTGTTGGCAATTGCCTATACCACCTGAGCTATTTCACTTACCCTGGGCTAGAATGTTAAATTTGTGCTTGAGGCATGCAGAAGAACCAGGTCAAAAATTTGTGGTTAAGTTGTCTACTCTGTGATATTTTGTTTCAGCAATAAAAAGTGCAGAAGGTTCCTCCCTCTTTGGTATGTTGTCTTCTATTGACCTGCATGCAAATGCTGAAGTCTTTGGTGTCTAGATCTTCCGGTCTTAGAAACTTAGCTAATGACTTTGCCAACCTGTCATGTCCTGGGACTGAAAGGCATATGCATAGGAACTATGTTGTATAGAATATATATCTGCTTTGTGTAGAATATATATTTGCTTCCTTGATATCTCTAGCCATAGCTTCTTGGCTACTTCAGAGCTAGTGAGCCCAAAGCAAAACCAGAGCATCAACTGTCCATGAACCCATTCTCATATCAGAACATTGAGGTCACATCGCTTTCATTAAAGTCACCCTTAAATCTACACACAAAACAGACATGGGTCTACTGTGAACAAAGTGAGCCACTTTATCACCTGTGGGATGTTTGGGGTGTGATCACCCCTGAAAATACAGAAAAGTGATACTGAAAATCACTTCATTTTCTCAGCTTTCTCTGGAACTTTCTAATCATTTAAAAGTTTCAGAATTTCCTTGGTTTTAAGAAACTAGAATTTGTGTTTAAGGAAATTCAGCAAAAGACAAATTTGAGCACATCTTCATTGGGTTAAAATAAAGGCAGAAAGGAAAAAAAAAACACTCTTATGAGATTCTTTTTCATATCTGTTTTTCCACCTGTGACAGAACCATCATCTCATATCCTAGAAGAAATCCTCAAATATAGTTGTGGCTAGAAAAAGACACAGTTCATGTCTAACTTCTTAGAAGTTAGAAGCTTTTAAGTTTGGATTTATGGAATCTTAGATCTAATCTTAATAAAGCTTTTCATTGGCTACCAGATCCTGTCTTATCAGATCACGCATGTCTGAGCTCTGACCGACATTTCTAATGGAGAAGGATTGTAGTGGAGCCGGGGCCTCAGCAGAGGTTGAGGTATGGTTGTACAGTGGGAGGTGGCCTCATGAGATACAAGTCATCCTGTGACCCCCCCAGCTCAGAGCAGGAACTGGCAGAGACGGAACCCACTGAAAACAGAACCATGTTGTAAAAGTGTAGACGGGCTTGCCTGTGATCTTTCATGGGGTTGACGTCTACAGCCAAGAGCAGTGACCTTGCTTCACTCCTTTCCTGTTCTTAACTAGTAACAGACACAGTCACCTGGGAGCCTTAGGAAGGAGGGGTGGGGGGAGGGGAAGCCACCTCCACAGTGCTTTCAATGAGGCTGAATATGGCTCAAAGACAGTGTCCTCTTCTGAGGTGTACAGACACAGCAGCCCTAGTATAGTAGATGTTTTATTTTTGGTTCCAGAAAGTGATTTTTGTGTGTGTGTGTATGTGTGTGTGATCTCTGAATTCTTCCAGCTCATGAGAAATCAGTGTATTTTTCTCTTCTTCTGAAAACAATGTCTTTAAGGCAATGTCACTCAATTAGCTCTACTCCACTGGAGTGGACAAGCCTGGGCTGTTTTTATGGGCTTCCTTTTCCGGACCCCATGAAACCCTGCTTGGGAACATCTGCATCAATCATCTTGGATTTTTCTCAAGCATAGACCCGGGGAAGATTTGTGTCGGGAGATCCTTGACCTTGGTCGCTTTCTGTCTTACATTGAACAGCCCTATACAGTAGATTCAATCACTCTTATTTCAAAAGTAAATTTTACTAAGACCTGGGAGTAGATATTCCTTCTCCAAGGTTTACCTGTAGAAGCCAATAAGAATTCTTGCTGGGATGCAAACAGTGTGTAGTGGAGATCAGCTGGAGACATATTTGTGAGTTAGGCAGCTCCCCTGTGTCACAGAGATATCACCATCACTTGGATAGTGGGGACCACTGTCTGAATTTAAATACCCCTTTTCTTCTGGAGGCTGTCTCCTGGCCTCTTTGTTGTTTGCATGGTTCCAGCTGACATCTTGCTGATCCCACGTCTCAGCAGTTGTTCCTGAAGATCTTCAAGGAAAAGTGTTTCACAGTCCAGTTCATATAACTTTGGCACAGTCCCAAGCTCTCACAAAAGACCGCCACAGACGTGGGGTGCTCTGAGAGAGTATCAGTGTGTCAGGACACAGAAGCTGGTTAGGCTAGACCTTGAGGAGGAGATTCAACTGTACCTGACAACCTCTTCCCTCCCCTTATGCTGACTCTTTCCTTATCAGCACTAGGGGGTTTGCTCGATTTTAAAATCCTCCTTACCAAGTTCCTTCAGCTGGCTCCTCAGATTCAGTCACCAGGATCCTTCTCTGTCTCTAACATTTTTTTTCCTGCTCTTGGTATCCTAGGGTGCAGAAAGGGACCAACTTCTGCTACACATGCTAGAAAGGAAAGAATATTTTCATGTTCAAGTATTTTGTGCATTAGAGAATATCCTGAATTTTAATTTTATTTTGCTCAGCTATGGGCCAGATAGCCCCTTGCTGGGAAAGTCAAAGCCACAAAGCAAATGGCAACGTTTTCAGGCTGATGTTAATGGCATCTAGCTCCAGGGAGAAGCATCTGGAATACAGCTGAGGTTGAGACCAGCAGCGCAAGCAGTACATGAAATCACATAGTGATTGCCATCAAGGTCTGAGTCCTCTGCTTAGTAAAACCCTCTGATGGCCTCTGAGGCAGGGATGTTACCCCTGGTCCACACAGTGCAGGATTCAAGGTATTGATGTTCTCATCCTGGCATGCTGGGAGTTGCAATTCCTCTTCAAAATCAATTCTCCCAGAATTCCCAAAGCAAGAGGGCAGTGGCTGCCAATCCAGGGTCTGAGAACAGAAGTAGGAGGCCTGCTCTGTCCATGAAAATACATGTGCTCCTCTCTGTGTGGGTAGGCAGCATTTTCTGATTGTACCCAGATGGATCACATCACGTCTACTTTGCCTATCTGGAGCCTCCTTGCTTGCCTGGGCATACTTTCCTCCTTGCTCTCTTCTCTCTCCTTCCCCCTCTTCCTTTCCTTATCACCTCTCTACATTGGTCCTCTTCTTCCCACTCTCCTCTTCCTCCCCCTATTCTTTACCCAATAACAGAAGAATATATCATTTCTGGCTTCAAAGGGGAAACTCTGCACACAGCCAAAAGCAAATGTGAAGCTGTTGCTCCTGAGATTAAGTGAGCAGAGGCCCTGACCTTCTACTCCTAGAGAAAGACTTTGGTCAAGGTGATAATGGCCACCAGAGAGGAAGATGTAATGGGAGCCATGAGAGCCTGTGCATGTCACAACAGCCTGGTCAGCACGACTAAGTTAATTCTATGTCTTATGTGATTCCTATATGTGTTCTTATAATTACTATTACAGTCCATAGGTGTAAGTGATGCTCTATTCTGGTTCCTGGTGGAAGTGGAGGATGCACTCTTTATGTCCCAACTCACCTCTATCACTGTCTGTCTCTGTCTTTATCTGTCTGTCTGTCTGTCTGTATCTCTTTCTCTCTGTGTGTATCTAATATGTGGATTTTCACACATGTGTGCTCATCTATACAGGCCCATGCGTATAGCCTAGATATGAAGAATGACATTTTCCTCAGTCACTCTTACCTTAGTTTTTTACCCAGGGTCTCACACTGAACCTGCAGACTTTCGTTTCAGCTAGATTGGCTGTCAGCAACCTTTCCCCAGAGTCTTTCCATCTCTCTTTTCCTAGATCACTGGGGTAATAGCACTGGGGTAATACGCCTATGCTTCCAAACCTGGATTTTAATGCGGACACTGGAGAGCTGAACTTCAGTCCTCATGCACAGCAGGCACTTTACTCCCTGAGCTGTGAAGCCCCAGACTTCACATTTCCTGGTAGCCATGATTTCTGTTACTTCTCTGTGCATTCTTCTTCCATACCTTGTCCAGGATAGGATTTCTCTTCTACAAAACCTGATGGTTAAAAAAGAGGTCTTTGTCTTTCCAAGCTGTGTAAGAACACCAGTGTGTAAGAACACCAGTGTGACCGTTGGGGTTCTTTCTAATTCATTGCCTTGACTACTCAGCCATGACGGCTTTGTTGGTTTGATTTTGAGATAGGGCCTTTCTGTGTTATCCTGGCTGTCCTGAAACTTGGTACATAGTCCAGGCTGTCTTTCAACTCACAGTGACTCACCCTTCCTCTGCTCTTCTGAGTGCTATGGTTGAAGGCATGTAGTTCTTTTATTAAATAAATCCAGCATTTGACTGTTTCTTTTGAATAATTTAAAAAACTGTCTGGCCTCCAATCATCCCTTTTGCATCGCTCCCTGTGTCCCACTCATGTGGCGGGGTCTTCTTCAAACCTCCCCAACCAATCACTTCCTGTGCTCCAGTCACACAGATGGCATTTGTCCAGACTGGGGTAGGAATGGTTGTTGATCTTGGGGTAACTGACCTGTCCCTTCTGCTGCTCCTGTGCTGCATGCTTCCCTGAACTCTTAGACTCCGACCTCTAGCTGCCCTATGCTCTCCTAACTACTAAAAGTTCACAGCCATCAGGAGTGTATTCCATTTTCGTGGGCCACCACTAAACCTTGACAGATCAGGAAATGTCCGAGCAGAGGGAGCTATGAATCCTTGTTTTGTCCACTCTCCCTCCATCTTACCCTGGGAGTATGGAGATACAGAAAAAGGTTTGCGGTAGGCACAAATGCAACATGGGTAGGTCCAAGTGCAGGAGGACTGAGTTTTGTGACTGAGCCATCAGCACCAGATGTATTGCCCCTGGCTGACAACATGTTCGTGATGTAGCCTGAAGTACTAGCATATGTGGAATTTTATTGCTATACTTTAAAAGTATCAAGTGTGTATTAATTACCTTTCTATTGCTGTAAAAACATCATGACCAGGGCAATTTATACAAGGGTAGGTTTATCTTGAGCTTATGGTTCTAGAGAGCTCATTACCATGATTGCATTAGGGAAGCATGGTAGCCATCACCAGGTAGGGCAGCAGGAGCTGAGAGATCACATCTCCAACCATAAGCAGAATGCAGATACAGCACACTGGAAATGGTAGACGGCTTCCAAACCTCAAAGCCCACCCCCCACCTTCCTCCATTAAGGCCACACATCCTAACTTTAACCCACCCCAGTCTCACCAGCAGGGACCATGTATTCAGATGCCTAGGCATCTGGGAGACATCTCCTTTAAACCACTACAAAGGGGGATCTGAATGTCAAATTGGCCTAAAGGAGATGTGTCTAGGTGAGGGCTGGAGCAAGATAGATGCCCTGTCACTGAACATGGTGGCAAAGGTAATGTTGAGATGATGGTGGCAAGAAAAAACTTCAGTCATCAACTGTCAGAATGATATATGCAAAATAACATGAAGCTGGTAAAAGGATAATCAATTCGAGGTACACTGGCTCTCTGGGCAGTAAAGCCCCTGAGACAATATGACCTATGCAGCTGCACAGCCAGTACCATTTGACCCTTATGACCTCCTCTAGACCCACAGAAATGCAGTTGTATACCTGCTAGCAGAGTTTTGATGATATTGCCCTAAATGTCATGAATGATCTATTTTGAGAAATGAAATTTCACTGGAAGGTTTTATTATCCAAAATACTTAGGCTTATGTTATGAATTTTCCATTTTGATGGTCTATTATGTTTTTCTTTTTGTTTGTTGTACTTGATTATCTTGTATCATAGATTACTAAGCTCTGGTGTGATCTCAGCTAGAATGTTTATGAAAAGTTGTAGATATCATGATTAAAGCTGAAATTAAAGGTTTGTCAAAATCCATGTTTGAGTTTCATGTTTTTGTTTGTTTGTTAAATCTAATGGTATGGCTTTAAGATCCCAGAGACAGGAAGCTAGATCTTCCTGGTCCACAGGAGGGCTCCCACAGCAGGAGTCACAGGCTTTGGATGTGTCTGAAATGGAGAGGGGTCCTGTTTCCTCATAGCTTCTCCTCGGTGTACATTATCTAGGTGCCCCTACCTGAGGCAGACACATGGCATACACCATGCCAGGAGAACTCTCTAAAACAAAAATAGGCCTCACAGTCAATATCAGAATCAAGCTTCAGGAGTTTCATTTTCTATTCCTGACCCTATACTAGACAGGTCAGGCTGTTCCAAACTTCAGATCCACTCTTAGAATATTTTCCATAATAGAATATTTTGCATGGATTTTCTGAGGATGGTACCAGAATGAAGTGGTTGAACTGACCTCCACACAGGTTCAGTATGGCAACACACTCAGGTTCAGTATGGCAACAGTCTGGGAAGATCTATTCCAGGTACTATTTTTAAGGCCATAGTTTGTGCGAATGCGTGAGTGTATAGTGTATGTGCTCTGAAGTAGCTTCACTGCCACAGTGATGCAACATGGATATGAGCCGTAAATAAAAACCATGCATGGAACTTTATTACTGATGCACAGAGCAGTATTGAGAAATCAGAAAAGATTGAGTGAGATATATTTCACACCCTCCAAACACCATCCATTAAAGAAATCACAAGTTAAAAGAATGCATACAGGATATATTTCCACAATCTTTACACATGTCTCCTTGGAACTTCTCAGGCACGAACTCAGGCCCAAGCTCAGCAACAGATAAACGGACAGAGATCTGGTAAGACAGACCCATTCCCACAAGCTGCTCAGTCTGGTAAAGAGGAAGGGGAAATATGTGTTACCATGCAGTCTGTTAGTTACCATCTGGAGATCTGTGTAGTTTGTGAGGTTGCGGCAGGAGTGAATGGACAGGGAAGCTGAGTGGGGAGACTTGAGTGAAGTTTTCAGACTGGAGCAAGACACCAGTGATGAAGCAGGCATATAGAATGGCTCCAGTACAGGCAAGAAAGCTGAATGCATGGGGCAGACAGTTTTCCTATTTGGAAGTGGACAGAAACACGTGCAAGGAAGTAATACAAACAACAGGACAATAAATAGCAGTTGTCATGGATTCTGATGAGCAGATCCCCCTGCCTTGAAGTCCCCAGAAAACTGTTATCTGGAATATGCAAAACTAGGTATAACTACTATTTATTTATTAATTTATATTTTATTTGTATGTGTCTCTAAGTACATGCATGTGAAGGCCAGAGGACAACCTTGGATGTTGTTCCTCAGGATTCTGTCTAGTCTATTTTGAGACAGGCTCTAGGTTTGGTTGACTAAGAAGCCCCCAAGATATGCTTATCTCTGTCTCTCCAATGCTGGGATTTCAAGTGTGCCCTCCCAGCAACTGATGTTTTTATGTGGGCTCTGTGGATCAAAATCAGTGCCTTGTGTTTGCATGGCAAGGATTTTTACCAACTAAGCTATACTCACAGCTCCTGGAGATCTCTTTTTGATAGACTTTATCAAAATTACATGATACCAGCTCCTGGCTACACAGCTAGGGAGGACTTCCCACCTCTTCTGCTGTCAACCATGGATAGTGTATTCTGTGCTATTCATACCACTCTGCAAGGATGAGAATTCTGTGTCTGTCCAGCACAGGAGCGTGAGCCACACATGGTTACTGGAACCTTGAAAAGAGGCTAATGTAATTATAGACTTGATATTTAATTATATTCCATTCTGATCATTTAAATGTAAATAGCCACATGCAGTTAGTGGTTACTGTATTAGACATTACAAAATACACTTCAAGTATGTTTCTATACCCTAGCTCTGGCAATTTTTATTGTATTCTCCACATTATCTTATCACTGTTTGCCTAATCATTATCAACAAAAAATAAATAAATCTCAGCTTTAAAAATAAATCTGAGCTTTAAAAAGCTCAGAAGATTCTTAAGTCACCTGTCCTGAGATGGCCTGTGTCTCCTTGCATCTTCTGCAAAAGCTACAATGTTTGGGTTATCTACCATGAGGAGGCATAATGAGTGACAAGCCTCATGATAAAGAAACTAGTAGCTTTGTATTTAAAGGACTCTAGCATAGCCTGGGGTTTCATACAAAGTTGTGGGTGAGTGCCCATGGGTGGATGTGCAGGGTAAAACAGCCTAGCATTGCATAACATTAGAGTATTAGTTGATGCAGGAAGACCCATCTTGACTGGATCTTGCTGGGATCTTGGACTGTATAAAATAAAGTGAGCTCAGCACTAGTAAGTATTTGTCTCTTTACTTCCTGATTGTAGATGCTTCAAGCTTCTGCCACCATGCTTTATCTGGCCATGGTATCCTGTACCCATTAACTGTGAACCTGAATCAACCCTTCTCCCCGTGTAATTATAGTTCTGCAAGTGAGGATGGAACACCCAGAGGAAAGGAATGGCATGCTTAGGCTCACGGCAGTGCAAACCCAAGTCTTACAAAACATTTTCTGTGAGGGGCAATGACTTTGAAAAAGATCAGGAAGAGAGAGTCCTAAGAAGATTGTTGATACTCTACCTTGTTCATCCTTCGGAGCCTGAGCACCACACCCTCTGTTTGGTGTGTGTCTCTGGCCAGCAAGCCCTTTCTCTGGTTTCCTAACTCATCTCCCCAGCTACTGATGGGAGATACAAAGCACATTGGAATCAGTCAGATGCTTAGATGGAAGTGTCAGTTATGTCCAGAAGTTCTTCCAATTGATGGTGATTGTCCTAAGCAGCTGGTTTACACATGTCTTTAAACACTGGCCACTGGCCTTACCACCATCCTCTGCATATGCAGACTCCATGAATCTACTTGTACATTTTATCTGCATTTCCCATCTTGCTCTTCCAATCTGAGAACAGGTTCTACCTATTTGAATAGCATACGGACCAAGAAATGTCTGAGCTCTGGAAGCCAATACTCATGGATGTGTTCACTTTTTCTGCTCCAGGCACAGACATTACTGAAAAGATCTGAGTAGGAGATTATTTGGGAGGTACTTTTATGGATGAGATGTGGCTGGGAACAGAGCCAGTAAAAGAATTGTCTACTAGGGAAATTAAGGCAGCCTGATTCCCTTAGGGGGATATGAGTACCAGTGTTGACTGTGTCTCAATGTTCATGACTTTACTACAGATGCAAGGATACTGGGATAAATGCACTCATTTGGACAAGGGACACTAGATCAAGAGATGTTAGCTTGATACTTCCAGCCTAAACATAGGCAGACAAATGGATGTTGAAGAGCAGAGTGACAAAATTTGTAGATTCTAGGCTTGGAGAGATGGCTCGGTGGTTCAGAGTATTTCTTGTTCTTCCAGTGTACCCAGTTTGAGTCCCAGCTCACCCACATTGGCTCACAGCAATCTGTGACTTTAGTTCTAGGGAACTTGACACCCTCTTCTGGCCTCCATGACAACTAGACATGCACATGATACATATCTTAGCTAGGGTTTTATTGCTGTAAAGAGATACCATGACCAAGGCAACTCCTATAATGGAAAACATTTAATTGAGGCTGGCTTACACTTTCAGAGGTTTAGTCCATTATCATCACTATGGGAGCATGGCAGCATGCAGGCAGACATAATGCTGGAAGAGACATCTTGATCCACAGGCAGCAGCCAGAGACTGTACCTGGATATAGCTTGAGCATAGAAGACCTATAAGGCACACCCCAACAAGGCCATACCTCCTAACAGTACCACTCTCCACAGGCCAAGCATTCAAACACCTGAGTCTAGGGGATAATACCTATTTGAACCACCATACATGCATCCATGCATCCAGGCAAAACACCCATGCACATACAATATAATAAAAATAAAAATATGTTTTATAATTGTAGATTCTAGTGATTTGGTATTGGTGTGGCTTATGCTTAAGTATTTGAGAATTGGTAATGTGGCTGGGTTCTGACACTGGCATAGAGGCTTCAGCATCATATGGCCTTGGGCAAATATTTGGCATTTTTGAGCCTTGATTTCCCAGCATACTTATGGGACTGAGGTACTTCATTGATGGCAACAGTGACACCACTGTCACTGTGCAGTGTTAACTAAAGAGGCTGCACATGTGCTGACTGCTGACAGCCTGTTTCTTTCCCTGGAAGGTAAGTCTTTCTATGGAATGTTAGTCTTGTTCTCAATTCTGCTACAGAAGTCTCTGGACATGTGCTCTGGACTCTGCCGGTTGCCTCAAGCATGATAATAGCTGGAAAAAAAACTTGCCTAGTTTGGCGCAACAGTGAAACTATAACTTGATTTTGAAGTCATATTCATTCCCTTGAAAGGTGAATGGCGGCCGGGCGGTGGTGGCACATGCCTTTAATCCCAGCACTTGGGAGGTAGAGGCAGGCGGATTTCTGAGTTCGAGGCCAGCCTGGTCTACAGAGTGAGTTCCAGGACAGCCAGGGCTACACAGAGAAACCCTGTCTCGAAAAAAAAAACCAAAAAAAAAAAAAAAAAAACCAAAAAAAAAAAAAAAAAAAAACCAAAAAAAAAAAAAAAAAAAAAAAAAAGGTGAATGGCTTGCCTTTTTGCATGTGGGTCAGCATAAATCCCTTGCTCTAAGGCTTTAGTTTGAGAATAATGATTTTTAAAGAATATTCTTGGAACCACCAGAAATACATCTAGCAAGTTCACAAACAGGAGGTCTTGGTAAACATAGATTAGGTTGAACTGAAGCTAGAATTTGGACAATGGTAATATATATATATATATATATATATATATATATATATATATATATATATATAATTTTTTATTTTATTTATTTATTTTATTTATTTATTTATTTTTTAGACAGGGTTTCTCTGTGTAGCCCTGGCTGTCCTGGAATTCACTATGTAGACCAGGCTGGCCTCGAACTCAGAAATCCACCTGCCTCTGCCTCCCAAGTGCTGGGATTAAAGGCGTGCGCCACCACCGCCCGGCTAATGGTAATATTTTAGTCTGTGTATTGGGAAGTGGGAGTAGCATGGGGAAAGGATGGATGAGCTGGTGTAGATAGAGTTACATCCTCTCAAGCAGGTCTACAATGACAAGTGATTCTCTTCTACCCTGCCCCTCTCCAGCAGTGAATCATACTATCCAGACTTACCTTGCTCCTGAAAACAAATAAACAAACAAACACAACTTGGTAAACAGCACAGACCTGGTCTACAAACACGGTGAATCCCAGTAGAAGGGCTGTGAACTTTGAGTTTTCTTCATTTGATCTGGGTGAAAAGACTTCATCCACTTGCAACAGGAAAGCATTTTAACCTTGCAGGACTTCCAGGCTTGTAAAGAAGATGGGCCTCTCAGTCACATTCCAGACCTGCCTCTCACTAGTTGAACAAGATAGCTTATCTTTTTATCTTGAATTTTTTATATATAAAAAGAGAACAAAAACATCAACTTTACATGATTATTGTGAGGCTTAGCAATATCTTGTAAAATTCTTGGCACAGACTCTGTGCTTAATAAATTGCAGGCATATCTGTGCCTTTCAGACATTTCTTCTGAGTTAGCCAGCATCCCCAAAACTTCCACATGTCTACAGTCAATTTTACTTAGTGCTTCACAAATGAGGGTTTTTTTTTCCCACTGATTTTCCCTTTCAAATCCTTACGTTCACAGTTTCCATCTTGCTTTTAGAAGGACTTTTGCATTTTGATTCTCTTTCTTTTAGCTCTTTCAATTATTTAGTTTTCTATACCCAAAACCAACTGGTCTACCTTCACTGTATCATTGACACATATAGACTGTTGTGAATTTTCCAAAGCCTCAGGTCATCCAGCTTCTGTTCTATCAGCTATAGGAAAAGCACAGCCTTAACTCTAAGAGTGCCAAGTTAGAGAGTTTGCTGGAAAAATGGTAATATTAGTTTAGAGACTTGCAGCAAAAGATTGGAAGAAAATAAAATAATTTTAGAGCCTATCAAAGAATGAAATAAAATCAGACTCCCAGAACCCATGAAAGAGAGTTGACTAATGAATTCAGCTCCAGATATTTTTCTGAAACCTACATTTCCTAAATATAATTTTGGCAAAGATTATCACAAATCAGTATATTTTCAAAACAAGCTTAGCTTTAACCTTTGCCTGATCACTTACACAAGTACAGTAAGTATAGCAACCTAAGACACAAACTCTCCTTCAGTTTATTGTCCTGGAATTTTTGATATGCAATCACAGTTTAGACTCTTAAAGGCTACTCAAGACGAGGAAGCTAAGCTCCAGACTCACCACCAAGCCAGGGTGGATACTTCTCCAAAGGCTGGGAGTGTCTTAGTTCTTACAGGAAGTGACATTCCTCAACACCTCGAACAAACATATGTCAATTGCAGAGTCAAGATCCTAGCCAGTTTTCCCTAAATTTTTTTACTGGTTGCAAAAATCTCACATTACGTATGTAATGCTCTCTGATTATATCTAGGCATGACAATCTAGTCAACACAGTGTGTATTAGACTTGTCTGTTGCTGTGGTAAAGCACCATGGCAAAGACAGCTTAGAGGAGAAAGAATTTATTTTAGTTTATGGCTTAAGAGAAATAAGAGTCCATTATGGCAAAATGTTAAGGCAGCAAGTGGCAGGCATGGCTTTAGGAGCAGGAAGCAGAGAGCTTGTATCATCAAACACAAGCAGGGAGAGAACTGGAAGTGACTGGAGCTTTTAATCTCAAAGCCTGACACCAGGACACCAGTGACATGCTTCCTCCAGCAAAGATGAGCCACCTAAACGTCCCCAAACAGCACAACCTACTGAAAGTCAAATGTTCAAATATCTGAGACCATGAGAGACAGTCTCAGCCAACCACCATATGTGCTGACCTAACTACTATTTCCAATCTTATCATGTTACAAGGTCAGAAAGATTCTGAACCTTTGCCAGTAACCCAGTGCCAAGAAAATAACATTCTCTCGTTGTTTCTGAAGTGTACAAGTTAGGAAAAACAGTTGCATGATTCAAGTATGTCTCCAAAGGCATACTTCACCAATTAGCTGTGTGAACCTAGACATTCCACCAGATCTGAAAAATCCAAAACAAAATGAACCAATCATATTTTAAACAAAAATGTTTTAAGGGTCTAGGTACATGCAGCTCAGCGCTCAAACACTAAGTTTGTGTGACATCATGGCTCTGCTCCCCTCAAAGGGGGGAAAATCACAAAAGACAGTTAATTAAGTTAACTCAGTCAGCTCAATTCCACATAGTCATTTCATGCTCTGCTTTCAGTTCGATTAGCATTTCTTGAGGCTAGAATTTCCAGTAGTGTTTTGGAAGGTGTTCACTCCACAATCCACTGGCACCATCTCAGTTTCGAGTCCTCACAGGTTTTTTGTGATCCTCCTTAAAGACGCAGCTCTTTTAAGGCCAGAGGTTACTACAGAGGATTTCTCAATGTATAAGGATAAAGCAGTTAACTGGACAATGAAACAGGAAGTGGCCGTGCTATAGATAATATGGATGTTCAAGTTCATACACAGTTTGAAGGAAATGTGGTGACAGCTGTCCCTCTGTGTATTCCCACAAATCCTGCCTGACAAACATACTGTGAAGAGCTCTAAATATTCTTGTCATTTGAGAATGAGGCGACCCAACATTTTAAGTCACATGACATAGAATTACAAAACATAATTACTGTAAAGCCATGGTTACTGCTACTGTGTCTCCAGGTTCACTGGATTCCTTCCCTCTTACAGAAATGGCTGTAATCAATACCCAGAGACTGCTAAGTCACTTAGCAAGTCATAAATTAACTCCATTCAACTTCGATGTTGTTACCCTTTTTCATTGCTATGTGCTGCTGTTCTGATCCTCCTGATCCAGGAAAAAAACAGCCAGTGTTTAAGGTTCAAGTTAATGGTTTCTTTTCATGCATTTAGTAAAGAAGAATCTCAATGGAATATTAAATCTGTATGTCCTGCTATAGTCCTGTCTGGATTCAGATATCCATCCTTTACACCGCTCTTCAGGATTGCATTTCTACACATAATTTGGGCATTAAAATCATTATAATCTATTTATTTTTATTTTTTGTGTATGAATGCTAAGCCTGAATGCATATCTGTGTGCCATGTGCATGCCTTATGACTGAGGAGGCCAGAGGAGAATGTTAGAACCCTTGAAACTAGAGTTATGGATGTTTGTGAGCCACCACGTGAGTGGTGGGAACTGAAACTGGGTCCTCTGGGAGAGCACTGAGACATCTCTCCACCCTGCCCCTCCAATCATTGTAATTTGAAAATTCACAGATGTACAATGTACAAACTGATGCTCTGATTTCAGGATACAATGCAGCATAGTTAAACCAGACTAGCTAATATATCCATCACTCCAAATACTTAGTCATGTGGGTGAGAACATTTGAATTGTAACCTCTTGGCAATTTAGGAATGTACAATAATCTGAAATTATCTCCATACTAAGTAATACAACTCAAAAGGCAATACACATTCCTATTCTAGTAAAGGTTCTGTGACTCTTGGCTATCTACTCCCACCCCTCGGCTCTAGCATCATCCTCCCTGTGATTCTGAGATCAGTTGTTTCATATTTCACACAACAAGGGAAATTTGTCTTTCTTTGTCTCTGACTGATGTCTCGGGCACAGCCCCTTTAACTGTCTCTGCTTTATCTGCTCTTCACTGTTGCTTTAAAACCTTCTTGAGAAGACAAAGCTCTGGGAGACTCTTGAAGAAGGAGGGTGTCTTCTCTAGAGTGGCCAGGTAAAGGGTATTTGTTTAAAGGTGGAACTTTCTTCACCTTAAGGAATTATGCAATTATTCCACAATTAGAAACTATATCATGAAAACCTTTTCTCTTTTAACAAATATTTCTTACAATTATCCGAGGGAACACAGGCCCTGTTAGGAACTGCAATGACAGATAGTGAAATGATAACTGTATTTCTCCTTTGTCTTTATATCTTTATCTCTTTCTGCACACACACACACACACACACACACACAGAGAGAGAGAGAGAGAGAGAGAGAGAGAGAGAGAGAGAGAGACAGAGACAGAGACAGAGACAGAGACACACACCACATACAGACATACAGAATACAGACACATAGATATACATATACAAACACACAGAGGGAGAAAGATAGGGAGGGAAGGAGGGAGGGAAGGAGCAATGGAGGGAGGGAGTGAGGGAGGGAGGGAGGGAAGGAGAAAACAGACCCAGAACTACATATACTCCCAGAACTACATACACCCCAAATTCATTCCTTGTACAAGATGCTCATTTGAGAATAAGATTTATTCTATTCATTTTTGCTGGCTTTGGGGGGGCATCGTGCTTTCCCCAGTTCTGTATATAACACCTTTCAAAATTATTTTCAACATGAATTGAAACACTCATGATAAATAATTATGCTTGATTCCTCATTAGTTTTGGGTGCAAATTCTCAGGAAATAACCCATTGCATACATGGGGCCAAGCTATATTTCTATAGTAGCATCCTTCACATTTGTACAATAGGATTGATTCTAAATGGCTACTTCACGCTATCAGCAACAGGACTATGGCTTTCGAGAGCTCTTAAGACCAGGTGAGTTGGAGAGCTCCTGTCTGGGACTGAATAACCTTGACATTCACAGAGGAGGTTGCAATGCCTTTATGTCATGATCCGGAGGCTACAGAGTTTTGATGTGAACTGTGAAGAGTTAAGAAGCAATTACTTGTGACTGTGTAACTGGAAGCCATAGCAATGTAGAAAGGTTCATTATGCAGCTTCTATATCTTGATTTTTCCATCCCTAAGCAAACTTATTTTTTTGTGGGGATTAAAAGCTCTAACTGTGCTGCTGTCAGGCTGAGAATGTTAAAGCGTGTCTGTCTACAGTATCACATTGTGGAGAGCACTGCTTCCCGGCAGTGAGACAATGTGCATATAGCACACTCCATCTGAGCATCCTACAACATTCTGGGTTTAGACGTGCATCTGTTAGTGAACTTTTCCTTGGGACTTCTAAGAGTAGGGGTGTGTCTGAGACTTTTTTGTTGCTATGGTGAAACACCAGGACCAGAAGTCATTCATGAATGGGACAATTATTTTGGCTTATGGTTCCAGAGAGTTAGTCCATAATGGCCAGGAGGCCTGGCTACTAGTGGCTGGAAAATGAAGCTAAGATATTACACCTTCATTTATAAATAATAAGTGAAATGAAGCTAAAAACACCCACCCCCACCCCTACCCCACCCCCACCCCTGTGATGTACTTCCTCCAAAAAGACTTCACCTCCTAAAGATTCCATGATTTCCCCAAACAGCACCAACAACTCAGGACCAAGTGTTCAAACACCAGATTCCATAGGGGGACATTTTCCCCTCAAATCACAACAGAAGACAATTTAATTCTTTCATTTCATCAGACATTGTTCAAGTTCTGAATTGCAAGCATACCCTCTGCCTTTTCTGGTGTTCACGTATGTTCATGAGGATGTGTACATCCATGATAGAGCTGAGTATGGTGAGATTTTTGACATAAGGTATTGTGGAGACTATGTTCCTGGGTGTGGTATTCAGTTGAATAAAACAGACAAATGTACGTGCTAGAACAGAGGATCTGAACCCGTAGGCTTTTAATCCCCACTAACAACCTTTTTAATGGGGGGGGGGGGTTGCATATCAGATATCCTGCATATTACAGGTGCTTATTTATGATTTGTGACAGTATCAACATTACAGTTATGAAGTAGTAACCAAACAATTTTTGGGTGGGGGTCACCACAACACAAGGAACTGTATTAGGGGGTTGAGAATTACTGTGCTAAGGAATCCATTGTTACATGTGGCATGAGTGCACAGGAAACCCACCAGCTGTTCCTGACGTGGTTGGGGTAGAGTAGCTCCTCCATCCTGCACCTCGACATGTCTCTCTGTGATAACAACCCAAATCGAGGAAAGTTGGATCCATGTCTTGAGCAGACCAGTCCTGTTTGTCCTTTAGCAATGGGAAAATATTATACAAGAAAACATGTAGTCATGCTGTCACAAAAACAATGGAAACCTCTGGTTTTGAAAGCACGAGTGAATCACCCAGGAGTTCACTAGACATTTCTTTCCTCTACATCAAAGAATAGGAACAGGAAAGAAGACATGGCATTGTTCGTTCATGCCTTCAACAAACCTTTGAAACCCCACTCAGTCACCAAAGCTACAGTTCTGAGGGGAATATTCAGACAAATAAGAAAACAGTATTACCCATTTAGAAGGGTTGGTCCGGTGATCCTTCTAGCTCTACCTAATGGTTAGATGAAGGCTCAGAGTGTAATGGCTTATTTGAACTTGTTTGGAAAGAGGACATCTTGACAGTGTATCAGAATGGTTAGGCAGTGATGAAATGGATGCTTTGAATACTTATCCCAACCAAAAAGGGTTTTTTCCCCCTTTATAATGGCATGCTTTTGCTTTTGGGTGTCTTTTAGCACGCAGGAGAGCCTTTGTTTGCTTTAGTGGGTGGTTTAGACATGGACATTCCTCATTGTATGCTTAAATGAATTCCAGCAGAATGTTAGGCTTAAGTTCTTTTTTCTTTCCCGTCTGTGGTTGATCTTTACTAGTCCCTAAGCTTATGTCATTCATTTTAAAGTCATTAGTTAAAATAAAAACAGAAACACTTGGGCTTGAAAGCACACAGAATCATTTCATGTACAGTCTTCAGGAGAAACCCCTTTGTTGCCTGAAAGAGAGCAGAACCTAGACCTCAGTGAACCCTCTGTACTGAATGAATGGCTTAGCTCTTCCTGCACAGATGTCTGAAAAAGCAAGCAGGGTCTGCTGAGGGCTTGACTTTCCCCAAGGCTGGCTTTCTCACCTCCCCCATCCAGTCACTTTATCAGAACAAGTGCTTGTTGCTCTGGTAAAATCCTCTGACAAGTGTAACATAAAGAAGAAAAGGTTTAATTCAGCTTATTTCAGAGGTACAGGCCATAATGTTGGGGAGGTCAAGACAGCAGGATCTTGGAGCAGTGAGTCATGCCACACCCACAAACAGGAAGCGGAGAGTAATTAATTCATGCTGGTGCTCAACTCAATTTCTCTAGTTTATGTAATCCACAATGATCTTATTTATAGTTACAGTGGGTTTTCCAATATAAATATAATCAAGTTGATTCCCAGTAGCCATGTCCAGAAACCCATCTTCTGGGTGATTCTAGATTCTGCCAAACTGATAATCAACATTAACCATCATTTGTGTGTGTGTGTGTGTGTGTATTCCCATCTTTACACAAACACACACACACACACATATTATCCATATCCATATATATACACTCATATATAAAACAAACTTATATATAATTTATATTCATTGTCTAGTTGACTCTCATGATTCAGATAATAATGATAATAGTAGCAATATCCTGCTGTTCCTTGGTGTCTTTCTCCTCTGAAGAAATAAAGGCCACTGTATATCCAAGACCATGTTAGCCATGTAGAGACCAGGGTTCATTACCTTTTTCCCTAAACCTGAGGCCAGCACTGGGCCAACGATCCTTAGTAAAACTTAGAAGATATCAGAGTATGTGTTTGATGGGGTGAATGAAGGAGTCAGGAAGTTTCAAACAATCTTTCCTTATGCCCAGAAGCCACTGTAGAGAATGAGAGGGAGTCACTGCTCTCCTCCTCCTCTGCCTTGCCCTGACCATGGCAGCAAGAGTTTTCTGGTTTCAGTGCCAAGCATAGGTAGGAGCTCCTCACACTGGCTATGCTAATGTGTCTCTTGTGTCATCTCTATGCAGCTGCCATTAGCTCTGACCAACATCACCTTTCCTGGTTTTGTGAAATTTCCTTTACTTCTTTCTGGCTAAGCCTACATGTGGCCCAATACTTCTCCCAGAATGCCTGTTGCAAAGTTTGTGACCTGATCACTCAATACTCATACTTGATCTTCAGCTTAAAACGTATAGTGTAGTTTCTTCTTCAGCATCTTCTTCCTGTCACCCTTCCTTAGAGCAGTGGCTCTCAACGTTCCTAGTGTTGTGAATCTCAGGTTGTGGTGACCTCCAACCATAAAATTACTTTGTTTTCTGCTTTATAATTATAATTTTGCTACTGTTATGAATCATAATGCAAAAATTTATGTTTTCTAGTGGTCTTAAGTGATATCTATGGAAGGATTGCTCTACTCTCAAAGGAGTTGCAACTCACAGGTTGAGAATCACTACTTTAGATGACAATGGTATATCGTGGAAACCCTCAATCTCTCCCTACACTCACTGTACAAACACTTTTGCTCCTTTTATATTCTTTGATGTCTCATTTAAATTATGAAGGATGCCATGGAGACAGTGGAAAGCAGGATGGATAGTAAACACAGTAAGGAACTAGAGTACCAAAAAGATAGTAACATATCTTGATGTGGAACACAGACATATCAGGCATTAAGGTCATTCAATGCTCTTGCAGAGGACCTGGGTTCAGTTCCTAGCATGCATGGCCAGTAGTTCACTCCTGCCTGAAACTAACTGCAGGAGATCCAATGTTCTCCCCTGGCCTCCACAGATACCTGCATACATATGGTGCATGCACACACACACACACAAACACACAGATATACACACACACATACACAAAGTAATAAACATACAAATACATCTATTTAAAAAAATTTCTAGGAGTAGTGCTTCAGCATAGTATTACTTAATATAATATAATATAATATAATATATATAATGTAATATAATTCTTTTCTTTCCTTACAATATAATATTCCTTTATAATAAAACTTATCTTGGATATTTTCTGGGTATCACTCTTTGGCAGGGGTGACTTGTGGGAGCATTCCAGCCTGCTCAAAAGAGCCTTTGAGCTCCCTGGAACTCAGTTTGCAAATGCATGGATATGAAGCAAGCCCCATGTTTTATGTTAAGGGAACCGAAGTGTAGAAATGTGAATGAACTAGCTCAAAGTCACATAGCTAGTTGTCAACAGAGTAAGCACTTCACTCCATTCTGACTGAGCTCTCAGCCTGAGCCACTGCCACCCCTGTATACTGTGGTTCAGTGTTCTGATGATAAACCTCCATGCCATGTCTTCTTTCCTAAGGGAAGCTTTCTTCTTTCACTGTAAAATGGTTTCCCTATATCTGACACTAGAATAAAAAGCTCCTCCCCCCATCTAAGATAAACCCTTCCCACTCCCTGCTTCCTGCCATACAGTTATGTACAGCAAGTGCTTTCCAAGACTGGACCACATGTCCTGATGCTCTTTATGGAAACTTCTGGGTGGCCCTCAGGAATAGTTCTAAATGGAACACCCTGCTTTGTTCCAGTTAGACTGAGGGTTTCCCAGACACAGCAAGGCCATCCACCAAATGCCACCTGCAGGTTGCTGGCTATGACCTGCACCTGGCTCAAAATTGCTGATTTGGTGAAACCTTAATATGTGGATTTCTCTGCTTCTACCATCGCTCAGACTTCACCAAAGTATGTTAGGTTTCTTCTGCCTGAGTGCCAAGCCTCATGTGCATCTGTGTACACTGGGGACCATTTCCTCCTGTCAGTGTGGTGGCTGCAAAGCTGTTTCTAATTGTAAGCTCGCAGAAGTTGAAACTTAGAGTTCTGCTGACTTTGTAGGGCATCTACTGCAGAGCCACGTGGTTGTGGGTGTCCTGAGACCATGATGACTGCCACCTGGCATGGGAAAACAAAGTTTGCTACTTGCCATCAGCAGCATGGAATTTAGTCCAAAGTCAAGGATAGACAGACACATTTATCATCCGAAGAAGTTGGGGGAAAGTAGAACATTAATCTGGATGCAAAAGGCAGTTTGATGTCAACATCATCTTCCTACCCCATCTCTGACTTCGATTTCAAAATCTGACCCAGCCTCCCAGCTCATGCTATTTACTTAAATTGCCTATTTCCTTTGACCCAACTCTCAGTATGCAGTTTCAAATTCTGAATGTCCATCAACCTTCCAACAACTTTACCAACTCTGGTGTCCAGCATGCTCTCCCCGCTTGACTTGAGCTGCAATGTTCTGTGTTGCAAGCTTATCTGGTGTGCCTAGAGAAAAGCCACAGACTATCCCTGCTTTCTACCCTACAGAACCCCTCTCTTCCTCACCTGAGCCCCGATACTCTCATTTTGGAACTCACGTGGCCCTGCCTGAATACACTACATTCCACTTGCCTAGCTATAGCCCCTTGCTGAACTCCTGCTTTCTGGGGCCCAGGACAATGGAGTGAAGCACAAAGCCAGTGCCAAGTTCCACACCCGTGAGCTCAGGTTACAAACCTTCCAAAGACCACATGCTAAGATTAGAAATCCCAGGATGGTGTATAATAAGAGAATCTGTTCCTTGTCTTGAGTTTTCATTACAATGGAGCCCAGAACAGGCAATTCTAAACAGGAAAAGTCCTGTCATCATCTTACTGGATCACTTGCTCTGCTTCCTGTCTTAGGTTTAGCAGCCATTGCTGAGGAAAGTTTCTTCTAAGGAACCTGTGCTTCCTTGGATAGACTTTGTCCCAATACACACACCTCACTAGGAAACTATAACGCACTAAATGTTTCTTCTTGAGTCTCCCCTTAGTCACTGCATAAGTAGCATGATCTCACCCCCTTGACTGACAGGAAAACAGAATGACCCATACCTAATGCTTTTAAAAAATCACCCCCATTTTAGAAATCATGAGATACTTTTTGCAGGCCAATTTTTCTAGGTTTGTCTGGATGTCAGCCCATCATCCTATACTATTGTTAGATTGAATAGCTTAACATGTACAGAGAATAAACTGGATGTCTATTCTATGAAGATGCCCAAGATAATGATGGATGAGTTCACAGGTAGATGAAAGTCCACAGGTAGATGGGCTACCCATGAAGCTGTCACTGAGTTGGCACAGATGGCCAAATCCGCACTCCTTATAGGCTATGTGAGTAGGAAAGCCCTTACCACCCATCAATAGCACAAACAGCAAAATGAAATAGAGCTTCTACCTGGAATAACTCTAGTGTCCTAACTAACTTTCTGCCTGTGGCTTCTGTGCATCATCTACTCCTCCACCCTCCCACAGTCTACTTCTCGGACATGGGAAGCACAGACCTGTTATCAAAATGTTTGCTGAGAGAATAATGACTCCCACCGAAGAGTGCAATTTACGTTTTCTCACAGATCCAGGCAGGCCGGAATACGCCTTCACTATGGGAAACATCATAGAGCTGCCCACTGGCTCCTCCCCTTCTGCCCTAAAGAAATGGTATCTATGCCCCATACAAGCTCAAACCAGGCCAATTGTGCCTAGCCAGTGATCTAGGCACCAGACCTGAATATTCTTCCTTTAATGCACTGGAAGGAGGTTAAGTTGCTGCAGACCTGTGTTGAAAACAATAGCCCTCAGACTTTTCTTTGAAAGCCCTGAGACCCTGAGTTATGCCAGCAACCAGAGATCCTTCACAAGCTGACCTCTCTCTCAGCCTGTGTGCCCTAGAGCCTCCTGTTCTCTCTTCTTGGAAGCTATGTGTCCCTAACCTTTATTAGAAGTTAGTTCTCAGAGCTGCTCTGTGCACATTGCTTCCAGCACCATCTGTGTTTTCTGTGTGGACATGGGTGAGTATCTAGCACATAGATACAGGGAAAGATTGGACTCCCAGCCCCATCCACCACTGACAGTGAACAGTTGTACGCTGATCCGTTGAAGTTGTTGTTTTCCATCCATCGTCTAGATCTACAATCTGGTCTATAGTATGTACCTGTAAGTTAGGAAGCTCAAAACTGTCTAACAGTGGTATATCTATGCAAAACACTCAGAACATGACTGTGATCCACAGATACTGGCCTGGCCATTGTTGAGGTGTGTAGGTGGCCAATGGAATATGATAGAAACAATGACAAAGTGGGAAGAGCCCTTCCCCCCAAGATCTAGAACCCATTTTTGTATACTTTCTCCATCAATATTCACAGAAAATACTTATCAAGTGGTTTTTAGAGCTAAGGGTGGAAATGGGACCTACCCACAATTCCATCACTCAGGGAATTGAAACAGAAAGTTCATGAGTGGGAGGCCAGCCTGGGCTATATAACAAGATCCGGTGTCAAAGAAACAAACCATGAGGTGGAGGCCAACCTGGGCTACCTGTAAGCAAGCAATAATTGACTCAATTGTTCCTTAAGCAGCAGATCTCTCACTGCCTTCCAGCAACGTGGATTCCAGCTGTCCTTCAAGTATTGATGGACAGCTGTGTTTTCTTCAGAAAGCAGCAGAGATACCCAGGCTTTCTGTTCTCACTCTGAACACAACCATATACTCCATTTCTACTATGTTGGCTGTGTTTCCCAGGGACAAAGCATTATTAATTTTTTCTTCTGATATTCACTGTGAGTCAAACATAAAAAAAAAAAATCCCTAGTTTGGTCCCTGGAGTCTTGGTACTGTTGTCCCCAGAGGCCAGCCCCACCCTCATGGATAAGAGAACAAATTCTGACAGCTGCCAGGAGGCTGCCAGATGGGCTGTGGGAGACTCTGGTGAACACAGTCAATTAAGTTGGTGAAATACTAAAACTTGGCATGGAACCTCCCTTTCATCATGCTTCCGATCTATTGTCATCTGAGGGACTGGACCTGATTGATCTCTGTGGTGGGTCACTCGAGATGGATGGTTGAGGTTAGATATTCAGCCTCTAGCAGCAGAATCTAAGGCCTTTTTTTTTTTTTTTTTTTTAAATATATATATATCCATTTAGAATGTCTGCTAGCCTCTGATTGTGTTCTTTGAGGGAGAAATTCACTTCTTCATGTGTGCAACCAGAAGCCTTTGAACATCCACCACATACCAGGCAAAGTCCTGGGGACCTTGGAGCACATGCTGGGTAGGAGGCAGTACTTGATCTTAATGAGTGAGCTAGACTTCAGTTATGATGCTGATGCAAACTGCAAGGATGCAGCTAAGCATAGTCAGGGTTAACATGTCCCTAACCCTTTAGCTTTTAGGCTTCTTTGCAAAATAAGGAGAAGGAAAGAACAATTAAATGTGACTTTGAATGCTGCAGACCAGCCCTAGAGGGGGGGTGGGGGGAGACTTGTCATTCCAGGCAGGGTGAGGCTGCTCTTTCAATGGTTTGCCTAGGATCCTCTCCAGGCTCCTCCCAGGCTCCTCCCCCAGCTCTTCTCTAGGCTTCTCCTGTATCTAGATTCAGTACTATCTTATCTACAGAGCTTCAGTGTGCATTCAGTGTAGTTGAGGTTCTAGACAGTGTTATGGAGTGACAGAAGTCTAGATAACCTCCTATTGACCAGCATCATGCATCAGACAAAGTGTCAAACACATAGATCCTGTGGCATTGTCCTTGGATACTCCTATATCTAGTTCTGGCCCCTGGACTGATCTAGACAAGTAGCTCCTTAACATTTCACCTCAGGGTTCTTCTTTGCTTGATATTTCTTGAGGACCCCAAGGGTTATACTTATGAAGCTATAGGTAGCTAAACTTGCCATATTAAAAATTTAAAATTTGAAATGTTTAAAATATAGCAATATATAAGGAGGCATCATATTTATCATCAGAACAATGATGTTATCACACACTAAGTAACCTCTGGAAAAATACCACCAGTTGATCAGCTATACATCACTATTAATCACCATCTAGTACAAAAAAGAAGCTTCTCTGATGAGGGTTGAGAGATGCACTAGTCTATGGTTATAAGAAGAACCTCAGGAGCAGTTTAATACAATGCCTATTTAGCAGCATAATAGTGGTAGATTCTCCCTTAGGGCCTATTACACACGGTTTTCTGGCCCAGTTAACAATATCATGTATGAATTTCATTTTGTAGAGAAAGTTTTTAATTCAACCAGAAAGTGCTGGTTATGCCCAGAGAGTTCATACCACTAGTCCACCAATAGGTATATCTTGTCAGGCCAGTCGTTATTGTAGTGTGCAGGGTCCACAGAGAAGTAAAATTGTTGATCACTTTTCTCCTTTAGTATTGTAAGTGAACTTTCCTCAATTAGGAAAGCTAGCCAGGAGGAATGTAGCTTCCAGGTCCTATGACTCAAATATGTGGTGCCTTCAGCAGTAGGGTCTATCACCAAGTTCTGGAGGGTAACCAAGACCATTGGCAATTTACATGTAATGTTTGGGGGTACCTGTGGAACTCTATTGACCAACAACTCAGAAAGGGGTAATCTATACTTGGCCCTGGGCTTTTTATTCAGTAGCCCATGATATCCATGACAGACATTGCCTCTTGATATAGGGTAACTCCATTTAAACCACACACACGCACATGCACACGCACACGCACACACACGTTAAGAGGCCTCTGGGTATGGGGTCACTTCTCATTTCCACTCACTCCATAGCATGGGCCTCTACCATGTGTTCATTTCTCTTATTAACATTTTTATCTGTTTCTCTAAAGCTTCTATAGGTTAAGCCTTTACCTTCATTTCTGATGTTGAGTTGGAAGTAACTTTTATTTATGATGTAAGCTGTATAGAGTTGGCATTAAAACGCACTTCTTCAGCATGTGAATCTAGGTTTCCTAGTACCATTTTCTGGAAAAAAAAAAAAAAAAGAACACATTTACTTGTGTTTAAAATTTTAATCCTTCCTCTTCCTCTTCATTAGCCAGGGACAGTTGGATAGCAATTCCAGCCAGCCAAGGCCCCACACTCTTCCCCTTCTAAAATGTGTCCTTCACTCCAGGTTTATGTGCCTCAGGTAGCCTTTCAGTGGAGAAGTATCCATGGTGTTACTCCTATCTTGATGGGCCTCAGGATCCTCCCCACTGGCAGCGGTCCTGAAATGTGTAGGTGCAGAATTTATATGGAAGGTTAAAACATGCAGAAAGTAATTCCTGTCTGAATTTAGAACAGAAGTTTCTTTCTTAACAAAAATATGGAAATTATAATGGAATATAGAAAACCACTTGTCTTTTTTCTCAAAATCTATAATCATAGGAAAAGGGCAAAATTTTAAAAACAAGAAGAGTTGCTGTCAGAATGTCTGACACATGCTAGAGAACTGATGCTACCTTCTTTATAGTCATCTTAAAACTCGTGTAGACTTCAACATCTATAAGATCTACTAATTACTGTTTGGAGTCAAAAGAATGTGTCCCTTCTGAATTAGGGAAGGAACAAAATGTTAAGAACAAACAAACAAACAAACAAACCCCCAAACTCTTTGTAGGCAGTGATGCATTTGTATGTGACCCAACATTTGTAAAACTACACATTTATTTAAAGGAATGTGATATGTATAAACAATGAAATTTGAATACAAATATTTTAGAAATGAGTCTACCAAGAGAAAATTGTACAGGAATTTATAAAGAGTTATTAGGAGATTTACACAATGGGATATGACTCAGCAGTGAAAAGTATATTGTTATATACTATATGGGGATGAATCTCAGAAACTCTAGGTGATGTGAATAAATTTAGGTACAAGTAATCCCTAAGATGTTGTTTGTAAATCAAACAGCAGGCTAAAGTCCTGGATTTGATAATAGAATTCTGGAGATAGACTGCTGAAAGGCTAGAGAATAATTACACAGGACATACACCCACAGCCTTTGTTAACACTACCATATTGTATCTGGAGATGGAGACAGTGGTAGAGTGCTTATCTGCATGCATGGCCATTGCTTTGATCTTTAGTACGTCATAAAACTGGGGAAGGGAACGCATGTCTATAATGTCAGCATTTGGGGAGGTAGAGGCAAGAGGATCAGAAGTTCAAAGTTATCATCAGTTATCGTAGCAGGTTGTAGTCCAGCCTAGGCTGTATAAAACTGGATCTTTAAAACAATCAAACAAACAGGCAGGAGAGATAGCTCAGTGATTCTGTTCTTCCACAGAACTAGAGCTTAGTTCCCAGTACTCACATGGTGGCTAATAACCATCTGTAACTCCAGTTCCAGGAGATCTACTTTCCTCTTTTGTCCTGCAGGTACTGCATGCATGTGATGATATTCATGCACACTGGCAAAACTCATACACATAAAATTTAAAATAAAGGATAATAAAAAAATTTCCAAAAGAGTTGCAGGCTAGCCTAGGCTACAGAGCAGATGGCTATCTTAAAAACAAAACCCGCAAAAACAAACCAATCAAAAATGTTGTCAAATGTGAACTCTCCAAGTATCGAAACTATCCTCCTAGAGACCCACACTTGGACCTTTGTCACATGCATTCAGCATGGCTCTGCCTTTCCTAGTCTCCAAGGCCAGAAGGGCAGTGGCATTGTTTGGGGTCATGGACTGTGAGACCCAGAGTGGTTCTAGAGCTTCTGCCATTCCACTGGGATGTGTAGCAGCCTCTCTCAAAATAGCTTGCCTCTCTGTCAAACAATGAAAAGTAAAGTATGACCCCTGGAACTGTTAATAGCACTGAAGAGAAGAGGCACATTGTGTCTAGGGTTCTCGTCGTGTAAGTGTAAGTGCAGAGCAGGTGAAAGTTCCCTGTCCCATCCATGGCTAGGTTGACACCAAAGCCAGAGAAAGAAATGCTCTTCACAGAGGGACAATGAGCTGCAGGCTCTTAACAGATTTTCTATTTAGCCCTCAGAAAGGCGCTTTTCACCTCGAAGTCTGTATTTCCATCCTTTAGGAACATGCTATTTAATTCCTCATTCACCTTTTCCAGATGAGCCTCCACCTTCATGGGGATACAATAAGGCTACCATCCTGCTCTGCTTTACGTGCTCACCCTCTCCTGCCGAGCTTCAGTCTTCAGCGAGTCTCAATAAAACACACATGTCCTTCCATTCATTTGTCACAGCCTCAGTCCTTCAATTTTAGAATCTAATTTCTTCAGTGATGGTGATGGCTGATCTTGTCAACTTGAATGGATTGGAGAAGGCCCAGTACAGGTGTGAGTCACACTTTTGACTGAAAGTGTTTCCAGGACTGTCTCAGAAGGGAAGACCTACTCTGAATATGACTGGCATAATCCTCTGGTCTCCTGGACTGAGTAGAAAGAGAGAAAGAAAAAACTCAGATAAACACAGCTAGAGAAGTGTTCTCCTTTCTCTGCTTCCTGGTGCACCAAAATGTGAGCAAGCAGCCTCCAGTCCACGCTGCTGCAGACAGGACCTGGCTCCTTACCATTCCCATCTCTTCACAATGAACTGTGCACCCTAAACTGTGAGCCACACTAAACCCTGCTGACCTCAACTTGCTTCTTGTCAGGGATTTGGTCACAGCTAGGAGGAAAGTAGCAGTGAGATTGCTTAGTTCTTTCAGTATATCATCATGGTTTGTTAAATTCGACCCATGTCCAGTTTTCTCAGTTGACAAATTCTAACACATCATACACAGCCTAAGTGAAAAAATTTCCATATATTCTTCAGGACAAAACAGGTTAAGCTGCCCAATGAGAGATCTGAAATTCTCAGTTTTGTAGTACAGAGAGCACTGTTTTCCTGCTTGCACATTGCTTCATGTAGATACTGGCTGTCTCACTGTGATCACTCATGGCTCCAGACTTGTGGAGGCTGTATCTTGATATTCATGGCTTGCCTTCTGGGTGGGGATAGGGACACAGTAGAGGTTCATTGGGAAGGAATTCTTCACTTTCCAAATGACACATTTTACTTAGTCAACGCAGCATGGGACAGCTTCCAGCGTTGAGGTTTTATACCAGGAAGAAGGCATGAAAATATTTGTTAGGTAGTTCTAAGGGCTTTCCCCCTAAGTGACACTGGATTACATGGATCACAATGTCATGTTCATGCTTCTGATTTCAAGAGCACAATTAAAACTCCTGCATGCTTGGGTGTGGATGCTGAACTGAGCAGTGACTTTTTGTTTCTCTGTTATTTATTTGCTTATTCAGGGAAAGGGTCTAACTATGAAACTCAGGCTAGACTAGATCTCATTAGCCAAGTATAGCCTTCACTCTAGGATCCTTCAATATCAGTCCCCCAAATGCTAGGATTCCAGATGTGTAACACCAAACCTGGTTTGGAGAAATGACTTCTGTTATTTATCATCAGGACAGATCAAATACTCCCAAGTTCTGCACCTAGAGAACTCACATCGTTGAGGCTCCAATTACTCCACAGTGTTTCCAAAGACTGTCAGAGACTCTGGAAACAATCTGTAAGCATTGTTGGAAATCCCAGGGAATATTGGAGGCCAGCTGCTAGTTGAACAAGAGGAAGGAGATGACAAAGAATACACAGGCAGAATATGGCCTCCATGCAAAGAGCAGCTCTGACTAAAACTCTGTACCCTGGTCCCAGGGCTGACATTTCTAGAAGACTTTCACATTTTCAAAGTTAATTCACACATGCATTCCATAATGTCCACTGGCAGCTACAGAGTATTTAGCATCTTGTAGAGAAATGTAAAAGATCTCCTTGTAGCATGAGATATAAACAAGAGGTCCAGTGGGCAAATGTGACACCCCCAAAGCAAGGTATGGGTACAGGTAGAAGCATATAACATTTTCAGCAAGATATCCAGGGGCAGCTTACATTATCATAGGGTCCAGTAAGGTTATTGAAGGGCTTGGAATGATGCAGAGAAGACATTTGCCAGAAAAATAAAAGCAATGTAGACTAAACAAAAACTAATAGTTGTGAAAGCATGGGCTCATGAAGCTGTGCCTGAGGCAAAATTAAGCTGTGTAACAGCCATGTATGATAGAAACATGTATGGAATGCCTAGAATCAGGCATGTCCTTATGGCATGGAGAAATGCCTCCTGCATTTGAGGTCAGCTTTCACTCACCATTCGCTTAGAATTTCACTCCTCACATGCATGTGCCCTTGGCCTTCGGTATGACCTGAGGGAAATCTGCAGAATGAGAGCAGTGCATGCTGGCTTTCATGGCACCCATTTTCACAGATCCTTGTTTTGTTTGTATTAGTCTCTATTCTCTTGTAAAACTGTGTTGCACGTAAGAGTGTGCATGCATGTACACATGTATGAGAGGGGGTTGTTACACACAAAGCGCTTAGTGCATGTGTGAAGGTCAGAGAAAACATTCAGGAGCCGTTTCTCCCTTTCCACTGTGAATTATGAGGATCAAACACAGACAGTCAAGACTGCATGATAATACATTACTGGATGTGCCATCTTGCTGGCCCTGCTCTATTTCTTGTTTGATTCAGCTATTTCCTTTCATTTCAATAGTATTCATGGTGCTCTCAGTGTATCTTTATTTAAAAGTATGCACTTATTTTCATTTATGTGTATATGTGTGTGCCTGCAGGCTGATATGTACTTGCATGCAGTTGCAGTGGAGGCCAGAAGACAGCATTGGATCCTCTGGAGCTAGAACTACAGAGGGTTGTGAGTTGTCCAAAGTAGGTCTGGAAAACTGTGCCTGCTCCTGTTGTAACTACAGGGTCATGCCTTTAGCCCTCTGTTCAGTTATTAGCACCTTATAGACCAACCATCCCTAGTAGGCTTTAACTTGCTTCTATAATCCAACATAAACAGCAAGAGGCAGTGGAGAATGGTATAGACACCACATCTCACTGAATATTAGGATGCAGCCTCACAGAACCATTGCCTGAGCATGTCTGAGGCTAGGAACATAGTGCTCACTTACTGTAGGCTCTGGCTCAATGTACAGCTTTGTCTTCTACTGACTGCTGTGTAGCTAGCTCTTAAAGTTCAAAACCTGTAGCACGACAAATGACTTTTCTACAGGAGACATGGAAAGAATCTGGTACACGTTAGATCATGCAGCCTTTCACCAGCTGTCTGTCTAAAAGAAGCTTCAAAGTTTTTATTACAGCTACACAAAAGTGGCTCAGGTCATCTGCTATCCTGTACAGTGAGGCAAATAAGCACTGCATCCCTGGCCCTGCGTGGCAAGGCACAGAAGCACGCTATAAGCAGACCATCACCAGCCGTGGTCTATTCAGGGCAGAACAGATATTTTTCAGGCTTTATTATTCTGCTTTTCTAAAGGGCATTTTCTCAGTACAGATCTTAAAATCATTTTCTGCTCTTATTAGATTCTTATTTCAAGCTTGGGATGAGACATCTCTATCGTACTGACTGTTCCCTGTCATCAAAGCACACCGTGTCTCTCATTTGCTTATGTCCCCACTGTGAAACATATTGAGTTTTTGCTACAGAGGAGACAGGCTAGCCCCACTGATTACCAGGGCCATTTCACAGTTCTGTTTGCTTGAGGCCAGCTTGTTACTGTCCCCATGTGCACCAGTAAATCTTGGCAGAGCAGAGTGATCTTTCCAGAGAGAGACCAAGAGAGAGAGAGAGAGACTGCTCGGTGTGGATGTAGGACACCACTCCAGTTGAGGTGAAGTGGGACTCAGCAATATGAGTGGCCTGAACGTCAGAGATCAGTCACATCTTACTTCCAAATGACACATGAAAAAGACATTAAATTGGTCTCCAGCCTCAGATATCTCTGAAAGACTGGGATTCCAGGAGGGAGTGGTCAGAGGGGCTTAGATATAAAGGAAACAAGGGACTCTTAAGAAGATGATGAGATCACATTTATCTGTAAATAGAGACAGCATATGGCAAGTGCTGCTACTATGCAGTAGGTCTGGTGGGAAATGCCTGATGCTTGAAAGCACTCATGTTTCCCTCACCCTATCCATGGGAGCAGAAAGGGGAGGTGTTGACAGGAAACTGGAGGGCCTGTTGGTTTCTAAAACTGCTTTCTGGAGAGTCTCCCCAACTTTCCACCCATGAGACCTTGAGAGAAGGAACAGGATTTCCTATCAGATTGAAAGGAAGGAGCCAAGCAGTGTTATGTGTGGGGAGCCCCACTGGATCAGTGGCTTCTTCAGTGCAGGGACTCTGGGTTATCTGCAGTATGACACAGGGATGCTGGCAGAAGCATCCTTCGGTATAAACTTGTATCATAAGAAATGAGGGCAAGTTGTCAAATTCCTCAGATGAGAGGGCATGAGAAGGAATGCTGAGGCAAGGTATCTTACTAAGACTTCTCAGTTTGTTGGTACAATGGCTAATTCTGATTTCTAACTTGATGAGAACAAGAAATACCTGGGGTGTGAGTGAGATCCTCCCTGATGTGTCTTGGAGTTTGTGGAAAGGTATCACTGAGGAGGAATATCTACAGTAAATCCTTAAATGTGGGCATTACCCACAGACTGTGGGAGATCCCATGAACTGGGGTACCAGATGGAGTATAAGGCAAAAAAAAAAAAAAAAAAACCAGGGACGTTTCCAAGCACCAGCATTCTTCTTTCTACTCCCTAATCTGGGAAGATGTATAAAGCTGTGTCATAGGTTCTGCTTGCCTCCCTTGCCCTAATAGATTGTACCCCCTTAAGCTATGAGCTGAAATAAATCAGTTCTCCTTGAAGGTGCTTCTTTCAGGTGTCCATCACAGTGAGGAGAATAGAAACCACACAGGTGGGACCAAGACCTTTGCACCACAGGATTTATAATAAAAGCTATGTACATTATTTTTCTTTTTTTTTCCCGGTCTGACTCAAAAGAAGCTATACAGCTTTACAAAGTGAGAACAAGAATTAAGACTATGTTTTAAAAACTGAATAGCCTTGCGTAAGAACTGCCTTTTAACTGAGGCCTTTTGCTCACTGTAATTGTATCAAGGGCATTTTGAATGTCCCCATTAAAAAAAAAATCAAACAGGTGTATCTTAATGACAGCAATATGAAATGTCAATCAGAGAATAACCTGCAGCACATTTTTTTTTGTTACTACTTCTTTCCACAGGCTGTGATCCAGTTGATGGGGATCTGCTTAGAGCCAAGAATGAGGGGCTTGGGTGGGGCCAATGAAGAATATCAGAATCTGCTCAGTCTGCATCATGTATCATGGTTGAGCGTATTTGCAGGGCAACATGGTGATAATTCAAGGCAAGCCAGGCTAATTAGCATATTGCATGGACATCATTTTTTTTGTATTACGAACCATCTATCACATGATTCTTTCAAAATATTTTTTTTATATTTTGAAATTGAAATATAATGAAGTCATTTCCCCCTTACCTTTTATTATTTGTTCCTCCTCACATGTCTCCTTGCTTTCTCACAAATTGATAGACTGTGTTCCTTTCGCTGTTGTTACATACACACCTATACAGAGGCATACATACATGTTCATAAATATCTAAATACAACCTACTCAGTCCATATAATGTTATTTGTAAGTATATTATTTCAGAGGTGACCATTTGGTATTGGGTAACTAATTGGGGAAGTATTTTCCGTTCTAATAAAATGAATGGTAGCTACCCGTGCTATGGGAGACTAGGACTCATTCCTTCTGTGTGACGTAATGTTTTGAATTTGCAGCCTCTTGTAATTTATGTGCTATTTTGACAGTATTGTTTTATAGAACAGCCCCCAGGGAACACTTCAATTCCCTCTTCACAAAATAAGTTAAAGTCATTGAATTAAAAATTATTATTATTTTTTTAACTTTACAAATATGACCACCACGGCAAGTCTCCACTTTACTCTGCACTCAATAAATTCTCAATTATTTGAAGAGTTTGGGTAACGAATTAATTATTTTAAGTTCTTGAAACATCTAATAAATTCAGATTTTAAGTAAAAACTCTTTGAAAACATTTCCAAAATATATTAGCAAATATCTATGACATATAAATACTTATTAGCAGTCGTCCATGTCTAGTTCACGCTATAACACGAAACACAACAAACCAGGTCTGCAATGCTGGAAGCCCATCATGTAATAGACCCAGGGAATGCTATAGACGTTGTCAGTGACTCATAGAGAAAGTTAATTGATAGAATTACTGATGTTCATTCATATTGCTCTCTTTTGCATTCATGCAGAAATGGAAATTACCATTGTTTCTTGGCCTCTGAGGTCCTGGAGACTCCATGTTAACGGGAATCAGCATGGCGTCTGCAGGTTCACTCTGCTCCCATGCCATTGGGAGTACTTTATTTGCAGCTGTAATTAAGCACCTGACAGGAAGCAGGTTAAGAGAGGAGGGTTTATTTTGGCCTCTGGTTCAAGGAACAGAGTCCATCATGAAAGGGAAGCTTCCAGCTTTGATCACATGAGGCTGTTTGCTCACATCTGGGCAGGCCAACAAGTAATAAGAGACAAGCTCTTCCCAGTTTGCTTTCTCCTTTTCCTTCTCTTCAGTCTTGAAGTTCATGGAATGTTTTGGCTCATGCTTGGGGTGTGTCTTGTCTCCTCTGTTACTTCATTCTGAAGATGCCCTGAAAAAGAAACCCAGAATTGTGCCTCACTTATTCATTATTCTTGTAAACTAACTGTATTTATTTTTTACTTACTTGCTTGCTTATTTATTGTGGCGTGATTTATGCTATGTGTGTAGACGTCAGAGGAGAATGTGTGGGAGTCAGTTCTCTCCTTCCACCGTGTACGGATCCCAGGGGCTCCGGAGTAAGTACCTTTCTCTGAAACTACCTTAATCTGCTAAGTGATCTAGCCAGCCCTTCTTAGACACTCCTTAACCCAATCCAGTTGACAATCAAAATTAGCCATCACAACTAAGTAGTTTCTTCTCATTAGGCAATCTGAGACCAGAACACTTTAGCGAAGCAAAACTTGTGCCACCCAAGTATATGCTCATTTAAAAGGCTTAAATAAAATTAAGTAAAGAAGATTGTTTTCAGTAGTTAATGAATCATTATAATTTTGTTCTTATTAAGACTTATTAAACACCAACCATTACTGGCCACTGCTCAAATGGTAGGACATAGATGTAAAAGACCTGGCAGAAGCCAGTCACATGATATTCAAAGTTTGGGTGGGGCCTTATCCTGACTCCAAAGTATTCATAGCCAGTGATAGAGCCACTATCCACTGATGTTACCAGAGAAGGTGACTGCTATAGAGATCCTGTCAGGGGAAGAGTATGCCACGGATGCTTCAGGGAGCTTAGTGTAGTATTCACAAGAGCACCGAGTGTTGTGTAGCCTCATTTTGAATTTTTCTACTCCTCAGCTCAGGGACTTTGAGCAGGAAACTGTTATTTATTCACTGTAAATTAAAAATATAGCATCAGCTTCATTTGTAACTTAATAGGACTTCTATTTGATAGGCTCCATTAAGGCATCTACATCTTCATTTTAAACTGACCAGAAACTCACATTTCAGAGATGTTACTGCCACCCTCCTCACCATCATGATATCGGGATAGTGTTCTTTAGATATAGGAATTGGCTTTCCTGGGGACAGGGAAGAGACACCTTGGGATTTGGGCTTTAGAACCATATGTGGAGACCACTACTTGCCAGAGTAAAAGTCTCATCTTATCTCTGCACCTCTGCACCTGTTTCTCAAGTTCTCCGTCATCCTTCCCACCTGGGCCTTCGACTTCTCTACTGTGAGGAGACTTCTCACCCTGTCAGGGCACCAACATTCTTGAGGCTGGAGAGGAAGCTGATGTGTTTCTCCTCATCTTTCATTTCCATTTCCCTACTGAAGGCTCCTCTTCTTTCCTCTTTCCCCATGTAGTCCTCTTATCTGTCTTGGTTCCATGAAAGGTTACTTCCCCCACTTCACCCTTCACAGACACACACACACACACACACACACACACACACACACACACACATTCTTACATACACTTTACTTATGCCTTTCCATCATGTACCTCACCATAGCATTACTATACACATACTGTATATGCCACCTTGACATATACAAGATACACCTCAGACATTGTATATATCCCACCACACACATATGACACGGCTTTCCTCACACATTATCTACTACATGTAAGCACATGAACATAACACATCCTCATCACTAGAATGTATAACACAGAGACATGCTATTCACATGTTCACTACCAAAACCACATATCACCACAGTTTAACATACATTCATAGGCATTGTACACATTTGCCTCTGCAGTCATACACAGATACATATAACCCAAATTGCTCCACTGGGAAATGCCTGGATCAGCCAATATGTGTGCGTCCAGATCAGGACTGTCAGTGAAACCATGGGAATCTTCAGGAGATGGTATGCCCACCATCACTGATCTTTGGCTCCAGCTTAGAAGGCAGCCCTCTCTCTCTTTCCTTTTTTTAAATTCCTTGTTTCTTTTTTCTTCTTTTCCTCTTCTGTCTCCTTCTCCTTCCCTACTGGTTCTCTTCCTTCTACAATTTTGTTGGTTGGATTAATAAATTCACAAAGGACAAGACCATTTACTAAGAATATCAGCTAGATTCTATTCTCAGCTCCTCTCTACAGCTCACTTAGGCTTGGACCTGGTCTGCCTAGTGAGTCCATTTCTGAGATACACGGCCTTTACTTTTCCTAGTCAATGATAGTTGTTCTAGTGTAGTGGGCCCAGTAGGGCTAAACAGGGAACACAACGTGTTGCTTTTATAGGTCCCTGTGGTAGCTTCCTGGAGTAGCTAGTACCCTGAGGGATCAGACATGAGATACTAACTTTCCACGGAGAAATCCTGAGTAGGTATGTGGTAACTTCAGCCTTAGCCTCTTCTCTTCCCTCAGCTCTCATCGCTGAATGCAAACAGAGAAGAAAAACCAGCCCCTTCTTTCATAACCTCAAACATAACATTAGTTGGGGTGTGAAGTACTTTTCCAGCCTCTCTCTTGACAAAGCCTCTCTCTTTCTCTAGCAGAAAGGCCCACCCTGAGATGGTATGCATCATTTCCTAGGGCTCCTTGGTCCTTAACATGGAACAGATATTTTTCATTTAATTCATTAATATATAAACATTTTGTTTTTCATTATTAGTCTGTGTGAGTGTATGTGCATGCATGTGTGTATCATGTGTGTATCTCTCCTCTCTCTACCCCCTTTCTCTCTCTCTCTCTCTCTCTCTCTCTCTCTCTCTCTCTCTCTCTCTCTCTCTCTGTGTGTGTGTGTGTGTGTGTGTGTGTGTGTGTGTGTGTGTGCTTGGTGATACTAGTGTGAATGCACTGATGTGGTGTGCATGTGTTGGTAAGAGAACAATTTCAGAATTCTTGCCTTCTACCTTGTTGAGGTTCTTTCTGCCATTCTGTAAATCTCAGGCAAGCTGGCTCTCTATTCTCCTCTCGCTTGCCTCCTATCTTGTTGTAGGAATGCTGAAATTATAGATGTACCCCACAGCATCTGGCTTTTTAAAAATAAGGTTCTGAGGTCCTAGCTCAGCATTGGCAAGCAGTTTTAGCCCATGAGCTCCCTTGCTGGCCCATGGAGGCCAGCTCTGCTTCTGCTGGGAAAACTTTCTTTAGCATTTCTCACAGTTTAGGCCTATGGGGATCAATTTCTTTGAATGTATGAGTCTTTTTTGAAGCACATTAGCATTTCTTTTAAATTTCCTTTAAGTTACTTTGGGTTTCATCATGTCTTCTTCATCTTTCTGTGTCACAGTTCTCCGTTCTAATTTTTCTCTTTACTCACTACACTCATATGTCTCCTGCCCCCATGGGTACCCTTTCTTCTTGCAAATAGTCCCCCATCCCCTTCTGATTTCAAATTGTGCATTCCACATTGTCTTCTTGTTTCCTTTCTCCCTAAAGATCATTTCCCCTAGCCTTTCAGGATCTCTCTTGCTGTTTCAGTACACACACACATGCACATACACATACACATACACACACACACACACACACACACACACACACACACACACACAGAGAGAGAGAGAGAGTCAAATACAGAGACAGAGAGACAGAGAGATAGAGACAAAGACAGAGAGACATAGAAAGATAAAAACAGAGAGACAGAAAGACAGAGAGACACAGAGACACAGGGACAGAGACAGACAGGGAGATAGACAGAGACAGAGAGACACAGATAGACAGAGACCAAAAGAGACAGACAGGCAGAGAACCTGAGTCTGGGTAGGGCTGTCTGCCAGTGCCCTATGTGTGCCCCATATCACACATGAAGCCTGTGTCTGCACTGCTTGCTCCTTTCTCACTGAGAAACCACACCCTCCCTTCTGTAGACCAGGCAGGAAAAAAAAAGTCTCAGCAACACCTGTGCACTCCAGGGCAGTTTCTAGCTTACTCTAGGGAGACAGTGGCTATGTGAGCAGGCTTCCTTGATTCCAAGGCAGACTCTGTTAATGGCTTTTAAGCCCTCTCTTGTGTGATAACCTCTGGACATCTGCACGTCATACTTTACTCAGTGGACTCAGTGGGTGTCATTGCTTTCTGAGATAAGATGCTGACTTAGACTTGGACTCTCAGGATGTCAACAGCCACTGAGTGGCTATAATCCCAAGAAGATGGTGTTGATGCTACAAGGAAAATTTGCCCTAGAACTCTTCTTAAATTTATATAGCTAAATGGGGAGGGGCAGTGTGATTAGCCTTTGCCCAGTGGAAGATTCTTATGACAAATGAAATGGAAGGGTCTCCTGTTTCTGAAGTCCCACCTTTCTTGACAAGACATTCATGGCATGTTCACAAGTATACCAAGTGATGTCAGTCATTAAAATAAAACTTCATTTGTCCTGAGGCCATAAAAACATTGTACTTGGTAATGAAGTCTCTATATGGTATTATCTGAATCCCTCTAGTTATAGGATAAAAAAAATGTAGTCCAGTCCACACAGCCAGGCTATCAGTCTGTATTAATGGCTTTGTCCCAGGGTGGTGTTATGGGGAGGTCACTGGTCTTCTAAAAGGTGGACCTCAATAGGAGGACATTAGGCCCTTAGAGTTGTGTCTCTGAGAAAGGTTGTGGGCCCTGGGGGTCATTACATCTTCCTCTTTCCCCTGCCATGGTGTGAGCCAAAATCCTGACTGATTGATCTCAGGCTGGGACTCTGGAGCTACAAGTTCCAACATTCTCTCTTTGTTAATCACCACAACTGTTTCATTTTTATCAACGGAGTGCTGACTTAATCTATGTTTTGTGGGCTGCTGATATAGGTCAGTTTGGCATACTCAAAGCTCTTGGCTTGTTCCTAATTGTTATATAAAACTGGGTGTAGTAGTGCACATCCATCATGGGGGATGGGAGGCAGGACGATCAAAAGTTTAAGGTCATAGATGGTCCCAGAGTGAGTTTGAAGCCAGTCTGGATTACATGAGACCCTCTATTACCAAAAGTCAAAGAATGATTCGGGAGAACTCATGAGTGACCTGCTTGCCAGTTGAACTGCCCCACTCACTTAGATGAGGTTCCGGAAGACTCATTCCACTCCAGCCCCGTCCCACGCCTCTGTCCACTCTGCTTCTAGGCTCAGATTCTGATTCCAGGCAGACCTCCATACCAATGGAGTCCACTCAAGTCAGAAGAACAGGCGAGTGGCTCTTCTGCCTGTGGTACTGCCCTACTTCCTAGATTTAGTCCCCAAAGTCACATTTCACTGCCCACTGCCACCCCACTGCCTGCTCCTTTCTTCAACTCCTGTAGATGTCAGACTTCAGCTGACCAGGTACAGATCATGCCAATCACAACAGGTGCAGACCACTGCAGTTTAAAGAACAGGTGCAATTCAAGCAAGCCAGAAAAAAAAAGAAGTGAACTCAGTCAGAGATTCTCTACTGGACCAGAGACCACACAGGCCTCCAGAACCACACATAGGCATCCCATTAACACAATCCCCTCACTCACTCAGTGCCCACAATCTCCATTTTCCTCCTCATCACCATATCACAACCTTACAACTCTGGAAGAGACCCCCTGCTGCACCAAAGTCCAAGCAAGTTTCTAGAAGTCTAGCCTCCAATCTGGACAGAGACTCCCTATTGAATCAGAAGTCATGGTGACTGCCAGAAATCCAGGTCACAAAAGATGAGAAGACCAAAGAGGAAACAGAAATCAATGAACAAAACATCCATCTAGCAGAGATGAATTCAGAAATCAGCACCTAGGCCTGTGGTCATCTCAAACCCAGATGCCTAAACACTAGTATGAGAACACAATCAACAACATCCAGGACAATGTGGTACCACCAGAGCCTCTAGCTCTCCTATGACAACAAGACTGGCATATTCTAACTCAGCTGAAGCACAAGATTACTTTAAAACTAACTTTATGAAAATGACAGAGTCCTTAAAAAGTAAATGAAAATGTTCCTTAAAGATATTTAATAGACAAAGAATATAAAATGGAGTCAATTAATAAATTACTTAAAGAATGCCAAGAAAGCCAAAAAGAAAAAGAAAAAAAGAAAAGAAAGAAGGAAAAGAAGGAAAGGAAGGAAGGAAGAAAGAAAACAGTTGAAGGAAACTGTTCTGAAACTGGAAAATCGAGGTAAGTGAACAGGAACTACAGAGGCAAGCATCATCAACAGAATACAAGAGATAGAAGAGAGAATTTCAGGCATTAAAGGTATGGTTGACAAAATGGGTTTATCAGTCAAAAAAATGTTAAATTTAACATTTTTAACACAAAATATTCAGGAAATCTGGTACACTATGAGAAGACCAAGCCTAAAAATAATAGAAATAGAAGAAGGAAAAGAGTCCCAGCTCAACTCTCCAGAAAATATATTTAACAAGATCATAGAAGAAAATGTTCCTAACCTAAAAAAAGAAAAGCCTATGAAGGTATAAGAAGCATATAGAACATCAAATATATTGGATGGGAAAAGAAAGTCCACCCATCCCAACCACATAATAATCAAAGCACTAAACCTACAGAACCAAGAAAAAATATTAAAAACTTCAAGGGAAAAAGGGCAAGTAACATATAAAGGCAGACCAATTTGAATTAAAACCAACTTCTCAAAGGAGACTCTTAAAGCCAGAAGAACCTAGACAGATGCTCTACAGATTCTAAGAGATTATGGATGCCAGAGCAGACTACCAGCAAAACTTTCAATTACCATAGATGGAGAAAACAAGATATTTCATGACAAAGTCAAATTTAAACAATATCTATCTAAAAATTCAGCCCTTCAGAAGGTACTAGAAGAAAAACTCCAAGGAGGTTAGTTATATCCAAGAAAACATGAGCAATAATAATCTCACACAAGTAAAACCCAAACAACAGAAACACACATACAGACACACACACACACACACACACACACACACAATCACTACTACCACCAACAACAACAAAATGATAGGAATTAACAATCATTGGCCATTAATATCTCTCAATATAAATGGGCTCAATTCCCCAATAAAAAGACATAGGCTAACAGATGCAAAAAACAGAATTCTTCATTCTACTGCATATAATAAACACCCCTCAGCAACAAAGATAGACATTAACTTAGAGTAAAGTGTTGGAAAACATTTTTCCAAGCAAATGGACTCAAGAAGCAAGCTGGTGTAGTAGGTATTCTAATATCTAACAAAATAAACTCCAAAGCAAAATTAATCAAAGGAGATGATAAAAGACATTTTATACTCATCAAAGGAAAAATCACCAAGATAGCATTTCAATTCTTAATATCTATGCCTAAAACATAAAGGCACCTACACTTGTAAAAGAATGTTACGAAAGCTTAAATCACAATTGGATCTTATACATTAATAGTGAGAGTCTTCAATACCCTACTATTACGAATAGGTCATCCATACTAATGATGGTGCTAACAGATGTTATAAATCAAATGGACCTATCAGATATCTACAGAACTTTATATAGAATACAGAATATAGAAGAATATAGAAAATATAGAAGAATATACCCAAATATAGAAGACTATACCCTTTTCTCAGTACTTCAGAGAATGCTCTTAAAATTTATCACAAACTTGGACACAAAGCAAGCCTCAACAGATACTATAACATTAAAATAACCTCCTGTATCCTGTCAGACAACTATGGATTAAAGCTGGACTTCAGCAATGACAGAAACAGCAGAAAGCCCACACATTCATGGAAACTGAACAACTCTTTACTGAATGACCATTGTATCAAGGAAGAAATAAAGAAATGAAAGACTTCCTAGAATTCAATGAAAATGAAGGCACAACATTCACAATTTACAGGACACATGAAAGTGGTGCTGAGAAAACTTCATAGCACTAAGTGCCTCCTTCATAAAGAAACTGGAGAGATCTCATACTAGCAACTTAACAGCACACCTGAAAGTGCTAGAAAAAAGAAGGAAACGAAAAAGATGAGGGGAATAGATGGCAGCAAACAATCAAATTCACTGAAATCAACAAAACAGAAACAAAGAATCAATAAAACAAAGGGTTGGCTCTTTGAGAAAAATCAACATAATACACAAACCCTTGTCCAAAATAACTAAAAGACACAGAGACAATATCCAAATTAACAAAATTTTATGAATTTTGAATTTTATGAATTATGAATGAAAAGGGAGGCATAACAACAGATACCTAGGAAACCCAAAGAATCATTAGGTCATTCTTCAAAAACCTGTACTCCACAAAATTGAAAAATCTAAAAGAAATGGACAATTTTTTCAATAGATAACACTTGCTAAGTTTAAATCAAGATCATATAAACAATTTAAACAGATCTCTAACATCCAAGAAAATAAGAACAGTCATTAAAAGTCTCCCAACCCCCCGCCCCAAAACAAAGACCCAGGGCCAGATGGTTTTAGCACAAAATTCTACCAGAATCTCAAAGAAGAGCTAGTGCGAATACTCCTCAAATTATTTCACAAAATAGAAACAGAACAAGCACTGCCAAATTCATTTTATGAAGCCTCAAGTGGAGAGAATGGGACACCAATTCACTCACCAAACTTTGAACCTACAGTTTGTCCTACCTGCAGAGTGTCCTGGGACCAGAGCCTATCAAAATCATCATCACAGAAACCAGAGAAACTTCATTCTAGTAACTGATGGGAGCAGATGCAGTCCCAAAGCCAAACATTAGGGGGAGTTTGAGAAGTCTGATGGAGGAGTGGGAGGAAAGTTAGGAAGAGAGGAAAGTTAGGAAGAGGGGCCAAGGACACCACAAGAACATGGTCCGCAGAATCAACTGACCAGGACTCACGCAGGCTCACAAACATCATGGAGCCTGTAGGTGTCTGACCTAGGTCTTCTGCACAAGCTTTGTGCAGAAGCTTGGTCAGCTTGGTTAGCTTGGTATTCTGGTAGGATTCCTAACAGTGTGAGCTGGAGCTGACTTTGACTCTTTGCCTACTTGAGACTTTTTCCTTCTACTGTGTGGCCCTGTCCAGCTTTTATGTGATGGTTATATGCCTGGTCTTATTGTAGCTTGTTATACCATGTTTGGTTGATGTCCCTGAAAGGTCTGCTCTTGTCAGAGTGGAGGTTGTACAGTGTATCTTGTGGATAATGAAAGTGAGGGTGAGACTTAGAGAGGGGAAGGAGGGGAAACTATAGTTGGGATGCAATATGAAAGAATAAAAACAAACAAAAAAACAGCAGAAGAACATAGTGTCTGCTTACTTGCCACACAGCCATATATGTACATGTGTATGTGTATATGTATACATGCATACATTCACACATACACTACACATACATGCACACACACATACACACACACACACACATATATATATGCAGAAATATAGAACCTGGTCTTGTGTTTGTAATAAACATAGATCTACATAAGTGCAGAGTTATGATTATATCCATATACAAGCAAACACACACACACACACACACACACACACTCACACACACACACACTATGAAAATAGAATGTGAGCTGGCCAGGGATAGGCCCTTCTAAGCAGCAATGTCAAGGTAAAGCTAAGCTGGCCCTCATACCATGCCCCAACCCACCCATGTTCCCTGCCCACCATCCTTCTTCTCCACTCTGAACATTCATCAGTTGTCTTCATTCTCTCCTCCCTTTGCTTATTTATGCAGTGTTTGTTTAATTGTTCTTCAGGAAGGTTGTGAGAGGATTTGCAGGGTAGGTCTGGTGGCTCTGCCCTCACTGGTCTGCTTTGTGCACGCTGCACTTTCAGGAGATTTTGTAATTCACCACCCAGGGACACCACCCACTTTCAGCACAAAGAGAGCAAACCAGGGAAGGCAGCCTTCTACCTAGCAAAGGTATGACTCCTTTGACACTGTCAAAGGGACCAGAGTTGCCCTATCATCTGGAGTTAATGTGGGTGATGTTTCTGTCTGTCTGTCTGTCTGTCTTTGGATATGCTTCCACTTCATGACTAAATGCAGAGCAAGTGTCTAGGAAGATACCTCAGTGAGTAAAGCTTGTAGCACGTATGCTTGAGGACCTGTGGTTGAACTCCAGAATCTGCACTAAGGACAAACAACAAAAGACATATGGTAGAAAATACTGATAGTATCTGTGCTGGGGATGTGGATGCCTAGAGCTTGCTGACTATCCAAGTTAAGAGAACAAGCAAATTCTAGGTCAGTGAGACCCTATCACAAAAGCAAAGCAAACCAAAATATCCAAACCAAATTAAAAACCAAGGTAGAAGACATGTGACAAATATCAGTATGGGTTGTCCTCTGAGCTTAACAGGTACATGCACATTTGTGCACTCCCTGAGGGCACTTGCACATAAATACACACACACACACACACACACACACACACACACACACACACAGAGGGAGACAGAGACAGAGACAGAGAGACAGAGAGAGACAGAGACAGAGAGACAGAGAGAGGAGAGGGAGAGGGAGAGTTGGATAGCTGCTGACAAGGACTCTGGGAACCATTAGGAAGTTTAAGTTGTGATTTTGAGGGGGTTCAAATGATCCCACACTTCTCTGTAGCCAATGCTGCAGAAAGTGAGCAGTTGAAACTTAGTTCCAGTTGGTAACTCTTTTTCTGGAGATGTAACTGTCATAAAGAGAAAAGACCATGCTTCAGATAGTGAGTTGTATACAAGCCTTGCATGTTACAGGAAACAGTTTAGCTGTGACTTCCACCTGCTACGGATGGTTTAGTATTGTAATGTAATGTTTACTAATCTCACCAATAACCTTCGGCTGGTAAATATTAATACAAATATCTAAAAATAAATTTACAAAAATAAATTCATAAATGTAGAAACTTTGCCACCAGCAAGCACCAGATACTATTTGCTATTCATTGGTTGAAAAAACCAGACATCAGCCAACCCGTTAATTTGAAGTGACCTTACTGTCGCTTGGATTCTGTGTCAGAGTTCAGTCTAATACAGTCATTACTATTTGAAGGAGCTACTTAGGAGGTGTTGGCAAACCCCTGTCCTACGTCTAAGTGACAGAGGCACTTTGAGTCAATCTAAACACTTCACTCTCATCATTTTCTTGGACTTTTGTTATCATAATTGAAGCAGCGAATTTTATATTGGAGAATGTAGGAATGCACACATCTGCCACAGCTCTCAGCCATGCCTCCGCCCTGAAGCAACCGCATCAGCAAAAAAAAAAAAAAAAAAAAAAAAAGCCAAGGTGAGGCATCTGCAGAACCAACAGGTCTCCACAAACCAGTTCCACAGGAGCCTCTAAAATCCCCTTCAGGGGCAAAGCCGATTTCTCTTGTCCTCTACTTGAGACCTTAGTCTCTTTATGTTATGTTTGATTGATATTTGTAAATAACCTGTTTCTCAAATTCAGTCTTTCGAAAACAGCCTTGGTAACTGTGGCTGTCCTTGAAGTTCCAGGCAGGATCCAGTGTTCAGGTGTTTTGTTTGTTGTTTGTTTTTCTTTAAAATATGAGGCTTGGAAACAGCTATGAAGTTTGCAGGGAGTTGTTTTTATCTTTTTTGAACACCTTTTCTACTTTGGAGAGCACAGTGGTACTGTTAGCTAAATATCGTAACTATGTACTTTATTGTTGACAACCTAATCCTTTATATTTAATTTATTTTCCTTCCCTTTGCCAAAAATATTTGCCTGCCTCCACATCTAGAGCACCGCACACTAGAGCAGTTATTTTGAAATATACCTTAAATGCACAGAAACATCACGTGTGCATATGTGCACATACTCTTGTGTTTTAAGTTAGACGAGTTCGAATTCTTTTACTTTCATTTAGCCTGTTTTATTATCAGTCTCAACTTAAAAACCTCACAGTAAAATCTTTCTTTGTAACTCATTTCCATTGCTGTATGGCCAAGATTTGGACTTCTGAGATCACAATGTCCCAGGAGTCTTTATCAGACTGTACCAGCTGTCTATTTCCTTCTTGCTGTTTAGACCAAATATTTTGACAAAAGTAACTTAGAGAGGAAGGATATTTTGGCTTACCTCTTGAGACTAAAATCCATTCTGATGGAGAAAGTACAGTGGCAAAAACTGCTGTTTGCTTAAATTTCTGTGGCCTAGAAATCAAGACTCTAAATCTCAGGGATCCTTGGTGCCCATTTTCCTCCTGTTGGTCTCCATTTTCCAAAAGTCAATGGGTCTGAGGTTTCAGCCCCTCCTCTCAACCATTTGCATGTAAGTCTGCCCTGATTACACATCGCCTCTATGGCTTGAGGAGGGACTAGAGTGTAGGGAACTAAGAGGAGGCTTTACATGTCTGGCTGTAAGGAGGCCATGAGGAGGAGAGTAGGCTTTCCAATGTGGCGGCTTTGGCACCATGAATCCTATTATAAGGAACCTCTCATTCATGTCCTGTAAGCAAGTCCCATAACTTACTGGCTTCCCAGGGTGAACCTTGGTAGAACTGTACTTTGTTAATGGGACCTCCTAAGGGGTAGTCAGACATTGCTTACATTTCTCCTGGGAAGCAATTCTTGCAACAGGATGGCAAAAGTGCCTCACATGAACTACTACTGTCTGCCATTGCCACATGTAGGTTCGTTTTTCCCGTAACCTCACACCCGTGTTCCAGGACAGCTCACAGTCAGAAGCACCTCATTATTCATATCCATTATTTCAGAGACAGGCAAGGGAAGCTCCTTAACATCAGATGACATAGCTCTTCTCAGAAGTTGTCCGGGTGTTGACATGGTGACGGTGACAGTGACATTTAACTACGGAGTGACTTGAATGTGATGAATTTCTTGTCTTGAAGCAGAGCTGGGGACAAACTATGACTGGAGTGGGGCTGGCAAGTTGGTATCTGGTTGGACAAGGATGTTCTCTTAGGATCCTGCTTAGTTTCAATTTTCTCTAAGAATCAACTCTAATATACTGTTTTGTGTTTGTGTGTTTGTGTGTGTGCTTGTGTATATATGTGTGCACATGTGTTCAAGTGTGTCTTTGAATATATATGTATTTGTATAGATGTGTGTGCATGCATGTGAGTATGCATGTGTACACACACATGCAAGCCCGAGATAAGACTCTCTTCTCTTGTCTGTTTCTGTCTTATTGCCTTGAGAGAATTTTGCACTGAACTAAGATCTTTCTATCATCATCCCCAAATGATAGGGTTACAAGGTACCTACAGTTATGTGGTATTTTACAAGTGTGCTAGAGGTTCGAACTCTGGTTCTCATGCTTGAAGAACAAATACTGTCATCCACAGGGCCATGTGCCCAGCTCCTAAAAGAAGAATGCTTGAGATTGTAGACAAAGGTAAGGAAGTCACGTGAAAAATCATGACATAAATTACCTGACTGTGAAAGAGAATAACAACTCTCAGGAAACAAGACCTCTAGTGAATCACTCTGAGAGAGCATCAGGAAGAAGGCTGGGTGAGCATCCAAGTAGCCTCTACTGATGTTCATCTCTGTGGTCAGATATTTCTAGGACAATTAGGTACCCATGGCAATGTTAGAGAGCCTGCTGTGTTCGTTGCTCATGAGATGAGCAGCAGCCTTCTGAGGAAGGTGCCCTGACCTCTTGGAGCTGATTCAGTCATGCTTTTATTTGACAGTCTTTCAATTTGATTCTCTACTGTTCTTGCTCCTCATCCTATGTTGTTGGCAGAAATTCAAGTTTTGACCTCAGTCATTTTCTGGAAAACAGTAGAGTAATTCTAGTTAAGGTTATTGGGTTTAAAGGTACACTTCAGTATAGTTTTAAAATATAAATTAAAGCCTTGAGAACACAAGTACAAACTTGAGCTGCAAATGGGCTCCAGCTCTGCCAGTGAGAGCCTATCACAGAGGAAAACCAATTTTCCTTTTTGCTACCCTGTGCCTCATTACCAGACTTCCATGAGAACATTCTCCCCATCCCCAGAATGGGCTACCTCCCTGGATGACACTGCCCCAGCCTTTCTATATAATGTACGTTGTTGTTTTGTACATGGGATTACACTCAGCCCTGTGAGCACTTAGCACCATCCCCCAGGCTGGCATTTGAGAACACAAGACACTGCCCCTTGCACTCCAGAAGCTCACGGGTAACAGTGACTTCCCTGCGTACTTCAGCTTCCTGGTTTGTGTATTTGGTAGAGATGGTAAAGCTGGTGAAAATAGCAGAGAGTATAGAGATAGCGGTGGGGCAGGAGAAGGCAGAGATGATGAAGAATGAGAGAAGTGGGAGTTGGTAAAGATGATAGACACAGCAGAAAGAAATGGTAGAGAGAATGGCAAGGTTAGAGAATGGAGACAGTGAAGAAGGCTAGAGGATGAAGATGATGGAGACAGTGATGGTGAGATGGTGAAGACATAGAGAAGGTTGGAGGATAAATATGATGCAGACAATGGAGGTGGGATGGTAAACATGGTGGAGAAAGTTAGTAGAAAAGATAGAGAAAATCAAGGTTAAATGGGGATGATGGAGACGAGATGGTGAAGTTGGTAAAGACAATAGTTTAAATGGGGATGATGGAGACAGTGGAGAAGGTTAGGTGGGGATAGAGACAGCTGGGAGGTTAGATTGGGATGATGGAGACAGTGGAGGTGAGATGGTACAGGGGCAGAAGAGGCTAGGGAGAGTTAAAGAGCTTGGAAGCCATCATCACAGTCATGAGCAGGCTTTGGTGGATATGCAGCTTCTCTCTATCTTCTATTTTACTTAACAGAAACCCTCACACATACAGAGCCACATGGATGCACACACATGCACACATATGGACAAAATTTCTTTAACCAAACTTTGTCAATAATTCAAAGATTTTAATTATTCTCACTAGCCTAATCTGTGCAAACCACATTGATTTCCAGATTCTGCTTAGACAGGCAGAGATGTCCCTAGTCTCACACTTTGTCTAGCAAATGCCTAAACTAAGGAGGAAAGATCCTTTGGTTCTTAGTGTGCATTGACTGGGATGGAAATCCCGTGCATTGGCCTTGCTTGTAGATGATCTGGCTGTTTTTCTTTGTGTCCATGAGATGCCCACTCTGGAAGTCAACTTGATGTCCTTGTGCTTGGTTTTTCTGAGCAGCACATACATTTGTGGATCTCAATCAGAGGAGCCCAGTGGCACAGTAACTCTCACCCACTACACCTTGACACCCCAGCAGCCTCATACCCTGGGCATCCCTAAACAATGTGCTCTCTATTTCAGTGAGAAGACATGAGTCATAGCTTTGCAATCTATTGTGGCATTGTTGGTGCATGGGGCTGAGGAGCCTGACATTTGCACTAGTTGGACAGGACCACTCAGTCCATCGTGCCCTGGAACTGTAATTCAGGTTTTCTCCTACTCTTTTTTTATCCTTTTCTTTCTTTCTCTCTCTCTCTCTCTCTCTCTCTCTCTCTCTCTCTCTCTCTCTCTCTCTATCTTCCTTTCTTCATCCTCCTCATCCTCCTTCTCCTCTTCTTTTTTTTAAAATGGTTTCCAGGAGACTCTGCATCTAACCTCTGCTTCCTATGACCCATATACCCATACACATAAATTTTTTTGTTCAGACTAATTTATCTCATTTTAGTACATGTCTTATGTTTATTTAAATTCATCTACTTTGTTTTACACATGCCTCAAGCCTAATTCATGTCTTTGTACCATGAATTTAAATGGCAATAAATAAAATGATTGCATGTCTGTCCTTAGATAAACATGGATTATGCTGTCACTGCACTCACAAAAGAAAGTGCTTATGCTAACCAGTTGCCAGGAAGTTAAATAGGGAACTACCATATAACTGCAGCAACATGCCTAATACTACAGGAAGAAATAGAGAGTAGACACACACACACACACACACACACACACACATACACACTGACAATCGTGCTGTTCACAGAAGTAAAAGATGAAGTCAAGTGTCTTCTAATGAACAAAATGTGACACGTACATGAAATGGAATATTGTTCAGTTATGTAAAAGAACAAAGTTGCAACATATCCTACAACATAGATGGATCTTGGAAGCACTGTGCTAAGTGAAATAATATACCAAGAAAGAATAATTCATATAGAATCTGCTTTTGTGGAATACCTAAGGCTATTAAGCTTATAGAGACAGAAAGTAGATTTGGGGCCCCAAGAGGGTTGGCAGAGGGGACTGGCTGGTATGGTCACAGAGAAGATAATTGTTAGTGATGAGTAAGTTCAGAAATAGACAATGGTAAAAGTTACAGAGGCAACTTAACACTGAGACATTGTGGAATAAAGTGATGCACTAATAACTAATTTTGTGTGCACTTAAAATGGCAACTTTACTAGCCATGGGTAGTCTTACCCTGATAAGAGCTCATTTTAAAAAAATTAAACACTTGATTCCATCTTCTGCTTCTGTGATAGCACTTGTGTGTGTGTGTGTGTGTGTGTGTCTACTTCCAAGTCCCTTCTCTATTACTTATTAATAAGAATGAGAGAATATTTATTATGAAAAATGGGTGTAACTGGAAAGTAGTACATATCAGGCTTTGGTGTGGTCCCAAAGCTGTCAGAGTTAGAACTGAAGCCCTTTCACCTTCCTTTGCCCACAGAAGTAGGTTCCTGCATCCCCACGGTGGGTTAAGAACTCTTAGTTCTGGCTAAACCCTCTCAGAAGATCCTAGCAGTCTTTTATTCTGCTGCCTCTGTAGAAAGCTTTCTGGATGGGGAATGAAGGGAAAGAGCTCTGAGCTTTGCCTGTATTTCTTCAATCTGAGTAGTAACCAGGTCAACCCTGCAAGCTTCTGAGAGCTTGTGTGTTTGTGTTGGCATGGCTCAGCCCTCATTTATTTAGCTCTGAACATGCGTTTAGGATAGAAGGTGCCAAGTGAGCCTTTCAGTTTTCAGTTCATGTGATAAGCAATGAAAAAATTTACTTATATAATAGTTGAAAATGTTTTGTATTGATTAAAACAATTAGCAGAGATGAGATAGACAAAGAAAAATCATGTATTTCCTCATTGGGAAAGGCTGCTTGTCAGTCCCCGAAGGTCAAAGGCATTAGAGCAGTGACTTGTTGGAAGGGAAAGTGGAGTATCCGCGTGGTCAGTGAGAGTGAGGGGAGCTGGGGGGCTTTGATGGGCATGGCCTTGCCTCGGCATATGCTAACTAAACACATGCCATTGGCTTCTTTCCTCAACCATATTAAATTCATGGGAGAAAAGAAATTCCAAGGTCAACTTAATCCCCCATCCTCCAAAGTCTTGCCTGTAACCCTGGGCTTGATGTGACTAGTTTCACTTTTCACACTGCTCTTAGAAGCCAAGAATCCCACACCTCTCCCCCAAACAGCTGTAGAGGGCATATGTGAAAGTAAACTAATTAAGAAAGGGTTTTCAAAAGGTCCTTGCTTAAGAAGGTGAGAATCAGGAGATAGGAAGTGCTATTTGGTAAAGTAAACCAACTTGAAATCTGGTAGAATGTTTATAGTCAGCTCTCCGTGTGGTCCACAGTCCAGCCCTGCAGTCCTGTTTGTGCTAGGAACAGGGTCTGGGGGTTGTAATTGGATCCTTTCAGTTATTCAGTGAGCAGAAGCTATGAACTGCATAAGGGTTCTTAGAGTCCCCAGAGTCTGACACCAGGACTCCTTGGCTACAGAAAGCGCCTTCTGCCATCAGAGCTGTTAAATAAGGACACAGACTGTGCAGTGCACACTTAAATCTTTACAAAGTGCTCTTTGGCTGCCCTAACGAAAAGCATATGTACATTGTCCAAGACCCACATAAGCTTGTCTGTAAATGTCATTTGTGAGCTTGCTTTTCTGGCAACACACACACACACACACACACACACACACACACACACACACACACACACCATTTCTGCTGGATATTTTCAATTCATAATCCATCCCCACTTGCCATTTTTTGGGTGGATTGCTGGCAGGTGAGCTTCAGATGGCTCTGTCCATCTCTGATCTGTGATTGTGCGCCATAAAGACGCTTTCTCTGAGAAAGGCTGGGCTGAGAATTCATCAGATGTGAAGGACTATGCACACACTGACCTCAGTTTTTATGTCTTACTCTTTTTTTTTTTTTTAAAGGGTTCAGGGTCCAAGGAACACCTCAGCCAATTAAAGGCGCTTGCTATCAGGCCTGATACCCGAATTTGGTTCCCTGGACCCAGTATTTAGTGTCCAGAAACAGAAGAACGTTCCCCTACCTCTTGTTCTTTGTGTCATGTCCACCCTCAGTGGAGATTCTGTGACCATAGCCATGGTGACTTTACTTCAAATACCCTATAAATTAACACAGTGAGGTCAACAGGTAAGGGCCAGCCATGTGGATGAGTTCGGGTTGGGCATCTCCTACTTACTTACTTTAGTAAATTCTACTTCCTAGGGCAGGTAATGGTTTTAGATTCAGTGATGAGTTAAGTCCATTACCAGGACGGTGAGCTTATAGCTCCACTCTGCTGTCAATGCAGAAAGACATTGAGAGGCAAGATTTTGAATATCCAGGCTCTTCGGTACCCCCTTAGAAATCTATCAGATATGCAGATTCCGGGCCACTTTAGAGAGTCTAAGGTGAAACTCATAGGTCAACATTTTAGAGTGTTCTCAAATGGTCAAGAAACCATGTTATAGACTAGAAAGCTCTGGATGGAGACAGGAGGATAATATACTGTTTACAGCCATACCTGAGATGTCATGCAGCCACCAGTGGCCCATAGAGAACATATATGAGTTTTGATGCAACAGTTGGGCAACCCTGGTCCAGCACTGTGCCATTGACACCCACCAATATTACTACATCTAGATAAACGCGCCACTATAACACTTGAAAATTAGGCAGCATAGAGACAACAGTCTCACCTGTGGTACACGCATGATTCATTGGAATGAGTGAAGGAATAGCAAACTTTCAGGAGGGCACAAGCTCTCTGATATATTTCTGGATAATTCCTTTTCAAGATCATGTGGGTTCCAGAGTTGCCTAACCTTATTTTGACCCAGGTTTCCCTTGTTTTGTGAAACTAGTACTCATGGCAAAATATACCTAACACTAGGTTGGATTTATGGACATGACTTGAATTGGGTCTTCCAATGATTTCAAATCCATAGACTTTCAAGATTATCTGCTCCAGTATTTTTCTAGTTGGTGCCTTGTGATTATCATAATATTTGTATAAATAAAAGTCCTACCATCACTACTGTGAGAAGGAGCCTTTGTATGGGTCTCTGGTAGTACCACATGCCTGTGGTGTCAGAGTGGATGATCATATTAGCTATTTGTCCCCTTGCACAATGCTTGACAAAAAAAAAAAAAAAAAAAAAAAAAAAAAAAAAAACCAACCAACTTAAGACTTAAGAAATACTGGTTCATTTTGCTTACAATTCAAGCATAGGCCAGAGTCATAGAGTGCCGGTCACATTGTACCTACAGTTAGAAGACAGAAAGACATGAATGTTGGTGTTTAGGACATTTTGTCCTTTGTATTTAGTCTGGGACTCCAATACATGGAATGGTACCACTCTCTGTTAAGTTGTGTCTTCATACCTCATTTAACCCAATCTAGAAACTGCTTCACAGATGTGCCCAGAGGCTTGTCTCCTATGTTGACAATCAGTATTAACCTATCACAAGGGTGCAACAACCTACAGGTCACTGATCTCTGTACCCTTTTCTCTCTACCCAACACCTCCATGTTTTCAGAACTATACCACAAAAATGCAAATTAAGTCTATTCCCCGCCCCAAGAAGTCACCCCAAGGAGACTTACTATTGCTGAGAACTGGAACACAGCATTTCTTTCCTGCACTGCACTGCTCATTATTGGCAAAGCGAGTCCCTGACCAGCTCTGAATAAATCATCAGGGTGACATCAGAAAATGGATTCCAGGATGCACAGCTGTCCTTCGCACAGTCAGACTTGTGGGAAATGGGGCAAAGGGAGATGACTCTCCTGTAGGTTTTAGTCATAGGCCTCTGAGTCATGCTTATGAGCTCGTCCGTGGGCTACACTGGCCCAGTTTTCATGATTTACTTTGTTATCTATTTTATAAAATTATCAACATGTACAGCTTTCCTTGGTATATGAGAACTGTGTGTTGCTATTTGCTTAATAAAAGAATGTTTCCCTTGGTATATAAAGTGGGATGATTTTTGTATAGCAGACACTTTCTGCTACAAATTAAGGAAGTAAAAAAAAAATGTAATAAAAAAATTTTAGAGCTCATTTGGTAAGCCTTTCTATAGTTCCTGAAGGTTTCTACAGAGTTCTCTAAAATATTTTTTTAGTTATGACTGTTCCTCCCTCTCGCTCTCTGTTTCCACAACCCTCCATTCCATTTCTCTCTCCTTGTTGAAAACAGTTCTGGAACGGACTCTCACAGAATACTTTCCTTTATCCCTTTTGGATTCATCCTGCCTGGGAAAATAACCCCAACCTTTGAGTTTCTAGATTAGTTATATATTCAATACCCCGGACAACTTAGCAAAGCAGGGTTCGTGTTACAGCTAGTATGTACCACCTTCTTTCTTGCCAAGTTCTCTTTGTGGAGTCAACTGGGTCTCATTAGGTCACATGGTGTCCTACTTAGAGCATGGTTCTTAATTGTCTTGGTTGCTCCATCTGCAGTAGGAGAATCCTAGACCAAGCTGTAGCTTTCTCAACAGACACTTGTTCTATCAGTTCAGAAACTGTGAAGGCCAAGGCCACAGTGCTGGTATACATGCTTCTGGGAAGAGACTTCACTTATGGCTTCCTGGAATGGAGCTGTCACCTTCAGCATCCAGTCACTTCCCAAGAAGCCACACTCACTAAGGACATCTTATTCTGTGTTAGAATTTCAACAGAGGAGTTACAGAGACACACAACCATTGGAGTATATGTGTTAAACAACATCCAGGAAATTGGCTTCTGAACATGCCATTCATTTACATAGCTATGCTTGAAGTTGTTCAGAAGGGTTTCTAAGGCATGCCATGCTAAGACCATGGGGATCACAAGCAACAGTATGTGGATTTGGACCTAGAGGAGTATCTAATTTCATAGTCATACTTATCATTAAATTGTCTATGTAAATGGCAAATACACAATTCCTCACCTGTGAGTTTGCACGCCACTGTAGGGTCACAGACCTGTCACCTCACTCTGCAGTGCACAAGGTGAATCTGAGGACTTGTTCTTTCCTTAGTACCCACTGTCCTTCCTCACTCTCTATCCCATAATTTCAGTTGCTGTGTGTTTTCCTGTATGTGCACATGTGTACGGTGTGCTCAAGGAGGCCAGAGGTCTACAGTGAATGTCTTTTCTCGTTGCTCTCCACCTTAATTTTTGAGACAGGGTCTCTCAATAAACTTGGAACTTGCTGATTTGTCTACACTGGTGGTTACTAAACCCGGTATCCTGCTTCTCGCTCCCCAGTGCTGGGATTGTAAGTGTGTGTGCGTGTGCATGTGTGTGCATGCATGTGTGTGTTTGCGTGTGGGTACATGTGCATGTGTGGGCATGAGTGCTTGTATGAGTATATATGCATGTGTGTGTGCATGTATGTGTGTGTGCATGTATGTGTATGTGTGCTTGCTCGTGTGTATGCATATGTGTTTATGTGCATGTGCATGTGTGTGCATGCATGTGTGTGTTTGTATGTGGGTACATGTGCATATGTGGGCATGAGTGCATGTATGAGTATATATGCATGTATGTGTGCACGTATGTGTGTGTGCATGTATGTGTTTGTGTGTGGGTACATGTGCATGTGTGGGCATGAGTGCATATATGAGTATATATGCATGTGTGTGCATGTATGTGTATGTGTGCATACTTGTATATATGCATATGTGTTTATGTGTGTGTTTATGTGTGTGCATGCATGTGTGTGTTTGTGTGTGGGTACATGTGCATATGTGGGCATGAGTGCATGTATGAGTATATATGCATGTATGTGCATGTATGTGTGTGTGCATACGCGTTGTGATGCATATGTGTTTATGTGCATGTGCATGTGTGTGTGCATGTGCACATGTGAGTGCATGTGGGTACATGTGGGTGTGCTCAAGTGTGTGAGAGCATGTGCATGTGCATGTGCAAGTGCCTGTGTGTGTGTGCATGCACGCATGTGCATATGTGCCTTAGTACCTGCCATCCTTGTGGGTGCCTGGGATGTAACTTAGATCCTCCTGCTTAAGCAGATGGCACTTTATTAACCAAGCTACCTCCCCACACCCTACTCCACATTTTTTTATATCTTTTTAAAAATTTGAGCGCAAGGTTTTGTGCTTTGACTTCTGTGTATTTTTGTTGCTTGCTTGTTTAAGCCATAGAAGACACACAAATATACTGAAAATAGCAGATTGCAGTAAGAGGCAAACAGTGTATGTTCACTAAATACAAAGAGTAGTCCCAGACCAGAGTTTTTCCATGTCCACTCTCCTGATTATCATGTATAGTAAACACAATGACAGTTGTATGCTGAGCTTACGTTCTCAAATTCTGCTCAAAGAGAAGGCTGCCTCTAACTCTCAGCTGTCTTTTTTAATTTTGCAATGTCTTCATTTACACTGGAATAAAGCTGGAAGGAATTTCCTGATGACCCTTAAAATGGGGGAAAATTAAAATAATTGAGGCTAGGATTTGTGTGTCTGGTGTTTGGCCTGTGGGCCTGGTTCTCATTAGCTCAGACCACAGTCTGGGGTTAATTTTGTAGCTCTCTGTTGGGTTGGCTGGCCTCTTTATTACCATGCCTACCCATAGGCTGAACCAAGTGCCCCAATATGAAAACCTAGGTACATGAAGCCAGTCATGGGTCTGGGACAGTAGTCCTTTGCTCAAGTCGAAGGTATCTGAGCTCTGTAATAATTCTAGCTGGGTGGATTATTTCTCATATCGAAGCTCTGATCTTTCCACCCCATTGTCTTATTGTGACACATAAATTCCAAAGATTAAGTTTGTGAAAGTTAACCTGAGACTTTTTAAGGGATTCCAGACCATGCCACATGATCCTCATTATGACAAAAATAAATTTTATTTATAAAAAATGGAGGATCTATAAATGTTTACATTAATATACTACTCTCCCATATTTTTTAGCAATACATTTCTTTGTGTCAGTAATAATGAAGGAAATGGAGACTAAATCTCTATGTGTGTATGTGTTTGTGTATCTTTGTGTGTGATAAGTATGTATAATGTGTGTGATGTGTATGTGATGTATATGTCTGTATATATGTGTGTGTTTATATGTATGTGTGATTCTGTGTGTATGTGTCTTAAAGCAGGGTCTCAAGTAACCAGGTTGGCCTTGAACTTGCTATGTAGCTGAGCATAACCTGGAACTTCCAATCCTCCTGCATCTACTTCCCAAAGTACTGGGATTCCATGAGTAGGCCACCATACCCAGCTGTTTATACTGGTTTTGAGACCCCAGGTTAATAATCTAAAGGAGATAAATTTGTGTTCTTCATATTATTATCTGCAATTCTGACTGTGGTAAAAGTTCTCCCAAGCTATTATGAGCTATTAAGAACTCACCATGGGTTGAGATCACTGCCAGTAGAATATGCCAGGACACCATTGCCATAGCTGTGCAAACACACAGACCTGTAGTCTTTGTGCTTGCTAGCACTGTGTGCTCTTCTGCTGGCCTGGCCTCACCCCCATTCCCCATCCCCCATCCCACCCACCCCAGCCATCACAGTGTTAACTCTGTAAGCAGAGCTCTGTCCCATGGAGGGAGTCTTTACAAATTCAAGTGGAAGGGGAAACAAACATGCCAGCCACCAGATGAGCGGTCCTCCTTTCTGTCTGGCGATCACCATCCAGACCCGGGAAGACATAAACACCCCCAGGAAAACTCCCTTGCAGCCCAGCACTTGGATAAACAATCCAGCCCTGGCTCTAGCAATCCCAGGCCTGCTCAGGGAAGTCTATGAATTCATTGTCTCTTTTCACTCTGGAATCTACATGCAAATCTTCCTGTCCACAACCCTTGATCCCTGAGGGAGCCTCTGGAGGACTCACAGGGATTCTTTAGGCAGAAAGGACCCAGATAAGACCAGAGCCTCCTGTCTCATCACCATGAACGTGTCCAGAGAGTTCTGCAGAAATGGCTTTTTGTACATCCTTTTACAAAAGCTCTGTGCCCATTTGGCAGGGTGAATGCCCTGAATGTCCTGCCCTGTGTTTAGTTCTCTGTTGAAATGCACAGAGGGCCAGGCCTTGGCACACCTAAGATCATCCCTTCTCTCATCTTTTGGCACAATCTGGGTAACTCTAAGATTTACATTGAATTTTCATTGTTAGGTGGAGCATGGGGGAAAAAAGGAGTGCCTGGGGTGTATTCAGAAATAGCCAGGGACCAGGGGAAAGGGCAGGAAGGCCACTCCCCAGAGGAGATGGGAGTGAAATGGCTCATGGATCTCTTTAAGTTTCCCTGCTTGGAGCTTATAAAGGTGGTTCTTCTGCCACTCCAGGCTCAGAGGACTGTGTCTTGCTCACACCCCAGGGGATGCTTTTCATTCTGATGAAAGGGCCAACATTACACAAAGCCTGTTAAATGTGTGGCTGGTCAGCTGAGCAGTAGGCTTCTTGTGGGCTCCAGGCCTGCATTCTGGCTCATAAACCAGTTTTTACACAGCCTGTTTCTGGGGCTGACTCTCAAATCCTAGCTCATATCCCACAGTCTTCTGAAGCTACTATCTCTGCAGACTGACTGTGGATAAATGTGCAGAATGGTTCCAGACACCAGCCTGAGCCAGATGTGGGGCCCCAGGCTTCAGATCGGGAAGGTCTGTCCACCTTCCTCACCCTGGGCCTGATGAAAGATGGATGACTCTGTGTTTTTTTTTTTTTTTTTTTTTTTTTCTGGCAAATTATATATCAGAGGACAGGAGACTGAGAAATTAATTCAAGATTAATTTACAGATGACTGCACAAGGAATTATTTGGCCAACAGATGAAAAATGAAATTTTCACTACAAAGAGAGGAAATTGGAGAAGGGTTAAATTTTAATCCCATTTCCCAGAAAGAATTATTGTGTCCCAAGACCTTTGTTGGATCTTCAATTAATCATTCAAGTACTGGACTTTCACACACGTCAGTGGGCAAGCACACAAAACCCAGGGTTCCATCTGCATGTGGTGAAGTATTTCTATTTGTGGATGGAAAGAATAAATTAGCCCTTTACTAAGCACTGAGAATCTCCAAAATCAAAACAGTCAAGTGGATATTTCATCCAGATCAAGGCAAGTTTTCACTTTTTTAGCAAATGAGAAATAAATTTTTAAAAAATGGTTTGAGGGTCTTTTAAATCTTAATGCCCTGGATAGGCAGAGCAGGTGGCCTTGTTCACTATGTCAAAACGAAGGTAGAGGCTCAAGGGAATATCTCATAAACACAAAGGCATTTGGGGTACTGCTGGGACGGATTGTTGGTAACTAAAATGAAAAACCATGCAAGCTGATGCAGGCTATGAGAGTTAGTGTCTAACCTCAGACTGTTTTGTTTTAGAGAAAAAAAAATGCATTTGTAAAAGTAGCCATATTGCTCCTTATTGTAAACAAACTAAATTGGAGGGAGTGGGTGGGAGAGCAGAGGGCGTGGGTGGGGCTGGGATGAGAATGGGGAAGAAGTGGGAAGGGAGTGGGAGAGCTACACTGTCTCAATAGTGGTGTGTGTGTGTGTGTTTGTGTGTGTATGCATCCCCTAGATTTGTATGTGAACGGCCATTTGAGACAGAAGTAGATGAACTTTCAATCATTCTTTTTTTTTTTCCCCCAATACCGTGTGTGGTGCCATCAATTCCTGAAAACCACCCACATGATACCTGATTTCTAAAGCACTGAGTGGGGGGAGCGAGTGAATTACATCAGCAACTGGAAGAAAAGAGAAGTGTGGTTGGATCTGCTCTGTGAGCCATGCACAACAGGTAAAGTTCCCAATGATCAGAAGGAGAAGTGAGCACGCAAATAAGGTGGGCTGCCATCAATAGGGTTCTGCTGGTCAGGTATCTCATCCCGTGTGGGTTAGCCTCCCTCTCTGACTGTGCATCCTCTATAGCCAAGGTACCCTAGTGATAGAAACATTGCAAAAAGATTCCTGCCAACTGGGAAGGAAAAATTATCCCCCAAATTTTCCTTTTTGTTGAATCAGCAAACTCAGTGTTCGATCAATCTCTCCTGCTTATATCTTCAGCAAGCAAGATGTGATTAGCTGAGACATGTCGCCTATCTGTAGCCTATGTAAAGACAGAGGTAAAGAAGCTGAGGGTGAAGAGGAAGCTTTCATCCCTAGAAGTCCTCTGTGCCCACCTTGTATTTCTTCCTTCCTCGGTGATGACATCATACATTTTTACATATTGAGAAATATTTAAACTTATCTAAATATTTAAATGAGGTAGGGGACTAAAAATCACACAGGAGGTTGGGAAGATGGCCCAGTGGATAAAGCACTTGCCATATAACTGAGAATCATAGTTCAGATCTCCAGAGCATACCTGAAGCCAGGTGAGAGGGATAGTCTTCTTTAACTTCAACACTCAGGAGGCAGAAAAAACAATCTCTTGAGCAAACAACTAGGGAGAGTAGCCTTAGTCAGTGAGTTCTGGTTTTTAAAAAGACTCTGCCAATAAATAAAACAGAGAGCAAGTAAAGAAGATACCTCATGTCAGCTTCAGGCATCCTCACTCAGGTATATATAAGTAAAAACCACCACCACCACCACCACACACACACACACACACACACACACACACACACACACACACACATACACACTACACAAGCAAATTAAAATGTTAGACTTGGGCTAAAAAAATATTAAGACAAACATTGCTCCCAACACAGAAAACTCAAGAGCAGATGTCTGGCTTGGAGCCTCAAGAATATAGAGGGTTTGGTGGGAAAGACTGAGTTGCAGGCTGCTCACTCTGTGAGGGATGCCCTGAGCAAGGCTATGGCTTCTCCACACACTTCTGCTAAGAACCAGAGGAAAACAGGACTTGGAGACTTCATCCCATCTTCTAGCCAGAGTGAGCTACAGCAGCAAATATATGCACCTCAGAGACAGAATCTGTGATTCTTATGACAGGGTCTTGCCAGTCACCTAAGGATGTGGATACTGTAGCAACGCCGTTGGAAGGTGGAAGCCAGCTAGCTAGCTTAACGGCCATTGCTGCGACACCTTTGCTCTGAGGTTTCTGTCTCCCTAGCCTCTGCAAGCCTAGGAATGCAAAGCTTCTAGAGAAAAATAAAAGACTTGTATCTTAGGGTCATTCAAGTCCAATGCTTATCCAACACTTGCTAGCAGGGCTTATCCAGAGGACTCACTGTTCAGAATAAGGAGACCTGTGTGGAGATTTCCCTTTTCTCCGAGAGGAGTGGAATTGAGTAAGTCCATCCACAAAGTTGAACAGTAATTTGTTTTTTTATTAAATAATTATACATATACCTATATATTATTAAGTTTTGGCAGGACTCAAATTCGCTGTGTAGGCAAGACTGGCCTTAAACTCATAAGAGATCTGCTGGTTTTGCTTCCTGAGTGCTGGGATTAAAGACATGGACTACCATGCCTGCTTATGCCTATTTCTTGATGTCTTTGTAAAGATCAGCAATGATCAAGGTTCATGGTAACCTCAGATTAGACACATGGAGATGAGAAATTCAGGTGCTTGCTCTTACCCTTCCTTCTTAAAAGGGGGTTCTCATTCATTTCAGTACAAAGAGAATGTGTCTTCTCAGGGCTGATGATTAAATTGGTGTTCTAAACATGAAGATGCTTCAATTATGTCTTGTACAAGACAGATACTCAGTGACCAGCTCCTTGTGAACTATGTCTCCTCATTTCTCCTCTTCTTTCTACTCTATAAAAGCTTAAAGGGGGCTAGGACTGGCCTTGGAGCAAAAAGGTAGGTCATGGTACAGAGCATGGCTGGATAGTCCTGATGCTTGTGGCCCTGTCATTAGTGGATGGCCAGTTAGGAATGTCTTTCCCCAGATTCTGTTACCTGCAGGGCACCATGTGGCTTGTTCTTACCTGAAGGCTATGGAGGAAATACAGCAGCCCAGGCATCATGCACTGCCTGTGGTTTGACTCCATTGTGAATCCAATGCAGTGGCAGCCACATACTTAAAAGTTTATGGCACCAGATATTGAAGAAGCTATAACATTCCCAAGAAAAAGACCCTACTCAAGTAGCTACATACATATTTTATGTGGCTGAGGCATAGACTTTCATGTTAGATCTTATATGTATTTGGGTTGTGATGTTCACCAGCTCTGGATCTATTGACCCCCAAGTTCAGTCAATTGTGACCAGCATGGTATGGGAACATTATATATTTTAAATGCCCTTTAAGGGCAGCAGAGGTAATGATCACAGCAGGTTTTGACCAAGGGGAATGTGGATGATAAGTTACAGATGGTATTTCTGACATTAGGGTAGTGAGAAATTGGGCAAATGTCAATCAACCTTGTATAACATTAATATTATACTTCACACTCTGTTTTAAATGTGTTAGTTATTGGGAGAAAAATCTACAATAGCCCTTGTTCCTCAGCAATAGGTAGTTAGCTTGGGAATGGATAAAAAAAAAAAAAAACTTGTAAAAAACAAAAATAAAACTAGTTAACAGATATCATTTATCATGTCAGAAAGTTTTCTAGTGTCCCAGACATCTGGTCAGTGCTCCTCATAATTTTTTTCATTAACTCTTCACACAAATGCCCCAGCTGGCATCATCAAGCTTGGAGGACACAGGAGTTCAGTGACCAATTTTGGTTCCTGCCATCCTCAGGTCCTACTTTATTCTCACTACAAGCTGTGTTGTTCTGCACTTTCAACATTGGCCAGCTGCAAGAAACCACCTGCTCAGATCTCTCTGTGTCAGGAAGTAGAAACCTTCTCTTGAGTTTGCAGAAGATCAACACCAGGATATTGGCCAGGATCTAGGGTCTTATTCTCTTTAAGAGCAGAGAGGGACTGTATATCTAGGAGAAACTTCACCATGGAGATGGTTTGGTTGAGACAACTGTGATGGGCCAACAGGCTGTGAAAACAGGCCCGTCTCATCTTAATATCTTCAGATGTAACCTCATGAGGCCAGAAGACCTTAGATAGAGTTGGACCGAGAGAAAGCCAGTTGGAAATAAATCACTCATATGTTAAGGTAATAGAGACAAGAATGGAAGAAATGACTGTGGTGCCAGTAGCTGCTGGCTTCATCAGATTTATAAGGTCTTGATGATCAAATGACCATGTCCCTCATCATGCATGTGTCAGGCATGCTGAGGTCTATGTCTGACTCTAATTTGCAATTCGGAGCTTCCAGAATTCCCATTTATTCATGCACCCATCAAAGGATTCTTCTAAGCCCTGACAACGGCCAAGGAACTGAGGAATCTGAGATGAACAGACAAGATTTGTTTATGAAGAAAAACACAGAGCCTCTGATATGGGACAGAATAATTCTATAGCAGTAAATTTCAATTTTCTCATCTGTGAAATGGGATATCCACACCTGTGCCTCTCTCTCTCTCTCTCTCTCTCTCTCTCTCTCTCTCTCTCTCTCTCTCTCTCTCTCTCTGTGTGTGTGTGTGTGTGTATGCGTACATATACAAGTATGTGCAAGTTCTCATGTGAGCTTCTTTATAGGCCAGAGCAGAACATCAGATGCTTTGGTTGATCATTCTTTGCCTTATCCCTTCATGGTAGATATGGTAGATTCTCACTGACTTTGAAGCTTGCCATTGTACAATGAAGCTGGTTATTCAGCCAGACCCTAGCAATCCACCCATCTCTCCCCCTCCCCGACTTCTGGAATCAAATGTGCCTTTGGCTTTTTTATCTGGGTGCCAATCCTTGGCACCCATATATAAAGTTCACGGCAGGCACTTTAGCCACCCAGCGATGTAGCTAGCTCCAGAGTTGTGTTGAGGCAGATTGGGGTACTAGAAGTAATGCTAAACACATAGCCGTGTGTGGCTTTCAGCCTGGAGCTCAGCACAGCAATGGACATGCAGTGGGCACGCAGCAACTGCTAGCTTTCCTGGTTTGCCCCACCTCACAGCCTTTTTTCATCTCTCTCAGGGAAATATGACCTCTTTCTTGAATCCATTCATGGTGGAAGACATCCTTTCTCACCTGACTCTCCTGAAAAACCCAAGTCTCTTTTGGACACATTTACTTCATTGTCAATTTCTTGCTGCAACTCTATCTACTTACTACTGTTCCCTCCCTAATTAGACACAGTGCACAATTTGAAGTTATTCTTTCCTAAATGAGTCTTCTCTGCAATGTTCTGGATCGGTAGGAATGTTTTATCCCAAGACCATTCAGCACATGGCTATTGACCCATTACAAGTTAGCTATTCTACTGAGGATCTAAATTTTGAATTAGATTTGGTTTAAACTTAAGTTGAAGTTGACACCCTTGGCTACTGTAGTTGCTAGGATAACTTTAAAGCATGAGACCCTTATTCAGAATACCAGCAGTTCTCATATATACACTATACCCAAAGAGATTATACAAATACCAGCACCAACTTCAGAGAAAACCAATCAGTAAGTACTCTTGCCTGCCTCCTCTCACAGTAGCATTCATACCAGCCCACCAACCCTTACAGGCTGTGAGTCAGGCCAGAAGCATGGCACTGGAACCCAGGAAGACACCGTAGCTTGAACACACCTCCCCGTGTGGGAAGACCTAGACAATGATGACTGCCTTCCAACCTCATGCTCTCAGATTGGGATGAAATCAGTCTCCCAAGCAGGGGCACCTTGTGTCCCCGTCTCCATGTAGGCGAAGGGAACAGGAATGAGACACACATGTGGGTGTGAGACACACATGTGGGTGTCCAGCGGAGGCTGCTGAGCACAGCGGGGCAGGGTGGCGGCGGGTGCTGGCAGCCAGCACCATGTGGCACTCAGATGCCAGGGTGGAGGACTGTGATCCCAGACGGCCACAGCCTTGCTTACCATCTGCTAGAAGTTGGGCACAGTTCAGTCTGACAGTGCTGAGCCAGACAGCTGGTATCAGATATTAGAAAATCTAAGCTGAAATGCAGGACAGTTTTTTTTTGGTTTTTTTTTTTTTTTTTTTTTTTTTTTTTTTTTTTTTTTTTTTTTTTTATAAAGCTGTTTCTGAACCTGGAATTTTATCTAGCAAAGGAACAGAAGTTTTCTATAAAGCTAGCTAAAGGGGCTTCTGAGCTCACCGTTGTCTCCATTCCTTCTTTCCCTTCTCCAGTCCCTCCTTCTTCCTCCTTCCTTCTTTCTTTCCATGCACCATCCCTCCTTTCTCTTCTTCCTTATCTTCCAACCCTCCTCTGTATTTTATTTTATTCTTTCCCACAAATAATTCTTCTTCTTCTTCTTCTTCTTCTTCTTCTTCTTCTTCTTCTTCTTCTTCTTCTTCTTCTTCTCCTTCTCCTTCTCCTTCTCCTTCTCCTTCTCCTTCTCCTTCTCCTCCTCCTCCTCCTCCTCCTCCTCCTCCTCCTCATTCTCCTCCTCCTCTTCTTCCTCCTCTTCTTCCTCCTCCTCTTCCTCCTCCTCCTCTTTTTTCTTCTTCTCTTCTCCTTCTCCTTCTCCTTCTCCTTCTCCTTCTTCTTCTTCTTCTTCTCCTTCTCCTCCTCCTCCTCCTCCTCCTCATTCTCCTCCTCCTTCTCCTCCTCTTCTTCCTCCTCCTCTTTCTCCTCCTCCTCCTCTTTCTCCTCCTCTTCTTCTTCTTCCTCTTCCTCTTCCTCCTCTTCCTCCTCTTCCTCTTCTTCTCCTCCTCCTCCTCCTTCTTCTCCCCTCCCCCATCCCCTCTCTCTTTCATCAAGTCAGGATTCCACTGTATATCCCAGGGTAGCCTGAAAGTCACAACTGTCCTACAGCCTTCCTTGTGCTGGGATCATAGGCCCAGTGTGACCAAACCTAGCTGGATAAGTATATTTTTGAGACTTTTTTATGTTCTCACAAGAAAATGCAACACACGTTAATTCTTAAAGGAGTTGTGGTGTGTTTGAACACAATGCTGTCTGGCTGATCATTGCTCTCTTTCCCATATAGCTTGGGTCAGGTCTTCCCTAATGTTATCACAAAACACATTGCTTTTACCTTCACAGGACAAGGTTTGATGAGAAGTTAAATCTAAGAAGGGTGACTCTCAGGAACAGTCTACAAAGACTGACTTTCTTTTAGTGAAACCAAGAGGAAGCACTGTGTTCCTGGGGGTCAGTGCCTCTTGGGCAGAAGGGCTTCTCTATTTTCATTAGAAGCCTCAGGATCTTAACATCAAAAGTCATCTACCAAAAGGTCTTGGTCCTCTGTTTTGCAACTCTGGGACTGGTCTTTGCCACGTGTCAGAAATGATTTTGGAAGACAGACGCCAGTGACTACTAACTCACAAACACTATTCTATTAAATTGTAATTCCCAAGTTTAAAAGTGAAGGAAGGTACTGCTGTGTTGTCCCCCACTGGCTGTGTCCTGGAAGGAAGCCAAGGAAGTGCATTGCTGCGGTGAGCTGCAGGGTGTAAGATTTCCAGGCTGATATCACAGCCTTGTGAGAGGAAGGGAATGAAAAAGGATCAGGAAAAAAAAAGAAAAAAAAGAAAAAAACCTACAAAAATATCATAAAGGAAACTGACTAATTATATTCTATGTTAGTTAAAAAAGCAAAGCAATACAAAAGAAAAAAGAAAAAACTAATAAAAAAGAAAAAATTCCCAAGGCATGAATGGGGATAACAAAGGACCTCTGGTCAGTGGTTGGCAGAAAGGTGGGTTGTACAAATTTTCCTGCCTATAAGAGGTGCAGATAAAGAGGGAACAGAAAGTAAGGGAATGGCCAACCAAGGACTGGCCCAACTTGAATTCCATGCCATGAGAGCCCACCCCTGGCACTACTAATAATATTCTGCTATATGTGCAGAGAGAAGGCTAGCATAGCACTTTTCTGTGTTGTTTTACCCAGCAGCTGATTAAAACAAATACAGCCAAACATTAGCCAGAGCTCAGGCAGTCTTATGGAAGAGGGGGAAGGAAAGGTTGAAAGAACCACAAAGGTCAAGACCACCACAAGAAAACCAACAGAATCAACTAATCTGGGGACATAGGGGCTCACAAAGACTGAACCACCAACCGGAGAGCATGCATGAGATGAACCTAGTCCCCTTACACATATGTCACAGTTGTACAGCTTAGTCTTCATATGGGACCTCTAACAGAAGGAGCAGGGGATGTCTCTGACTCTGTTGCTTGCCTCTCGATGACTTTCCCCTAACTGGCCAGCTTTGTCTAGCCTCAATAGAAGATGCACCCAGCCCTACTACAGCTTGATATGCTAAGGCAGGCTGATATTCATGGGAGGTCTCCCCTTCTCTGAGGAAAAGAAGGAGTAGCAATAGAGGAACAGGAGAGAGGGAGGGTCTGGGAGGAGAGGAGGAAGGGGAAGCTCTGATCAGAATGGGAAGTAAATTAAAATTTTTAAAAAAGCTAACATAAGACAATTATAACAGTATTCTATAGTTTTATTGAAAGAATGAATGAATGGAAGGAAGGAAGGGAGAGAGAGAGAGAGAGAGAGAGAGAGAGAGAGAGAGAGAGAGAGAGAGAAAGGAAAGAGGGTGGTAGGCACAGACATTATAGGGAACAACACAGAGTTTCTAAAGAAGGTGCTAGAACTACATAGGACCTATAATCCGATTGTAGACACTATCCAAAGGTAGTGAAATGAAACGACCATCTCATCTCATGACAAACCTACCTGTTCTTCAGACTTCACTGTAGCTCTGTCCACAATGGTGGACAAGCTCCATGTTCACTGTCAGCTTTATGGGTAAAAAGCTTGTTGTAACATTCACTTTGGAATAGCATTCATCCTGAAAAAAGGGAGAGTCTTCTACCTCATGAATGGACATGTGGGAAACTGTGTGAAGAGAAGTAAGCCAGACTCAGAAAGACCAACACACATAATTTTACTTACATATGAGATAAAAATCATCATCTCAGGTACACAGAGAAAGGGAAGAAAATTAGGGTTCCTGAAAGTGGAAGACATGGAGAGAATTAGGTCAGGGACTAAAAAATAGGAGAGACTGAGAAAGCCTGAGATCTCATACACAGCAGGAGGAGTGTTACTAGACTGTACTAGGAGATTTTATTAAATACGTAAATGTTACTCTTGGAAGGAAAATGTAACTATGTCAGACTGTAGATACACTCAGTATTACCCTGGAAACTACTTTACTATATATGTATTCAGAAGATTCTGCTACGAATCCACAGTATACACAATATAATTTATTCCAAAATAAACTAATCTGGAATGGAAGTTTCTAAAGAAATGCTTACGTAGAAAGCAGTTCTCTATCTGTACCCTACAGGGCAAGTTGTGTTGTTTAGGCATCTAACTATCCAAATTTGGGGTGTTACTGGAAGGGTTAGCCAAACTCCCTAAGTTCTTTTACCCTAGACCCAGCAGGAGCTCCCAGAGACAATGTGCAGCCATGCCTGGGGCTGGAACAGAAGGACTGAGGTCTGATTCTTGTCTGAAAAGCTGTGAGGGTGGGTGTTTGGGTGGAGCTCACAGAGAGGATAGGGAGAGCTGGGTAGGAGAACTCTGGCAACTGGAGGGGAAGCAGGTGTGGTACTTGGCACGTGTGTGTTTCAGAAAATCCACCCTCTATAAATTCTGAGTGCTGGATAGCCGGTTAAGAAGACAGAATTCTAGAACACTGAATTTTAGGTACATATTTCTTGCCAAAGCTGACTTCAACAAGGACCAAAGTAAGATTGGAAAGAAAGATCAGTAATTCAAGACTAGGGATGTTTCTGGTGTCATCATGCTTGGGGAGAGGGAGAGGGGTGTCCATCATAACCAGTGCTGTGGAGATGCCAGATGGTGCAGAAAGTCTCTACAGGCTGTGATTGCCGAGAGTGACAGGGGATGCTGGGGGCGGGGGCATTCTGAAATGCTCTCAGTAGATCTGTGTGGGGCTTAAAAAAATGTCCCTTCCATCTCCTTTCTCCACCTGGGCTAGCACCACCTTCCCCAGGCTCAGTAGCAAAGCTGGAGGGACAAGGGGAGTCCCAGTTAACATTCTCCTTGACTATTGTAGAGAATGTGACTGATCGGGACAGCAGGGGTGGGATGGGAAAGCCTAAAGACAAGAGTCTATGGGGGTGGACAGTGAGGGAGCATTTCTCAACCCTTCTTTAGAAAGCAAACCAATCAACTAAACAAACAGAAGCCAAAACTACGAAAACAAAACAAAATAAAACTAAATATCCAAAAGATCTCTCTAAACCCCAGGTAGATAAAATCACTCTTCATATAGAGCCTACAAAATGCAGGACTTGGAACAACCCAGAAGCATCAGAATCACTATGAGAATTTCTCTACATTTGATGTTCCCGTAAGTATGTCTGTAAGGGATTTTCTTAGTTGGGTTACTTGAGGTGATAAATCCTATCCTGGTCTGAATGAAAGGAAGAAAGACCAAATGAAACACCAACATGCATACATTAATTCATGACTCTCTGACATTGCTTTATTGTATTTATTATATATTCTGTATATATTATATGCACATGTATTACTTTTCTATTAGATGGCCAGTTGCTTCAAGTTCCTGCTGCCTGACTTGTCCGTCAGCTATAGACTTTATCTTGGATTTGTGAGCCAAATAGATCCTTTCTCCCTTAAGTTGCTTCTGTCAAGGTGTTCTATCATGGCGTCCAAGTATGTGAGCAGCTGAGCATCACAGCTGAGCCGAGAAAGCTGTGATTCCTCTTGTAAAGCACACTTGATTTTTGTAGTGAAAAATCTTTCTGAGCCTCAGCCCAGTTCCATTCTCATTCTCTTCTTCGTCCTATCTGTTTTAAAAAAGCAAGTCTTGTCCAGATGAGGAACCTGTGGTAGTTTACATGAAACTCTCACAGACTGAGGACAACTGTAGATGAGGTAATCCCAGTGGATTGTTTTGGGTGGAGTTTTTCTCTGCTCACAGAAATTCTTGCTGTTAGTTGAGGTTCTTACTAGGCTCATTATGAACAAGACTGTCCGTCAGACACTCCTGTATTTGAACACTTGACCTTCAGGTGGAGGTTCTGGAACCTTTAAAAGGTGTGACCTAACTGGGAAAACTACGTCACTGGAAGTAGGCTTTCATCTTATTTCCAGTCTTCTCTGTTTCCTGATCATGGTTAAAGACATACACTCTTAGCTTCCTGCTTCTGCCACCATTTCTTGCTCCCTGCCATGACAGATGCTTAACCCTCTGGATCCATAAGCCAAAATAAACTCCTTTGGTCATGGTGTTTTGCCATGGCAACAGAAAAGTAAGTGATGAGCTCATGTTATATAGACACATGTTGTGTGTCTTATGATATATCCAAGTAGAAAGTGCTCTATGTCTCATTCTTGTCCACGACCTGAGAAAAGAATCATTTTCAGCTAACCTGGAATAAATTAAATTTATAGCATGAGCTTTGGTTAAATCTGCAGTGCAATTCAGTGAGTATTTCTTTTCTCAGCTCACTGGTGGACTTGGTTGTTTCTTTTATTCAGCATAAAAGTGGAATACACTTTGGGTTCAAAACATAAACAACTACTTAGCTTAAAATTATATATATATATATATATACCATGTGCTTATGGGTATGCCTGTGTGAGTGTTTCATGAGCCACTGAAAGCCAAAAGAAGTTAGGGTCCCTCAAAGTTGGATATACAAACATATGCAAGTATGTGGGCGTGCACACACACACACACACACAGAGGTGGTTGTACGCTCTGGATTATGGATTATGAAACCTGAACTCCAGGCCTCTAGAAGAGAACCAAGTACTCTTAACTGTTCATCCATCACTCTAGTTGCATTATTTGGTATTTGAAGGAACCACAGAATGTTTGTATGCAATTAGATTAGAGACTGTCTTACTCCAAGTCAAAAGACAAGCTAGTCATTTCCATAGCTTAACATTCACTACTGCTGTTGTTGACATAACATGTGCATTTTATCTGTTATCCATGTGTGTGTGGGTGTGTGTGTGAGTGTGTGTGTGTGTGTGTGTGTGTGTGTGTGTGTGTGTGTGTGTTACACTGAATATACTATTTGTAGCATTCTTGGCAGAACTATGTTGAGTACAGAGTTAGGGCAGGCATCATCAGCTCGGCCATCCCTGTTGATTCAGAGGTACCAGTGCAGACAAATCACCTGTTACAGTGAATGACCTTTCCTGATAAGCAGAGGGCATACAAACAAGAGTGATAAATATTAACCCACTTTGCAGGCTTTTCTGCTGGGTGTCGCTGACATTTCAGTCTTATTTCTTAGGAGATTTTAAGTGTAAATATCTGCTGCATGCTTCTCGTCATTTATTTCTCTATATTATTGGGAGAAATACATACATTTATCAAATTGCATGAAGCTTAGGTCCCAGGTAACCTACTCAGCCAGTAATATAAGATCTGGGTACCCATCTTTCTGATTAGTTAGAAGCACCAGGAGACAAGCCTGCAAACCACCACCACCACTCAGGAAGATTGGCAACAACCCCTTGGTGTCCAGGCGGGACACTGGTGGTAATAAATTGTCTCAGATATGACTCAGGCTGCTTTAAGCCTTTCCTGAGGATGTCATACAAAGCCTTAGTGAGAAAAATCTCAAGCCCTTTCTTTTCCAATCTCCCAGCATTGACTTTCTGCAAGGGTAGCAAGGTAATAAACACACTAAAACAAGAACAGCAAACATCTTTACATGCACACAAATTTCATGAAATTTAACGGGAATGAACTATGAAACTTTGATGGCATGAACTATGTGAACAGTGGAAAATCCTGGTTGCATTAAAAGACAGGAAGCTCCAAGCTAACTAGAAATATTATTAACAGAAAATGTTTACCTATGGTGTGAGGTAACATGATCACTTAAATATATATATATATATATATATATATATATATATATATATATATATATATTCTGGAACTTTCAGGATCCAGCATGTTTGCTTTTGTCATCCCTTAGAAAAACAGCTAACTAAATCCACATATGACTGGCTTATTGCAAGGCACTATGTTTTACAATGTGGTCTCCAACAAACATGAAGAAATAGTTAAGCCAATGGCTTTGAAAGCCTTACTGACTTAGAGTCAGAATGGCTTGCTATCATTCACAGCTTGGAATGAGTCATCTTCATAAAAGTGGGGCATGAATTTAACCAAGCACCTTTCAGTTTAGTATGTAAGCAACAATCTTTCCCAGCTGCAGGCGTTCTCCAGTAGGTTGTGCAGACAACCACAAGGGAAGCCTAAATTCAAGGCTGTTTGATGTTTGCTACCTTTGCAGAAACCAGGCACACACATGGTCTACATACAGATGTGCAGGAGAAGCACACCATACACATAGAATAAGAATACATTCATTTTCAACAAAGGGAGAGAGGTGGAGGTGATAGCTTTTTTGGAGCTCAGGGGTGGTATGATCTGGCTTCAATACAGCATTGGTTTTGAACACAACACATGTGCTATGCACTGCACGTGTCCTCATGCCACTTGACACTCACAGAAAGACGGTCCCTGAAATGCTGCAGCTTGAGTCTGTCCCCATGTGTGTCATTAACTGCAGTATTTTACTGCGCATGCAAAGTTTTCTGCCCTCACACAAATGTGCAGCTTTAATTATAGAAGCGACATTTAGAGTTTCTCTTTCACCACTCCTCAGGAGACAAGTATTAAATTAGTGTATCTGTGGATCGCACTGTGGTAGAATGCTGGGCTTAAGTTTTTATTTAAATTGTTGCTGTGAGTTACATTTTTAAAAAGTCCATTAAATGAATTTCAGCTTGGGATTAGGACAGAATTTCCAGCAATTTCTGAAACGATCTTTTACACACTTCTGATACTTTGATCTACATGCTTATGTAAAGCAATGTTCTAGGCACCGAAGACTGGAAAAACACAATAAAGATCAACTCTGAGAAGGGTTGAATACTTAATGTCTTGCAGTTTTTGATATTCAGTCAATATTAGTCTTAATGCAAACCCAAAAAGCACATTTACATCATTTTATACATTTTATCCTTGTCTTTAATAAATGATTAAAGTAGTATATATATATATATATATATATATATATATATATATATATATATATATTATATATATACTCCCAAACAATTTTAACATAAGTTTAAAAAGAATTTATTATAAGTGACTGTGTGAGTTATAGTTCAGCATCATATGATTGTATATCTGAGGCTGTATAAAAAACTTTTCATGTGAAAAAGGGTGAGTTCAGAGGTTAAAATCCTGGACAATGGGTTGTGGAGATGACTCAGTGAGGAAGAGTGTTTTCTGGGCAAGTTTGGAGACCTGATTTTGAATCCTAATGCCTGAGTTAAAGTTGGGTGTGACTGCACATTCCTATAATCCCAGCTTTGGGGGATGGGGACAGGAAGCTCCTGAAAGCTGGTGGCCAGCCAGCCTATCCAGTGGCCAATCTCTAGATCAGCAAGAGACCACAACTTAAGATAATAAGGTGAAACATGATAGAAGAAGAGGTTATATTTTCCTTTGGCCTTCTTGTGTGCATACACAGTCATAGTCCCACACATATCTTCACACACACACACACACACACACACACACACACACACACACACACATATTCATACCCACATACATATATATACATACACACATACACATACATACACAAACACACATATGCACACATATACAATACACACATATACAATACACACATACAATACACACACATACATGTACACACATGTGCACATACACACATATACACACATATACACACATACATATACATATACACACATACACGAACACACATATACACACATATACAATACACACACATACATGTACACACATGTGCACATACACACACATATACACATACACACATATACACACATACATATACATACACACACACACACATACCATTTCTGTTTATCTTCAAGTTTTGAATAGATCCTTAGATTGGAAGAAAATTGTAAAAAATAGGTCCTGGAGTGGGGGTTGGGAGGGAAGTTTCAATCAGTAAAAGTCAGAGAGCCAGAGCCAGAATTAGAAATTGGACATTAGGATTTGCAGGTGATGATGTCTTGGGCCACATCCCAGGCTGCACATCCTTGACTATCTAGATCATGTAGTAGGGACAAAATTTATTTTCCATAACAGGGCTTTATCATCCATGGATGATGTGGCTTGCTTGGAAGTAGACTGAATAGCTGGATGAAGGCAAGGTAGAAGAGTATTTTTTTATCAACTTTTATTTCTAATGAAGGGAAATGGAGTAAGTAGCAAGCACTGTTATACTTGGTGTTCTTGCTATGGTGACTGAACATCTGACAGAAGCACCTTAATGGAGGAAGGGTCTAGTCTGACTCACTGTTTATCATAGCATGGAAAGTATTGTGATGGCAGCAGCTTGGGGTAGCTTGTAGCATTGCTTCAGCAGTTAGGTAACAGAAGAGATGAACGCTGGTCCTCAGCACACTGTCTGCTTTCTTCTGTTTTCACAGCCCTAGACCCAGCACACAAGGCAGCACTGTCCTCCCACAAGGCATGTCTCCTAAGTAATTCCAACTGCGGTCCAGTTGAGGATGATGGAGGTAACCATCTAGGGAACTGATGTGAAGTGTTCAAACTAAGCTCTTCATCACTATAGGGCAGAAAATGAATCATATGATTTTGACAAAAACTTTTAAGTGTTTTGATTTTTACATGTCTGGTGTTGAAGGCTTCACCTCCCACTTTGGAGCCTGTGGGAAAATGTGTAGCCAAGACAGAAGATCTGCTCTCTGCATGTCAGTCTTTCTCTTGGTATTGGTACTAACATGGTTATAATCTAGCATGCGATTATCAAGGACAGCAGAACATGTCAGCCAGAGCCCTTGAGGTGCCTTGCTTTTAGTGTCTCCTTGAAAACTAATTGGAGGCAGCTAAATAGGTTATCTGACTCCTAAGCATTTTTCATCTTTTGGTAAAGATTTAATGTTCAAAACAAACTGATGAAATCATGGGCCGTGCATATGGCAAACACAGGACTAGAACCCAAGGCAGGAAACTGAGAACTAAAGAGATGTGCACCTGTGGTAGTGGTCTAGTTTGGAAGCAGAAATAAGAGAGTTAAAACTTAAGGACACAGAACTTGGCTACGAAAACGCTTTTCATTCATTTTTTGTAAAGAATTGTATATAGCTTTTGTAGGGCAGAGAATGTAATTTCTTTTCCTCACTCATCATTGGGTTCACACCTAAGACGCTATAACCAAGGACAGATTGACCAGAGAACGGGATAATAACTTCATCTTGCTTTAAATCTCTGTGATTTGGGAGTCATTTGAAATCCAGATAGGAGTGAGGATGCACTCATATGGTGGGAACAGGCAAGGAGGGGGCTGGGCAGCAGAACTTGCTCAGGTTCACCAGGTATCTAGTGTGAGTAGGACACTTGCCACAGGAGAGTCTTTGTGGTGGAGAAACTAACTCTCTACACCTTGGCACTGGGAGAGATAGGAGTAGACACCTTGCTTCTGCTGTTTGTTCGAAGGTCAGGAGGGTGGACTTAGGTATCATGGCCTGAACCAGTCAGTGATGTGATTGCCTAAAATGATCATTTATTCAGGGGCAGAAGGAAGACTTGGTGAGAAAGAGCTTCAGAAACTCTCTGCTAGAGAGCTGCCCTCCGATATGTAGGCAGATTCTTTTCAGATATCAGCTGGTGGAAAGGTCAGAGGTTCTGTGAGAGACACAAACTACAGAGACTCTGTGGTCAGTGAGTCACTGCTGAGGAAGAAGAGATTTTGGGGTCTTTTGAAGGAAGTTCAGTTCCAGGCATTCCCTCCATTCCTGGCCAGGGAGTGAGAAGGAGCCAGGGGCAGTCGGATTAGTACTGTGCTGTGGCTTGTCCCTAGACAGCTCAGGAATGTTCCATTCAAGCTGACCTTTGATGGGACTGATGACTCTTCCTTTTTCATAGCATAGCTTACGTATCAAAGGATGTCTGCATACCTTACCGATTTGTTGCAAAGAGAATGGCTTTCTAGTGTTGAATGCATGTCACTTCCACTGTGAAGTGCTTTTCAAAGTACACCCAGGTACAAGCTGCATTGTCTTTATTTACCAGCATTTGAATAACTTCAGTGCAATGGATAATGTAATCTTTAAGTCAGAGATGCTCCCAGTGTATCTTCCTGTCCCAACCATCCAGTAGCTCTAGCCTGGATGCTACAATAAGAGATTTAGAGATCAGTACATATATGTCTGTACATGTATGTCTGTCATACTTACTAGGAATCACTAGAGATACATCATACAGCCATGAAGAGAATCTCAGCACCAGCTATAGAAAGTGCTGAGGAAGACCTCTAGCTACCTCTTTGTTACTGTTACCCAGAGGCTCCACCCAGGCAGAAGGAGGAGCTGGCCCAGAGCGGCACCTGAACTGTCCAGCCAGAGGAGTGTGGACCACCTCCTCCTGCGGGCAGCCATGTTTCCAAGTGAACCCTCATTGTGCATACTCTGTCTTTACTGGGGTTTCCTCAGGAAGAAACTGAATCTGTAGCCATTCGGTGGCTTCCTCTTTTATCATGTCTGACAGCTAAGAATTAGAGGGGCCTGGAATGACCTTGGGGCCTGGAGATGGGGCAGTTGGTGGCCTAAGAGTTGGGGGGGGGGATTGTTCAGCACAAGCCTCTCAGTCAGGATGCTTAAGTTAAATAGGCAGGGAGAACTGTAGCCCACACATAATAGAATGTCAATAAATCACCACGTATCATGAGTGGGAGCTGTGGGGGAGGGGGAGATGAGCATAAACAGGGCTCAGAGATACAGGGAAAGAGTTAAAATTTAGCAGGACCTATGATACAGTTCACACATTTAAACATTGTTTTAATTATATTTTTTATTTGTTTGTTTGTTTGTTTGGGATGAAGCTATGTGTGTTGTGTACATGTCAGGTTCAAGGACAAGTTACAGAAGTCAGTTCTCTCCTTCTATCATGTGGGTCCCAGAGATTGAATTTAAGTTGGTGGGCTTGGTAGCAGGTTCCTTTCCCACGTCGAGCCATGGAAGTGGTATCATTTTAATTGATTTTTTTTTTTTTTGGCCAGTTGGGTTTTTTTGTTTTTTTTTTTTAACTTTTTATTGACTCTTTGTAAATTTCACATCATGTACCTCAATCCTATGCATATCTCCGTCCCTCCATATCTGCCCTCTGCCCTTACAGCTGCCTAGAAAACAAGCAAAAGCAAATCTTGCATTGGAAGCTTTGGTGTCATGGTGTGTCACACAGTATCCCCTTTTGTATGAAGAGCGTTCCTTGCAGATGTTCATTGCAATGAGTCACTGGTCTGGTCCAGGCCTCTGGCTTCTGCTACGTTGTCAACATTGAATCTTCACTGGGACTCCTATGGGATATCCTGTTGTCTGTGTCAAAAAGATCCTACAGCTTTGGTTCTGGAGGATCAGCCCCTTCAGGCTCCAGCAGTTCATAGATGAGATAGATGTTGGGGTGAACTAACTCAGAGCCCTGGACCAAGGCCTGGATGTTCAGCCTGACAGCTCTCCCATGCTTATGCCACTGGGCCAACTCCCTGGCATCTATACTACCTGGGCCATCTCCCTACCACAGCCCAATCAAAAGGTGCAGGACCAGCTCTCCTGTTCTTGTGCCCTTAGAGGTGGTTCACCCATGTTCCTGCCACCAAGCCCAACTCTACTTTGTTGCCCATGTGCCGGTCAGGTCCTGTTCCCCCTAGTGCTGCAGCTGTGGGGCATGGGTCCAGCTCAATTACCCTCATCGCTCAGGGCCAGTTCACCCTTGCCTCCTCCACCAGGGTCAGCACTACTATGCCTGCCCAGGTGAGATGTAGGGTCAGTTGTCCTGCTCTTGGGCTCTTGGGGCCAGCTCTCCCACCCTGCCCAGGCAAGGGGCAGGGCAGGGCTATCCCTCCCAATCCCACACCACCATGTACAGCCAGTGAAGGGCAGGGACAGCCGTATTGTGCTTTGAGTCATTCCAGATAGGGGTCATCTTGGGCACATGCTCTGCCTGCGGGTGCCTGCTGAGGGTGTCCCAGTTCACACACTTAAACCTCATGCTTATACTTGGAGGCACAAGCGATTGCTCTTTCAGTAAAGGTAGATGAAGCACTCATGGGGTTGTCTCCCTTCTTCCTCCTTCCTTTTATTTCTGCCTTGCTACCTTCAGACCTACCATGCTGGAAGCAGGCCTGAGCCTCAGTGGCGGTCTTTCCGTCTCATCATGGAATATAACCAAGCAGACAGCCCAGGTTTGGTAGGAGTGAGAAGGGCAGAATAGAGCTTCACAGCCTTGGAAGGGTTAACCCTCTTCACAGTCTGCTACCTCCAACCATCCCCCCCACGACTCCCTGAGAGTAGACACCCAACAGCCTTTGCTTAGTGACTCATCAGGGAGAAATTAAGGTGTCTGCATTCCCTTTTCAAAGTGGCCTGGAAAGCCACACAAAAGATCCTGGCAGTTGAGTTTTAGGGCCTCATTCCTCCAGACAAGGTCACCGTGGGTGCTGGAGGAGCTGGAAAGGTGGCCCGAGGGGTAAAGTACTTGCTGATCATGCAGACCCATGTTCAGACCCCCAGTGTAGAGGTTAAAACCTGGCATAGAGGTAAGAATCTACAATCCAAGCTTGCAGGGAGGAGACAGGAAGATCTCTTTCTCATGGTTTGGCCATAAGAAACCAGTCTGGCAGAAATGGTGAACCCTGGGTTGAGTGAGGGATCCTGTCTCAAAAAGTAAGATAGAAATGCATAGAAGAAGATATCTGAAGTCAATGTCTGGCCTTCACATATATACACACACAGGCAAGTATAACCACTGACATATACGCATGCAATATACACATGCATGTAACACACACATACAGAAAGAGAGACAGAGACACAGAGAATGCTGAGCTGGAGTCATATAAGAGATCCTTGGTTCCATGTTTTTGGAAAATGCTTTCTGAGGTCCTACTGTGTAGCTAGACAATGTCTGATGATATCACTGCTGTAGATTTAAGTTGTAAAACCACTCAGAGTTTCAGGAAATGCTCATAATCTTTTTGGCTTTGTAAGCTGAGCCTTCAGAATTATGAGAATGGTGTTTTTATCATCAAGCCAGGGAAACCTTTACTAACCATAGGAAATGAAAGCAGTCAATTCTGACAGACCTACTTCAGGGGGTTGCCATTAAACTCTACACATGTGTGGGTGGTAGGGTGGTGGGGGAGGGTCTCTTCCTGTCCTCAGAGTCTCAGAGACACAACTAACAGCATACATGGAAAAGTGTCAAGGAGATTATAAACATTATTGTTGGAGGCTATCATTTATTTATCTGTGAGCTGGAGACCTAGCAAAACCAGTGGTATAGACCAGTCTGTGACTCAGGCTTGAGAATTCCTTTACTTATTCTGTGGCTTTAGAGATGCCTTCTAGAAACAGTCTTAGATGGGCATAGGGGGCAATGCTGTACCTTGGATTTCCTTAGCTTACTCAAGCTCATCACAGTTATGATTCCACACAGTGCCCTGTGGATGGAGTCTCCAGAATCCAAATGGAAGGGAACTGGTTAGTATCACAAGAGAGTGCTAGGGACAAGAACAATGTCCTCAGGAAATCAAAATCATGGTGGTGCTGGGAAAAAGGAACAGGTGCTCACAGGAGGCCATGTCCAGGAGAAACACTTAGCATACAGTGTGGCACACTGGAATGGAGAGGGGTGCCCCGCTGTAGGGTGGTGGTGGTCTTGGAAAGCAGAAGAAGTGCAGAGGGAATCTTGGAGATTCTGTGCTCCGTGCTGGGCAGCCAGAGGCTTGAAAGACCTCAGAGCTGTAGAGCTAGTGTGTCATACTGCCCCTCACGATGTTCAAACACAGGCTGGAAGCACAATCCAGGAGTAGCCTACAACAACCAACTACTCTGTAAGACTGCATGGGTACTAGGACTGGACAGATACTGGGGCTGTGGGTAGGGGTGATTTCTCTAGTGTGTGTAGCTGAAGACTGCTTTTTTAGCTTAGGCACTGGCTGAGTTGTTAGTCAGATACAGCATATCTCAAACTGAAGTCCCCAAACTCTCTGGAGAGAAAATTCTTACAGCCTCTCAAGCCAGAGGCAGTGAATTTTCCTATACTTTCTCCCAGCAAATCTAAACCCGTCTATTTGTTCTCTGTGACCACAGCACTTGCCCAGCTATACATCTTTTATGTTTTAAATGTTAAAAAAAAATGATGAAACCAGCTGCACCCAAATTAGCAAGTTGAAGGTCTGTTTTGCTGAAATAAAAGCGCCAAACTGGGAATTAGTGGAAGTGCCCTGTGGTGATGCAGGCTCTTGTCACTTAGCTCTTCCTTTTGACTTTTGGTGAGGACTCTGAAGGGCTATTGTTAATTTTGCAGAAAAATTACAAATTTATCAGGAAGTGAGATCCGACCTCTGTAACACCTGAAAGAGCTTAGTCACAGAGAGAGTCCTGCTTAAAGAAATGAAAAGGAATAGAGTGTCTCCTGCAAGAGTCCTAGAGAGACCTAGTCCCAGGAAGTTGGCAATTGGGTTATTTTAACATTGTGATAAATCCTACTGTGGAAATTCTCAATACCACCTCTAGCACACTGCAAGTACTTAATTAATCTGAGTTTCTGTTGACTTGCTCTGGAAACCAGGCTGAATCTTTGCTACAGCCATGTCCAAGGGAACAGAAATGCCCCAATGACCTCTTCTGCTCAGAAATCCCATTTGTAAACAGCCACCTAGGCAGTCGGAACCCTTAAGGTCTCCTGAACAAAAGCTAGAGCCATTTACAATGAAATTACCTAATCCATCAAGGTGATCAATACAACCCAAGAATCGGCCAGTGTTCCCCAGAAATAACAAGTCCATTTAGTCCCAATAATCGAGCTGGCTTTGCACAGAGACAACATCCGTCTTGGAAAATGAATCCCAATGTCCTCATTTGTTTTCCCAGGCTGACTGCGACCTTGATTCTTATCTGCAGCTATCTTTTTGCAGTGCTCTGAAGAAGGTGCTAGGACTCTGTGACCCTTTAACACCTACCTGTGACGGCCTGAAGCACACAGCCCTCGGGCCACATCCTGATTTTAATGTTGCTGCGAGGGCAGTAAATGAAATATGGACTTGCATATTTTCTCAATTATTTAGTGTCATCTTTGAGCAGCCACCTCTTTCCTGATTACAAATAGAATCAAATATTGAAATAAAACAAATTGACATGCCTCTTCAGTAGTGTCCAAAGACCCACAGGCTCCCTAGTAATAAGTTATGTAAACATGTGCTTCACAGTCTATGTTCTGGTGACATGAATCAACTCTTATCTCCTTCTGCCCAGCCCCAGTGTAGAACAAACAAAGCAAAGAGCTGCTGCCTAGGATGCCATTAGGGACTTAGGAGAGAATTTAGATTCTGCTGAACGGTCACTCGCCCTTCAGTATTCACCTCAGCAATCACAAAGCAGAGATGTGCCTTTCTTCAAGGCATACTTTATATTGAGCCCCAAAGGCCATGTAAGAGACACGGCATAGGGCCAAAGTTGTTGGAATGCTAGGGACCCATCCCAGAGTGGGATGGAACTCAGAGGCATGTTAAACAGAGATACACAGCTGGCTTTGCACTAGGAAAGAAAAAGCTTGGTGTCCAGAGAGTCACAGAGGCGGAAAGCCAGATACACAGCCAGGAGCTTAAGTACTAATCAGGTGGGGCCATAAAGATGGGACCAAGGAAGTGGCAGAAGAGAGACAGGGCAGAAGAAACTGAAAGCAGGCTTAGAGAAGTGGAGCCAGGGTGGACATGATGGACAGAACAGGGACATCAAGGCCACACGCTTTTCCTGATCCTTCAGCAGCCCCCGTTTGGATCTTAAGGCAAAATGGAAGAATTCAGAATTGGAGAAGTGGTAAAACCCACTCCTCGTTTAAACTGACTGTATAGCTTCAGCCACGGGATGCCTATCCTGGCCAAAGTTTTCAATGAGCGCACTTCCAGCTTCTCCTGTGATGTTGTTCCTTGGATGTTTGTTTATTTGTGTGTTTGGCACTAACATTAGACAAGAGGAGGGGACTGACAGAGCTTAAACCATAGATCTGAGCAGACAATCCTAGCTTACTATTTTTCCTTTTTTTTATTTTTATTTTTATTTTTTGCAAAGAATTAAAGGAAAAACAAAAATCAAAAAGATTCTGTAAAGCCTCCCCCCTCTGCCAGTATCTACTCTAAAAGATTAAATCATGTTTCTCAAAAAACGAATGTATTCTGTCTCACCCCAGGAAGAAAAAAGAAAAAAAAATTCTGCTTTTTTGCAGAAATGACAGCAAAACGAGTTTATAAAGTACTGAAATGTTTCGTATCAAATAAATATTTAAAACAATCATCTTTCTATAGTGCATCTGTAAGCATCTATAAAACATTTATACCCCGATCTGCTTATGTCCAATATAATCTACACAATAAATGTGATTTATGGGGCGGGAGTTATCTACCTGTGCGTGACCTCCATTACGCTGGAAGAGGTGCCTGGCCTGGCACAGCCTTCTGATAATGAACTGCATAAAATGAGGATTAACTCATTGTTCTCTACTTTATCTCCCACTAGTCAGGCTGCAGAATCATTTACATTTCAAAACAGGGATTTACTCAAAATATTCAGATAAGCTTAAGAACACCTGCTTTTTCAGCCTTTGCAAATAATATCTGTGCGGGTTTTTTTTTCTCTAGAAGGCCCAGCCACCCTATCTTATCACCGAGTAAATAAATGTGTATGTCTAAAGAGGTGGAACAGTAAAATGACAGGACAGGATGGGGGTGGGGCAGGGTAGGCTAGGGTGGTTGGGATAGAAGGGTTAGTGACAAAAAGAGGAAGAGGCAGGGAATTAAAGGGGTCTGTGATTGTTGCCATGGGACTCTTCAGGGTTTCCCCCCCCCCATTGGTCTGACTGCGTCAGTTGGTTTAATTCTGCCGGACACACGCACAAAGTCTTTAGGATGTGTTGGAAGAAGTGATAGGAAGATGAAGCTGACAGAGATAACTGTAAGTCCCTGGCCTCAGCTGCACACACTTCCTTGCAAATCTGTCCTTTGAGCGAGGCTCAGTGAAAGCTGGAGCCACTACTAAGCTTGGCCAGGAGGTCTTGGTGAGGCTGGTGGATGCCAGGCTAACTCTTTCTTAACTGCACTCCCACCCATCCTCCAAGCCTTGTTTCCAATGGGTTGGACTTGGAGTCTCAGTTCCAATGAGCTTCTGTATGGTCTAAGTGTAGCCTGCTCTCAGTTTTACCCTGTGCATGCTGTGGTACGTTACAGGGGTGGCGTAGAGGAATTGGGGCTCCCTCTTGGGGTTCTTAATCTCATTAATAAAACAATTTAAGGATGGTCTCAACCAGAAGCTTAAGGACAATTTTACTAGAGTTTAAGAGGTAAACTCTAGGACAGGCAAGTTGTTACAACTTCAGCAGCTGCCTGGGAGAGATGAAAGAGTGAAGGAAAGTAAGCCACTGCAGCTTAAGCTGGCTTGAGGTCAGACACACTGCAGACAAGCAACTACAGCAGCGAGGGAGGCTTTAAAGAGCCAGGAAGTCCAAATTGGTGGGGATTGCATGACATTTCTTCAGCATTTAGACACATCTTTGGTTTTTCTCCCTCACATAAAACGCATTTGAAAAATATGCCTACGTTAATGTTATTTCACATGAACTTACAGAACACTTCCCCAGTGGTAGGTGACCACTATCATAAGCTTTGGTGCTTGAATGTAGCCTGGGTTTGCTGAACCCACTCCATGCCTGGAGGAAAGCACCAATGTTCAGGTAGCCCAGGGTCCCTTGCTGAGGTTGGCATTGGCAGTCAAACATCTACAGTCTTAGGTTGGAGAGACAGTTCAGTTAGTAAAGTGCTTGCTTGCAAGCATAAGGTCCCAAGATTGATCCTCAGGACATACATTAAAAAGCCAGGCCTAATGATATACATTTGTAATCCTGGTCCAAGGTCTGGAAAGACAGAGACGACAGGAAGATCTCTAGTACTCACGGACCAGCCAGACTAGCTGAATTGCCAAGCCACTGGTCTCAACAAACAAGGTGGATAGCATCTGAGGTTTACCTCTGGCCTTCACAAGGAAGCTCACACATAGAGACACATACATGCATGCATGCACTCACATGGGCACACACACATGCACACACATACAACACACATATACACACACCTCATGCACATTCACAGGCACGTACACATGCATCTGCACACATGCACATACACACATACACATGTGTAGGCACATGTGTACACACACGTACACTCGCATATGCATGCATGTCCCCCCACATGTGCACACAGAGAGGGAAAAAGAGGAGGGGGAAGAGAGGGGGGAGGGGGAGAGGGAGAGAGGGAAAAGAGAGAGAGAAAGAGAGAGAGAGAGAGAGAGAGAGAGAGAGAGAGAGAGAGAGAGAGGCTCACACAGTGTGCTTACTGCTGGGTAGGAAAGAAGAGTGATTTCCTGAGACGCAGCTCATATTCAACTCTGCACAACATTAAATCTTATTCACAGCATCCCAGATCCCAAATCTTGGAGTTGTCAAGATACTCCATTCTCTCCAGCTTCTGGTCTGTATTCTCTGATCTAGGGATTGTGGAGTCCAGTGACTGCAGACCAGAATTCCCTCAACTAACCCCTTTGTCTTTAGGAAGCAAAAACAAGGGCTTCCTTGTCTGTCTTCCCTTTTTTTTTTTTTTTTTTTTTTTTTTTTTTTTTTTTTTTTATTCCCTAGCAGGATGTGTGGAGTCCATATTAACTGCAAGCCATTCTGGGTGCTTGTCTGGCTTGTTGATAGGAGCTGGCAATACGCCAGAACAAGGTGACTTAGAACTTATTTTCTAACAAGGAAAAGAAGTATAGTAAAGATTCCTCAGAAGCCACTCTGCTAAAATCTGTCAGTATATCTGTCTGTCTATCTATCTATCTATCTATCTATCTATCTATCTATCTACATATTGTTATCATCTGTCTGTCTATCTACCTCTATTTCCCAAGGAAAAGTTATACCATACAGATTATTAAAACCTTTCTTTTCCCAAGAGGCAATTGCACAAAACAAAACTTTGACCAGCTGCCCACTGGTCTGTGAGCTTTCATGCAGATGTTGCTGTCCTTCACACGGGGAAGTACAATCTGCTCACTCTAGTGGTAATGAGCAATGTCTGACAAGCCTGAACAATGGGAAGCCCAGGTAATAGTGGACTCCATTGAAGGTGTGAAGGGGCAAGAAAGCCCCTGGAGGTCATCTAATCTATCTTATCATTGGGTGCATTCAATAAAAGGAAATTAGACTGCCGTCCTATAAGAACAAACATTTTTCTGTATTGTGTTATATTCTTGTTTTTGTGACCCAATTCCTTTAAGAAACAACTTAAGGAAGGGATAGTTTATTTTGTGTTTGAGGGTACATGGTGGGTGAGGCATAACGATACAGCTTAAACAGGGTAGGAAAGACAAGAAAGTATAGTCCATCATGGAGGAACTGGTGAGATGATGGTGAGAGTCTGTGGTTAGGACTTGTCACAGCTCAGTGGAAGGAAGGGGAGGGAGTGAGAGAGAGAGAGAGAGAGAGAGAGAGAGAGAGAGAGAGAGAAAAGAATGCTTAGCTTCTTTTCTCCTTTCCCTATTCTTTTATCGTCCCAGATCCCAGCACATGGATGAATTGATCCTTCCCACATTCAGATGGGATGTTCCCTCAGCTAAACCTCTCTGGAAACACCCTTATCTCAACGGTGTGCTATAGAAAATTTTAATCCAATAAAATTGACAATAAAAATCCAGCATTTCATTATACAAGGAAAAGAATTTTTTTTTTTTTTAGCAATGTCTCAAGGGGCTGACGATGTAGCCTAGATAGTAGCATGGTTGTCTAGCAATGGGTAGCTCAGCTTATTGAGTCATTGCTGAGTATGCATCAAGACCCAGGCACAATCACCAGCACCAGCCAACCCAGATACAGTGCAGTACTTTAGTAATCTCAGGCCCTGGCAAGTGCAGGCAGTAGGCGAATCAAAAGTTTAAGGTTATCCTCAAGTGTTTAGTAAAATTGAAGTGAGTCTGGGCTACATCCGACCCTGTTTCAAATAGATTAACTATAAAATGATATTTAAAATCTCTTGAAACGTGAAGTCAGAACACTCAGGGATTTAAACTGGTCTAGTTGAACTCCTTGGAAAACCCAACACTTGTCCGTTCCGTTGGCTGAGATTCTCTGGGTGTGATCTGCAAGACAGCAAACAATTTGAAAACCCCTTTAGATCTCCAAACATCTAGCATAATTTAGCTTTAAGTTTCTACTTTGTCTTCACACTCTGGTCTGTCTCTGGAATGTAATCTGAACCCTGCCTGGGAAGGTCTGAGCTGCTGCAAGGATGATGTCATGGTTGGGTTGGGTTGGTTTCCACTCATCTTGAATTATTGCTACAGCAGAGGGAGCCTGGTTAGAAAAGGGGGGGGGGGGGCTTCAGCCAAGGGCTGACCACTTCCCAATCCAGATGCTCCAGAACAGTGGGGTCAGAAATGAGAACCCCCCAAAGACCACCTGGGTGGCTGGCAGAATCTGCTTAGCCAGCAGCAAGCCCCTAGTCTGAGCTCCAGAACCCAACAAGGCAATCCTCCTCCAGTCTCTCTTGCTGCCCCTGTAGGCCCAAGTGTCTGCTCCCTCAAACTAATGTCAGGGGCAAAAGTACACCGCAGCTGTAGTTGGCTTTTCCTGGGTGTTTGTTTGAGCTGTGTACGATGGGTTGGCTGATAGAAGCTGCAACCATCTGGCTCCTGGAACCTCTGGAAATCCCCAAAGCCCCTGGGGACATTGGAACTCTGTTTTTTCCCATATTTGTTTTTCTTTCCACCTAAGAGCACTCGAGTTAATTAGACCCCAATTAAGCCACAGTGAATATCTAGATCTTGTTCACTCCTGACTCAGGAACAAAGTCACAGGTGGCCCTGGATGCTGGTCTCAGATTGCAGGAAGGGAGGAAACAGCCTTCCTATGGGTTTCAGCCTGGTGGCCCATTCAACACAGGTTTTTTTTTTAAGCATGAAGCATACATTGGCTACTTTTATTTATTTATTTTTCTGTGCCAGACAATTATTTTTATTGATACTTAGCTTATTTTTATTGCAGTTGAAATGGGTAATTTTACCTGTGGACAGCAGAGTTCTAAGTAGGCAGAGAAAAGGTCTTTTATTAAGCCTGAGTCTCCTGGATCAGTAACACTAGGAACCTGGCAGGGTCCCATCTGCCACATATAATTCACACCCATCTTGAGTCCCCTTCTTTCTCTGGATGGTGACAGCAGTGGTTGTAATGGTTTTTATTTTCTACACAAAATGTCCTTGAGGGCTAGGGAGATGGCTCAATTTTTAAAGTACCTGATAAGCAAACATGATGACCTTAATTCTATACCAAGTATCCATGTATGGTAGTGCCCATCTGTAATTCCAGTGCTAGCGAGGCAGAGCCCTGGAGCTCAATGGCCAGCCAGCCTCACTGAATCAGTGAGCGCCAGGTTCTCCAAGAGACATGTTCTCTACATACAAAGTAGACAGCTGTTGAGGAAGACATTCCAGCCTCAGCATATTTGTGCACACATATGCATGTTGGCACTGCATACATGCACACACACACACACACATACATACACACACAGAGGAGGGAAGGGTCATATGAGCATGTACATGTATTACATAGACATATATACAGTGGCAGGCAAGTCCATTTAAGGCATTGACTTAAAAACACATTTTCTATTTTCTGTATACAATGCAAATATATTTAAATTACACTATGATAAGATTAGAACTTTTAGTTTCAGAGTATAAATAGGTTGCCTGACACTAAGTGATTTTACTCTATCATATAAACAAGCATGTGGGCCTCTGTGTGTGTGTGTGTCTGTGTGTGTGTGTGTGTCTGTGTGTGTCTTATAATCACTTAATCTTTCTTGATCAATGGAATGCAGATGCAGAGATAGTGAGGAAAAAAAACCACATTATGGCACATATTGAGATGCATTCTGAGAAAATATTCATGTATTTTAGACTTCAGAATCCACTACCTGTCAGGTAACTTTCTAATACCAGTGTGATTGACACCTTTACATTTACACAGCACTAGGAAAACCTGCAGTCCTTACAGCAAACACAAGTGATGCACCTTCAATTTTCACAGAGAAAATGACATTCTAAAAGCATAAGATATACTGATTTTTCCAAATCCTAATCCATGATTAGATGGGAGACTGTCTCCTAGGAAATATGCAAATGGAGAGGAAACAGGGGTAAAATCATGCTGCAGAACCAAGCCTGAAACAGAATCATAAAAGAATGAGCTTCACAAAAAAAAAAAAAAAAAAAAAAAAAAAAAAAACCACAGTAGAGGGACAGCTCTCCTCTCCCTAGCTTCAGCTTCACCTGTTTATGAACCTGCTCCAGCAGAAGGTAGTGCTCCCTCCCTCTGTGCCCCAGGCTCACGTAATCTGGACCCAAGAATCATCTCCAGACAATTGTGGCTGCAACTTTACACCTCCCCCAATGCCAGGGTAGAAAATTTGGCCCACCCCAATGACACACCACTAATTAAGCTGGAGCACAGAGTCTGCTTGCAGAGAGCAATGGTGTCGACAACCTGCCTCCAGGGGATAGAGTTTCAAACTGCTGTCAGCAGCCATCCACATCTGGGCCCTTAAAGGCGAAGGAGGCACAAACATCTGCCAAGGTGCCAGGCCAGGGAGGCCTCTCTAATGTGTAGAGACTGTACTTGCTGGCTTCCTGCTTTCTTGCCTGCAGGATTTTGGAAGTCCTGATAGCAAGCTACCTGTCCAGGCAAAGGCTGAACCAGAAGACCGACAGTCCCCTCCTTCAACTGCTGAGCAGAGGGAGGGGCTGAGGATTGCTAGGCTGCCAGGCTCTACTAGGCTCCCCCTGGTCTTCAGAGCTATTACTGCAGGAGGTTGGCTTTATTCTGGACTCCTGATGGCTCTTTCCCCCAGGTGGTTGTAAAAACCACAGGGTGGGGCCTAGCTCTAGTCCTTAACTCTGTGAGTTTGCCAGGCAAAGGAGTCTGCAGGTTGGGGGTGGAGGGTGGGATATCCTCAGAGGGTGTATAAGTGCTTTGGGTCAGAGTCTCTTCCCTCCCCTCCAGAAGGAAGTTTGTTTCAAACAACCACACCGACAGAGGAAGAGTCCCCTTTACTAGTTCTATAAGGAGTTCAATCTTGGCCAGGCCCCATGGCACAGGCTTGTGATATCTGCATGGGAATCTCAAGCAGGAAGATCAAGAGTTCAAGGTCAGCCTTTGCAATTTAGCAGAGACCTGCTTTAAAATGAAAACTAGAAAATGGGCTGGGTAGATGGCAAGAACTGACTGCTCTTGCAGAGTGACCTGGGCTTGAGTCCCTGAACCATAGCTCATGACTATCTATAGCTCTAGTCCTGGGAATCTGATGCTTTCTGGCCTCTAGAGGCACCAGGCACACCGTGGTACATACACAGACATACATGCAGCCAAAACACCTATACCTGGAAGATAAAAATAAAATAAATGCTTTTTTTTTTTTTTTTTTTTTTTAATAGTAAAAGGAAGACTGAGTGATGTAGTTCACAGAAGAGTTGCTGCTTGGCAGGAACCAAGACCTGGGTTCCATCCTTGGTGATACACAAAAAGGAAAAAAATCAAATCCTGGAAAAAACAAGTCTTCTGTCTTTAGTAGGGAACTGTAATCTATAATTTTTGCCAACTTCTTAAAAAAAAAAAAAAAAAAAAAAAAAAAAAAACAGAGAGAATCCTGTAAAGAATGAATGCGGATCTAGATCTGGGTTGTGTCACTCCCTTTGGGAGTATTTTTTTATGCAGATTGGGACCAGCATATGGCTGCAAGTCATTAAAAAATAGATTAGACATCAATGTAGAAAACATGAATAATAATGTATGTACTATGAGGGCCGAGGGCTGTAAAAAAATCTATCCATTATTCAGAAATTGTTATGCAGACAGCGTCTAGAGCGAGCCCCTCTGTGGGACGGACGCGGAACTCATCGGGAGCATTCAAGCACCCAAGTAGGAGAGGTGCATATATGTTTTTACTATTTACTACTGTTAAAATATGTGCCATAAGTGCACTGGCTTGTCACTGCACATGTGTTTGTAAGATACAGGAACGGTGTCAGCAAAGTTGTTACCCTGATCCAGTCAGAGAGACTATTGAAATGTATTCTTTTTCTTTCCTTTTTAGACTTTTCAGTTCCGTCTTCCCCTCTGTCTTTCATCCTCTTTCTCATTAATTATCTATTATGTGAGGCCAGGTATATTAAGAAATCCCAAAATAACTTCTTGTTCAGCTTAGGATGTAAACAGCTGACATCAATAAAAAAGCATAGAGCATGTAAAAAAAAAAAAAACCCTTGAATAGATCTGTGTCATTTTCATATGACACCATAAGGAAAGCACAGTCAGGTTTTATGGGATATTTGATATAGGTCTGGGTTCAAATCCCACTTCTTCTCTGTATGATCATATTACATGAAATTCTCACCAGAGAGTAAAAGTAATCACATTTGTCCTATCCCTCAGTGGCAATAACATAAAGATGACTGATGTTGTAACAACACTGAACCATGGGATTTTATGGAAGTATGGCACTGGCACCAGGGTGGAGGTCAGATCTCCTGGGTAGCACTAAAGAACAAGAGGAGGTAAGGTGGGTTTTTGGGTGTCAGCTAGCTTCCTCCAGATCACATAGTGGAGTGCTGAGTTCAAGGTTCAACCAAAAGGCAGATTAGGTGTATAACAGGTGAGAGTTCAGGAGAGCTGAACCCTGTATGTACACATATGCTCTTACAGATGTCTTGTTTATGGGCTTACTTAGCTTTTATGACAAAAAAAATGGCACCATGGATATACTTCCAGTTGTGGATGTGAGGTATGGAGAAGGGTCTCCAGAGAAATGTTTTCTAGTCTGGCCCATAAGGCACAAGGAAGGTCCCTTAGCTGGTTCCTACAGCAACCATGTGTTAGTTTTAGGGCACATTCCATGTTTTTCTCTGTTCAAGGTGTTGACAAGTACGTTCTTTCTCAGAGAAGCTTCCAAGCTTCTACTGAGCTCCAGCTGGCTATAAAAGACCCTTCGAACTCCTCAGTTTGCCTGCATATCACTACAGTCTCCGCTTTTGCTAGTGTATATCTCTCGTGAGCAGATCCACTGGCTGCATGTACTGATTATAGGAATGCTAGTCACTCACTGTCTTCAGGCCTGCAGTTCTCTGGCATGCTCAAATGGAAGGAGATCCTCTCTGCTGAGACCCTACTTAAATTGAGGTGAAATTCTTGGGTTCCAGATTCAAGGAAAGCACCAAAGAACACAGTGAACAGAAAACCTGCCTACTCTTTACAGCATCTACCAAATCAGCAAGCAACTTTAGAAACCTAGGCAGCAACATGCCTTTCAGAGCCTTCAGAGCCTGGCTTTCTTCAAAGCATTTCCAGCTCAGGGAGAAAGTAGAGAGAAAACAGAAGAAGAAAATTGTACACTGGTTGGATCAATGCAGCAGGAGGAAGACAGTGAGGGTGACTTTCTCAACATCTTTGGGTAGACTCAATGTGACCAAGTTGTTATAAAATGAGATTTAACTACAAGATTTATTGAGAAAGGCGAGGGAGCCATAGCAAGGTGTAGAAGGCCTGACAGATCTTGCCAAAGTCACTGATTTTGTCTCCTTTGTTCATGAGCATTCTTATTTTGCGTTCTCTCTTATGCGCTCTCTCCTTTTCTATCTCTTGTCCTTGTCTTCCCATTTCCCACCCACCCTCATCTCTCTGTATCCTTCCTCACACTCCCCCGACCCCCAGTAATCATTCCCACCACCAGTGAGCTTGGGACCATCTCTCATCTCACAGACTCTGAGTTTATGTAGACACTGTATCTCCTAGAAGTGGAAATGTGCTTGGCATAGCTTGGCCTAGAGTCCTACCTGTGACCATGGGACAAGAATGTGGCAGATCAGCATAGCTGCCTGCACCCACCCAAAAGAAGGGCTGATATTTCTCATAGAAGTGGTCCTGCAGACCCCTCAGACCATGGTCTCACAGACGATGAACTGTACAGCATTGTGAGTGCAGACATTGGATGACCAAGTGGAAATTGTAAATCTAATCTAGGGCTTGAGAAAAGATGGAGTGTTGGAGTTGAGTGGAGCCAGGATTAGAGATAAAAGCCAGACACAGAGTCAGCAGACAGCAGACACATTTAAGTAGCAAAGGTCCAAATAAACAAACTTGGAAACAGGGCCAGAAACAGGGAAATACTCCATCTCTAGTATCAGAATGTAAAAGGCTAGTGTACTGTCAGGTACATACCAGGAGCTCCCACTGCAGATGCCAGTTGGAAGCAAGATAGAAAGAGGAGAATTAAGCAAACTCCGAAGTGGCCATTTCTGTGTGACTGTATCTTAAGACAGGAAAGGAAATGGGGGTGGTGTAAGGATCCATTTGCAAATCCATCCTTCTGTAAAGCTAGAATAACATCTTAAATAGTTGCAAAGTACTCTCCATCAATCCCATGTTGGGTAGTATTCGGAGAGCTGGGCCTGGCACTGTCACTACTAAAATTGCCAACCCAGGGCATTGTCTTGTAAGTAAGGTGTGGCACAGAGCAGCTTCCGATGCCTGTCCTCAGGAATATCCCAGTGTTTGTTGACATGTGTTGATGAGTTGAGCTGCCTTGTTTGGAGAGAGGAAATAATAAAATAAAATGAAGAGCCTGGGTAAAGGCAGCAGAGAAGGCTGGTGAAGACTCACTTGTGTTCCGGATGCTCTCAGCTCCTCCTTCACTTGGGATCAGGGGAGAGGAATTCTTTGCTTTTTCATAAATCCAAATAATCCCTGTGGATTTGCAGTAAATTAGACACACGGTCCCTCAGCCCTTGACACACATTGTGAGGAAATTATTTGATTTATTTTCTTGATGTACTTAAAGCATTCCACTGGTCTGAGAGCAATTGGATGCATGAAAGAAATACAAATGTAACGCTTAAACAATCCACTGCCATAACAGCCTCCCAGACCGCCCAGACACATCTCAGCAGCGATTGGATGCTACAAATAAGGAGATAACTGATAGGAACCACATGGGGCTTTCTGGACTAGTAAACCAAAAGCCAATTATGACTGGCCATCCCTGACTGTAATTTCATTAATCCCCAACCCAACAGTTCTACAGGAAGAAACCTCAGAGACAACATGTTTTCATTCTTCTCCAAGAACTGGGGAAGGCATGGCAAGGTTCAAATCAGATGGGGCTTCATTCTTGAGCTCAGAGTAGATGCCTTCCAAATCACCTGGTTTGAATTCTCAGGTAAATGCAACTATCGCAGCCCCTGAATTATCCACAAATCATCTACTAGGACCCAGAATGTCACTCCAGATGCTGAAGATCACAAGACAGTAAGTATGGCACTGGAGTTGCACATGAAAAATGTTTTTATGGTAGTCAGAGGAGAAGGTAAGGTTTGTTTTATCTTTTCAAGCAACATCTGCTTTGTGGACCTTCACAATTCGAACACAGTTGTGTCATTTGTGAAGTTCTTACACATTGATCTTAAAATATCAGCAGCATTCTTCTTGCTAGGTGATTAGCTTATGTCCTGGTTATGTTTTCTCCACTTGGTATAAGCTAAAGTCATTCAGAAAGAAGGAACTTCAGTTGAAGAATTGCCTCCAGCAAATTAACCTGTAGCAAGTCAATGGGGCTTTTCTTGATTAATGATTAATCCAACTGTGGCTGATGTCACCACGGGGCAGGTAGTCCTGAGTCATACAAGAAAGCAGGCTGAGCAAAGGAAGCTATGGAGAGTGAGCCAGGAAACAGCCTCCATGGCCTCTGTTTCAAATTTTGCTTCCAAGTTTCTACCTTGAGCTTCCGTCCTGACTTTCCTCCTAGATAGACTGTGACCTGTAATATTAAACAAACTCTTTTCTACCCAAGTCACTTTTGGTCACCATAGCAACAGTAAACTAGGGCGTCATATCTCACAGGTATAGCCAAGAACTTAAAGCTTCTTGGCGGCTTGAAGATGACCATTCAGTTAATGATTGGAGTGGAGCTGGAACCATGGTCTCCTGACATCCAAACCAAGAATTTGCCTCCAGCACAGCTGGCCTCAGATAAGCCAAAAATGAATTCTTAATATAGCTCGGGCATAAGTATATTGCTGATGGAATTTAAACCTATTTTTCTTCAAGTAATATGAAGTAGAAAAATAAGCATTCCAACTCAGCAGTTCTGTAGCATCATTCACAAGGGGAACCAAGAGTTTGTGGAGAAGTTTATGTAGGAACATCCAGCCTATGACTTATGTGCAGCCTTACAGTCTTGGCTACTGTCCTGTGTTGCATTGTGAGGTCAACACCATAGCTGGGGGCAGTGGATCAGTCAGTGTTGGTAACCAGCCCCTACAGTACAATACACATGCATACACAGACACACACACACACACACACACACACACACACACACACACACACTCACACTCACACTTGCATGCATGGATGAGAGTCTGCATGCCACAGAGGATGAGCAGTGTTTATAGAACAACTTCTAGTTTCAGTTCTTGTTTTTAACCTTGAAGCAGGGTTCCCTCCCTCCCCCCATTTTTTCTGCTTCTATCTCTCATCTGCTATGGGAGTACTGGAGTTACAGATGTGTGATACCATACCTGTCTTTTTTACATGAGTTCTAGAGACTGAACTCAGGTTAACCACTGACACACCCCTTTAGTCCCTGGTTTGTTGCTTCTTATGGGCATTGACAGAGCTGTGGGTTGTGTTCTGTAATAAGCCGATGAGCCACTTAACAGTCTGGGCTGGAGTGTATTTAGCACCAGGTCTTTGGGTAAGAAGTCTATTTTCCTATATTTGACTATAAACAGGGGTACTGTTCCTCTGGGTACCTGGTTTTTTTTTTTTGTTTGTTTGTTTGTTTGTTTGTTTTTCAGAATGTGACAGTGGGTCACCTATCACACATGCACTGTACCCTGGAGCTAATTTCTTAGAGGCAGCCATCCATCCATTGTTCATTCTATCAGGCTAACTCATTTATGGGCAGACAGTCTTTAGCCTGTTCTACCACTGAGTGGGTGTGGGGGGCGGGAAAAGACCTGCAGAGGAGTTATAAACAAGAGATATCAGATATTTATTTTCACAGTTCTCTAAGGCTGGACCAAGTTCATAAAGCTGACATATTTACTGTCTGCTGTGGCCTTGCTTTGAGGCTTGTAGATTTCTCCCTTCTCACTCTACCCTTGTATGGGGAGAAAGGCCAAAGGACTTTGGCCCCTTTTCTGCTTATGCTAAAGACACCAAGCTTACGACAAAGGCTGTGCCCTTTACGCTGACTTAAATCTTATTACCTTTCCAAAGGCCTCACTCAAATACTGTCATGTTGAATGTAAAGAAAGATTTCAGCATATGAACCTTGGAGGGATCTAGTACAGCTCCCACCCATCTGAGCCCTGGGCATATCCAGATAACGCAAAGGAAATCACTCATATTCTGAGAGTAAAGATGTACATTTCATCTCTTTGGGTAACTTTATAGGGCAGATCCATGAGAAAACTGGCTGAAGTTAAGAGCAGAATGAGAGTCACGAACATAGCTATTTTAGACGATAAGTTCCTGGAGAGTCTAGACTGGACATTTGTGTCTCTTTGTGCCTTCCAATGATGAGATAGAGAAGACAAGAACCTCAGAGCTGGGGCTCTCACGCCTCTCTCTCATGCTCTAGTCAACAGCCCTGGACAACATAGAGCAGTTGGCCCCCCTGGTTTCCTGACCCAGCAAATAAGGGAGACGATTATATAAGATTCTATGTAGAATCTTTTCCTCATTAAGTTGGAATCTGTGACAGTGGCATTAGGCAATGTTTATAGACCTTTAGATCCTTACATATACCTAATATTACTTCCGTTCACTCTGTTTCCTACTTTGAGACATTGTCTCATGTAGACCAGGTTAGCCTGAGACTCCTTGTGTAGCTTCTGCTACACCTGAGGCATCAACAGCCACTGAGGTTGTGCAGTAGTGAGGGCAGAACCCAGGACTTTGTTCAGTCTAGACAAGTACTTTATCAAGCGAGTTGCATCCCCAACCTAAATTTCCTGTTCTGACTTCTACTCTTACCCCATGTTTATGGGTGAGCAGGAGGGTAAAAGGAAGGGTATATGAGGAGCATGAGTCCTCTTCGGAGACATACTAGGAGGCAGAAAACCATCTATGAATTAGGGACTTTCCTTCTGAATTACAAGTCTTAGATCTTGAAAAGAAGTTAATAGGTTGTTTTTTTTTTTTTTTTAAATGGTGTATATTATGCATCACAGTTGACAAGTTACCTGACTTATATCTTCCACTTGGAAGATAACTCAAGAGAAGATTATGCAAAAATTCTTTGCAAAGCACAGAGGGCTCCAAAAATTTCATAGAAGGTTCTTTGGTCTCCCCTATTTAGCCATTGGTGTGTAGGCTTAGCATTCTCCTGTGAGATACTATAGAATGCTCTATTCCTTTGGACATTCATAATCTGGAAAGTTCTACCTGAGATTCAAGCCTGTGTTTCCCTGCCCCCTGAATGGGTATGAATGTTCACTGATTCAGACACTAACTGCAATGAAATCCTGGCAAGCAGAGAGTTGGATTTTCTTCTTTGAAGTCAGTGCTTTGCTAGGGCCCTAGCTGCAGGCACTGAATGACTGAAGAGTTATGCTGTGGGGCTGGGGAGTTGACGCAGCAGTTAGGAGCACTAGCTGCTCTTCTAGAGGACCCAGGTTCAATTCCTGCAATTATATGGTGGCTCACAACTCTAGTTCTAGGGAAATCTGATGATCTTTTGTAGCTTCCATGGGGACTGCATACTTAGGTTACACAGACAAACAATCAAACAAAATGCATGTAAAAGAAAAAGAATATTTATTCTATAAAACACTGTACAGAATGCAAACATCTGTATTTTGTACAGAGCTGCAAACCTGGGCACAAGGATGAATGAAGTCTTTACCTCCTGTCACTCACTTTGGCCCAGTCATACTCACCATTCTTTGTACGTTCCATTATTTGTGATTTTCATTAACAAGTCACATTACTTAATTGACGAACTCCTAAAAGCTAACTGTTGGTAACACTCATAGTATTGAGTCTCAGTGTCTGCCTACAAGATGGAGAGTGGTTCAGAGCAGAGCTAACTTCTAGCTTGAGCCCATGACAGACTGAAATGCTGTAAGTGAACAGTTTGGAGGGACAAGCAGACAGAACCAGGGCTCTAATCTCTCCACACAAAATCCTCGTTAGTAACTTCAGGAATGGGACGTTGATGTTCCTATGTTCTCTGATAAAAATACATTCTGTAACCTTCAGCACCAGTCAGGTGAACTCCTGCCTTCAGATGCCCAGATACAGAAATCCTCTTCTCCATAAATCAGCAGGATCTGGGTACCAAGGGCCCAACAAAACCTGTGTCACAGCAATAAAGCACTCCCTCCCCTACTCAAGCAGCTTCAAGGGTTCATGTAGGGCCTCCTAGCCAACAGAAGGTGTGAATCCATAACAAGGACTGGTGTGCACTGATTTTAACAGCATGTCAGGCATTGGAGCTGGAGATAATGAGTTTGAGCCTAGTGGTGGGGCATTTCACTGGATTGCTGGATGACAGAGAAGCAGGAAAGAGCTGGGCTCAAGCCAGAAGCAGGACTTGAAGCAGAGGGGTTTCTGGTTGCAGACAAATAGAATGCCAAGAAAAATGGGTCTGCTGAATGCTCCCCCCGCCCCCCGTGAAATCAGTCAGCTGAAGCCATTGGAGAACAACTGCAGATAAACTCTAGGAGAACGCACCTGAACAGTCCTGTAGGTAGTCACAGGTCATGAGTAACTTTCAGGGTATGACCCATGTGGCTAGTCCAAATGGAAGTGTCTCTAAGTGTCCACCCACAGGGCAGATTCTAGATTTTAAAGATGTATCACACCCTCTGAAAGAACATACACCGTAGATATTTTTGCATATATTTTATGGAAATGATGGTATTTTAGATGTATTCAATCCATTAAGTAAAACATTATTTAGATGAATTTTAGCTCTTTTGCTTCCTTGAGTAAATTAATAGGAAACTTAGTCAAATGCACATCTTGTATCCAGTGGCCTATCCTGAATGATATGGTTCAGGTTGAACCTGGACAAAGATCAGACTTTTAGGTATCCGGAGAGCTATTTGATTTTTAGGTATTGTACTTATGTGGAATTTCTTTGCTTGGAGGATTTTAAAAATGTTTATTTAGTGTGTGTGTGTGTGGTGTGTGTGTGTGTCTGTGTGTGTGTGTCTGTGTATGTCTGAAAGGGGTTTCATGTGACCATGTGAGTGTGCATGTGGAGGCTGGAGATGCACATAGGGTGTCTTTCTTTATTATTTTCAACCTCAGTTTTTTGAGACAGGGTCTCTCACTAAGCTGAGAGCTTCCTGTTTGGGTTGGAATGGATGGCCAGGGAGCCCTCAGGATCCTCTTGTCTTTGCTTCCCAAGAACTAGAATTACAGATGGACATATCTCCTAGCTTTTGACATGAATGCTGAGGATTTGAACTTAGGTCCTCATGCTTTTGAGGTAGATACTTTACTGACTGAACTATCTCCCTGGTCTACTTGGGGATGGTTATATGGTGGTCAATAATTTAATTATTTCACAGATGTCTTACCTGCACACCAATATACCAGGTCTTATATTTAAATTCACACTGCCACACAGGTTCTTTGTTTTGTTTTGGTTTTTTATTTACCCTGATGGCTGGGTGTGCATCTCTGTGGCAGAGACCTGCCTATCATGAGGAAGACGCTGGTCTCAGCCTTTGCCATTAAAATAAACAACAACTGAAAAAAAAAAATACCACAGTGCAGTTCTACAGTGGGAACTCAGAGACCTACCTACAGGTGTACAAACTCACACATAGATATACACATAGGCACACAATTAAAAAGAAAATAGATCTCATTTTTCAAAAGAAATGTCCTGAAGCTGGAGACAAGACGAGCAGAAATAAGGAAGGACTGGAAGGGGGGACCTGGAACAGAGCTCAGACTAGAGCAGACTCCCTGAAAACCAAAGATCTGTGGCTCCTAAGTGCAACTGTACTGAAAATGAGAATTGCCTGAGAGGGAGTCCCAACACTGTCAGACTGCAGGGGAGGGTGATACAAGAGAGAACTGGAGTGTAGACATTTGACAGGAGTGAGGTGCCAGCCAGGAGTTGTGACAGCTGTACTAAAAAGCCTGCTGCTAAAAGCTCCTCCTCTGTTCCCAGACCCAGATGTTGGATTGGGAACCCAGAACCCAGATGTTGGGATGTAGGTGAAAACGTCTCACTCTTTGGCCTATTCTTTCCTTGAACATCAACACATCTGGCTTCTCAAGCCTCTAGAGACCCATACCATGCCTCTTGCACTATCCCAGTTTGCTCAGAAAACAAAACAAAACAAAAAAAAGAATCAGTTCTTTTCTTGGAGAGAAGATGTTTATTTGGTCTTGTGAGTCCAGGGTCAAGATGTACCTGCTCTTGTGAGCCCAGAGGTCAAGATTCACCTGCCCTCGTGAGTCCAGGGGTCAATATGCAGCTGCCCTTGTAAGTCCAGCAGTCAAGATGCACCTGTTCTTGTGAGTCCAGAGGTCAATATTCACTTGTCCTCTTGAGCAGAGGATTCAAGATTTACCTGCCCTCATAAGTTGAGGGGTCAAGATGCACCTGCCCTTGTGAGTCCAGAGGTCAAGATGCACCTGTCCCTGTGAGTCCAGAGGTCAAGATGCACCTGCCCCCGTGAGTCTAGAGGTCAAGATGCACCTGCCCCCGTGAGTACAGAGGTCAAGATGCACCTGCCTTTGTGAGCCTGGAGGTCAAGTTGCAACCATCTTTTAAAGCAGTAATTCTTTTCTTGCTGGAGAGGGAAAGCAGAGCAACACAGAGAACTCATGAATTACCTGACACTCAAGCTCCTCAGGGTGCAGAAGAGGCTGGCTCAAGGGAAGTAAAGAGAGGGACAGGAAAGGTGGTCAATCAGCTGTGAGAATGATGCATTTCGTGAATATGATAGCAGATCATGCCATTCATGAAACGGGCAAGGGTCACATGCTTACTGCTCTGATTCAGGAACATTTTCACAGGTCAGGGTTGGTTCATTCCGAAAGGTGCTCACTGTGATAACTGAAGGACTCAGTTACATTCCAGCATCAACATAAAGGGGGAAAAAAAGGCTGGGAGCTGAGGAAGTGTCTAAAACACCAATACTAGGAATTCAGGAGACAGATCTCCGAAGCTCGCTGACCATCCTGTCTAGCACAAGAGGTGAGCTATATCCTTAGTGACTGAGTCAAGACCAAGAAAGATACTCATGTGGACCTCCATTCTCTCTTTGTCTCTCTCTGTCTCTGTCTCTGCTTTTTCTCTACATATACACATACATGCAAACATACATGATCACATGCATACATGCACATAGATGATTCAAACATATACATGAACATGCTCATACATCTATGAGCACACATGAACATGTATATACACATGCACACATCAACACACATGAAATACACAAACATAAACACTAAAATATGACACATGAGTATACACATATAAATATTAACACACATAAAATATACATACATGAACACTAAATGACATGTGAGTATACACATACACACATAAACACATGTGAATACACATACATGAACACTAAGATATGACACAAGTATATACATGAACACACATGCGCATTAGAGCGTACAAACATGCACATGTACATAAATGATGTACACACCCATCAATATGTGCATATACATGTGTACACATATAAAGCCATGTGCAAACACACCTGCACATGCATGCACACACATACATGGACACAATTTACATAAGCGAATACATGAACATGCATAGATACACATGAATATACATGGACACACATGAACACAAGAGGTTTTCACTGAAAGGCTGGCCAAAAGGAGCCTGTTTGCAGCTTCAGACAGACAGTCCTTCACTCAGTGCCCCTCACCCACAGCTCCACTCCTGTGGGTAAAATGCCAAATAGTAATGATTTTAACAGAAAAGGACTCCCCCAGAAAATTTTCTTATAATCAAGTTTCTCTCTTCCTAAAATGTAATTAATAAAAAAGGTCTTTCTAAGGTAGAATAGTACTGAATTGTTTATAGTGGGATGTATGTTTGGGATGGAAAAGTCTCCATATTATCAATTTGATAAGCCTGGTGCCCTGTATTTGCTATCCTCAGAGCAGCCAACAGGGTTTTTCCCATTCCTCTTGTACCCTACTCTTATGTAACTAAGAATGCAGTTACCTCAAACAAAATTTGCAAATATACAGATGATCCTATCAGGAAGTTGTCAAGAGAATTATTTCATAAGTATCAGACTAGAAATGTATAAAGGCTCATAGAAGCCAAAACAGCCTTCTCAGTATCAAAAGCAAAGGAATGAGGCTGGGAGGGTGTGCAGAGCAGACCAGTTGGATTCTAGAATTGTTACTGGATTTGGCCTCACTGGGTACCTCTTGCACAGGCACTGGGTGAGTTTAATAAGGAGGATAAATGAAGGGCAGACTTGGCCCTTTACTACCCCTCTGAACTATCTGTGAGAAACTGCAGAGTCCCCTTTATGCACAGCTTCGTCATTGCCCATGTCCCTGTCATATTCTGCATGTGCTAATGGCCAGGAGAGCAGCATGCAAGATAGCCAAAATTTAAGACCTTTGATAGGATGTTACCAGCAGAAGACCTTGAAATGAAGTGGTTAAGACACCTAGAGAACGGGAGTGAAGCAGAGATGCATTTGTGTACCCTTCTTACTGCCTGAAAGTCTTTGTTTGTTTGTTTCCTATGTGTGTCAGCGTCTGTTCTTTCTTCCTTGCCTACAATCAACAAGCCTTCACTTTCTTTTCTTTTTTTTTCTTTTTTCTTTTTTTTTTTTTTTTTTTTTTTTTTTTTTTTTTGTTTTTTGGAGACAGGGTTTCTCTATGTAGTTCTGGCTGTCCTGGAACTCACTCTGTAGACCAGGCTGGCCTCGAACTCAGAAATCCGACTGCCTCTGCCTCCCAAGTGCTGGGATTAAAGGCGTGCGCCACCACTGCCCGGCTAAGCCTTCATTTTCTTTAGACAAGATTCCTTCTAAGCACCTCCACTCTCTGTTCTGCACTCACTCATTCCAGAAATATTTGACACATGGAAATCAGAAGTCTAGATTCACAATACTTTATTCTCTTATCTATCTATCTATCTATCTATCTATCTATCTATCTATCTTATTCATCATCTATCATCTATGTCTCTATCTATGTATCTATTATCTATCTATCTATCTATCTATCTATCTATCTATCTATCTATCTAGCCAAATATCTTTCTACTTATCATCTATCTATGATGGTAGATGGATATCTATCAACTATTATATAATCTATCGTCTATCTCTCCCTCTGTGTATGTGTGTGTGTGTCCAGGCCAAAAGACAACCTCAAGTGTCATTCCTCAAGTGTTGTCTACCTCATTCTTTTGAGACACTCTTAGGATTACAAGCATGTGCCTTCACGCCTATCCTTATAATGTGGGTTCTGGGGATACTTAGGTACACATGTTGGTATAGGCTAACACTCTACCCACTTAGACATCTCCTCAGTTCCATTTGTAAATTCCTCAAGTTTACTAACCTCAAAGAAGCTTCTTTTCAGGCAGCCTCTGTGGAACATTTGGCTTTGTATACCTATCAGTCTCTTCTCAGCCTCTGTCCTTGTCTGCTGTCTCTTTCAGCCTGTAGTTCTATCTGTACTTTTCTGGGCTATCTTCCCCAGTCTTTTGTCTCCTCTCACCTCTTCCTATCTCCTGGCCTGTGTCTACACCTTCTCAGCACCGCAGCTTCCTATACTGACTTCACATGGCTCTGGCATCTATGATAGGCTACTTAAAGTGTTGATTTATTTTCCCAAGCAGAGTTCCCATCGACTCCAGGAAATTAGCTTCTCTGTGGGAGCAGGAACCCTGGCTCCAGTTTGTTTGAATATCAAAAAAGCATTTTGCTGGGATTGAGGTGTTCAGCTGAGCTATAAGAAAAATAAAGATTAGTATAAAAACAAACACACACCACAGTAAAACCTCCCATGCTCACACAGCAATTAAATTTCCAGGGACTTTCAGCACAACCCACTTATCTACCATCTGCACAAAATCACTATTTTGAGACTCTAAAACATGTTCTCGCCGCCTTAGTTTCACTCTAAAGAATGAATTTAAGATCCAGAGGTTAATATGAACAAAATAAAAAATTATTTTGTAAGCATAAATTTACGAACAAAAGAAAGATGTTTAACTGTTCCTTAAAGGTTATGCTCAAAATTTATTTGGCACAAATTAGATTTTTTTTGTTGTTTTTGCTACAGTTATCTTGGCTACAGAAGTGCTGAGGTATTTGAGTTCCAGCAAGAGTTCTGACTGCATGACATGATTGGGGATTGAAAACAAGGCCAGTTCCCTAAAATCATCCCCCAACCGACCCCCGACCCCCGCCAGCTCTCGGGCATCTTCCCTCCTAAGTCCTCTTAGTTTGGAAGTAGAGATAGGGTCCAGTTAGGGTTGAGATCAGTGTGGGTGCTACGATCAGAGCTTCATTTATTCTCTGTTTCTTTTAACATCTGAGCTCCTTAGTTCAACAACCAAGTTTTCAGTTGCTGTTGCCATTGTCTGTCCTACTGGTCATTGGTCTTGCTTCCTACATGATTTGGGCTCTGTGCTGCCCCTAGACAATCGCCACCAGAGGCCAGTAGTTTATCTTGCTTCTTAAGTCTATGGTGAGTGAGTTCTGGCTGTGGAAATCATTGCTCCAGGAGCGTTTGGTGTTGATGATGCCTCTGCCCTTTCATTTGTCCCTAGAGAAGTTGACACCCAGGCAGGCGCCTTCTGCAGATGTGTCTTCCATCTCCCACAGGAACAGGCTGTTCTGTGTTGTCTCCTGACACACTTTCGGGATTTCCCAACTTGGCAGCTACCATGATGTAAGCACTGCCTAGATTTCTCTAAGATGAGGCCTTTGGGTTAAGGGTGGGTAGGACTCTTGCCCACCCCTATGCCATGCCTTCTGGAATTTTTTCCTTCTGAGGCAGCTGCAGCCTCAGAACCCTTCCTGGCATCATGCCCCTGAATTGTTCTGGCAGAAGGCCTGCTCTATGCTCACCTTCCAGGAGCCACACCATGGTGGCTCTCTTTGGGGATCTTGGCCTGCCACTCCCTCTCCAAACCTTCAAAACAGCTCTTGCCTGCTTTATTCTTGTTGAACCCCAAACCGTATCTCACTTTTCAGTTCCTTTTTCTGCTCAGCCATCACTTTATCTAGACAGAGTTTGGTGACAAATGTTCTCTTTTATGGCAAGTGTTAAAAGTGGATTTTTAATTGGGTCAAGGCAATTTCCTGTCCGCATTTTATTACATAGGGACTGCTGTGGATAAGGCCTGACACTTTCATATGGGCTGTGTCTAAGGGCAGCTGACCAGCATGAAAATCAAGTGATAATTCTTGTGTTTATTTTACACAGTCTAGTTATCTTAAAAACCACATTTGCTACTAAGTTCTTTCCATTTGAAAAAAAAATGTCTCCCAGTTTGAGGGCAGGGATGATCCTCTAGAATTCGGTGACCCCGCAGCTCTGGGTGAAAGCTGTGTATGACTTCAACCCCAGATACTTGTCAACCTTCTTCCTCAGTTTCAGCTGCACCCAAGTGGCTTTTGTGAACTCCTGTAGTAAGGATGGCTGTGCCTTTTTAGGCCTTCTTCATTGGAGGACCCCTCAGTGTGTCTCTGGAATGCATATTGTACATCCAGATTGAGCATTCAACCTTATCACTGAGGTGTGACTCTGGTCATAGCAGAGAAGAAAAGGAGAAGTGTGTGTATTCTTCAGGGCAGGAAGCTGAACTCATCAGGCTAGGTCTTGTGCAGGTTTATCATCATCGGTAGGTGCATCACTCAACCTGACTTCTTATGGGAATGGACGGAGCAGGATGAAATAAGGTAGGGCATCCTAGACATCCATCGGTGTCAACATACTGGCATTGCGCCACAGCACTAAGGTCACTCAGGGATTGTGCTACGATAGCAGAAGAATGGAGTGCTGATAATTTATCTAGAATAGAAATTTCCTCTCTCTCAGCTATGGGTGTCGAATGGTAATGATGGAGGCATTGGTACCTGGAGCCTGCCTGCCTCATCCTCACATGTGGAAGGCTGAAGGATGAATGTGAATATCTGCTATCTATTCAGATGGAAAGAGAGGAAGCCCCTGCCCACAAGCCCTTGTGAAACATCATCAATGGGTTTTAGGGGAACAGAGCCCTTATGGTTTCAAAATGTTTCCAAAGGCCCTGCCTTCCAATACTCTGACCTGGGCTTAATTCTAACCCATTACTTGCAGGGAATGCCTTCAGGTCACAGCAACACCCTTCCATCTCAGACTTCCCAATTTTAGGAAGGTCTTTGGGAATTTCCTCCTTGCTAAAATGGAGCCAGGAGAGGGCTGTGGGGGTCATGGAGAACAGCCTGTGCCTCCCTATGGCAAGGTAAGCCATGCCTTTCTTCTTTTTGTCGAAGACATCTGGGAACTCAGGGGGTCACTTGTAAACTTTGCACTGGATACAATAGGTAGCATGATTGTGCCCAGCATCCAGGCAGCAGGGGGTGTCCAGAAGGGCTCATTTTGTCTGCTTCCCTCACTCCTTAGCATCTCTGAAACCTGCCTGGTAGGGCAGGCTGAGTTTTATTGCTCTTGAACCTTACCTAATCTGAGACTGAGGCAGGACTATAACAAGCAGGAGCACAATTCAAGAAGTTTATTTACATCACGCTCCTCGGTGGCACAATTAGTATGACTCTTTTGGTCTCTGCCACAGGGGACTGTCTAGCCAGAGCATGGACTGTGACGTGGAGGTGAGAGTCAGCAGCTTTCAGTCTGGCTCCTTTAGCCTCAGGCCACGCCCCTTGCCTTGCCTTTCCCCCTTTAATAACATTTCTTAGCTTTCTAGCTCTATTGAAACTGTGTGTGCATGAGAAAGGAGAAACAGAATTTCTCATCATGCCTTCTGCAACAGATAACCAGGATCGAGACTGTTGTGTTTTCTAGTCTTTGAATATATTTAAGGTTGTATTTTCTCAGTGTTAAGTTTTCGTAGATTACAAGGTATGACATTGTCATCCTTGTGTTTTCTAGAATGCAAAGAAGAAAACAACCAAAGCATATTTTGATCCTACTTTCAGTCTCTCAGACACACTATAGTTTACAAATAAGAGGACACTGTTACAATCACAGGCATGCAGGCCTAAGCCCCTGTCTTTCAAACCTCTCTAATTATCCCACAGGAATATGAACCGAGTTGCAACAGGATGGTGGACTATCTGGCCTTTTCCATTTCCAGGTCTCTCTGGGAATCTTCAGGTGACACCATGAAGGTTGTGTCCCCCTCCCTCAGGATTCTGGCTCTGAGGACCAATCACATTTGATCCCAGAAGTCATACTGAAGCCATACACTGGACCAGCTAGATGGCTCAGCAGGTGAAAGGCTTGCCTCACCCGATGGCTGGATCTTGTTTTGAAAGGAGACAGACTTCTAAAAGCTGACCTCTGCCTTCCTCAGGCTGTGCATGCACCATGGCATAGATACGCCTGCACTCACACACACTATGTAGTAACAAGGAAGTTTAAAGGAGAATTGACCTGGTGATTTTATATGAAGGATATAATGTAGCAATTTATTTCTGTAATAGGGCTTTGTCCCTCTCCTTTTGCTCAGTTAGCTGATGGAGTCCCTCCAAGCTTTTGGCTGGAATAGCTTTTTTTCCCCCCTAGAAAGCTTTTCCTGAATCTTTCTTCAAGCTGAGGTGAGGTTACCTCTTAGGTCCCTACCACAAATATCACTTTCACGCAGCAGATTTTACTACATTTGAGAAATGGGTGTTTCTTTTTATTTGAATTGTCTTCATAGGCACTTGAATCTGGCCACCCTCTTTTAGCCTAACATGGCGTCCAGTCTCAGGCGTTGTCTACCCGCTCCCCTGAGCTCCAAAGGAAATCCTAAGCTTATGCAATACAATATCTCTGCCATCCAGCTTCCGGAAGCCTGAAAACCCAAAGAAACAGTTGAGTCCCCTGAGGCAAAGCAGCCCAGAACACAGAAGTAGGCAATATTTGCAGGAGATGGGGGAAGGGAAGCTGCCTGCTTCCCTCAAAGCAGAAAAGAACGGACGTCTTCAGAGTCTGCTCACCCATCACCAAGCCTGGACTCTTCCATGCTGAGCTCCCAGTAGTCCCTGTTGGTGTAGTCACATGTTGGAGCCACTGAATTCCAGTGCCCCAGCTGGTAAGACCCACGTATACACCTTCATATTCTTTTTTGTTGCCACTGGCTGTATACAAGGGCTGTGACAATTAGGAGGGGGCTGGATCACTGGTCCACAGAACCACCAGCTCCTGGATGGTCAGGAACAGAAAGACACCCCATGTTCCTCCTGCCCTACAGATCCACTAATGCCCTAGACAGTCACAATCAGAAAGACATTACTCTGTTGGCCCACTTCAAGCATGGGGCTCACCATTATGGATTTGCCTCTGTTATCTCTGGATATAAGATCTACCATGATCTGTTTAACCATTAGTAACTACAATCAAATAAATATAGTCTCACACTTGCGGTGATGTTTAGAGAATATTTTTATATGCTGAGTCTTGGAGCTTCTAACTGGAATGTCTTAAGGGTTTCACACTCCAATTCTTCTCTATAGGAAACATTCTTTTGCTTTTAGGAAACTGGTGGTCCACCAGATAATCCAGATCTAATTCAGTTGTGTATATATGAACAGTTATTTTATTATATATCACTAAGGCTGGGAAAAAAATCTATAATTGTTTACAAAAGCAGGCAAGATAGCTCAATAGGTAAGGGTGTTTACCAAAAAGGCTGGCAAAGCCTGATTTCAGTCCCTGGATTGCACATGGTGGAGGAAGAGAATGGACTCTCACATATCCTCTGACCTCTACAAGCAAACACACCTAAATAAATAAATAAATAAATAAATAAATAAATAAATACATAAATAAAATATTCCCAAAAGTGATTTGCAGCAATTTAATTTGAACCCTTTTCTCTGGTCTCATGCTCATAAAAAGGTTATATTTATTTTATAACCTGTGCGTAGCTTTTTGCAACTCCTTACGTTCTTTACACTTTCTTACGGATACACAGAAGTTTTACATATTAAGAATATTATGAGTTTTTTTTTTTTTTTTTGTTCATCTTAACAATATTGTTACACTGTAAAAACATGTTGTCCCCCAGGTTAAGTTTTCTTTAACTTTATTTGCATGATTTGACATATAAGAGGATACAACTACAGGTCTACACATACACTTACTTTTACATGGAAAATATTTACTGATTACCTCATGACTAGTGTGTACTACTATTTATAAGGCCCTTGCTAGTACTCCCCGATAGATATTTTTTAAATTATTTTTCCTTTACTTATTAGCTCTGTGCACATGTTTATGTACGTCTAGCTTTGTATGTCTATGTTCTTAAATTATACATAGAAAATATATGTGTGCGTATGTATGTGTGGTATGCATGTGCCTGTGTGTCTGCATATGTATGTGTGTCTGTCTGTATGTATACATGTATATGTATTTGTTTCTATGCATGTATCTGTGTGTATGTATGTGTATCTATATGTATATGGGTATGCATGTATAATCTCATGCATGTATGAGAAAAGTATGATATAAAATGTTTTATTTTTCTGGCTATTTGATACAGTTTGTTAACATTGTAATATCTTTCCTAATTCACTTAGTGCATACTTAGTTTCCATAGTATGAAATTATCACAAACTAACTTTTCATCTCTATCCCTCTTACTCTCTCCTTCCTCTGTATGCATCTGTGTTAGTGTCTAGGTTGTTTTTTTTTTTTTTTTTAAACTGATTATCTTCTTGGTGAAAGAACAATGTTGAATCCAGCCTTTCAGGATTGCACCCTATTTCATCAGTCAGGTGTTTGCCATAGTCCCTCTGTTGAAAAATCAAATTTGATTTCTCTTCCTTGCTCCATATACATCTTTCTAACCCATGTCCCCCTGCAGGATCTCTCCGATGAGAGACTCCTGGTTTTTTATGAAGCGCACAGAACATTTTAAACATGACCTCAGGAGGAAAGTTGACAACTCATTCTCCCCCTAGGAGCCCCAGAGAGGGAGATTTTCTTTTCTCTCTATAGGTGTTCAAATTTGTAAGACTGGTGGTTATCTGAGAGGTTGTAGTAACATTGTGATTGAGCAGTGTTGTGGTTTGAATGAAACCATCCCCTCAGCCTCCTGTGTTGGTCCCAGATGGTAGATCTCCTTTGGGTCCTCCTGGATGGAAGACCTTGGTTTCTAGGTAGATGAGGATCTCTGTAAATATCTTGTCCCAGACATTCTGCCCCCCCCCCCCGCCTCCTCCAATCCCCCCTCCCTGCTCTGGGTCCTGTCCACCATGAAATAAACAGGTGTTGTCTCTTTTTACCCTTACTGCTGCAGTGTTCTGCCCATGCCCACAGAGTGGAGTCAGCTGGTACAGAACCTTCTAAAATTATGAGCCCAAGTATGTCCTTCCTTCCAGTGGGTCTTACTGTACACCTCTGGCTTCTGACTTTGAACACTTGCTCAACAGTTGTGGAACCTTTCAGAGGTGGGTCTAGCTGTAGGAAGTAGGTCATTGGAGGGCCAGTGTGAGGGTCATAGCTTGCTTCCTGGTGTCTTTCTGTTTCCTTGCTGCTGAGATGTAAGAAGGAAGCGGCTTCCACATGCTGTTGCCTTCACAGAGACACACTCATGTCCCTACCCAGCCAGGGTGGGATGGGTCCCCTCAGATCCTCCTTTCCTGAAGGGTCACTTGTCAGACACTAGGTCACAATGACAAGAAAACTGACTACAACTACACTCTTGTCAGCTCTTAAGGGATTTTGGTCATGGTGACAAAAGTGGTTATTGATTGGTGAGTTTGAATCGCCAGTTCTAAAGTACAACAGGGTGCCACTACAACAACAGAAAAACTCTGTGTGATAAGAAAGGTAGGACCATGACCAGCCCGACCTGGGATCCATCTATTGTCAGGGGAGACACCAGGGCCTGCCACTATTACTAATGCTATGATGTGCTTACAGGCAGGAGCTTAGCATGGCTATCCTCTAAGAGCCCCTACCAGCAGCTGAGTAAGACAGACCATTCCCCTATCGTAGAATTAGGGGAAGGTAGAAAAAGCTGAAGGGGAGAGCAACCCCATAGGAAAACCAGATGTCTCAACTAATATCTTGTCCCAGACATTCTGCCCCCCCCCCCCCGCCTCCTCCAATCCCCCCTCCCTGCTCTGGGTCCTGTCCACCATGAAATAAACAGGTGTTGTCTCTTTTTACCCTTACTGCTGCAGTGGGTAAAAAGATACCTGGGAACTACCAGAGACTGAGCTACCAATCAGGCAGCATAGATGGGCTGGTCCGAGGCCCCTGGCACATATATAAAAGAAAACTGCCTGGTCTGGCCTCAGTGGGAGAAGACTCATTTAATCCTGGAGAGACCTGAGGCCCCAGGGAAGGAAGAGGCCTGGTTGGGGGGAATGGAAAATTATCCTCTTGGAAACAAGGGGGAGGAGGAATGGGATGATGAACTGTGGAAAGGGGGACCAGGAGGTGGGGGACAGCAGCTGGAATATAAATAAATAAATTTATAAATATAAATAAATAAATAAATTTATATATATATATATATATATATATATATATATATATATATATATATATATATTTATCTCATCTACCTAGAAACCAAGGTCTTCCATCCAGGAGGACCCAAAGGAGATCTACCATCTGGGACCAACACAGGAGGCTGAGGGGATGGCTTTGTTCAAACCACAACACTACTCAATCACAATGTTACTACAACCTCTCAGATAACCACCAGTCTTACAAATTTGAACACCCGTAGAGAGAAAAGAAAATCTCCCTCTCTGGGGCTCCTAGGGGGAGAATGAGTTGTCAACTTTCCTCCTGAGGTCATGTTTATGTAATATGTAAATATATATATATATATATATATATATATATATATATATTTATAAAAAGAAAGAAAGCTAGGACCTTGGGAAAGTTAACTGAAGAAATGTAAGTGTTCAAAATAAAGTTTATAGTTATTCAAGCTTTGGAGTTCTATGGCTCAGAGAGAGAGAGAGAGAGAGAGAGAGAGAGAGAGAGAGAGAGAGAGAGACTGATTTCAGTAGGTAGCTCAAGTAGCCAGGTCAGTCAACAGGAAAACTTTTCATTCTTCTTGTGCTGCCTCGGGCAGTGACTTTTCTCAGACATGCGTGCTCCTCTGACAGCGCATCCACAGGAGCAGTGGTCTGAGCCGACTTTCGCTCAGTTAGGTCCAATCTGCTACCCTTGAAATGTGATAGTACTCCCACCCAAATTAAATCTATCACCTGCACAGGTGTTAAGAACCACCTCACTCCCGCCCCGCTTTCATCCTACTGGAGCTTTACTTGCCAGTGCCAGCATTCTTTGTTTGAGCTGGTATCACTGTTAGAACACACTAACTGGAGCAATCCAGATATGTACAGATGGGAAACAGATCCTCAGAAAGCAGCTCGAGGTGTCTGCCCCAGTATATACCTGATTGTTTGGTCCCCCCAAAATAAGGTATACTGAAACGAAGTTACAACCAGTCTAGACATGCAGTAAACTCTGGTGCATGCTGGGAGTTGATGTTTGATGGGTGTTTTATGAAGAAATTACCAGGGCTCAGAGGCAGATTGTATCCCAGCATACTGTTCCTGATGCCTCTCCTTTCCTTCAGAGAACACTTACAGACAAAGTTGTATAATCCAGTGACTCCCCCAGAGGTAGGCACCAGCTTTTATGACTCTGTCCAAGTCAGAGGCCAGGTCCTTAAAGGCAGGAGGTAGATGTTAGACACTGGCTTCCTGGAAGGATGTGGAAGAAAGTTCCTTTGAGTGTAAAATGTGACCATGAACAATAGGCCTTGTCCAGGAAGAAAAGAAGCCAAGCAGTTGAAATTACCCTAGCAGTGTGAGCCATATAACTCAGAAAGGGACTTGTGTCTCGGGGTGGAAGGTTGTAGGGTGGGAGAAGGTGTCAACTATCTCTGGGTACCCTTCTGCACAAACAAGACTCAGTCTCTGTTGCTTTTTATTTTATTTTTTTTCTGTCACCCTGACTTTGGGAGCTCTTTAACCTTCCCCCAAGGCTGGGGGTGGGGGTGGGCAGGGCAGATCCATAGCCCCTGGCTTTATGTGTACTCCTGTTCCAAACATTGTAATACCCTACCACAAATCAGCCCCCCGAAAAAGTGTAAATAAGAGTTGAAGATGCCAAGACTAAAAGGATCCATTACTCGTGTGGACATAAAAAGGTTTGGTGTGAGCTACGGAAAAGGTGAAGGGTGAAGACTCTGGAGGTTAGTGTAAATATTTGCCTGCCTTAAAAATGTATACAGCTAAAAGCCAGAGGGTGGAGACTGTCGGGGGCTAAGGAGCAACATGCACACTGCTCCACATCAAATGGGATTTCCTGAAAACAAACTTGACAGTGGTTGGTGGATACACACCCCAGAGCTTAAGAGGAATGGACCAAGCAGAAGGCTGTCAAAGATGCTGCCGCTGGCCTTCCCCATTGCTGGCTGCAATGTCTCTGGAATTATACAGTCTCTGTGGTTTATAATGGAAAGATTTAGAATAGAAATATAATTGAAATGCAATTGAATTCTACTCTAGCTACTTCAATCCAAATGAACACCTTAAACTAATTGTTTTTAAATGGTAAGTGCTCTACACGCTCAGTACAGGGAATCACAGGAGAGCAAAAAAAAAAAAAAAAAAAAAAAAAAAAAAAAAATTCCTGAACCAGTAATTCCTGAGGGTTGGCACAGGCATGGATAGTGATAGTTCAATAACTACAGAAGCAGCTCACTGGCTGCTTCTGACCTCTAAAGGCCTGTGGTGTCCCCCTTGCCTTGTGTTCTGTGTTGTGAGAAAGGGGAAAGGGAAGGGAGAAGGCCAGGTATTGAAAGTGCTCACTTCTAGGTGGAGCTTAGAAAAGGATAAGCCAGAAGAAAATGCTGGTGAAGTAGATGCTTGCACGCTCATGTCTTCATTTCAAAGACTGCAGGGCACCAGAGGTCTTGACATCAGAGGACACACTAAAGTGAGTAGGCCACTTGCTATCTACTGCAGAATGTGTTCCTGTGAGTGTGACTTTCAGGTATTGCTCCAGGCCTTCGGCTTCCTTTGAGACAGGGTCTCTCTCATTATCTGCCCTTGGATTTGACACACTAGCTGCTGGTTTGGGAGCTTCTTGCCTCTGTGCTCCCTAGGGGCACACTAGGAATGAAGATGTGTGCCCTGTCACTTCTGTCTTTAATCTGGGTTCTGCTGATTGAATGTCAGATTAACAAGTTTCAGTGGCAAATATATTTCCCACTGATCAAGCTCCAAAGCCGCCCCCCACCCCCCATTTTAAAAAACCGGGTGTGTATCCACACCAGGGAAAATTTCCCAATACATCAACCAGTCACACTTGAGTTTGTGAAACTTCCATGTGTATTTCATTTTTTGAACCGCTGAACAATACCAGTGGGAGGCAGCAGCTGAATGGTAGAGTGTTACCACAGAGATTGGGGGAGGAAATGGAGAGTCATGGCTATGAGTTGACTCTTCCCATATTCAGATTAAAACTTCACCTGTGTATCTGTCTGATTTTCAATTTTGCTTTTGTTTTGATTGGATCCCCCTCATAGAGCTGCATTGAAGTGGCAAAGCATTATGGGGCAATGGTATGATTTATGGTTTGAGCACAACATGTTTTACACAACTTGGTGGCACTGTTGTGGAATACGGTGAAAGCTGTCAACAGGGCTTGATAAAGGAAGTAGTTCACTATGGGTCAGCCTTCAGAGATTATGTCTGCCCCCTTGTCATTTTGTGTCCTGTTCATCATAAACCTCTTTTTCTATAGGCTTCACCTTGGTGGTTTGCATGAGAATGGTCTCTATAGCTACATATATTTGAATGTGTAGAAACTGTATGGGAAGGATTAGGAGGTATGGCTTTGTTCAAATGCCTTTATCACTGGGGGTGGGCTTTGAGGTTTCAAATGTATTCCCATTTCCTCCCCACTTCTTTTTGTCTCTGCCCATAGATTAGGATGTAAACACTCAGCTCCTACTCCAGTGCCATGTTTGTCTGTCTGCTGTCAAGCTTCCCACCATAATAGTCACAGACACAACCTCTGAAATTATAAGCCACCAGTAAACAGTTTTTTCTACAGTTTGACTTGGTCATGGTGTCTTACCACAGTGAGAGGAAAAAAGGAACCCAGACACTGCTTTCTAACTGCTCTTTCAGATGTTTTGGTGTCAGGATCACAAGGGAAACAAATGCAGCAAGCTGATTGTCACTTGACTTCATGATGGTGTCACTTTGTAAAACTATTAAAATGCAGTTTACCCAGGGCTACCTTCTGTTCTGTATGATCTAACAATTAATCTAATAACCTTATAGTCTCTACGTTTCACCTAGTTGCAATTTTATGTCATATGCTGTAGAACTGAGTCACGAAGAAAGATAGTGAGTTTATGGAGCGTCATGATTGTAATTAAACAACCACACAGAATTTCAATAATTTCATCTTAGTTCTTTTTAAATCGGACACCCCTCTGGGTTGTGTTTGGGGGGAGGGGTCAGGAATGCTGAATGTCAAGACATTAGTTTAACTGTAATAGGTATGCTATGATCTGAAAACTTTATTCACAAACTTGTATGTAGCCACAGAATCATGGGGATTGAGATGTCCAAGCCAAGGCTTCCTGTATCTCTCTCTTCCTGCCGCCAGTGGATCCAGATATATAACTCTATACAGGCAGATATTGTGCTCAAGCAGTTGTATATCTGGATCCACCGGCAGCAGGAAGAGAGAGATACAGGGTCACAAAGGTAACAAATGGAGGCCTGGCTCGGACTTCTAAATCCCCATGATTCTGTGACTATATACAGAGGTATAATTCACTGTACCCCAGAGATTTTAATTTCAAAATTTTGTTTGTGTTTGAATGCTATTGTAATATTTCTGTTTTTGCTGTCTTTCAACTTGCTTTTCTGTTACTCTAGGAGTGTATGCATTCCTGAGTATAACTCTTAAAAAATAGTGAAACACTCTTTACAGGAGTTCTCAGAGATTTTCATATTCACACTCAGTAAGTTTGGTAGCTTGGGATGAGCCTGAGGAAGACAAGGAGAAAAGAGGCCATTGTTCTCTGTGCAGCCTCAGAGGTGTTCAGCCTGGTTCTTGGAACAGCTCACATGGAAGGTAGACATGAGCTGGACGAAAACATGAACTCCTACCTGGCCCTGTTCTTAACCTGAAGGAGTCACAGGGAACTAAGACCTGACACTCATGCGACCCACCTCAAGTCAGTATCCTGGTAATTCTGAAGATGGGAGAAGACCTAGATATTGTAGTATCATGTTCATTTTTCTCTGCTGAAATCTACCTAAATCAAATATGTATCTCCCATCTAAGAGCTGTATCAGTCAAACTTCAATTTCTGTGAAGAGACACCATGAGTACAGTAACCCCTATGTAAGAAAAAAAATGTTTTTTGGCTGGCTTACAGTTCAGAAGTTTAGTTCATTATCATCAAGCATGAAGCATGATACACAGGCAGATATTGTGCTCAAGAGTTAGAGATATATAACTGAGATATATAACTGAGAGTCATATATCTGGATCCACAGGCAGCAGGAGAGAGAGATACAGGAGGCCTGGCTTGGACTTCTGAAACCCCAAATCCCACCCCCAATGGTACATTTCCTCTGCCAAGGCCACACCTACTGTAACAATACTATACCCCCTAATCTTAAGTACTACTACTCCTTAATGACTAAGCATCAAAATGTATGAGCCCCTGGGGATAATTCCCACTCAAGCCACCACAGGCTCTGTTTTTAAGAAGAGGCATTGTGCTCCATTCATCTCCTTATTCCCCTTTCTTACAACTGTCAAGACCCTAAAACCTAACTCTTTGAAGGAGGATAGGACCTTTTTGTCTTCTTTTCTCATTTCATTTCTGTGTTTATTGTATTTGTCAACAAGGTGGGACAATGGGACACCCCATAAGCTCACTTGGACCTGCACACTGCAATAGTTGTGTTAGTTGTGTTTAGTCACTGTGACAAAATGGTTGGGAAGAGTACACTCAAGAAGTTAAGGGTTATTCTGGCTCATGGTTTCTGGCTCTGGTACTCTGGATCATTGGTGAGCCAGAAAGTCAGGGTGGGAGGGTAGGAAGCTTTAAGCTGTTCACTTCATGGTTGCCAGGAAGTAGAAAGCCATGTCTCTCATGACACACTTTCTCTAGCAAGGCCACAATTTCTAAACACCCTAAACAACACCAACAATTGGGGACTAAGTGTTCAAATGCTTGAGACTATGGGGGACATTCTCATTCAAATCATCACCCCTATAAGGGGAAGAAACATTGCTTCTCTTAGACATCACAGTTTATCAAATAGCAAGCTCAATGCCAGGCGTGGGATACCTCTGTGAGTAGAGTATTATAGATATGCTCATGACATCACAGGTGATTGCCACTGCTTTTTGTTACCCACTAAGAACTAGGAAGTAAGACCTTTTTGTGAAGACATAACACAGTTGAATCACTGAACATAAAGAAATAAAGTGGGTACTAACTTTGAAGCTTCATCCTCACTGGCTATATTTTAGAGTTCTGCATAGTGGGGGAGAAAAGTAATTAACTGTCTTACTTAGTTATGAACCACATGAGCTACAATAACAACTATATAAGCGATAGCCATTGGTGCAATATTGTCACAAATGTCATGGGAGTAACCAACCATTTTCTAATTAGAGTTAAGGCTGCTCTACAAGATGAGATCCATACCTGCTACTGTTACTGAGGACAGGAACCTGTAGCTAGACAGACCTTAAAGGGGAATCTACCATCACTCTGATAAATGGACATAGTATTAAACTGACTCCTAATGACTTACCATTATACCCATAGATGAATGTATTTCTCAAACCCCAACAGAGAAGCTTTTTTTATGCAGTCAAGGGTGATTAATTCAGAGACCCATGATCAGTCAAAAAGCAGAGAATAAGAAATTATGGAGTACTCATTTCAAAATGGAACATTTATATCATATTCTTCCTCCAAGGCACAGGGTTCATCATGGAAGAAGAGGCAGGAAGACTGTAAAGGCCAGAGGTGAGAACATATTTATATAGCTACGATAGAACTATTGCAAAACTGAACTCGTTTCAGTCATGACTGCATAACCGGATCAAATCATCCAAAATGCCAGCAGGGCTGAAGGCTTCTGAGTGACCCTTCCTCCCTCTGCCCCCAGGAAGCACTGAGTGAATACAGTAGGTTGGAAAAAAGAGCACATGAATTTAGGAGAGAAACGTGGTCAGGCTAGAGGCAGAAAGGAGATGGATTTGATCAAAAGACATATTTGTGTATGAAATTATCAAACAATAAAATTTAATGAATTGATAAAGTTATACTTATAGCCATTCATCTAGTGCAGCTTCCTGGCCAGGACTGGGCATGCTCCTGTGTCATTTTGTGACTGTAACATGCTTTAAATGGAAGAAGAGGCAGTTTGGGGACTTTTCAAGAAGGATGTACATTTAGTGAATAACACAGACCAGATTATAATCTCTGATTTTAATGATTCACTGATTTAATGATAAAGTATTAATATAAGTAACTGCACTATAAATTCTGGTGATGGCATAAGGTGATTTATAAGAGGCAGATTTCATGCTATTCACAAAGCAAATGTTTCCACCAGTTGGGTTCCTGGTGAATGCAGGTCAGAGTGCACTTGGAAATTTGAGCAAGTGTCATTCATCTGGAGGAAAAGGAAATGTGATGGTCAAATTTCATTGTCAACTTTATGAGCTTTAGAATCACCATGGAAACAAATCTCTGGGCATGTCTGGTGGAGATTAGCTTACCTACAATGGAATTCCTACCCTAAATGTGGGCAGTGTGGTCACATGGGCTAGGAATCAAGACTGAATAAAAAGGAGAAATTTACCATGCATGGTGCTGACACAAATGGCCTTTAATTCCAGCAAGTGGAAGGGAGAGGCAGGTGGGTCTGAGTTCAAAGCTATCTTGGTCTACATGGTGAGTTCTAGACCAGCCAGAGCTACAGTGTGATGCTCTGTGGAAGGGGAAAAGAATAGAAGAGGAGGAGGAAGAAGAGGAAGAGAAGGAAGAAGAAAAGGAGGTAGAGGAGGAGGATGGCTAGGAGGGAAAGGAAGAGCAAGAGGGGGAAGGAGGAAGCAGAGGAATAGAAAGAAGAAATCAGTCTTTCTAGTTGGTTCAATGGGTACTTATGAGACTTGATGTCCTAAGTTCAATCCTTAGGACTTACATTGTGAAAGGAGAGAATAGATTCATTTGATTGTCCTCAGAACTCCACGAACATGCTGTGGCCTCACATGCACCCATGGCATGCACATGCGCGTGCACGCACACGCGCGCGCGCACACGCATACACACACACACACCCAAATAAATATAATTTTTAAAACGGAACTGGGCTAAGCACCAGCACCCGGAACATCATCTTGTGACTGGCTACCTCGTACCCCTGTCTTTATGACTTCCCCAATATGGAATGTGAGCTGGCAAAGGCCCTCCCTAAAGTGGGTTATTATTGGGTAATTGATCAGAGTGGTGAGACCACGTGATAGCCTGTGATTCGAATGATTTTCACTTTGCCCAATCTCCTGCTGCATTTCTTAGTAAAAGAAAGTGCACTTACTTCTCTTTCTACATCTGTGAGGCCTCCAGCCCACTCCCTGGAATCCTGGTTCTGTGGTCTCTGCTTACACTCACCACTTTCAGGTTCCCAGAAAGTTGCTGATCCCCAGAGTGGAGCTGACCAATGCTCACTGAATGGATTTTTTTACACAAATGACACAGCCCTGACTACAGTGCTTATGGTGCAAAGACCTCTTATTCATTGGCTCATCCCTACTTACATATTTCTTTCATCCTTTACACAGGCATTTTGAGATATGAATGTTCTCTATGTTCTGGTATGTATTTCTAGGTTATAACCAGTGATTTCATCAACTGAGCCAGAGTGGGGTTTTCTGAAGGGGTCTGTATAATATCAAAAAGTATGTGATCATTTGATTCGGAGGAGGGATGCATATGGACCTTCCTCGCTCTACTGGCCTCCTTTCTAGGTAAGTATCTTTCCTCTGACCCATTGCATCTTTGCTTGTTTTAAGCAGAAACAGTTATGAGAGTAAACTTGTGACAATAAAGATTTAATATTTACTTAGGGTTTTTAAAGACAGGGTTTCTCTGTGAAGCCCTGGCTATCCTGGAGCTCACTCTGTAGACCAGGCTAGCCTCGAACTCAGAGCTCTGTATAACTTTGATCATGTTCACCCCTTACCTTCTCTTGTCCCCCATGTAATCTTGTTGGTCTCCTTTCTCTTTTCCATTAAACCCTCTTTCACTTCCATGTCTTCTTTTAGAGGGATGTGGGGTGGCCCATTGAGTCTTGTTGGGGTTGCATGAATGTTTGTTTATCAGAAGATGGACACCTCACCGGTGGCTATACCACTGAAACTTCTCTTCCTCACCCTGTGGTCATCCTATAAATCCTGTGTGAGGGTAGAGAACCTCATCTGCCATTCACTCCTCCAGTTGTGATGGAACATGTCTTACAATGTTTTAGAGCACAGCAAAACCCTTGTCTTGATGCTCTAGAATGGGGTATTAAAATACTATTTTAAACAGGTAGAAGAATATTACTTATGAAGAATCTAAACATAATTATTTGAAAAAACACGTTATCTTGTGGAGAACCTTTTATAATTTAATTTTATATTTTAACTGCCCCTAAAGCATTCAAGAATGACTGTAAACAGGGTATTTCAAGCACCCCGCTGTACTAAAGCCCTGACCAGCCCTGACAAATTTGTGGTTACATCATTCTTGTATCACAAACAAGAGTAGCTTGCTGAGTCTCCCACGGGGCTGGAGATGTATGAATTTGAAATTCAAGAACCTTTATTTAAAATGAAACTGGAAACTCTGGTAGACTGCCACTAATAAACGTCATTGTGTACATGGAAACCAGTTTTTTTTTTTTTAAATGATGATTTATCTAAGATTTCATTGCCCACAGCCTTCTGCTGATACTTTCTTCTAGAAGCAAAAGGAAGTGGCTGGGATCTGGTAGGCAAGCTACAGTTTCAGTCATTTATATACATTTTAATAGGTTTATAATTGGATTCAGGATTCCAGCTGGACAGCAAGAGAAGGAAGTCAAGAAAATGTGTCCCTGGGTATTTCCTCTGCAGAGATCTCTGACAAACAATGGGAACAAGACGGGAGTGGGACTGGTGTCCCTAAAAATAGAAGGAAAGGAAGAATGAATGGAGGTCCTTCATAGGTTGGTCCTCACAGGCTCAGTCTGTAGACCAAGCAGGGGAGGTAGACAGTTCTGACAGTGTGTCTCGTCATTCCCATGATGATTCATCTGAAGCAGAGCTAAGACGTTTTCTCTGCATTAACTAAGTGTCTTACGAACAGCCTTCAAGCTGGCTCTGGCAATAAATGGAATATGGAGATTCCATTTACTCCTCTGGCAGAAACCCAATACCTTTTCATTTTCCCCTTCCTCCCACCATGAACACAGCTGGGAGCTGCACACATGAGCAAGAAAGGCCACTGGGCTGTTTCAATTTCCTCTCATATTTCATGACTTTCACATTTTGCTAATTTTGACGATTATAACATAGTCGCTTACATAGCTAAAACAAAAACTGTTATTTCCTGCCGTCCAGCATGCAAACACATTCTATTCCCACATACTTCAAATATCTATTCAAACTTGGTAATAAAACAGAACTTGAAGTATTCAATAATCACTGTACACTCTATTTAGTCATTAAACAAAAATTGAATTATGAAAACTCTTACTAAGTCAGTGGCAATTAGCAGAACCAATTACCAGCAGGTCCCTAAGCGATGTGCTCTGCAGGCACTTTCCAGGAGAAGACAGCCTTGGGAAACAACTCTCTTCAATTGCCCAGGTGTGCTTGTCCACCCTGTACCTGGTCCTTGACATTGCCTCTCAGTGTCAGTGGATGAGGTCAGAATTTTTCTGTTATGTCTATCCTGGCCTGGTTTACATTGGGGATATTCTCTTGGAATCGGCTTCTCTTGTCTTACTCCTCTCCGGTGATTGACAAGCAGCTTATACAGGTCTTTTGATATCACTCTCTTTCTGCAGGACAGACCATTTTGTGATTGGAATTGTAAGGTGGTCCCAGGCCTTCTTTGCTTTCTCTTTCAGTTCACAGACATGTTCTCTGTCTATGTCTGTGTCTATGTCTATCTCTTTCTCTCTTACACACACACACACACACACACACACACACATACACACACACACACACACTCCTAACAATCAGAGAGTAATTGCATCACAGCCAAATCTCTGTGATGCAATCACTCTGTTTCTCCCTGTCTCTCTCAGTCTCTGTTTGTCTCTATCTCTCACTCTGTCTTTCTCTGTGTCTATCTGTCTGTCTGTCTCCATCTCTCTGTGTCTTTGTCTGTCTCTCTCTCTCCCTCTGTCTGTTGGTCTTTGTCTCTCTTTCTATCTGCCTCTGTATCTCTGTTTTTCTCTCCGTGTGTCTCTCTGACTTGCTGCTATCTGTCTCTCTGTGTGTCTTTCTGTCTCTCTGACTTTCTGCCTGCCTACCTGCCTGTCTGTCTGTCTTTCTGTCTCTCTTTCTCTCTGTCTGTCTTTGTCTCTGATTCTGTCGCAACACACACACACACACACACACACACACACACACACACACACACACACAGACAAATGCAAGCGCGTGCACACACGTGGCCAGAGAGTAATTGCATCACCGGCAAATCTTTACATGCTTTTGATAATTAATGCTCCACTTTATTTGGCATATATTATTCTGTCCTTGTTACTGTTTGTGATTCCATAAATTATACTGCTCAGTGAAATGGTCCTTTGGAAGAAATACAACCTCCTTCAAATTCCTCTGCTCACTTTATACTGTGTAGCAATTTGGTCTGCACAATGGATACCAATAAAAGCTTTTAATTCTCTCTTCTCTTCCGGAGCCCTGATGACCTAAGGACAATGGTCTTTACAGCCCTGAGGTCATTCAGAGCCCCCTCCTGGTCTTGGTCATGCTGTAATAGTCTCAGCCATAAGCTCCTCTCTCCAGTGAATTCCACTGGTCTCTGAAAGCCAGATAAACAAGCTCTGTCCCCTGCATGACTGGTGCCTGCTTCCGTAGGTGAACAGGAAAGACACTGGAGGCCCTAAAATCAGGTCTCACCTGCACAGGCTATCTCAGGAAGGATCTTGCTCCCGGGGAGTTCTAAGCTTTGTGTAAAACCAAATTTTGAGGGGAAAGAAAATGAGTGTAAATGTAACAGAAGCACTGACATGAATGCCAAATGTTTGCACTGCATAGTGGCTTATGTAAGTCCAAGGCTGTGACAGTCTAGGGTCATACACTGCTATCCCACTACTATGTACCAAAGGGTATCCTCAGATTCTCATTGAATTGCCATCCAAGAAGGCTTCCTGCTACTCTGTATTTAGCTCCTTTACATATTTTTATTTTCTTGTAATAAATTCAAAACTGAAGACTAATGCCTTCTAGGAATTGACTTCAGTATCATCACTGTCTAGGCAGATGTTTCAATAGATTTTCTTTTATGATCTGAAGTCAACATTTAAATATTTATACTTCTATTCTAGTATTCTATCCATAGCCTGATGTATACCTCATCCTGTATCTACATACTATTCACATATGTATGTATGCATATATATGTATACGTGTATACATAATACATCTATATATCTATGCTATATCTATATCATCTATATTTATATACCTATATATCATACCTGCATCCAAATGCAACACTGTCTCTTAATTATTATCTTGATTTTTGAGCCATTAAAATAAGGGTTTTGAGGTATTTAGAAATATTAGCATAAACACTGGACTAAATGACCAACCATGACATTAAAGTTTAGGAGAAGGTGATCAAGATAAAATAAATTTGGTTATGCTAATATTTGAGGATACTAATGGGATATAAGAGAAAACCATTTTTTGTTTGTTTGTTTCTTTTTTAAATTTTATCAATTGGTTGTTATCCAATCCAGAATAACTATGTATAGAATCGACGTCCATTGTGGAGTTCGGAGTTCTCCTGAAGGTCTATGAAGCAGGGTTCAGATGAAAACCTTTACAAGAAGAGTTCAAGTGATTTGCAAGCATGATCTTCTTATTTCTAGTCTGGCCTTCATGAGCTTTGAATGGATAAATCATGAAAATTTCAGTGAGCCAAGGAGAAACGTAGGTGGAAAGGATAGCAAGTGGGGGTCAATATTGAATATGAACTTGACCTATTAGGGAGATAGAGAGTTCTTGTGAGAATTCATTACCTCTGATAATCTGTTACAGCTTACATTGAGCATAAGCCTTCAAAGGCCACCCAACCTCTCACCTTCTGACAAAGTTTATCTCAGTCTCTCAATCTCTTTTTTTCCCCCTTGTTTCTCTCAATATCCATTGACTCTGATGGCTGCTCATATATCCCTGGGTGTAGCGTCATCTACTGGAGTGTGGTACCACAATCTTAAAGAAAACCGACCATCCCTCAGCGCCATCATCTGTCAGTAGCCCCTTAGCTGGGGGCTCATGAGCTCTCCCTTCCATGCTGGAACTTCTTGAACCGGCTTGTGGCTTGTGCAGGCAGCCACAGCTACTGTGAACTCATGAGTTCAGTGGTCCTGTCGTGTCCAGAAGAGACTGCTTTGCTCTGACTGTCCACAATCTCCAGCTTTTATAATCTCTTCATCTTTTCTTTTACAATGATCCTCTGAGTGGAACCCTCATGCCTGGGGAGGGTATACACAAAACCAGTCGCTGTAAGTTTGTCATAAAAATCAGACAAAAGGCAAAGCAAACAACTGATTGTATCAGCCATTGCGATTTTATTCCTAATTACTGGAATTAATTTTTCTCTAGCAAAAGCAGCTGAGTGTGAAATACCTTTCAGCATTACTGTTACAAAATCATGTGAAAGATATAAGGGAACTAACTGCTGTTTCTAGGCAGGATGCAGAGGGATGGCTTAATGTCTCAAGGTGCATCATCACCATGCAAAGAACAAAAAAGTGAAGTCGACTTGGAACCTCCACCCTCCACCCCCACCACTCCAATTTTTCTTGAAGACCGTTGGCTCACCTCCAGCCATTTCAATGTCCTAAGGAAGAAGTTGGTGATACCATGGTAACCTTTGTGCTTCACATCCAAGAGTATGGCAATGAGAGTGAATCAGATGAGCAAGCTTGGAGGCCAACTGTGAACCTGAACCTTGAAGTCCCAGCCATGGTGCATTTTTGTGAACCTGCTACAACCACTCTATTTCAAGGACACATCTCTGAAGGTCAACACTCTCAGAATGGTATTTGTGATCTGGAGTGTCTCTCTCTTAGAATTAAAATAGGAACTTTTACTGTTTGTGTGTAGAATGTCTCCCACAGCTTCCTGTAGTCCCCAGCTGATGGTACTGTTTTTGAGAGATGATGGTAACTTCAGAAGACAGCATTGCTGGAGGGAAAAAGTGGGACATTAGATTTTGTCGGGTCTTGACATGTATAGCCTGGCCCTGCTTTCTGCCTGACCTCTGTTTCCTGTCCTGCTAAGATGTGAGCAAGTAGCCTCATGTTTTTTTTTTTCCTCCACAGCCTTCAGTCACTCCCTCCGTTATTTCTTCTTGTAGCGATGTAACCACACTGTCTTCGTTAATTGTGACTTAGTAATATTGCCTCCTTTCTTAAATCACTTCTTCTCAGATATTTGGTCACAGCAATGACAGGACTTAGCAAAACTGCAGAGCTCTACTCGCCATGTTGTGGAAGTCAGAATTGGCTTGAAATAAAACCAAGAGCGAGCAATATAATCTGAGAGTACAAATCTACCTTAATTCTCATCGTGTGGTCTGTTCAGCAGAGTGGCAGAGCTTGAGGGAAATAATATAAATTTACTTCACAATACACGGAGAACACAAAACTCCTGTAGTACTGTGCATAATAAAGGTTCCTTTCAGTTGGAGACATATCTGAGAGCTTGCTTTACCAGACCTTCCTGGTCCTGTGCTTGGCTCTTGGCTCCTTGATGGCTCTCCCTTACATTTTAAGTGCTATTTAATCCACTTAGGTGACCTAAAAGCCAGGAGAACTAATTGTTTTAGAACTCTGAATGTACACATCTATCCATACTGCAGTTTCTTAATGTACGTCTATGGTGGGAAAGCTTGAAAAATACAGAAGTAAAATGTTTATGTCTGTAATGTTTATGTCCTTGTTGAGTGAAAGGGAAAGTAAAATGAGCCTAGATTCGAATTTCTAGGAATATGTTTAGGTTAAAATTTCTCATTATCCCAAGAGCTCAGAACAGTTTAAAAAAAAAAAAAAAAAAAAAAAAAACCAGCATCAAACATTGAATCTAAACCTGCTTTTGCCTTCTTTGTTTTGTTGCTTTTGAGGCAGCACCTTCTTGTGTAGCCCAGGCTGACCTAGACATCACATCCTCCGTTCTCTACTTTCTGAGTCCAGCTGCTATGAGCATTCAGCATTGTTCCTGGTAATGCATCCTTGTCCAAGGCCTTGAAGAACGTTCTGAGAGACATCCCCTGATTAAGACATTAAGCTTCTGAGATTAATTGGGGGGCGGGGGGATGCTATCTTTGTTTGCTCACTGTCTGTGGAAACAGAAAGAGTGCCTCGGGATCCCAGGAGTTCTCTATATTTTGCACTTTTGACTCAAGTTTGAGCTGAGGAACTGATCAAGTAGAGTGTTGCTGCACTACGGAATGTTCGGCTGGATCCACGTGCTGGCTCACTTAAGCACCTACTGATAAGAAGAAAGCTGCTACCAACCTTGCTCGACTACTGACCACTGACCACTGACCACTGAGACTCTATAGGATCACAGAAAGCATTGACTTGGGGTTTACACATAGGCATACCTTCCTGCTTTTTTATACCCAACTGAGGTTAACTGCTCAGCACTACTGACTCTGGAAGACTCCATCTGTTAAATTCTCTTCTAATCAACAAAAACTTTCTTAGCTCATCCTCACTTGTCAACTGCAATTCAAAAGTCAGCTCCTGCTCTGTCTTCTGGGTCCATTTTGCTCCATCCTGGTCTAGTCGTCCCTTTCCAACCAGACAAGCCTTTTCTGAAGAGAAAGCTGAGCACAGAGGCCTTATTCACACCCTACAGAGGCTTCCAGTCCCAACGATGAACTCAGTTTCCTTAATGTGGCTGACTGAGGCACACTAAATAGAGGCAGTCTGCTGCCCATTGCCCCCCAGGCTATCTTTCCACAGTGCTCTGGGCTCAGAGCAGCATTTAGTCTGAGTGACCAGCTGCAAAATAGATTTATTTCATGAGATTACCAGGCATACAAATAGCATTTCTGTGACATGTGAGCTTTAATGTTCTGCAAGATTGAGGCTAGAACAAATAAGGCATGCTTGAGGGAGAGGGAACAGAGACCAAGCATCAGTGATAGGACCTTAGAGAATCACTTGTTTTTAAATGTGTCCTAGGTTCTTGTGTGGAATAGAAGGAGTCACGGATGAAGTAATTCCTCAGATATTGGAAGAGGTCATGCCTCCAAGCTCAGTGGTTCAACCATGAAATGTGCCCCCATAGGCCCCTGTGTTTGAACATTTGGTCCCCAATAGTGAAAGTGTTCTGGAAGGTTATAGAACTTTTTGGAAGTGAAGTCTTGCTAGAGGAGCTGGGTCATTGATGGTGTGTTTGCCTTGCTCCACTTCCTGTTTTCTCTCTGCTTTCGGACTGCTGATGGAACATGATAGTTAACCTGTGCCCATGCCCCTGTGTCATCCAGACTCTATCCACTCTGGAACCAAGAGTTACAGATAAGATAAGACAACACTCTTTTTTTCATAAGGCACTTTTGTCAAGACATTCTGTCACAATAACAGAAACATCCATACAGTGTCCAAATATTGAATGCACCCATTTGTGCCACATATGCCTTGTGTACTCATTTTTGTATGCATGCAAACACATAAGCAGCCAAGGTGAGCAGTACACTAGTGGAGGCCAAGTCTGCTGCCAGAATTCATTCCTTTGGGGACTAAAATCTGTGTTTGTCTTAGTCAAAGTTTCTATTCTTGCACAAAATATCATGACCAAGAAACAAGTTGGGGAGGAAAGGGTTTCTTCAGCTTACACTTCCACTTTGCTGTTCATCACCAGAGGAAGTCAGGGCTGGAACTCAAGCAGGTTACGAAGCAGGAGCTGATGCAGAGGCCATGGAGGGATGTTACTTACTGACTTGCTTCCCCTGCCTTGCTCAGCTTGCCTTCTTATAGAACCCAGGACTGTCAGCCGAGGGATGGCATCACCCACAATGGTCCCGCCCACCTTTGATCACTAATTAAGAAAATGTCTTACAGCTGGATCTCATGGAGGCATTTCCTCAAGGGAGGCTCCTTTATGATAATTCCAGCTTGTGTCAAGTTGACACACAAAAATAGCCAGTGCAGTGTTTGATCCCTATCTCTGAATATCAATTACTGTGGCAGGATAATTTCCTGCTACTGCTACATTGTATGTGATGTGGAGCTCGGTGATTGGGCGGTATGAGAGGTAGGCAGAGTGAGGAGTTGGAAGAGGAGAAGGAGAAGAAAAGGAGGGAAAGAGGAGGCTGGCAACAATGGAGGAGGACGCATGGTTTGAGAGCAGTCCTGGGTAGCTACTTACCAAAAGGTTAGATATTGGGTAACAATTCTAATTGTGTGGGCATCTTGTTATTTGAACATTAACATATGAATATGTAAATATATTTATATATTTACATATTCATAAATATGTAAATATATGAATAGTGAAATATGTAAATTCACTGGGTAATCTTTAAGCTTTAAGAGTCTTCATTCTACTGGGTACCGCAAGGATGGCAGATATTGTCTGGGGTTCAGCTGAGCTTTGTGGATGCAGCGTGATGGATTGGCAGAGTCATCCGCTATGTTGGAGTCTCGTGGTGCCAAGGCCTGTACATCTAGCTATCAGGAGCCCTGGTCAGAGCCAAGGGGCAGTGAGAACATGGTGACTCCCTGGAAACAAGCCATTTTCTAAATATCTCCCCAACAAATTACTACCTCATAGAAAACCCAATGAATCATTCTTATCTCTCCCATTAACTCCACCACCACCCTTCATGCTTCTTTCATTTCACTTCTTAGCAACCCCTCAAAACAGGTCTTTTATAGAGATTGAGATTGAAGAAAATAAAATTTTACTGGTAGGAAGGTTCAATATCATTTCATAGATAGTGGGAAGAGGGAAACAACTGAGAGTTTTTTAATCTATAGCAAGGTTTCTTTAGTAAGGGTTTTACTGATAATATTGTGAAATTCTAGTCTGGGTGACTTTAGAAGAAAAAGACTTTTATCTAGCTTAGAGCTTTGGAAGGGGAACGTAAAAGTAGCCTGGTTCTAGTTCTGACTGTGGTCCCCTTGCTCTTCCAAAGGAAGGGTTGCCATTGCTGTAAGGGTTGTGTGTGTATTGTGTGAGAGATTCACCTGCAAGATGGGAAGCTGAAGTATGGATGATGGGCTTGCCACCTCCCACCTCTTAAGGTCCCCTAACTTCTCGATATCACCATCCTGGGGACCTGGCTTCCAGTGAATGAACTCAAATTACATCCAGAACGTAGTAGCCACCCAGCTCTAGATTGCCAGAGTCTTCTCCATCATCATATGGTAAATTCCTTCTAAAATTTTGTATGTTTTTTTAACTCTAAGGGATAAAATGTAACCTGTTCAGAAATGATTTGACATTTAATATAGGCTACTCCTATAGCTCTGGAAATGTTTTGGATCCAGGTCTCCAAAGGAGTTTCACTCTTTGGGACTGTGTTTGGTGGTGACACCTCAGCCCTGTCTCTGGATGGCAGCTAGGTATGAGATTAGACTTGACGTGCTTTAACCCTCTGATTATAGATATCTCCTCTGGAGTCATCAAGAATAAATCCAGACATGGGTATATGCTGGTAATTAGGGTCTGGCTAATATGTATCATAGTATCCAGAATTGTTCTAGTTCAGCTTGCTTGCACAGCTGTGATGAAGGTTACGCCCTCTTTTGATGAGCTCATTTTTTTTTCCTGCTGAAGTGACATAAAGGGGGAAAATCTTACGACCCTAAAGTAAAATGGAGAAAGAAGTATGGTCAGTTATGAATGAGTAATAAAGAATATGCCTGACATACCTGTGTGTATAATTGAAAAGATGCATCTGAGGAGATGGCTTAGTCGGTAAATTCTTGGCTCCTAACACTCGTACATCAGAGTCAGGACCCACATATAAAGCTCGTCATGGTTGAGAGTTTTTTTTGGTTTTTTTTTTTTTTTGGTTTTTTTTTTTTTTTTTTTTTTTTTTTTTTTTTTTTTTTTTTTTTTTTTTTTTGGTTTTTTCGAGACAGGGTTTCTCTGTGTAGCCCTGGCTGTCCTGGAACTCACTCTGTAGACCAGGCTGGCCTTGAACTCAGAAATCCGCCTGCCTCTGCCTCCCAAGTGCTGGGATTAAAGGCGTGCGCCACCACCGCCCGGCTGGTCGAGAGCTTCTAATCTCTGCTCTGGGGAGGTAGAAACAAGTAGATGCCCAGGGTTCACTGGCCAGCCAGCCTAGCCTAATTAGTTCCAAGACAGTGAGAGACCTTGTCTCAGTGAAAAGACAAAAACCGAAGTAGACAGTACCTAACAAACAATCGTTGAGTGAGTGGTCTGCAGATCTCTCCATGAAGACTTACACCCATGAATTATCTACTTACAAGCACAAAGATATGGGGTTCGGGGTGGAGCAGAGACAGAAACAGAGAGAATGTGCATGCATCTTTGTCTTCAGCTCAAAGTCTTCAGCTCACGCAGATTTGTAGACTCCAAGGAGAGACTGATGTGGCCCCGATCTTCTCCATTTTCCAGACAGGGAGGCTCTCTTCTTTCTCCAGATAAGCCACACGAGGATAATGGGGACACATTGCCCTTTTACTTCCCCATCCTTGATGTGCGTTTGTATCTGAGCTCAGATACTCCTCATCTTAAGTAATCTGAACACTGTTGATGACTTACTATATAACCCAGTGTCAGTCACCACATGACTTACATCTTACCTTCAGAATGAAAGCACCTCATGTAAATGTATGACACTTACAAGGGTATGTGCTGTCTTCTTCAGGCAGAGTTCAGTGTCTTGGTTTGCAATACAAGGAAGAGAGAGAAAAAAATGAAAGAGAGAGATGTGGGGAGGGGCTTCAGCCTGTTTTCCTTCATTCATTTGTAAATTTCTGCACTTAGAGGAAAAGGACTTTAGAAAGGCATCCTCCTGCAGAGCCTTGGCCCATGCTTGCTCTCCCTAACTGTGGAATGACAGTGACATGCCTTATTGTGATATTTGAGTGAGAAAGTGCACCTGGTTTCTTCAAATCTTGTCATGGTGGTAGTGTGTCTTGTGTATCTTGTGTATCTTGTGGCAGACAGGGAGGCATTTACTACACTTAATGTTTAAATAACAGAGAACAAGAAAAGAAAAAACAGGGAGAGAAAGAGGAAGAGAGGGAGAGAGAGAAAGAGAGAGAAAAAGAGAGAGAAAGAGAGAGAGAAAGAGAGAGGGAGGGAGAGAGAGAGAGAGAGAAAGAGAGAGGGAGGGAGAGAGAGAGAGAGAAAGAGAGAGAGAGAGAGAGAGAGAGAGAGAGAGAGAGAGAGAGAGAGAAAGAGAGAGAGAGAAGATAAGAACTTACTGCCCATCTCACCTGTTTCTGGTTACTCAGCCCTTAAATGTTCTCATATCCTGGAGAGGGAGGGATCAGAGGTGCACAGGCCCACATTTCTCTCATGGAGTTCCTACCTGACCCCTCCCACCATACATACCAGATCCCCTCACAGGATCTGTGTCCTTAGCACCACTGTCAAACTCAATCTTTCCATCATTTTGTGTCAGAAAAAACATCTCCTTAGGTAACCCATCTCCTTAGGGTGGTTACCTTAATTAAATTTAGGAAATTATAGTCACAACAAGGACTCAGAAACTTAAGGAGGACTTGACATGTTAGAAAAGCAGGGCCTGTGAGCAGAGCCAGGATCCAAGAGGTGTCTTGGCCTGGGAAGATGGCACATCAGAATCAAAGAGACTTATGAGAGTCTGTCAGTAGCTAGGCCCAACCAAACTCCTTTAAGCTGCAAATAAAAGGGAGATGCATTTCTCACAGGCTGTCAGTGTGCCTAAAGAAAGAGTCAGCATGTTTCTTTGATCCATGGTGACACCATACTGTGTTGTGACAGGCGGTGACACAATCAGTAAACAAATGACATGCAGGTCCCCTGGGGATGGTGATGTCATAGAAACCCATGAAGGGGCCTGGGAGTTAGTCAGGCGACAGGTGAGATGGTGTCATTGGGGTGGAGGCAATTTTTACATCTTAGCCCAAGGGACTATAAAATATAACATTAGCTGACACTCTAACAAATGGAGCATCTTACACCAAGAGTCCTAACTCTTAGTTTGGCATTGCACACCATTGTTTCAATTGTTAGGGCTTTTCCTTTTCCTTCCTCTTGGTCACTATCACCTCTTTAAATTGCAAAGGGATTATTTTTGTATTCAGAGATTACCTCCATATAGAGCCTCCCACGCTTTTAACTTCTTAGGTTTTGTTTTAGGCATTGCTGCTGGCACCAATTGTTTCCTTTACTCACAGGCAGCACTTACTATCTGCCACAGTCCAGACAGGGTAGGCTATGCAGCTAAGTTATTACTCAGAGCCAGCCCTGCCTGTGAGCCCTTCTTTTTCTCTATAGGTGTGTGGGATGTGGTAGAAGAGATGTATCTTGCTTAAGCCTACCGTACCGTACTACAGAGTACAAGTGCTAGAGTTCTATAGGGAAAAATAACCATGACAGAGAAAGGCAGGCTAAGGCTTCTGTCCTGGGAAAGAGAGGAGCAGTGGGGGGTAGCTTGGAAATGGCCTAGAGCAGAAGTCCTTCTGAGTGTCTGGCACCTTGGCATACCTCCTTACCTCTAGATAGGCCCACTGCATTAGGCTGACAGGGTCTCACTCACTCTTCAAGAAAGAATCTCACTTCAGGTCCTTCTACTGCAGGTTTGGGGAGAAGAAAGTTTAAACTGGGGAAAGGTGTTCCTTCATTTGAAATACAAATTAGCCACACCAAAATGAGGTTCTGTTGAGGGGCACCTCTTCAACAGAAGAGGTCATTTCAGATCATCCTTTCTGGGCTTTTCTCTCAATCCATAATGATCTCAGACTCTGCCCAAGGCCCATGCTCCATAGTGCCACAGCTATAGTGGGAGTGAACTTGAAATCCTCCCCCATCCCCATATTGACTTTCTTCTTTTGTTTTGTTTTTCCTTTTTCAAGACAGGGTTTCTCTGTGTAAGAGAGTCCTGATTGTCCTGGACTCACTTTGTAGACCAGGCTAGTTTCGCTTAGCTCACAGAGATCCTGCCTGTTTATGCTTCCTGGGTACTGGAATTAAAGACATGTACCATGACCACTCTGCCCCATATTGACTTTTAATTCATTCATTCATTCATTCATTCATTCACTTTCTATCCATATTGCTGCCATTCTTCCTCCCGCTCCACCCCTCACACAGTCCATACCCCATCCCCTCTTCACTTTTCTTCTGAGAGAGTGGAGGCCCCTCCTGGGTATCCCCCCCCCCCCATATTGACACATCAAGTCTCTGTAGGTCTGGGTGCATCCTTTCCTACTAAGGTCAAACAAGGCAGCCCAGGGCAGCCCAGTTAGGGAAACAGAATCCACAGACAGACAACAGCTTTAGGGAAAGCCCCTGCTACAGTCACTAGGGTCCCTGCATGAAGACAGCTTTATGTCTGATATATATATGTGCAGGGGACCTAGGTCTAGTTTGTGTATGGACTTTGATTGGTAGAAAGGAATTCCATAGGAAGACCAACAGAACCCACTAGCCTGGATGTGTGGGGGCTTTCAGAGACTGAATCATATTGACTTTGTAATTGTTTGCATGTGCTCCTGTTTAGATGCACCTATAAACATGTCCACATGTATGTGGAGGGCAGAGATCCACATTGGGTGACTTCCTCATTCTCCACCTTATTCCCACTGAACTCAGAGTGTCCTAATTTGTCTAGACTATTTGCCCAGTGAGCTCCAGGGATCCTCCTGTCTCCACCATCCCAGCACTGGAGTTACAGATATGCCAATTGCTCCTGGTTCTTCTGCCTGGGTGCTGAGGATCCAACTGACAAACCACATCTAGCTTGTGTCAGAACACTCACCACAATGGTAAGAATAAACCCTGCTAGGGCAGAAGTGAGGCCATCCTCCAGTGAGAACGCTGAGATGGGCAGAGCCATCTTGGAAACTGTTCATGGGGAACTTTATAAAGAAAGGAAGTATATTTAGCTTAAGGTTATGGAAATTCAAGCTCACGAGACTGACATTTTTATTTCACACTGGCAAGGCCTTACGGTGGATGATGTCATGATGATAGGAAATCTTGCAAGAGGAAGCACAAGGTGAGAAGCTAGAGGGACTGGGAACAATCGGAGTTTCTGAAGACCTACTTTGATCACTGCTGAGAGCACACTACCAGTGACCAAGGACTGGTCACTGGCCCTTCCTTTAATATCACCACATTGGGTACCAACCTGCTAATGCTTAGACCCTTCCAGGAAGTCTCAAGTAACATTCCAGCTGTAGCCCTGGTTCCCCATCATCATCACACTCAGCCTCAGTATTATTCCTGCTTGCCATACACCATGGGGCAAGGTAAATAGAAATCTACTTACCAGTTTCTTAAACAACATTAACTGGAACACTATAAGGTGTCTGGGGGCTGCTGGGCTCTAAGGTCATCTAAAGCCCACATCCCGTTCATTGGCTTTGAATTTGAAATGCTCCAACAGGCTCATGTGTCTCCAGCAGGTGCTGATGCTGTAGAAAGTTCAGGAACCTTCAGGAGGTGGGGGTTGCTTGAAGGAAGTGGTTCTCTGTGGGTGGGGCTTGAATTGAAGTTCATGGCAGGGCCCTGTCTGGTCTCTACTTCCTGTCCCACGAGGGTGTGAGCAAGTGAAAAGTGCAAGCTGCCTGCTGTCACCCTTGCTGTGACAGACTGTGCCATTAAGCTATGACCCCAAGTGACTTCTTCCTTCCTGAAGATGTTCTGTGAGCACTTTAGTCACTAAGACCTTATGAAAATGGAAGAGACGAGACTGAAAGTTGACACACAAGAGAGTGTCTTGGAGGGCAGTCATCCCAGCAGTGAGACCCTCAGATGTAAGGGAGAGAATGCAGAGAAGAGAAAGAAAAAGAAGAAAGAGAGGAACAACAGGAAATGGGTCTCTACGTTAGGGGACAATCTTTGTAAGACTTGTTGAAATATACTTGTACAATTAAACATATTGTCATCTGGACAGCAATACTCAGGATATTTCAAAATGTCTAAGTTACTTGGAGTGGGTTTTTTTTTTTTTTTTTTGGTATAACCATACAATCAAAGTGTGAGTAAACAACAGAAAATAAACTATAAATCCAATTATATTTGAAGATTAAGTACTTTTCAGTTACCCACTAATCAATGAAGCAATTATAATGGAAATAAAATATTAGGAGTAGAATTTTAATGAAAACACCATATATCACAATTTTGTCATGCCGTTGAAACACACCTGGGAGAGGAAATTTTATACTTAAAATAAAAGTAAAATAAAGTAAAAGTCTGGAAAATAACAAGCCAGGCTTTTATCTCAAAAACTGAGACCCACAAAAACTTGTAAGTGTAACAGCAGAAAAAAGGACAGAGCAATACTTCCAAAAGACAGACAGGACAAAGGCGAGACATAAGCCCAGAGACTGTGTCAGCTCCCCAGAATCAGACAGTAGTGAAGCAAAAGGCGCTGAGCCATGGATAAGAAGGATTAGTTGTTACAGACTAGGCAGGTGTCCTAAGTTAGGGAGCACTGATCTGAACTCTAAGCCAATAGACCAGAAAATCATTTAAATAGACAAAACATCCTAGGAAATGCACTCAGCAAAACTACATCCCCCACAGAGAATGTAATTGTTAGAAAGGCAGTCAAATTTCTAAGCGAATAGAAATATCCACTAAGAAAATCTTAAGCCAAATGGTTTCACTTACAACATAGCCCTCATATTTCATACATTCCCTTCATGCATGGCAGTCCTTGGATTTGATAAACCTTCATCAAAGCAGTGGTCAGCACTCTTGGAAATTGTGGCCAGGTATGATAGTTTATGCCTTTAATCCCAGCACTTAGGAGGCAGAGGCAGGAGAATCTTTGTGAGTACAAGGCCAGCCTGAGTTACAGAGTGAGTTCCAGGTCAGCTGGGGCTATACAGAGAAACGCTGTCTCAAATGAGTAAGTTAAGTACAAACATACGTATTTAAGTAAGTAGATAAACAGTGGCAGCAGGAATGAGAACAAGAGGCAGTGCACATTCTCAGACAACATTGGAAACAAACCCCAAAGTACAGCAGGGGTACAGAGCAGTGGGAACACACTCTCTGATGCTGGCATTTCGGGATTCTTACTAGTGTGTTGATCAAGAGTGAAAAGTCTGAAGAGATGCAAGCAGGAAAACCAACTCAAACTAAGCCTGGAAGCGATGGATAGAAGTCAAGTCCTCCTATCCATACGTCATCTTCTGTGACCAGACAGGCGGTCAGAATGCAGTCCCAGACATCCAGGGTGACTCAGAGGCCGAGAGCACATGGAAGCTAGCTGGAGACATGGGCCAACTCGAATTTGAGGGGACAGAAGGGCAGAGAGAAGTACCCCAGACAAGGAAGCCAGCAGCCAGCCCTAGAGCAGTGAACACCTCTCGTCCTGAGTCTGCCTTGTGGTCTAGAGGCTGGAAGAGGTCTGCTGTACCTCGTGGACTGGAGCCCTGGCCAGCCAGGCCAACTGAGAGGATCATGGAGGCCTCTGTGGCCCCCACTCCAGCAATGTCTTCCACCCACACCACAAGCTCCACTCTTTCCCCACTTCCCCACGGTGCCCAGGTACACTTCGAAGACACTAGCACCATGACATGTTATTTATTCATCTAGGCGGGGCTCGAGCTAGTCGCTGCCTCTAGGTGAGCACCCATCACCTAGACAGGCACTATCCAGTCACCTCTCATTCCCTCCAGCCAACCGTGTGCAGGAAGATCTTCCTAGCCCTTTTGTAAAGCCTCTTTTACATTTTTTTTTTTTTTTTTAAACGGGAGTGGGTGGGTAGGTGGAGGAACATCCTCATAGAAGCAGGAAAGTAGGGATAAGATAGGGGATTTCAGTGAGGGATGGGGGTGGGAACCAGGAAAGGGGATAACACTTGAAAGGTAAAGAAAGGTAAAGAAAGAAAACAACCAATAAAAAACCAAAACCAACCAAACAAACAAAAACTCCTCCCCAAAAGCAAAAGCAAATGTAACTTTTTCAGCAGAGAGGGGGCATCTGACAATCACTTTTCTTCTGTTTTGGTTTTGGTTTTTCATTTGTTTTGAAAGCTTTTTAAAACTCAGTTCTGATTATCTATGCAGCTCTAAGTTCCCCCACAGAGCCTCATAGATCCAGTTTGGGGAAAGGATTTGGACTCAAAACCAACTGACCAATTCTTTGCCCTTTTGCACCAAGAGACTGATACTTAGGGGCAGGAAATAAATGCTGATGGTTTGTGTGGCTGGAAAAACAAAACAAAACAAAAAAAAAAACCAAAACAAACAAACAAACAAAAAAAACCCCAAAAACCCAGCCAACCAAACAAAACAACAACAAAACAACTTTGAACAAGTAGAAGTCAGAAAATAAGAGTGGATACTATTGTATTTCATTACATACCCATATGAAATCCTCAAAGAATAAAAAAGAGAGAACTCCAGTGTAAGTACAACCTGAAAAATGCACTATTTGTGGGAATGTTCATAAATAGCCCAGGACTGGAAAAAGTCCAAATAACTGCCATCGCTTCAATGGGTAAAAACTTCACAAAGTCTCAAGACAATGGGGCATTGTTTACAATGCTTCCCATGGACAGGCTAAGACTAAAAATATGTCCAGAAAAAAAGAATGAAAGAATTCACGGTGTGCACGACAGCTTAAATAAAGTCCACATATGAGTGAAACTGAACAGTAGGGCCCACTCCTGGATGGTGACTGCAGCCTAAGGGACCAGTGGTTGCTATCCAAATCATGAAGGTGGCCTTCTCCATGGAAAGGGCTAGAGCCTGATAGTTGTTCTGGGGTCTTTGGGGATAGCAGACGTCATTATAATGGTTGCATGGTGTTTGCAACCATATGTTAAACATTATGTCTTATAGAGTTTCTAGGACTATATTTCACAATATCAAGGTTAAATAATACATCCTAGTCTTTCTTTTAAAAATCATATTTTTTTTTACATAAGTGAGCAATTCTTTTAGTCTATCATTTTTTAAACTCATTATTTGACAGTGTTATACTTATATACAACTCCTTGGTCATAGTCACAGAACCACTTCCTCCTATCTACAAGATACTTCCGACATCTCTCCCATTTCCCTTCCCTTTATATCTTCTTAAAAACACCATTTTTGGCAGCCTACAATGTCCAATTAGTGTTTGAAATTGGAATATTGACTGATATTAGTGTGGTCTTGTTCAAGTCTTCTGTAGATAATTATAGTTGCAATGAATTCATGGATGGTAGAATCTGAAAGTTAGGTTTCACTACTCTTAAAATGCCAATTTTGTTACCATTTCCAAACACAGTGGCATACACGATTGTTCTGTCACCTGTCAGATAGAGATATGGGGAGTTCCCAGGAGAGCTAGGACAACTTTCCCTCTTCGAGGGCTCCCAACTTCAACAAATGGACACAACTGTTCCTAGTCAGCCACTCAGGCTGGGACCCTGGGCTGAAAGAATTCAGGTTCTGTGGTCATCTGAAGATGGCTGTTTCAAGACTTTCTGCATCTGATACAAAGGCACACAATATGACTTTATACACAAGTCACAGGAATAGCTAAAAACCAGTTGCTTTGTGTGTGAAACACAACATCTTTCGAATTTGGAACATTTTCTTTTTGTAAGCTCTGCTCAGGACTTTGAATGTGACTGTATATTGGTATTGATAAGGGTTGGATAGGAAGCTTGTGTGTCTGGAATACACAGACTGAGAAGTTTATCCCCAACTGAACAGTTCTTAGGCATTGCTACAACTGCCTAAACACATGCATTTTTTGAATACTTGACTGACTTTATTCTGTAATAGAATGTGTATTTCACATAGATTCAGTAAATGTGGGAAGGAGTCTAAGGGCTCAAGACTGAGGAGTGTGATGTTTTCAGGCTTTGGCTGCAGGCTTTGAAACCCTCTATTAGTATGGAAGCACCATCATGTTTTCTTGACATGGAAGGCTACCTCCTCATCCCGCAGTACTTCAACTGGGTAGTTTGGCTCAGTTATGTTCTCCTACACAGAAGCAAGAACTATAGCAAATGTAGGTCAGGAGCTTGTAACTTTAATATCACAATTTTGAGGTTGTACAGTTCCTTTGAAACAATTAAATGATTCATTTGGAAGAAATCATTTCAAAACGAAGAGGGACATAAAGATCTGACTATGCAGAGTTACTGGCTACGTTGATCACCATCAACTCTAGTGAAAAGAACAGAAAAGGCATTTAAGATCCTAAAATTCTAAAGCAATATTTTTTCCTCTTTAAATATATTACAATTAAAAAGCAAGCGGATGTACTCATCTGGTTTAATGAACAGAGGTGTCTGATTTGAAGAGTTACTTGTAAGTAGAGACACGCTAACTGCTTACAAAGGAAGGAAGGATTCACCTGCTCTCAGTATGATATTCCTGGGTATATTCCTGTGCCTGTCATTTGGAATCAGATCACTCCCTGTGCCTTGTAAGTTGCGTCTACTTCAAAGTGGACATCATCAGTGCTAGAATATCATTTCTTTTCAAATTTTGTCTGCCTGGCAATTTTGTTGATGAGGAAAGGTACTTGAGCCACTCCTTCCTAAGCCAAGTCGTTGTTCTGAGCTAGCCTGTCTCCCCTAAGTCTTCCCAATAACACCAAAGGGAAATGAAAAGCCTTGATCACCTTGTAAGTGTTAAGGTCCAGTGTCATCTAAGAAGAATCTGAAGTAATATGACTCTAAAGTCATTTGGTGCCTCAGCTGAGTCCTTGAATCTGGTGAGACTTTGCAAATGATGTCATACATTTTGCTCACTAAGACTTTGCAGTCAGATAACCTAGCTTTGAGTTTCCATTGTGGGGTTCATTGGCTGTTTGACTTAGATGGAAACATTTACTGTCTACCAGTTTAGGAGAGTAAGGATAGAGTTACCATGAAGCTCAGGTGAATGTCTGCATCTGAATGTGTATAGGAAGCTATAACAGATGCATAGGTGATACTTGCTAAGCCACCCATGTTGCAGAGCCATAGCTATGACAGCCACACATCAGTGGGGTTGAAGAGATAGTGCAACTGGTAAAACGCTCGCCTTTCAAGCAGGAAGAATTTCATTTGAATCCCAGAATTCACATGAAGACACCAGGTATGCTGTTGTACACTTACAATCCCAGCACTGGCAAAAACACACACACAGACACTTTCTTCTTTCTATTGTATCAAACAGCATGTAAAACTTATTCTATGTACTATTCTGAACTATGTGTACTTATTATATGTACTAAACTATAAGAACCATAGTACTTATTCTATGTACTAAAGAACTATGTGTTCTTTCCATGAGGCTATATTTTACAAAATACTTTTTGTATATATTTATAAACCTCAGCCTGTGTGACAATAGTTAATATTTTTAAAGATTTTTTTCAGTGATCATGGCTGTTTAAAACTGTTTTTCAGTTAGTGTTATATTAGACACATCAGGATGTAGTTCTATGCGAATTTCAGATTCAGATTACAGATTTTTCTGCAGGATGATACTGAAAAGAACAATTATGGGTGATTGCAATGAGAAATACATTCCTTCTCCATGATTCCCAGCACCTCACCTAGAAGGCAGGGTGATATTACCCACCCCAGAAGTATCTATGCCCCTACACACTTTCTAACTCAAATTATTAACAAAGTGTTATGGTTTGAACTTGAAACACACCACCTCAAGCCCATGTTTTGAGCTCCTGGTCCTCAATTTGCGGCACAACATTAACAACTGTGGAACGTTGATGATGTGAAACCTGACTGATGTAAACAGGTCATCACACCGCCATTGAAGGTTATATACTATACCATCCTTGGTTCCTCTGATGCCTGTGTGTTGCCATGTGTATTGGCTGGTTTTTTGTCAACTTGACACAAGCTAGACGTATCAGAGAGAAAGGGGCTTCAGTTGAGAAAAAGCCTCCATGAGATCCAGCTGCAAGGCATTTTCTAAATTAGTGATCAAGCAGGGAGAGCCCCTTGTGGGTGGTGCCAGCCCTGGGCTGGTAGTCTTGGGTTCTATAAGAAAGCAAGCTGAGCAAGCCAGGAGAAGCAAGTCAGTAAGTAACATCCCTCCATGGCCTCTGCATCAGCTCCTGCTTCCTGATCTGCCTGAGTTCCAGTCCTGACTTCCTTTGGTGATGAACAGCAATGTGGAAGTGTAATCTGAATATACCCTTTCTTCCCCAACTTGCTTCTTGGTCATGATGTTTGTGCAGGGATAGAAACCCTGACTAAGACACCATGGGAACAGGCATGCTCCCATGCTACCACCAAGATAGACTGAAATCTTCTGGAAACAATGAACCAAAGTAAGTTTTTTCACCATCAAATAAAGATAGTATTATTTTTATTATTTGTAAGTCTGATGGATAGATAAATGTACTATGTAATTTTTATTATGTTTTTGGCCACAGATAAGACTAAGTGAGCTGTTGTTGGGTTTCACCTTCTGTGCATCTTGTGTTTGTGTCTGCTATTCAGCTTAGTTGTTGCTCATCCACTGGCCTATATGAAAGACTTCATGTGCCCTGGTTCCAAGTGCCTCATTTCAATAACTTTAAGTTATTTCCAAGCCTATTGCTTATATTTTAAGATTGCAGTCAGCTAGGCCAACTTCTTTATTTTTAAGTCTCAGATTTTCTGGCTAGAACTTTTAATGCCTCAAAAAATGGAAACTTATTGCTTTCCAGGACAGCACTGACCCCTGTATCTGACCCACTTCTTAGATTCTTAAGAAGAAGACCTGGCTTGTGTCTTCCTGTCTCCCCAAAGGGTATACATAGCACACCCACTTCATAGAAAAGACCACCCCAGGAAGACAGTGGCATTTGAGGTAAGCCACCTGCTGAGCCAGAGGAGACTCACACCTGACCCTGTAGAACTCTTAGATCTGCCCACAATTATGAAATGATACAGAGTTATTTTTTAAAAAAACCTAAAAGCTCTGCACTTTAAAATCTATTCTTGTAGCTACTTATAAAGAGATGACTGAAGATTTCTCACAATTGGTATATTCTTTCCCATAAGGAATCTGATCTATGAGAAACCAGGTTACCATACAGAGAATCAGGTTACCATCCAGAATTAATTAACAGAGAATGAAGACTTAAACACAGAGAGATTACACATCATTCACTTAGATGCTGTTCTCAGAAGTGAGAGGGTACTTTATCCCTTCACACTGAGGACATCATCCCACTTCTGATCTCGGTGCCTACATTCTTGTTCATTACACTTTACAACTTAGTTTGGTGTATTGCTTAGTTTTACTTTTCTTTTTTTCTTTTTTTGGTTTTTTCGAGACAGGGTTTCTCTGTATAGCCCTGGCTGTCTTGGAACTCACTGTGTAGACCAGGCTGGCCTCGAACTCAGAAATCCGCCTGCCTCTGCCTCCCAAGTGCTGGGATTAAAGGCGTGCGCCACAACCGCCCGGCTAGTTTTACTTTTCGATTTGCCATTTTATACACATAACAAGCTTAGTGAAAAAAAAAATAGAACCACTTTAATATATTATGGAAATGGAAACATTGTAGCTGGCCATATGGTCCAGCTCCTATGTTTATAGCATGCTGACAGAAGTGACCCTCCTCATGATGGGTTCTTATATAGCTTCTGCATGCATCTTTATGCTCCCCTCCCCATCCTTGGCCTCATTGCTTTGCAGTGACAATATGTTGAATAACTACTACTACTACTACTAATTGTGATATATAAACCCTGGGCACACCAGAGATGGCATCTATTCAAAGGCAGCAGCCATCTAGGTTAACAGTAACCCAGGCCTGAAAATAGGGTAATTCCTGCTGTAGGTGCTTCACTTAAGGTTCACGTGAGAACAGTGAGGATGTGTTCTTGAAATGTGTCACCTTGTAGAAGCCAGAGGGGTCTCTGTGTTCAATTTAATCGTATAAGTAAAGATTGCCTCTTTCCTGGGTACCTGATTATGGTGGTTTGAATAAAAATAGCTTTTATATTTGAATGCTTAGGCATCAGGGAATAGCACTATTTGAGAAGGATTAGGAGGTGTGGCCTTGTCAAAGTAGGTGTAGCCTTGTTGGAGGAAGTTGTCACTGGGAGAGAGCTTCAAAAGCCCAACCAAGGCTCAGTCTTTCTCTGCCTTTGGATCAGAATGTAGTTCTCAGCTATTTTTTTTTTTCACACTACCCTGTAAAAGTATCTTTTATTTTGCCTGATGTAATTGTCTCCAAGGTTTAATGCCTCTGTCTGCTAACTTAAGCCTAGCCCTGGAAGCCTCTAGCCTCCATATAATTTCATCTAGACCTAGAATATTTTCAGCCTCTGACACTGCTGAATAAGCTTACTCTTCTCTAGCTCTCTCTAAACATTGGGTGGATGGTCAACTCAGCTGTTCTGGCTCAAAACTCCTCTCCACATTGACTGATTCGAACTGGCTTCTTTCAGCTTCTGACTGAGTTGTTCTGCTTGGCTTCATATTAACTTTGGTGATATGTTTTAATTTTCTGGTTCCTCACTCTCTGGCTCGTTCTGTCTTCACCTGTGTCTAGCTTGTTCTCTCTTCAACCTGTCTCTGTAAACTCTTCTGGTAAAACTCTCTCTCTCTCTCTCTCTCTCTCTCTTACATGAGAGTTGGGCATATCCTAGTCTCTCAAATCTTTCTCTGATTCATCACTCTGTCTGCCCCTCAATTAAACATCACTTTCAAACATGGGTGCTTTCTTTTAAAAACTAACTTTGCCTTCATTGTTTGGTATTAAAGGTGTGTCTTAAGGGTACAACTGTATTCCAGTCATAGGGATTAAAGGTGTGTGATAAGGCTGATCCCCCCACCACAACTATGAACAGGTTTTTCCAGTAAACAACTCAGTCTTGAGGTTCACAGTGCAATCAAGCATCCTGCAACATCACCCTGCCTGTCTCCATATTCCCTACCACAATGATACTGTGAAACTATAGGCTAGCCCCAATTAAATTTTTTCATTCATACAAATTGCTTTGATCATAGTGTCTCTTCATAGCAGTGGAATAGGGACTAAGACATTGGGCTGTTGGGAGCCGACTTTTAGCAGAAAGCAGCTAGATTATCTTTGCAGCCATCTGGAACCATATACCCTGATAAGAGATTTGGTTTTCAATAGCCTACAACAGCTGAAGCACACTCTGATATCCCACATATTTTGTGTTGCTGTTTACTGCCCCCAGCTGCAAGGCGCACTTGGTAGTCACGCCTGCAAGGCATGCAGTTCACGTGCTGTCCACGTGCTATCTACGCCATACATGCCTGTAAGGCGCACGTGGTATCCAAGCCTGCAAGGAGCACGGTGCACGTGCTGTCCACGCTAGCCATGCCTGTAAGGCTTACGTCATATCAACACCTGCAAGGCACGTAGTATCCACGCACCTACAAGGCACCTGGCAAAAGCATATAAATACCTCAGAATTCCCTTCAATAGAGAAGACTTGAGACTTGAGACTTGATCAGAACCTCTGTCTTGTCTCCATTCTTTGCGTCTCCTGCCCCAAGAGCCCCACTCTCTCTCTTGACCAGAGCACTTAGCCCCAAAAGTGTTGAGGCAGAGAACAGGCCGCAACATCGGGCCTCTGGTATAAACATTGTCATTGACTAGTCTGAGCCTGAGGGTCAGTCTCGTAGTTAGTGTTGATCAGTTTGAGCATGCAAATCTCTTTCCCTTTGTTTTTCCAGCCTATGACACACATTTCTTCCCACGTCATAGGGATGCTGTAAAAACAAATGAGCAAAGGAAACTGAGATAAAAATATTTGAGGAGTGCAGTTTGGAAAATTTCAAGTTATTGCCAATAAAAAAATAACAACAAAAATCTGAATTTAGGTGACTGTCACTTGAGGAACGGACTTATGTTCTACCTGCATACTGTTTGCTATAATTTATATGTTCATAGTTTAGTTGCTTTATGCATTATAAAGTTTCACTTTTTAATGCAAGTATTGGTCACTTTATTATTTAAAGGGTTAAACAAGAATTTTATGTCTATGAGGTTTTTACTTGTGTTTATGTCTATTAATGAGGGTTATGGACCTGTGCCCACCTGGTGATCGCTCCACATGTTGGTGCCTCCACCTTTGTGCACTGTGTGGTGGTTCAGAATACCACATCTTAGAACGCCACGCACTGGTGAACTGGCTGATTGACTGTATCCTGAGGGAAGTTGGAGAAAGCTAAGTGGCATTACAGTCATCCTCATACCTCCTCCTGCCCCTGTCCTAGATGCTGTTGTAAGTGTCTTTTCCTCTTTTGGAGGAAGAACTTTTATCTGAGGCCATTTGGGAAAATATTATAAATAATAATTAATATTATTAATTCTATTTATGCCCCATGTGTGCTTGGTACCCATGGGAGGCAGAAGAGGAATGGGAGTTTGTAGACAGTTGTGAGGCATCATATGCATGCTGGGAACAGGAAGAACAGTTCTCCAGTTCATTTAACTCATCTGTCCAACCTTGGTTTTACTTTTTAACTATTTTTAAACTCACCACATATTTAGTAAAGGACACCCAGTTATGACCTACTTTCTGTGACACTTCTGTAAGAAGTCACAGTCCCTGTTCTCAGGCCTGTCTCACTGCCCTCTGAGCACCTCTTTTTCTCTTAACCCTTGTGCTTTAAGCTTGTATTAAAATCTTCACTACCCACAACTCTGCTTTGAAAACCCTGCATTTAATTCTACACCAGCTCACTGTACCCTAAGCCTAGAACTCACAATGTCAGAATGAGAGTAGTTCCCATAACTTATCCACAGTGAGTTCCTTTACTCTATAACATGTCTCCAGTACCTTACCTCCTCCAGCAAAGCCAATATCTCCTAATCTTTCCCAAGCACTTCTGCCTACTGGGCACTAGGCTTTCAAATATCTGAACCTGTAGGTGCTACTCTCATCCAAACCAGCACAGCCACCAACAGTATAATTCCAGAGGAAGAATGAGTTTATATTTAAAGGCCCCGATGGTCTTTGGTGTCCTGAGTGGTACACATCATTGCAAGAAGAAAAGTGAGGCAATACTGGGAAAGACTGAAACCAAGTATATGTTGGCTTTTGATGTTTATTCTTTTTACAAAGCCATCAAGATTGATCCTTGAGGCTTAGTGATGTTAGTGGACTCTAATCATTTGTTACACGTAAGCGCTACCAAAGAATTATGTTTACATCCTACTACTGCACTCTCTTCTAGTAGTGACTGGGTTTTAGTACAAGGGCTTTAATGTCTATACATACTCAGAAAATATCCAGGCAACAGCAGCTGGGCTCTTCCACAACATTTGTTTTAGATAGGAATAATAAATACTCTTTTCTCATGGGAGACGTTCCAAACTTTCTAAAACACCTTCACAGGCAAAAAGGAGACTTCTCTTATAGTCTCCCTTTTCCATTCTTACTTTAGAATGCTTAGAAATGACAATATCTTATTGTTGCCTCGCACCTTTCAGATTCCTGCATCTTTTTGAAGCCATAGTGCAGATAGGTTGACCTGCTGCCCTCACGGAAGCTATGGAATCCTACAAATTATCACCTCTATTATGGCACTCACTTCATAGACAGTGAAGCTCAGCAGTTGGGATAATGCTCATGGGAATGGCTGGTCTTATCATGTCCTCCATCTTGTAGTAGCTGGCTGGATAGGAATATGGAATGGACTTTTGGGGACTCAAATGATGTCCATGGCACCTAGTGCTTTTTCATACTGAAGATTAAGGCATGCCCACCATGGGCTTAGCTATCAACTGGATTGCATTAATACTATTTGTTGGGAGCTGACCCGCAGACCGGAGAGGCAGCTTGGGCCGGGAAACAGTGGCTGTCAAGCATGGAGTGGAGAGGGCCGCAACATTTTGGCGCCCAACGTGGGGCAGCTTGGGCTTTACAACTATTTTGAAGTATGGGATTCATATTCTCTCCATTGGGTCTGCAATACTTTTTAAGTCACAGATTCGCTATAGTTTCACAGATCTAATTAGCTTTTGTTGCACATGCCCTCGTTGGTGAGTTCACATATCCCAAAGCATGACCTAGTAAGAGCACTAACTATGTTTGCAGTTGTTAAATAGGTGATTTCTTGATGTTTCTAGGAAATTGAACCCACAGTATGTGAATGTGGTATCATATAGTCTGCTACTGAGCTACGCTTTTATCCCTTTAATACTTGAAAGATGTAGAAAGGCTTGTGAGCCAAATGTTCTCTGAAGTGCCTAATGCTTACATTTTTTGTGGAATGTTCTGAGGGTTGAAGGACAAAGAGTGATGAGCCCACAGCAAACAAACAAGGAACATAGCAAGGGCTGTTTCTCTGTATCCTCTATGTGGCCTCAGACGATAGTTCGTCCTCCAAAAGAGGGAAGGACACTGACAACAGAACAGCATTCAGGACAGGGACAGGAGGAGGTGTGAGGACAACTGTATGCCTCTTAGCTTTCCCCAACTTCCTGTGGGAAAGTCACTCAGCTAGTCCACCAGTGTGTGACATTCTGAGGTGTGGTATTCTGAACTACCCACACAATGCACAAAGATGAAGATATTAGCGTGTATAATGCTCACCAGGTAAGCACAGGCCTGTAATCCCTGCTTCTTGGGAGCCTAAGGCAGAAGAATGGTGAGTTCTCAGAGGTCTGTCTGCCTTGGAGATAAGAGTGAGTTCAAGGTCAGCCTGGCAGCTGGCTCAGATCCCATCTCCAAATAATTAAGACCTAGAAAAAACAGGGCATATGGTTAAGTGGTGGAGGGTAGCTACATAATGTATGTGGTGCTGCCCTACCATATGTACATACATACATACATACATACATACATACATACAATACACAGACACAGTCACACACACACACACACACACACACATATATGAACATACAGAAATCCTGGTATACAGGGAAATAAAGGGATGGTTTAAAGCCCCAAATGAGTATAGCCATAAAAGCTGGGGGCTGTGTTCACCTGTACCTTCTTTCTGCTAATGTATACCTTCCATGTAAATAACACTGAAATCCTTAGACTCCCACCCTAATTTCAATCCACCACATATTTTCATGTCATAGTTTCACTATTTTTATTCCTCAGGCTTAATGTCACTGTTCACAGATATTTGTTAGCTGTGGCTTTTATTATCAGTTCAGTCTCAGAATGATTGATTAAGACAGATATTAACCAATTAAAGATGAACATTAACCATGGCATACTTCTAAACTGTAAAAGAAGACATTTTTCTGAAAAATTTGAGGGACAGTCTACATTGGACTAACCCATGTTACAATATCTTCACTGACTCGGATGCTATAAATAACATAATAGTTATTATTGACCAAAAACATACTACGAAACATTGTAACATCCTATGAAGGTGGCAGTGTAGATGGTTATGTTTTTGGTTTAATTAAAAATGGGTTTTGTTCTACTGTGTGGCCACATAAGAAAAAGTAATAATACTTGAGAGTATAGTTTGAATCTGCATATAAGTGCCAATCTGTTGTTGTTGATAATAATAATAATAATAATAATGATAATAATAATAATAATAATACATTTAGTCAACTAGAACAAAACTCCTCAAATCATGAATTTTTAAGTTACCTAAAAATCTCCTCCAACTCAACCCTGAACCCCTCCCTACACAGCTGGCTATGATTTCCCTCTGGTCCAGGTAACAAGCATTTGTTCCTGATTAGCTGGCTGTGGTAAACACCAAATCAGACCTGTTCTCCTGCCTGCAGAGCCCACATCTCTACAGAGGGGATTCATCTGACCACATGCTGCTTTTTCCACAGTCACTTGTATTTAAATCAGAGTCACAGCCCCTTTCTTCAGTTCTTTCCTTCCCTGCCCCCCTCTGCAGGCCTGGTATATTTTTCTAAGCATTCGCAATGTTAATTGGAGTTACATGTGTGTGCTCAGAGCTGATGGAGGTTCCAGATGTGACTTTTGTAGGCAAGGCTTTGTGACAGACCCCCACTCCGCCCCCCACCCCTACCCCATCATATTTTAAATGCAATTTTTCTACAAAAAAAGATCTTCAATTAGGGAGATTCCAAAGGACTCAGGCATTTTTAGGATCAAACATGACATGAAATATAAAATTACATCCGTGTTCACTATTAGATAATCTGAGTTTGGTTCTTAATTTCCCCTTACTTTTGGCTTTACAAATTCAGAGGATTCTAAGAAAGCAATATCAGAGAACAAATCTCTGCTCTTCACTTTAAAACCATCGTGTCCTGTCTGGCTTCATTGTAAATTGACCACAGTGCCTGGAATCATGGAAGGATGAAAATATGTTCAAATTTGTGCAGTCTGCCTCCTGATGTTAATTTTATTTGTGACTGTACCTAGGTGTTTGAGTGTGTGTGTATGTGTTGTTTGGGTGTGTATATGTTGTGTATGTGTGTGTGTGTGTCTGTGTGTTTATATTTGAATGTGTGTATTTCTGTGTATGCATGTGCTTGTTCCACACACTAGCTGGGGAAAGAAACACACATTAGACAGGGGAAAGTTCTGTGAAAGGAATGCTGGTGCAATTAAACCTCATTTGCTACAGATTCATGCAAAAGCACAGTTGTATTTCTGTGTTCATGGGGCCAAGGCTGCTTTTATATGTCCAGAATTCTCACATTTCTTAAACCAATGGATCTTGAGTTTCTTTACTGGAATCTCACAAAGCCCTGTTCTCAGTAACAAAGGGCACCCTTGGATTTTCAGGACATGCATCTCTGTGTCACATGGCTCAAAAACAGATTTCAAATTCATCAGGTTTGGTGGAAAAATAGAATAAATAATATCACAGAACGAATCATGTCATGCTTACAATCCAATGAGGTGCCAACAGGGGAGACGTTCATTTCGTTCAGTCAGGGAGGATGGGAGAGACTTCACCATCAGTCACCATATGCCCTTTCCAATCACACTGTAAGCTCAGTTCTTAGCCATTTGTGGGCTCATAGGAGCTGTGAGCCTGGTTCGACTTCACTGGCAAAAGCAGATGCCAAAACAAATCATTACCATGATTATTTTGGTTCAAGATTAAATCCTTTTGCAGGGGACAAATTTATTTTATTTTTGGCCTCGGCCTCTATTCACTATGTACGTCAGAATAAAATATCTATAGTGAATATTTATGAAAACCAGGATACTTACAAATACTACCCACATGCTAATTTGATATATTCTTACCCTCTTTGACTCTTTCTTTCTTTTTGTTTTATGTTTTTATCATCACCTTCCTTTTTATTTTTATTTGGGAATGCACAGTAAGTAAATGTGCAGATTGCAAGTAACATGCATGTAACCTCATGTATTTTTAAAGAAAAGAAGTAAATTTTGTGGGCGCAACATTTTAATAAGAAAATATTCAGCTAGAAAAAAAATATTCAGTCTAAAATCCAAAAATGAAATGAACTGTGTGATGGTATATTGTATTTCATGAGCTTGTTTTGATCCATTAATCAGCCTCAGACCAGAAATTCTTTATGTCCATATTTCAATGCCAATATTGGTGTGAGTTGTGAAATTCCAGGCTGCAATGCTGAGTGAGGTGCCTATTTCATTCTTATTAACTGAAATACTTTAAAAACCAAAGTGGTTAGACGCAATAATTTTATTAGTCGGTAATAGTTATTTTATTAACATTTTTCTCCAAGGATTTCTCACCCCTGCCTGATGGTGAGGGTTCTGCTATTTCAGACAGTATGATGGATGCTACTTTTCTATGACAAGAATTTTAACAGCCCTTCTTCAGCACTCAATGCACACCCAATTATGCATCTGAGCTGGTAACCTTGAATTTATGTTGCCATGGTGACAAACTGGTCATGCATTATGGATTATCATTGAAATTCTACACCCCTACCTAGCATAATGGGAGTTGGGGACTTAATCAAATCAGCCATTCTATGCGGCACACACTGAAGAACTACTCTTATTGTTCAGGGGCCAGGCAAGGAAGCAGGCCTGATGGGACGGCAGCTGTAGCACGGCAGCCTGATAGATGGCCCTTCTATACATCTGTGAACGTATAGACACATGGTGTTCAGTGCCTGCCATTTCCAGCTTAGGCAGCAGCTGGTCGGATAACCTCTGCTGTCTCACCTTGTTGTCATGGAGTGCTGAACAGAGACTGAGACTGTGTGCAGGGACGTTGACACTGAATTTATATTGCATGGTACAGAGGGGGAGGATGAATGCAGGGTTGGAGCAGGAGGGATGGTGAGGGGCTGGGAGGGGCAGGTGTTTGGATGGGCCAGGCTAAGGGTGGCCAGAGTCTGGGACTGAACTAATGCTGATTTCATTATACAAGAAAACAGACACATCAGTAGGGCGGGCTTGGCTTTGGACAAGCCAGTTTGCTGCTTTTGCAAAGCCCAGAAATTCTAGGCAGAACTGCTCTTCCTACATAGACTAAGTATCAGGCTAAGCATCTTCTTGTCCTGTAGGTAAGCATTATCATAGTCAGCTCTCTGCTCATTACAAACAAACAAACAACCTAACAACTTAAGGTCAAAGAAGCCAGTTGCTAACAGAGCAGTATGCAGCCAGGGAGAGGAGCCCATTTGCCACACGGTTCCTTTCTTCCAGGGACAAAGTGAGTGTGGACTCCTGATACACAGGAGCTTCCAGGATTTTTGTTTTTTGTTTTGTTTTTTTTGTTTTTGTTTGGGGGGGGGGAAGGGAACAGGTCATGAATGGACTTACTGAATGATATTTCTACTATCAATTGTCAGATGAATGCAGGAATTCAAACCGGCAGAGGTTTTGAGCAGGGCTTCAAGCTCTAGAAATCTCAGGGTCTGTGTGAATGCTTGTCAATCAAAGATTGAACAATTCTAGTTATACTGTTCTTTTACCTGCCCCTTCCTCTCAACAGTCCATCTCATGTTTACCATCAAGGTCACTTAACACCCCTGGAAGCCCCGTCCCTGCATAAGCAAGTGTTCTAGTGGTTTCTTTCCTGGGATATTTTCTATGCTCTTGATTATATCATTTCTCCCCCACTCCTATTTATTTCCCACAGCTTTTCAACCTTAAAACTGAAAATCAGACATTTTGTTCAGAAGGTTTCTTCATGTGTACAGGCAGAGAGGCCTTTTTCAATATTTCATGAGACTTTGGTTGTCTTTCCTAGTGCAGTGGGGTTCACTCAGTGCAGAATAAGCAAAATGTCTTAGGAGGAAATGTGTCTTGACCCGACAGATGAAAACAGCTCTGGAGAAACCAGTGCACCTTTCAAGGTCGTGTCTAGCTGACGAGGAAGCATCCCAGTGAGGTCTTCAGATAGGAAAATAATGTTAAGAGCTAACCAGGTCTGTGGCAAGGAAGGAGCTGGCTCTTTAAAAGTGGTAAAATCAGGTCAATATTATACATCTAAAAGCTCCCAGGGACCCGAGATTGACAGGGTTAGATGCAAAGGAAAATGTGCAAATTGAAGGATACTTAAAATTTTTCTTTTCTTACTGCTCTCACAGGCTACCTCCACATCCGCACTCAAATAGAGATGTTATTTTAGGATACAAAATTTTATTAAATGATACATTAAAAATAAAGTACATGCCATGAAATTAAGTATCTGAATGGGAAAGACAGGTGGGAAGCATGTGGCTGTTAGGTGCCTTTGAGGGATCCTGCTTGTATCATGGGGGTGGGGGATGCTGTTTATTTCAAATGAGTGGAGAGCAATGTTCTCTGGAATTTTCTCTCTTTCCACACATGCACAGGCAACAGCATTAATAGATTATCACAGAATCTGCTTTATTTCATTTCCTGTTTTTTTTCTCTGAGGTTGCACTTAGTGATTCATTTGATTTTTTTTTTTCTTCTAGTAACAGCAGAGCAGCACGCAAGCATCTGCCTAGCGCTTCAAGTTCTAAACATGTATTTTAAATTTCCTACGAAATGAAGCTGTGGACTCAGCCACTTTCATAAACATAGAATGTCTTTAAAATGTGCGCTGCCTGTTTTGTTAAAAAAAAAAAATAGCCATCAAACTGTTATCTTACCTCACAAAGGGTCTCTAAATAAGAGTGCTACTTATATTTTGTGAAATGCCTACTTCTAGTCTTTGTGAAATTTCCAGAACATATTTTGTTTAGTTTATATAATGAATAATCTATTTACTCCATATACAGAAAAGCAACTTAATCCATAAAATTATGGAAGTTAATGGGGATGCATTCCAATAAAGCCGAGGTTCATTGATTGGAGTGTGGGTGTCACCACACCACATGGTTTAAACCAAGCATCTTGTCAATTGCAAAGACTGAAGCCTGGACCTGGCAGTCATTTAGAACCAAAGGAGCTGCTTTCCTGGTTTATTATGCCTTGGTTCTGCTCATCCATCAACACTGCTAGATGATCCTCTGGGAATAAACTATGTCATCTTTAGTTTATGAAATTACTTTCAAATTTTAAAGTTCATTTTAACTGACACATTAAAAATACAACAATTGCACAAATTCGTGAGGCGTTTAGATAACATATACCTTCGGTGAAATCCAAATCTATTTCCATAAATATTGTTTCTCTGTGGTGAAAAAAATGAAGCGCCTTTCTTCTAGTTTTAGTGTTTCTAGGTATATTTTTATGTGTATGAACGTTTAGCCCACATGTATGTACATGCATACATGTGTGTGTTTAGTGCCAGCAGAAACTAGAAGAGGATGCTGGATCTCCTGGAACTTGGAGCTATAGATGGCTATGAACACCCATGTGGATGCTGGGAACCGAATCTAGCTCCTTTGCAAGAGTAACAAGTGCTCCTGCCCACTGACTTGTCTCCCCAGCCTCTCTTCTAGTTTCTCTATCTATCTTTAATGTATAGTATCTACTAAGTTTCCATCTCCAGTCACCCTCTCTGCCACAGCACACCACAGCTTCTTGTTCCTGTGTGCCCATTAATTCACACCCATTAGATAGCATTTCCTCACCATATCCATCACAGCCTCTGGTCACCACCACTCTACTCTCAACTTGCATGGAAGCAAATGTTCAGATCCCCTACACATGGGCCTACATGGTACTTATGTTTCCATGCCTGGGCTAACTGAAAAGTTAATGTTACAGTTTCCAGTTTCCACCATGATGTCCTAAGCGACAGAATCTCATTCTTTAATGGTTGAGTATTAATCTACGATTATACGTTCAACCTTTTCTTTATCATCAGGTGATCAGCATTTAGGACATTTCTATTTTGGGGGTCTTTTCTGTAGTGCTACAATGAATACAGGTGAGTAGTTGTCTCTTTAATACCTTGGTTTTGCTTCAATTGACTGTATAGCATAGCGTGGGCATGATGGATCAAGTCTTTGACTTTGTAATGAAACTTTGAGCTTTTTTTCAAAATGGCTGCGGGCATTTACATTCTCTGGGATGCTCAACATTTCCTATCTGTGTGCTTGCCAGCGTTTATCCATCTTACTGATAAAACTGTTCATACTGCAGTGGAGTGATATCTGCTGCCCTGGAAGGATATGTTTATGGAATAATTTTGAGTAGGTTATCATTGGAAAATGTTAGTGATAAGCAAACCTGCAGATAAAAACGTTTCTGGCAGTCATCTAGACTCTATTTTTTTTTTTTTTTTGTAACTTCATTACTTCTCATATAGAATCACTGTGACCAGTGCTTTAGTTAAGCAAGATTGCTGAAACACAAATATATGTCATGTTTAAATTCAATAAGCATGTAAGAAAAGGATGAAGAAAAGAATCTTTAAAGTTAAATATACAAAAATATGCTTTTGTTTCCTTAAGTAACTTACAATTTGGAGTTGTTGGGGAGGTAAGGTGTGGCTTTCTCAAACTATGTTTTGTATCTTCGTTTGTGATAGAAGACTCGGGAAAATATACTCAGAATGTCCAGCACACACACATACTCCATTTCCAGAGCCCAGTGATTTCCCCAAACTTATTCAAAATGCTCCTCCAAGAAGGTACAAAGCCCGAGGTCACTGATTTCAAACAGTTCTTGGATGAAAGAATTTGCCAAAATATCAGTTATATTTTGAGTGACTATTGGACAGCAATTAAGAATGGTTCTACATTTGCAGAATTCAGTTTCAGCAAGCTTCATTTATACAGGGTTCTGCATGGCCATCAGGATCTAACCACCCAGCTTTAGAGGAGCCTTCTGCTCACATGTCAAGAGCTTAATGGTTTCCCTCACCCACCGTTATAAAGGAGCCACCTTAATAAAAATGATTCTTTGGGACAGTTTTGCGCCCATATCTCCTGACAGATTAGAGTGGCAACCACTAACTTTATTTTGGCCACCTCTGGAAAGTCAAGATTGCATCCTTGTTAATACATGTGGAGCTTAACTTAACCATCCTGATTAGTCTTGGCTTCTGACTGTCTGTCTATCTATCTATCTATCTATCTATCTATCTATCTATCTATCTATCATCTATCCCCACTTTTGGTCTTTTGGAGACAGACTTTCTTTATATAGCTCTGGCTGTCCTAAAATTCACAATGTATAACAGGTTGTCTTTAAATTCATAGGGATCTGCATGCCTCTGTTCCTCAAGGATTAAAAGCATATATCATTATGTCTGGGGTCTTCTTCCTTCTTTGGAACCTTCTGAACTGTCTCAGCTTGAGGGCAATGGATCTGTCTACAATGCAAGATACCTCTTAGAAGTAGGATAGAAAGCCACATTGCAATTGAGCAAGTCATATGATGAAGCAAGAGTATAAGATAATCCACAGCATCCCGTGCACCACATCAGAATGCCCTGACTATTAGGTGGTTCCTTTTTCTCTGCTCATCACAGCTGATTCTGACCTCAAGCTCTTTTTTTTTTTTTTTTTTAAACATTTTTCTCTTGGTCCCTGTAGTCACTAAGTGGGGGCTAAAGATAGAGTCCCTTCTGCCTGACTCACCTAAGTTCATGGCCTTCACTTCTGGTGAGATGGAACTGTGGCTTGAATTCTGAAATTTATCCCTTGGCTGTTAGTACACCTTTTCTTCTGTGTCCATCTTCTCTGTTGTAGTTACTGTGGCCATGGGTGTGAGTGTACTCTAGAAGTGTTGATTCTGGAGACCTGGAGAGAGAGTGGCATCAATGAAGTGCCACATGGATGACAAGGTTTCCTAGAAAGATTTGAGACATAGAAAAAAATTACTGCAGTTATTACTGCCATCTCCCTGTACATGGTGCTTATGTGACCCCATGTGTGTTTTAAACATAGCCTTTATGCAGCAGATTGCTTTGTGTGAGGCCCAGAGTTAGGGATGTACTGCTGGATTAAGGTCACTATTTGCTCCTTCAGCCCTGCTATCCACTTCTCCCCATCCTAGTCCTTGGTCTCTACACCCTCCCTAGGACCTAAGTGTACAACCACGTTGTGAAGCATCTCTCAGAGAGAAGGTAGGATTTGGAGAGTGCACAAAGCTACTGTACTAGCCTTGGGAGATCTGAGGTGGGTATTTTTTATAGCCTAGGGAGGTTGGAACTATACCCTGAGCAACAGAAATCCAATGATCAAAAAATAGCCACAGGGTGAAGTCTTCATACACAGGCACCAGATTTCTGAAAAACCTGCTTAGAAAGAGTGGGTGTTAAGATAGGCTTACTGGTAACTTCTAGAAAATTCTGGAAACATGAAATTATAACAATCACTATTGTAGACAATGGTCTTCAGTATGACTATAGACTGTTTCTTACAACTTTATCTTAACACAGGATTCCTGAACACTTGAAAATATTCTCAGAAATATTCTCTAGCTAAATAGGTCATAGATCATAAGAACACACTCTGGTTATTCTTCTAAATGGATATAGTATTACACTGCCCCTTAAGTACTTATCATTATAGTTTTGTTTTATTTTGTGACAGATGGTGACTAACAGAGATGCAACCGGGGGCCAGTGTGCAAAAAATGAGAGAGCATGAAAGGCACCCCTCTTTTTTAAAAAAATGAATGTTTTATTTATTTATTTATATTTCAAATGTTATCCCCCTTTCTGGTTTTCCACCTGCAAACCCCCTATCTCATTCCCTCTTATTCTGGTTCTATGAGGGTGCTCCCCCATCCACCTACACACTCCTGCCTCACTGGCCTAGCATTCCTCTACACTGGGGTATCAAACCTTCACAGGACCAAGGGTCTCCCCTCCCATTGATGCCAGATAAGGCCCCTTCAGCTCCTTCAGTCCTTTCCCTAACTCCTCCATTGGGATTCCTGTGCTTAGTCTAATGGTTGGCTGCAAGCATCCACATCTGTATTGGTAAGGATCTGGCAGAGCCTCTCAGGAGACATCTGTATCAGGCTCTGTCAGCAAACACTTCTAGGCATCCGCAATAGTGTCTGGGTTTGGTGTCTGCATGTAGGATGGATTCCCCAGGTGGGGACAGTCTCTGGATGGCCTTTTCTTCAGTCTCTGTATTTCCTCTAGACAGGAGCAATTCTGGGTTAAATGTTTGGAGATGGTGGATTACTCCATCCCTCAATTAGGGGCCATGCCTAACCTCTGGATATGGTCTTGACAGCTTCTCCCTCCCCTTTGTCGGGTATCCCAGCTAATGTCATCCCATGGGGTCCTGTGAGGCTCTTGCTTTCCTGGCATCTGGGACTTTCTGGTTGCTACCTCCAGTTCCCCATCCCCCATTGCCACACACCTCTGTTCAATTTCCTGACCCTCTGTCATCTCCACCATCTCCTCCCATACCTGATTCTTTCCCTCTTTTTCTCCTCCCCTTCTTCTCTTCCTCCCAAGTCCCTCCCACCTTCTATTTCCCTTGATTATTTTGTTCCCCCTTCTGAGTAGCACTGAAGCATCCACTCTTTATTCTTCCTTCTACTTGAGCTTCATATGGTCCATGATTTGTATCATGGGTATTCCATGTTCGTTGCCTAATACCCACTTATCAGTGAGTACACACCATGTGTGTTCTTTTGTGACTGAGTTACAGAAGGCACCCCTCTAAATGGATCAGTTGATATATTCTACCCAATAGAGGTCAGGTATCAGCCTAGAAAAGAGGTAGTGGGAGTTGTCTGTAAGACAGCATTTATTAGATATAGCAGGATCAGTACACACAGGAACTCACAGCAGTTGTGGCTGTAGGAATGAAATCTGTACAAGAACAAGCAGCTCCACATTGAAGCACAAAGAGTGGAAGGGCTCACAACATCCCAGCCATATCTGAGGAGGTAACTAGCAATTGATGGCTGCTGAGGGAGGGACAGTCAGTTTTATTTAAGGATATGGCAACATTTTAGACTACCTGTGCTGTAGCAGAGGTTTCCTGAATCACTGAGTGGACTCAGTGGGTTAAAAAAAAATGCTCATAGACTTGGGAAGAAAAATTAGTGGTGCAGATATGGGAGGAGTTGGAGGAAGAATGAAGGGGTAAACGTGCTCCTACTTCATTCTGTGTTTGATAAAATGCTGGAACAATTAAAATGATATTCTCAAGCCACCATATTACACCATGGGGAGATCAACTGTGTTTTCATTCACTTATTCATAAGATTAGTACTTGGTTTGTATAATCAGCGTACTTGAAAATGATTGCTACATACATAAAGTCTAACTATAGATCAGGTTGAAGTAAGCAAGTTGCTTTCTCATGGTTCAGCTCATTTTAATGAATCTGGCTGTTCTTTCCGGTTCTGATAGCTGGCAGGATTTGCAAGTGTGCTTCAATATCTTAAGATCTGACTGTAACTCCAGGAGCTTCCAGTTCGAGACCACAGTGGTGCTTAGAAGCTGACAGATTTCCATCCTTAGCTTTCAGTTCTTCTAAATATGATGCTGTTATGGTGTTAACTATAAATGTATTATAAGTACTGAACACTTGGGGCCCAGCTAGGGGCATTGTTTGGGAAGAATGTTTAAGAGTCCTAGATAGCAGATACATGGCCTTACGAGTGTGGTCTCAGGGTTTTAACCTGACTGCAATTTTGAACCAAGCCGTCTGATTGTCTGCTGAGATGTAAGCAAGCCCATCATAAACACAGTCCTTCTCATGATTAGCTGGATCCCTGTGCCATGAACTAAATAAACCTTTAGGTTGTTTTTTGTCAGGGATTTGGTTATAGCAATGAGAAAAGAATGGTGAGTAATGGGGATGTTGCTTTAGTTTTTGAGAAATGAATAGTAGAAAAATTGGCAACCAGATGTTCTAAACTATCAGAACATCATCAGAGTAAATTAAAAGAAGATTCATTTGTTCATGGGTAAAAGAGCTGGTTATAAAATGCTAGGCATAACCGATATCTCATGTAACTAATATGTCTTTATTCTCCTTCCCACCCCCTGTGTGGGGTATGTGTATGTGTTCATAGGTAGGACAAGTAAGGTACAAACTGCTAAGCACCAATGAAATTTATTTATATCACGTGTGTTGAATGTGTGTGTGTGTGTGTGTGTGTGTGTGTGTATTTGATATCATGTGTCTTTCTTAATCACTATCCACCTTATTTTTTTAGACAGGGTCTCCCTACATTACTTGGAGTTTACTGTTTAGACTAGCCGGCCAGTGAACTCCTAGGATCTAGCTGTTTCTGTCCCTTACCACTGGGATTATAGACATGAGTTGGCATGTCCAACTTTTCATTGAGTACTGAGAGTCTGAGTTCAGGTCCTCATGGTTGTGCACCAGCACTTTGACTTTTAAGAAATCTCCCCCCTATCTATGTCCATCTTGCAAATCAATGTTGGTGATTACATTAATACAGAACCTTCACCCAATATGCTACTGTTGCTACTTTGCAGTTCCATTTCACACATGTTCATATGCTATGTCACTCTTTCTCTCTCATATCATATTATTTATCCACTTAAATTCAAACATCAAGTTCCTGGAGCTCAGAAAGGTGGTTTGTTTGGATATAAAATGATTTTGTAGTCAAAATCTGAGTGTTTACTTGTTTATCTATTTATTTGTTTGTTGGTGTGTGTGTGTGTGCATGTGCGCGCGCGTGTGTGTGTGTGTGTGCATCTCTATGATGCACCATGGGTGTGCATCATAGAGAAGGCCAAAAGAAGGGGTGTCAGATTCACTGGAGCTGTAGTTACAGGCAGTTGTGAGCCTCCCAACATAGGCTTATACCTGAACTTGAGTCCTCTGGAAGAGCAGTACTGATTTTAATAGCTGATCCATCGTTCCAGATTCTGTTTACTTAATTTTTTTTTATTTGTGGTTTTTACTTGCTTAGTAGAATTGAATTTGCTGAGAGCACCAATCAGCAGCTATACTAAAGCTATACTAAGAAGAGACCTTGTCAAGCCACATCCCACTCACCTTGACAGCAGCAACCCCATGTCACCTACACAGCTCCCTCCAGCTCTTTAGCTATGTTGCTTCAGCTGGCAGGATGGCTAAGCTGCTCAACTTCTTGATCCTCTAGGAGGGGGAAACACAGCCATTGTCAAAGCCAGGGAAAGTTTACAAGCTTCCTCAGCCATGGCAAGTGCAGCTGGGGCAGTTAGAACACAATCCAGCCAATTGTGCTTTCTCCAACAATAACCTTCCTCATGAATAGGGTGGCCATATGGTGCCATTTCCCGGACGCAGTTCTGGTTTATTCCTAGTGACCCTGTGTAGCTGCTGAGAGCATTTCTTTTCACTCCTGGACTATGCTGAGCTGGATAATAAACATTACGATCAACCTGCTCATAAACATTATTGTGAGCTGTAATTAATTTATATCAGCATTGTAAGTCAAGATACAAGATAAGTGCTATTTAAGTGACTACCGGTAGGTTCAATGCAAGAGCTATGCTAACTCCGCTTATGTTATTAATTATCACTGCCTAAATTAATTAAATATTCCTTATCTGAGCTACCCAGAAACAGACTTCTGCTTTGCAATATGCCTTCAAAGCCTCTTTTTCTAAGTCCCTCCAGGGATGCATGGCCTCTGGGTCACATTGGTGCAGGTGATGGCTTCAAGGCATGTCCCTGAAGCCTTGGGATAGAGGGTGTTGCATCTTCTTGCCCAGCTACCCTCAGCCATAGCCAGAGAGCCACTCCCCTCAGGGTTCTTTGCAAGTTAAGGCACTAGCTGAATCCTGTTGTTTCGTTCTCTGGAGTCATGGAATAGACAGGCTCTGAGCATAGGTTCAGAGGAAGTGAAAATGAAAGATGAGGGGCCTGGCTGCAGCTGTGAAGAATGTTTGCTGAACTGTGTACCCAGGACCATTATAGCATGAACATAACTCAAAAGGATGGCCAGCTTCTACTAAGACAGAGCACCTTAGCATGACAGCTGAGAACATGTACTAGTTAGTTGATGTTAACTGCCAGTGTAAATTTGTTATGTAAGGCAGAAGGGAGGAGGGAGGGAAGGAAGGGAAGAGAGAAGAGATTCCACCCCCAATCCATGTTTGATTTGCTAATACTAACCAAGAATCATTTAAATTTCATTATCAAACTAGGACATATTTTGAGTTCACCATAACATTTTTATTACTTTTGGTCCCTACCAAGCTGTGCATTTCCATGATTAATTCTCTAAAGTTAAGTTGGGACCCCTTCATAGCGTGTGGTGCATTTAAGGTAGAGAACAAAGTCTGAAATGGCTTCCACAAGACTCCTTCTGTGAGTCAGAGAGCTGATACTGAGGGTCTGGAGGTCACTGTGAGTCACTAAGGGGCACAGTTAGGAACATGCAATAGCAACAATACCAATGCATAAGTGACATTAAACAGGAGTGAGAGAAAACTGCCCCTGATTAGGTGACCCTATGACCTCAGAACACTTATTGCAGGGTCAGCTTAATTGATATGGAACTGGTGGTGGGTGGGGGGTACCACAAAAGAAAAAAATGAGCATGACCAAAACCAGAAACAGAACAGAGCTGAAAAGGCTGCAGCGTCCACCTCAGTGAAGCTGCCTGCTTGGTGGGTATAGTATCAGACTTTCTACAATTGGAAAATCGATTCTTCCTTTAGGAGACAGCCTTATAAGGAAAGAAGAACAAAACAAAACAAAACAGAACAAAACAAAACAAAACACACATGCACACATACAAACACACAAACCACCAATGGGCAAACCTGGTCAAGTTTATATACAGATACTTCTTATTGAAAGCAGGAAATGGAAGCTTTCTTTCATAGGTGTGAAATATCAGGTTGTCATTTTGAAGTTTTATTACCCACTGTGTGTGTGTGCGCATGTGTGCACACACATGCATATGCTTGTTTGATATTTTCATGATGCCATAGATTGGGGAGGAAGAGACACACTTGTCCCTTTCAAATGTGTCCTTCTCATGGGATTAGGCGGTATTACCTAATACCTATGGGTGGGCCTGTTGTCCTCTGCTCTGACTCAGACCAAGGGTCTCACTGTTGGTGTGTAGTGGAGCTGGTCAGGCACACTCAATCTATGCTGGATGTCTGGATCAGGAGTCAACTAATTATTCTGATGGTAAGAATTGTCCAGTGTCCCATTTTTATAACTAAATCTTATTGTAAGAAGCTACTGTCAATTTATTGGCATTTCAATCTAGGTGTTTTCTTCAGAGCATGGGTTTAACAGTTGTTACAGAGGTTAGGGTTAGGGTTAGAGGGGTTAGAGTCCAGTCCAAGGTCAGGGTTGGAATTGGGATTGTGCTTGGGATTAGGATGAGGTTAGGAATAAGGGTTTGGGGTTAGGTTTAGGGTTGAGTTTAGTGTTTGGGCTATGGTTGGGGTTTGGGTTGTGGTTGGTTTTTGTGTTGGGTTTGTGGTTAGAGTTGAAAATAGGGTAGACATCAGAGTTAGGGTTACAGTTAGCATTAGGGTTGGGATTGTAGTTGGGTTTGATGTTGGGTTGAGGGCTAGCATTATGGTTGAGATTGGTTGAGGTTGAGGTTGGTGTTAAGGTTGGGGTTGGGGTTGGGAATGAGATGATTGGTCATTCATCTTTAACTCCTTACTGGATGTGGGTCAGAGTTATGGTTATGGTTAGGTTTAGGGTTGTGTTTGTTATTTGGGTTGGTGTGGGGTTGTGATTGGGATTGGATTTGGAGTTGAAATTGGGTTTAGGGTTAGGGCTAGGATTAATTTTAGTGTTAGTGTTAGGGTTAAGCTTTTGGTTATTTGTGAGGTTGGGTTTATTATGGTTGGGGATAAGATGGAGTTGGGGTTTGGGGTTAAGGTTAGGGTAATGGTTAAGATGACTGGCCACTCACCTTCAACTGCCTCCTGAATGTGGGTCAAGTTTGCATAGCTCTCTCTTGGTTTAGTAGGGTGTGTGCTGGTTAGTGTTTATCAACTTGACACAAAGTGGTGTCACCTGGGAAGAGGTGACATCAATCTCAACTGAGAGATTGCTTCCATCTGACTGGCCTGTGGGTGTGTCTGTGGTGTATTTTCTTGGCTGATGGCTGATGTTGGAGTGCCCACTGCACCATGGATGTTGCCATCCTTGGAAAAGTGGGTTGTATAAGAAAACAGACTGAATAAACCTTGGGAAGCATTCCAGTAAGCAGCACTCCTCCATGGCTTCTGCATCAGTTGCTGTCTCCAGTCTTTTGCCTTGAGCTTCTCTCCTGGCTTCCCTTGATGATGGACTATAGCCAGTAAATCAAATAAATCCTTTCCTCCACAAGTTAGTTTTGGTTGCTTTTATAACAGTATCAAAAAGCAGACTGAGATAGGGTGGTTATCAGAGACTGCACAATCTAGTAGGTGACATGGCGATGTTGGTAGTGTAAGTCACTTGTATTTACCTAAAATTCAGACACAAAATGGATTCTTTATATGTAACATAGGTAAGGCACTCCAGGGTGAACTTTGGTCAGCTCTTAGGCACTGAATTTTATGAGAACAATGTCAAAAAAGCTTGTGCAAAGTAAAATGGGTGAAGCGTTAGAGCATGAGTGGACTCAGAAGCACCATTACATAGATATCAAAGGAACCGTAGAGAAAGGAAAATGCTGAGATAACTATTAACTTCTTTGAGTACTTTCAGGATCTTGATGTGCCAGAGGGCTTCAATTCATCTTCTGTAGCCTCACAGAGAAGATAGAGGCTCAATGGATGGAAGAGCTAGGAAATTAGATCAGACTCAGTATTAGATAGAATTTCTAACAATACAAAATTTCCATGAGATTAGTGATTCTTCCTCATTGAATATTCATGTGATAAGTTCCTTTTTTAGCATGTGAGACTTGTATTGCTCCCTCACTCCATTACTTAGGGATAGTAGTCTCTAGGGATCACTAATTTATATAAGAAATGAGTCCCAGAGTGGCTTTTATTGATCTATTACTGACCATCAGATTTGATAGCAACCTTGTACTCTGACTCAAGATGCTGACCTATATTGGTCTTATCATTTCCATGACTCCTGTCTTTTCCAATGAGAATCTCCTCCAAGACACAGAGGGAAGAAATCTAAGGGGGTGAGGTCATAGTAGACTGCCTTTATCCTTGAATGGCCATCGCTATTACTACAAAAAGGTCTGTTCTGCCTGGATCCCTCTTTTTCATCACAGCTCCTCTCCTGCTTGTCCATCAGACCAGTGGTTGTACAAATTCTTACATTCCCCCATGCATGTTCCTTGTATCATACACTCTTCAAAATGGTTCTTTTCAAACCAGCCCTCCTTATATGATTTCAACTTGATTGTGCTGTGCCACTTGGTTTTCTGACTGCTGCATAGAAATTGGCTAAAGCACAAGAAAGGCTTTCATGCCATAGGGACTCAAGGCAGGTGCACCCCTGGTTTCAGAATCTTTACACAGGTATTCCCTGGAGTACGTTTGTGTTATCTGTATGTGAGTGAGGTCAGAAATGAATCTGCTGAGAAGCCTGTGTCAATTGTGGCAGCTCAAGCCTCCTGTCCCTGCATTCAGGGGTCATTGTGTAACTGGGCACCTTTTAGCAAAACTAGAATCAGGTTGGCCATCAGACTTTTGTGAAGGGTTGCTGTTGCTTCTGAACACTGCTTCCTCATCATGGGCTTTCTGACTGTCCTTCCTCTCAATTGGTCAAACCAACTCGTGCTTCAATTGGGGGGAAGACAGTTGGTACTGCCAGGAAACTAATGTTAATTAAAACATGATTAGGCTTGATGTCTTGAAGCAGATATGTCTCCTTGCAGATACATAAGTTAGGCTTCTGAGAACAAAGATAGGAATGACCCTGATTGCAAAGCTATCATAATGGAGGAGTTAAACACTGCTTCTACATAGGGAGTGAGAGTTGTGCAGAACCTGACCCATGTAAACCAATCCAGACATCTGAAGGATGCAAAAAACTAGAGGATCCCAGAGACAGCAAGGAGAGTTTAGGTCCCACTGCTGTGCAGGGGAGGTTGTATTTCTAGGAGCAAAGAGCTGAACTGACCACTGTTAAGGACCCATAATACACGGGCTTGGTTACATGAGGAATAAGGAGAGTGCAACTAGGGGATAGTGTGGGTCCCTAATTTTACTTCTTGAGGTTTTGAAAATAATCTCTCTGTGGAGCTGTCCTCCCAGAGACAGGACAGAAGAGGATGCCATAACCTCCTGGAGTGCTGATTTCCTGTTTTCCCCATTCTGAAATAACCTAAGTCCTGATTCACTTGCCATCCTTCAGATCTCTGGATTGGTTTATGTGGGTCAGTTTCTATACAACTTTCATTCCCTGTGTAGAAACACTGTTCAATTCCTCCAACATGATGGGTTTGCAACAAGAACCATTCTTATCTTAGTTCTCCTTCACTGTTGGTAAGTGTTACTCTAGGGCTTGAGTTCCAACAGAGCAAGGGGTTCCGGGTTAAAAGGCTGGGAGTTAATGAGCTCAAGGTGACAGTTAACTATGTGATACCAGACAATAGTGATTGGGCACATGCCTCTACCATCCTTTTTTTTTTTTTTTTTTAATAAATATGTTAAAATATGAAGGAGTTCCATTCTTTTGCCTTGTATTAGAAAGAGGTCTTGAAGGGAACCAGGCAACCATCTGAGAGTAAGTCATATGATTCTGTGGCACACACACACAAAAAAAATTGTATTTTTTTCCCCTTTTGGTAGGAACTTCTTTGGGTAAGTCTCATTAACAAAATGTGGTGAAGGTAGTGAAGGACTCATGGTTGGGCAGGTGGAAGCCATTCTAACCCTATGCTTTGTATTTAGCTGGCTCAGTCAGCCTATTCTGTCTCAGGGGGTTCAAAAATTCTGCATGTAAAATGATCTAAATCTAAAGGTTGCAGTGGGTAATTTCAGATTTAATTTGCCATGTCTGTGATATATTCAACTTGGCATCTTTCAAGCCAGCTTTAGATGTTTAAATGCACCCCATGTACAGCCTGGTTGAAGGCTCTGCACACAGTACTGCTATACTCACCTTTCATTTCCTAGCTGGTTTAGTTTCACATAGAAGGGTGTGCTTGGAGACGAAAGTTCACCTGATCAAACTTTCCAAAATTATCTTTATGGGACTTGCAGCCTAAGAGACTTGAACATTCTGAATGAGCTTGTCTCCATCACTTGTCTATAAACTCCTTGGGGGCACAGGATCTGACTGCTCATCTTTGATCATTCAAATATGTTGTGATGGTTAGCCTTGAGGGTCAGTTCAACTGGATCTTGACTCTTAAGGCAGCTAAGAGATACACTTTTGAGTAGATGTATGAGAGACTTAGAGAAGAATGACTAAAAGGGAAAGAGTCTCCCCCAGAGTAGGCAGCACCTTCTGGCTCTTGTCCAGATATGAGGAGGTCCAAAGGGAAAGCAGTGCTCTTTGCCTGCCTGCCTCATTCCTTGCTGTTAAGTGCATCTACTCTTGCTGCCTCTGCTGCTTCTTCAATCTTCTTTTGACTTCCGAATATGCTTCTTTGACCTTCCACTGAGGATCTTCAGTTCTTCAGGAATCCTCCAGTCTTTCATCACCAGCTGGGACTTCTGAGGTATCCAGCATCCTGAATTGAGCGAGTACCAGGTTCTCAGCTTTGCCAACATGTCAGACTATTAGACTGCCCAGAAGGAATAATGTAAGGCAATCTAATAAATAGTTCTTGTAATATATGTTCATTCTATTGAACTCTACGAAACTCTAACACAGATGTGATATCTAGAGCATGGTCTATGCTTCCTGTGCTGGTCAAGTAGATGGATAAATAGCAAATGAAAATGAATAAATTCAGAATGAGTTGAGAGGCTGGAGGAAATCATGAGTGGGAGGAAGACCAAGTGCTTTTGTACTTTAAAGGGTTAATTATCTTATTTTATGTGTGTATATGTGCACAAGACAGGTGTATTCACTCACAGAGACCAGAAAAGGTGTCAGGTCCCCTGGAACTGGAGCTTCAGGTCATTGTGACCTGACATATGGGTGTCAAACTTGGGGCCTCTCTCAGAGCAGCATGTACTGTTAGTTGCTGATCTACCACTCCAGACCCAGATACATAGTTTTCCTACTGTGAAAAACTTTATTCACCATACTTATTTTAAACAGGCTTAAATAATATTCAAGGCTGAGCAATCTATCCATTCATCTATCCATCTATCAGCTGTTTGTCTGTCTGTCTATTATTATCATCATCTATGTGTGTATGTATCTGTACTTTAAAAGTTAAGGTTTATTTTACCTCACAGAGGCAAAACAGTTTTGTAAATACATGGCTTAGTGCACATTACTCAATCCTTACTGGAAATTAATGCAGCTCTTTTTGCATATAAAAAAGCTATACAAAATATGGAAAATATCTAAATAAGGGGAGAACTTTTATGGATCAAGAGGTGGCTGAGAAGATTAAACAAAAATAATGAGCATATGGGGCAAAGGAAGGAGGAGAAGAAGAAGGAGAAGGAAGAGGAGGAAGAGGAAGAGGAGGAAGAAGAGGAGGAAGAGAAGAAGGAGGAGGAGGAGGAAGAGGAGAAGGAGGAGGAGAAGAAGTGTCTGTAGACATGTTGGAAAGATATAAAAACAGAACTCATACTCAGGCCTCCAGCACTTGCAAGTTGGAAGTCAGTCTCTGACTTTTGTCTCCAGTAGGTGATACAGAGAATGGAAATCTGGCCATCCTGCCTGTGGTGCCCTGCTGAGTCAGAAGAAAAGAGAAGAGAGGCAGTGTTTTATAATTTTATTTTCCCCCATTACCAACATTTGTGATTTAATTAATGGTTTCTCTGAAATGGAGTTTAAGGAAAAACACATATATTCCACTCTGGAGATAACTGAGTGCGATCATTCAGTTTGCAAAGAGGTTCATGAACTCAGCTCTGGCCTTTTCTGGGAATCTGCTGAGCTCTCATTCTTCTCCACTTGGCCTGAAGACTCAGCCTTCCTCCTCTGCAGCCTGCTTTCCCAGAACCTGCTGCCAGTGCAGCCAGCTCCTGTGGCCCCTTCTTACAGTGAGGCACAGAATCACTTAGATTTTCCACTAGCTCGATAGGATATCTCTAATCTTACAGGCAAGGCTCACTGTCCCCTTAGGGACTCTTCTTTGCAGCTGCAGTTGGATTGGTGGAGGAAAAGCCCAATGTGACCTCAGATTGTCCCAACTGGAGCAGGTGCATGAACCAGACCTTTTCTTTGAGAAGCAAATGAGTAGCATTCTGGCTGGCCACTATAGTGTGGGCTGTTCTGCCTCTCTTGACTTGGTCTTGGTCATTCTGACCTCTCTTAGACACTTCAGCAATACCAGGGCAGCAGAGCCATAAGCTCAGCTGCTCAATATGGAGTTTCTGTGCTAAAGATATGCTATGTCTGGTTTATTATGTCCTTTGTGTACAGGTCATTAAGCCAGACCTGTCTTTAGGAACTCTGATGGCAACTGAAACCATAAGACATCAAGTTCATACATGAACGCCAACACCATCACCACTTGTAAATGTATACAAACACACTGAAGCAAAAGGATGCTTTTTAAATTTTCTTTTTGCATGCAAATATGTGAAGTATGCATGTGGTATCTATGTTCATATCTATATGGGCACACACTTGTGTTTAGACACACATGTGGAAGACCCAGGTTGATGTTGGGTATCATCCTAAATTGCTCTTCCACCTTATTCTTTGGGGCAGAATATCTCAATTAAACTCAGAGCCTGCCTGTACAGCTAGTGTTACAAACCAGCTTGCTCTGAGGAATGCTTGTCTCTGCCTTCTGGAACTGAAATTATAGGTGAACCAATAAGGCTACCCAGTGTTTGTGTTCTGGGATTCAAACTGTGTCCCCTTGTTTTACAGCTAATACTTTTACCCCCAAACCATTACTCAGCCCCTGATAGCACCTTAATATAGCACACTGAGTTCAAGGATGATCTACCCCAAAGGTTTTCTGGAACCTAGAAAATGCACTCTTGGGCTTGAAGAGATAATTCAGCTGGTAGTTCATATTATTCTTACAGATGACCTAAGCTGGGTCATATGGATCACAACACCTGTAACTTCAGCTCTAAGAAATTCAACCCCCTTTCTGGTCTCTTTGGGGAATACATCCCCTTTTCCCCCAACCTCATGCAGACACATATAATTAAAAAATAAAAATAAATTTTTTCAAAAAGGAAAGAAGAGAAGAGAAAAGAAAAGAAAAGAAAAGAAAAGAAAAGAAAAAAGAAAAGAAAAGAACTCTTAATACAAGTACAAAGAACACAGGGTTTCTCTGAGACTCTATTACCAGGGTTGTGAGAACTTCAGTTCACACTGGTATGTTCTCATACTTCTGCTGTATGTGGTTCATTCACAAAGCCGAGGCATTTTAACTGATAAGTGTGAGAAAACAGAAACTAACAATAAAACAGCAGTGATACAGCTGATCTAGCATGGCCTGCCTGCACCCTACAGAGTCGCGTGTTTGTTTTATTTTTATCTTTTAACATTCATTTCTCTAAGACAGGGTCTTTTCCTATGTAATCCAAGCTGCCTTGACTACACAGGGCAGAAGCCTTAGCCTTCTGAGTGCTGCAGGGATTGTAAGTGCCAGTCATCATGCCCTGCACTATGCATTATTTACTAATGTGCATTTATAGAAAGCACATACATTATGCATGACATTATACAATATACTTTTTCCGCATATACTCTGACTTTTTAAAAATGTTATTTCCTTCTTTATCCTCATTGAGAAATGTACACAAAGATTAGGTGCAGTGACAACTGAGGCAAACCATGGTGTCTCCTGCCTCCTTGTCCCTTGCCAGTGGCCATTTTTTTTTTCCATTCCTTTGCAACATCATGTCATGGTGAAAGTGGATGCTGAGCCTCACATGAGTGAACCACCCACTGGGGTGATGCATTACTTTAAGTGTCTTACCTCATCCTGCCTGTGAGTCAGCGTCATTAGGTCAGGATGAGATCATGTTTAAAGGAAAATTTAGAAGAAAGCAGCTTCTGGGAAGTGGCAGGGCAGAGAGAGCTTCGGCTAATGACACTTTGCCTTCATTCAAATCAGCAAAGCAGAGCTTTGTGCATTTTAGTTCCTGGGATTTGCATGCTAATCGATTCGGATTCATTATGGGATCAAGACTTAGGACACTCACCCTCAAGATAGATCACGGTGTCTGTGATGGGCAATCCTAGGAAGAAAGGCCCTAGGTAGCAAATTGCCTATAGTTTCCCCCCAGTCGGGGGCGAGGGAATGCCATTTAGGCATTGCTGGACTTTTATTATTATTATTACAATGCATGTATCTGGCATGTATCTGCCCTTGTGACAAGTGCTTCTGGTGGATCCACTCTTGATGATTTCTATGTATACTTATCAGTGTTGGCTCTACCTAACCAATCTCCAGCACGGAAGTCATCCGGCTTTGCTAAGCTTCTTTTTTATATTTCTAGATAAATTCATGTACTCATTCAGTGTGTATGTTTGTTGATGTGCACATGTGGAAACGTATGCATGTATGGCTATTGTTTCTGAGGACACCTTCCATTTTCTTTATTAACATAGTCGCTATCATTAGCCAGGGCCTTGCCTTTTTCCTTTTCCATTTCTTTTTTCTTTTATTGGTTAGAATAATTGACCAACAAAACCCAGGGGATCCACCTTCCTCCCTACCTCAGATCACAAACACAAGCTCTCATGCCCAGTTTTTAGATTTGGACTCTTGGAATTGAACATAAGCCCGCATGCTTGTGTCATAAGTACTTTACCCACCGTGCTGTTCATGAGCCCTCTTTCTAGGTACTTGCTAGGAGTTAAGAATTAGTGATGGATTAGAAAGTATTTCCTGGAATCTCTGTTTAGCTATCTAAACCAGGTCACTGCTCAGAACTAGCTAGTTCCCTCCTCACCAGAGCGCAGAAGAGGTTTCAGTGATGCCTTTTTTTTTTTTCTGTCAGTCACCAGAGTTTTCTCCTCTCAGGAGATGTAGACAGTGGCTAGTAAGTGCTTTGTACAGTGCCACTACTGAGAAGGTTGGATGATAACACCTTATTCAGGGTTTTCTGCTTCTGCACTAGTAATTCTATATATTCCTGTGGGTGTTTCAGCTCAGTGAAGTCAAGTCTGAGGGACAGCTCCTGTGCAAAGTGATCCTGATGAGTGAGTATCTACCAGCTCTGCTCTGTGTCACCTTCTTAGGCAACACATTCCACCTGGGGACAGAATACAAATGTATTTCTCAGCTTCTCTGTGTAATAGTCCATGTCTATCTATATCCCCAGTATTGCTGATGATCTGAAGACAACTTGCCCTTACACCCAAAGGCTGAAATTCTAGCTTGTTCATATATGAAGAGAGTCATTCATGGACAGGGGTATGGAAAACAGATTATGTGTCATTCCGAAATGATGTATGTCATTTGGGAGGGGAATGTTCTCAAAGGCAATGCTGGTTACACTCAAATGTTTAAAGAGCTTTTGCATGGGAGAGACTTGATAGATTCATTGTGTCTAGAAGGGTTAATTTGAACATGTTCACAATCCTTTGTGCTATAATGTAGGGAAAAGAATGTGACACAATTTTAAATGGTAGTGCGTAATAAAAAAATTGGGGGATATTTTGCTTTCAAATCAGAAAATAATCACAACCAGAAGGGCCCTGATGGTTACCTTCTTGCCTGGATGGGCATTGTATGGGTACACACAAACACACACAGACACACACAGACACACACACACACACACACATGCACATACACAGATGTATATGTATATACATATTTACATGCATAAATTGATATACACATATGTATAAAAGCACACATGTATACACACATATACATATATAAATACACAAACACACACATATATATGTATATGTATACACACACACACACACACACACACACAAACACTCAAGTACATTTTTGCCAATTTGATGAGAGTCACTTGAGAAGAGGGAACCTCAAAGGAGGAGTTGCTGCCACAAAATTCTCCTGTGAAGCTGGTAGGGCATTTTCTTGATTTTATCATTAGTATAGTAGGGCCCAGACTACAATGGATGATACTATCCCTGGGTAGTTTGTACCAGGTAGTATTAGAAAACAGGCTGTCCAAGCCAATATACAACATTTCCCCATGGTCTCTGCTCCAGTTTCTGCCTAAGTACCTGCCTTGACCTCTGTCACTAATGGACTGTAACCTTATAAGGCATAATAATCTTTCTTCTCAATTCCTTAGCCACAAAACAGAAAGCAAACTAGCATATACATACCCATACATATATATGCACACACGCATATATATATATATATATATATATATATATAGTCATGAATACACAAACATATTTGACATGTTTTCATGGGATATGACAGGTTTCATAAGGGGTGTTTGTACAAATGTTTCATCCACTTTGACTGTTTTCACTCTCCTTGTTTCCTCAAAAGTCACCCCATGTTATTTCCATTCATTGCCCTAATGGATGCTAGGAATATTCTTTAAGTTATTGAAGAACAAGAGGGGGACATAGGCTCTGATTTCTCTCAATGGAATTCATTAAAAATAAGACAAGTGCTATGTTTTCCTGTTATTTCACAAGCAATGTATTGGTGCAAATTTCTGTAACTTTCTCAGCCTTCAGTGTGGCTGCTTTATGTGCTACATAGATCAAGTCCTAAGATCAACCCTCCCTGATTAGTGGCACTCCAGTGCAATGGGCCCATGGACATTATGAGACACATCTTGACAATGTGACAAAAAAGAGCACCAAGAGGTCCCAACCTGGTCTTATAAACACTTGAAACGAAAATAATTGACCAGCTGTTGATCACTCTAGAGAGGGAGAAAGCCACATCTGCAGTGCTGACAGCCCTTCAAGCAGAGTGACTTTGACTAATATACAAGAAAGCAGAGACCTCACAGCCATGACAATGAGGATCTAGATTATGCCAGAAGCACAGGTGAGCTTAGAAGTAGGGATTTCCTCATGCCTTCTTGTTAGAGCCCAGCCTGGTAGACACAATGATATTACTTCATAGCAATACCACTATCTGAACCCAGTAGAAAGAACTATAGAGCCTCTGGACTCCCAGCTATAAGGAACTAGGTGTTCAAAGCAAATAAACCCACAACTGTTACTAGCACAGAAAACCAATCTCCTATCTACCAGTTTGGAATAAAGAATCAATGCTTACACTCTGCTCCCCCAAATGTGAAATATTTTATGTATACTCACAGTCTAGAGGAAAGGCTTGTTTTGCTTAACAAGATGTTTATTTTTCTGACAAAAGCCAGTTTTATTCTCTTATCTAAGTCATCTTTCAACCACGATCTTCTACAAGTTCCTACTGAGAAATTCTGTTCATAGAGGATGCTTGTTTCTGTTAATTATTTTTAAGATTTTAGTCATTTTCTCTGCAGGCCCATGGACTACATTTCTTCTTTCTTTATATCTGTGTGTTTTTTCTTTTCTATCTCTAGATACTAACTGCCACCAGCTATCTGTCTTTTTGTATGTCTTAACACAGAACCACATCTTACAATTGGGGTTTGCAAATTTGGCTCTTAGCATCACTGGCTCACTGGGTCCTATCATTGAACCAATGGGGGTCATGGATCAGTTTCTTGTCACAGATGATCTTATATCCTCTTCTTCCTCTGCTTGCATTGCTGAAGAAATGATGTGGCTGAAGAGGGAGCTAGGGATTAGTTTTGGATTGAATTAGTTTCTTTCTCAGATATGGAAAGGCTCTGCCCAGTATCCAACACAGAGATGAGCATGGAGGGGATTTGGGTATTTTCACCCCTCTGCAGGCATGTAGGTGTGTGTGTGTGTGTGTGTGTGTGTGTGTGTGTGTGTGTGTGTGTGTGCTCCTAAAGACTAGGAGAACTCAGCTTTAACTGAGCGTGTGCTTTAAATTTTTTCTTCTGGCTTGTAGGAATGTCCAGAGCAGGTCTGGACATTCTCTGTGGCAAGGTCACATATCAGCATCAGCAGCCTCTGCTAAGGACATGAGTTCAAGGTAGGAGTTCTCAGGGCCATCTCATCCAAAAAGCAGTTATTCTGTCTTCTTGCTTGCTTTAGTTATCTCTTCTCCAAAATAGGGGTGTGTCCCAGCTACTTGATTTTGTTAAGAGAGCCAATAGAAGCAAAGAATATGAAAGCTATTTTTCAGCTCATTCCTCAGTAAATAGGCAGGTGTCACAGGAAGTCTCTGATGGAAATCCAGGAATCCAATCTGGGCAAATACTGTTCCTGCTCTATGTCATCCACAGGCTCACATTTCTAGTGTAGGTTATAGGATTGCATATTTTATTTATTTATTTTTTACATGCATGTTATATACAGCAATACTCACAAAACCCTACTCATACTATCTGAAATTTGAACCAATAATTTTTACAATTTGGGGACCTAAAACTCAGGACAGCACATAACTTTGTGATGGCCAGGAGTGACATTGTTTAATCTGGTGTGGATCTTGAGACACTTATGTCTCCAGGAAAACAACAGTGGAGTAAAGATAAAACATGTTGTTGGTCTACATGGACCTTGTGGTGTATCTACATGGGCTTCTTGAATTGTCTTCATGGTTTTTCAAACGAGTGTGTGGGCCTCCTGCTGGGTTCCTAAAAGGTCTATGTGGGCTTCCTAGTGTACCTATATGAGCTTTTTGGCATATCTATATGGGTTTTCTCATGACTCAGTGTGGGATTCCTGGAAGATCTACGTGGTTTTACTGGAGGGTCTACATGGGTTTCTCTGTGGGTCTAAAAAAAAAAAAACAAAAAACCTTGCAAGTGAGTCTGGGCTTCTTGGAGTGGGGCACTCCATCGAATTTCTGGTGGATCTAGATGGGTTTCCTGTTTAACTCCATGAGTGCAAACTGATCTACTGTAAGGGAAGGGAAGCGTGGGATTAGGGTGTGGAGTGCATCTGCTTCCCTGCCCATAGACTCTCATACTTTTGTGCGCTGGCAGTAGAGAGGCAGGAAACCATGGGGAAAGGGTGAAACCCAATGAGAGACAAGTTTGATGAAGTAAAAGTTGGGGAGGAAGAAGGAAACGTATTTTTAACCTTTAAACAGAAGCTGTTTTGAGGTTTGCTTTCCCAGGAAAAATCATTTGTGACACGAGGAGCTTGGAGGAGCCACAGGTGCAAGGGTAGGGGTGGGGGAGTTAAGCTGGCTTCTTCTGGGAAACGTGGCTCTTTGTGGGAAAGGAGTGGACACAAGAGCCAGCTGGTCTCAGATTGTCCTTGTCTGGAAGCCCCTGTGTGGAATGTTAAGCTGCTGGTTGGGGGCATTTCTGCTGAAAAGCCTTCCCTTGGTTCTTTCATCAGTCAGATGGCCCTTTCTATAAAGCTACTTCGAGAACTTAAGAAGAAGCCATTTTAAATGGTATTGCCCAGTAGATGCTAACTTATGGCTTGGCAGTGGGGAGATGGTGCATTGAAGCATAGCAGAATGATTTTGGATTAGGATAAGGGACTCTGCATTTAAAATTCGAGAGGGAAAATGCAGATGCTTAAGGCCTACAGAATGTTCACTGCCTTGAGATTTTATGGGCATTTAGGCTTTTTCCTTTGAAGATCTCAAAGGCAGGGACTGGACCCTGTTCATCTGGGCACTGCTTGTCCTCAAGAAGGGCATGGGAAAGGCATCTTCCACAAACTTCCAGAACTTTCCATGCTCTTCTTCCTGGAGTCTGTTTGCTAGACTTTGATCACTTTTCTAATTTTGATTCTTTCATGTCTTAGAATTGGTGATCCTGAAGACATTCAGTTTTGTTTTTTGTTTTATTTTTTTTATCAACACAGAGTTTATTTTAAAATATTCCCACATTCTAACATATTCTAATAATAAATGGCGGTACCATGTAACAAACTGAAAAAAATATGCATAGGGTAAGCAGCTAAAGGAAGGTATTGTCTTAAGTAGTGAACCATATAAACATTGAAGGTAATAATATGTTTATCACCATTAAAAAAAGCTCAAGAATATTTTACCCTGAAGCTTCTCCTGGATAAACATTTAAGTCCCAGAGGTTGTACACTGACATCAATTTAATCTTGTTCTCTTATTTTTTCAACCCCAAAGGTTCATTTCATTACATACTCTTTCCTGGGTGCTTTGCACAAATGGCAATTGCAGTGATGGCCCCTCTCTTGCTTCAGGTTGGTATGTCTTACGGTAACTACCGATAATCTAGAAACAGAAGGACGGGGTGAGGCGAGGGCTTGCAAACACCAACTGAAAATATTGTCTCCTCCAAGGGAGTCACACTGGGAAAACAAACTACTCTTAAGGGTAGGCTGCATGTAGGCTGGCAGTAGATGGCCAATAGAAAGTGAACTTAGTGGCTGCTTTAAAGGTTGCTTGTATTTGAATCACAATGTCATATCAGTTTTCCTTTTTATTTTTCTTTAATTTTATCTGTTTAGTTTTAATTTTTATTTTATTTATATATTTTTTCTCTTTTTTTTAAAAACACATACACACGTACACACAAGTACACATATATGCCTACACACATATGCACATGTATAGACACACACATATATGCCTATACATGTGTATATAGGCACATATATAAACACACACACATGCACACACACACGTATATATACATATACATATACATATACATATACATATACATATACATATACATATACATATACATATACATATATATTTGTGACTCCTCTTGGGCTCTTTCCCTTTTTTTTATTTGTTTTGTTCAATTTGTTTTGTCTATTTTATTGTATTTTATCATTTTATTTTAATGATCCCTTACAAGCCTGTTTATTTCTTATGAGAGACAGAAGGGGAGTGGATCTGGATGGGAGGGGAAGTGGGGAGGAATTGGAGGGAGGGGAAACTATAATCTGGATATATTATGTAAGGAAACATATCTATTATCAATAAGGGGGGGTGCAGCAAAAGGTAAGTGCAGTTGCGCTCTGTTTCCATGGAGCTCAGCATCGGATGGGGGTTCTCTCTGACAATTCCATACAGCTGCCTTTGGGTCTATGTGCAGAACTATTCTTTGTGTAAATATCTCAGGGCAGAGCACACACCTGCAGAAACAGGGACAAGAGGAGAAGGCTGCTTCTGTAGGGATCAAAGAGGCCTGGCTAACTAGCAAAAGGGGCGGGGGGCAGTTCATCAACATTCCATTCAGCTCCAGGGTGATCAACCCTATGGCAGCAGATCAAAAGGGGTGAGCTTGGCACATGTAGACAGGCCCACTGTGTCCCATGGACAGACAGAGAACTGGGATGGCTCCATGTGTGCTCTGTGAGTCGGTCTTCCCTGGGCTCCCTGATGTCTGGAAACACAGTGATCACCCAAGGCCACCATTCTAACAAGCACCAGCATTCCCATGGCTGCTACAGTTGAGTGGTCAGATTGCGGGGTTGAGCCTCTGTTAAGCCACAGATTTGCCAAGTCTTAGTCATCTGACTCTGAACAGACATTGATTAGTAACTGAAATGAACAGCATGTGCTGAACAAGAAACTGCTCTCTGCTTCCCTATTTATTGCATATCACACCATACCACACACTAATATAATGTAGCCATGCATGAAAGTACATGGCTATATATTTATTTACATTAAATATTGTATTATTATTGCCACATGGCCTTTTTACATTACCACAATACATTATTTCTCAATGTATTGCTATAGAGAGGAGAAATGTCGTGAAAGTTAGGTAAATAGCCGCCATTATGCTGGCATTCTCTGAACTAAAATTAAAGAAGGAAGTTAGCGCCACCCCTTTCTTCACACTAATCCACTGGTCATGATGGTGAGTGATCTGGGAGAGAGGCTACCCTTGTGGGGCACTGCTGGGTCCCACAGTGGCTACAGCTGGATAGAGCGTGTGAAGACCTCCATTCCCAAAGAAACAAACCCAGGTCACAGTGAGCTGGTGACCATGGATGCTTGGTCTGCTGTTCATTCACAGGACCTGTTTTTGGGGAATATGGTACCTAAGGAATCTTGGTCTGATGTTCATACATATTTTATCAGTTGCAGATAGAAGGTAGCAGACGGCCTCTGGCTGCTATTAAATGGTTTGTTTTGGAGCTGGAAGGCCTTGGTTCTCAAGAATTTACCTTTTCCTCTCTACTTTTCGGGCTCTCCCTTGTTGCCCCCAGTGCTTTTTTTCCTGCATCATCTTTCTTCTCCCACCTGTGAATGTCCCTTTCCTGGTCATCTCAGACCCTTTCTTTCAGGGAACACCAGCCCCTATATGCTTCCAAGTACACCTACATCTAGAACTCTGGGAGTCAGAGAATATTGTCAGCAAAGCTCTTATGGTTTGTTTCAGAAATGCAAATTTTTTTGAGAGTGGTATCTCTGATTGCTGGAATCCTCACGGTATGTTCCGCTGCACCATGAGAATGTCACTCACTAGACACCACTGATGTGCCCTGGCACCTGACTCACTGAGACATTTCCACTTTATCATATGTATAAGCTAGTCAGAGAGAGAGAGAGAGAGAGAGAGAGAGAGAGAGAGAGAGAGAGAGAGAGAGAGAGAGGTTGGAGAGTTGAAGAAAGTGTGGGGGATTTCAACAGTACATTTTCAGTTCAGCCCTAACCTGAGGTCTTCTGTGAGTGGCCAGAGAACATGTAGATACTGTAGGGTTAAACTCAAATTCTCTTTGCAGAGTTGCTTTGTAAGATTATGTGCTTCCTCATGAGAGGCAAAGTCAAGTTCTATGCAGCCTGGTATCCCATTACTGTGCTCAGTTTTATTTTGACTTTGGCAAGGATTTAGTTTATCTTGATTTGAAAGTCAAAGAGGACTTTCAACCACTTTATACATAGTAATCCTCCCCAGGCTGGCTTTTCACTGAGGACAGTATCAGAAAAAAAAAAAAAAAAAAGTTTTCCTAAACAATACATGACAGGTAAGGACCTGTAGCTATGCTGAGCTACAGAGGAAGGATGTGTGTTAGAAGTCTGTTTCAGAAGATGGCTTTGTAGCCCTATGGAGATGTGGGGGCATCCTAAAGGCTGGCAACAACATGAGATAATTCAGGGACCCCACAGGAACATGTAAGAAAAAAGAAGAGCATGGCCCAGGGCCATAGCCACACTGGACAGAGCCACAGCATCCTCACCACCTGCCTGTCCAAAGCCTCTGCATTCACCTTCTGCTCACTATTCTCCAATCCATACCTTCTGCACTCACTTCATGTTGTCTGAAACAGGTACACAGATCTCTTTCTAGATGTTTCTCACCTTGTGGAAGGAGTGGGAAATCTGGAGAGACAGGTCTGTGAAAAAAACCCATTGACAAGATGACTGGAGACACTTTCCCACCACATGTCACAAAGAACATGTGCAAAAGCTTGTGCTGTACAGACAGAGGAGAAGGCAGGAGCTGTATAAAGATAAGATTGGAAGCCTCTTGGCCCAGAGCCTTTCAGTGGATGCCTTTCCCCTGCTCAATCATCTACTCTTGTTCTCAGTGCTTGCTTTCCTAATTAATGGTCTCCCATTTTACTGTTTTAGGAAGTGTTCCTGGTGCAATTCTTTGTCTTGGGGGGCGGGGAGGAGACAGAACCCGGGAGTCTCAGTGGATGCCTCCAGGATGCTTGTCTAAGGGATGTGGAAAAATGGTGGGTTTACAGAAGTCTTTCAGTATAAGGCTCATTTCTTCCTGCCTGCTGTGTCAGGCATCCATGTCTTTTCTAAAGAGGGTATGCCACTCACAAATGGGAAATTTTAAAGTTTGATGATGAGGAACAAACTCTAAAAGCAAACTGGCTGCCTCTTCTGAATGGTCGGTGCTTTACTTTTTACTTTTCCTCTCAAAGGAACTCTTTACTTTTCCTCTCAAAGGAAAATCAAATGTGTCCAGAGCTTCACTGAGACAGCATCATCTACAAGAACATTTCATGATAATGGCAGATGGGGCCCTTGCCCTTTCCCAAATCCTAGCCCCAGGCTCCCTTAGAGTGGGACAGATTGTTGCTTTAGAGAAGAAACATTCCTCCTGGAGGCTTCTGGCTTTCCCCTTTAATCCTGTTTCAAATGGCACCAATTGCAAGAGCTCTTTCTTGTCGCAGTGAAGCCTGCTGTGACTCTGGCCCAGGCAGGTGCTGTGGGTTGTGTGGAAGCGCCATTCAGACACTTCTGATTTCCAAACACAGCCTTGAGCTGATAAGTCTCAATACCCCCTTAACAAATGGAGAAATGCCACATTGCCAGGCTTAGAAAGATGCCTCTAATCCCAGCTAATGGAGAGGCTGAGGCAGGAGGATCTTGAGTTCAAGATATTTCTGGACTACAAAATTAGTTCAAAGCCAGAGCTGATGGTTTAGTGAGACTCTACAGTAAAAGGTAAAGACTGAAAAATAGTCCTAAAGACACATCTTGGTGCTAGAGCATCTGCCTAAAGGTCCTGGGGCCAGCTGTTCATCCTTGGGACCTTAGATGACACACAAAGGGAGAGATTTCCTTTTAGTGCTTACTGATTTTCTTTCAAAATGACTATCACTAGGAACCAAGATCCTGTAGCATTTTAAAATTCAAGATTCTCCAAGAAACACTATGAGTTGTTTTGCACAATGTTAATGTTAAACTAGACTGGGCTAGACAGATCTGTCAGAGACCCACTGATCATGCAATTGAATGAGCTTTGTAGGATTTCTCTGTCCCTGTTCTGTGTGGTCCTTAGGGATTCTGTGTTCCGTGCAAACTTCAGTTCCCACCCGTACAATAGTATGGATGAGATGTTTTAGAGCATATTAACTATATATCCTAGAAAAGAGTGTGGAAGCAGCACTGCATTCTCCAAGTCCCCATCTGTGAGGATGAATGTAACTCTGATGCGAGGACAGCATGAAATATTCTGAGGCAGTCAGGACGGTTCTCTGGCTTCCCTCTAAGGGTTCATCAGAGGTCCATAACTTCAGCCAGTTTTTCATGCTGACAAATCTTTGAACTGAACTCCAGTGAGAAGTCTGTATTTTATGCTGGAAAACCAAGACTTCACCCCAAGACAGATGCCATGTGCTGTCATTCAACCTGCGGCTTCAAATTTTAAGTGTAACAATGGGGCCTTTTTAAAGACATCCCCTCAGAGTGTGTGGTGAATGAGTGAGCAAAACCATCCTCCTCTGTCTGTCATCTTAACTGGACCAGCCAGCTGCTTCCTCCATCCACCAGGGGGTGCTCACCCCCACTGAAAACCAGGGTTCCTTCCTATCACTGGACAGACAGGGCCCACAGCCAGGACCATCGAAGCATCTTTCTGAAATGTTAATTGTTTGGTTGCACCAACAGAATAGCATTTATAAAATGTTTTGATAAGTTTCGATTCTAAAGTGACTGCTTTTAAACATAATTTCTTTCCATTTTTACCATAGTGACAACAATCCAACCAAACACAGGCATTCTGAGATATCTGTGTAAGGATCAATTCATTTTGAAAAGTTTAGAAAATAGGGAAAACTCTAGTCAAAATAAACTGCCAATACTGCAGTTATTTTCCTCCTGAATTCCCTTTCTCCAGGACAGTGCATCAAAATCAGCTGGGTGGCGGCCAGAATGTAAAGCCTCTGGCTTGTTGAATCTTGCTTACATTTCATCACAGGTATGGAAGAGAACTCAGTAAATTTATTTATCGTTTTCTTTTGAATTATCATATACTAACTGTACCCTTATGTGATACAGTGTCTTATTTCAGTATTTGATTACAATGATAGATTCTCCTATGGGGAACAGCCAAACAAACTTCCAATTACAATTAGGGAAAAAGAAAAAAAAAAAGAACCAACATGCTTGTGACTTTCAAATGTTGGGTTTTCTCCTAAAGATTTCAAATTTGCTCTTCTCTCTACAACCAAGTTACTCACACACAGTTCATTAGTAACTTGAATTTAAAGTGAATTTGAAGGTAGACAGACTTTGTTTGATCAGGACATAACATAGAAGTCCCATTTGAAAACTTGCTCATGTAGACATTTATATTTGAATTTTAATCTTGAACTTACAAGAAGTCAATGCATCTATTTTAAAACCGTGGATGTAAACATAGTTTTCTTTCTTTTACTCCTAGTGTTGGTTCAGATAATGTGGTTCAGTATGCCTTCTTGAAACATTCATTTCCTATTCTCTCATTTAGGCCTGTTTTGGAGTGTGTGTTGCTATAACCATGTGTGTGTAGGAGAACTGGGAGAGGTAAGGGTCGGCAAGTTGCAAGGAGAAAGCCCACAATAAAGAACAGAGATTTGGGGAGAGAGACAGAGAGAGAGAGAGAGAGAGAGAGAGAGAGAGAGAGAGAGGGAGGGAGGGAGGGAGGGAGGGAGGGAGGGAGAGAGAGAGAGAGAGAGAGAGAGAGAGAGAGAGAGAGAGAGAGAGAGAGTGTTTTAGGTCAATTTTACACAAGCTAGAGTCATCTGAAAAAAGAAATCTCAATTGAGAAAATGCCTCTCTATAAAATCCATCTGGAGGAGATTTTTAAGTTAGCGATTGATGGAAAGTGGGTGCTGCAATCCCTGGGCTGTTGTTTCTGGGTTCTGTGAGAAAGGAGGCTGGGCAAGCTATGAGAAGCAACCCAGAAAACAGCTCCCCTCTGTAGCCTCCTGTGTCCAGGTTCCTACCCTGTTTGAGCTTCTGGCCTGACTTTTTTCAATGACGTACTATGATATAGAAGTATAAGCCAGATAAATCTTTTTCATTTTCAGCTTGCTTTTGGCCATGGCATCTTATCATGGCCACAGAAATCATAACTAAGATAGTGTGTGTGTGTGTGTGTGTGTGTGTGTGTGTGTGTGTGTGTGTGTGTATCTGTGCCCGTGTTCTGAGGAAGTTCAGGGTTGGCAAGTTTTAAGGAGAAAGCCCATAGCAAAGAACAGAGTTGGGGAGAGAGGGAAAGGGAGGGAGGGAGAAAGAGAGAGTTAGTTATTAATTTTAGGTCAATTTGACATTAATTTTAATCAAGCTAGAGTCATCTGAAAGGAAAAAATTGCCTCAAAACTTTAGATACTCATTCTATTTGTTCCCTCAGTCCAGCGGGATTTTCTGTTGCATTCTTTCTAAAACACAATTTCACTCTATCACTCTTATAAATTCATTATCCCTTCAATTGCTTGCCAGGTATTTGGTCACACTAACTAGACAAACAACTAATCTGCACTCTCTTCTTTACAAAGCTTTCTCTCATTCTAAGAGTTGAGTTAGTTTTTTTTTCTGGGATCCATGTCACATCTATCCCTCTGTCCCCACTCAAATGTGAACCTGATTTTTCTTTCCTGAGTAACCCATGTCAGAATAATCAAACCAAATCCCAGCTTTCATCTCACAGTCACCTCTGCACACCTCATGTTTCTGCTCACACCCTTCCTCATCCCCATCTGAGCCCATTCCTGGAGCATGGTTCTTCAACTTCCACCCACACAGCCCTGTCAAGGTAATCTTCATACTGGAGTCCTGCACTGAGTTCTCAGTCCCCACTTTCTTCTTTGTAGGTCATGCATCCTACTTTGTTTTCATCATGGACATTCCACATGCATTCAGAGTCTATCACAGACACCTCAGTGTTAAAGCCCTACCGACTCCTACCTCTTCAGCACCCTTCTCTGGTCCACTTCCATTCACAGAATTGTTCATGAGAGCAGCTTCTGAGGTCTTATTGGCTCATCTCTTTTCTTTGCTCACCACTTCTAGCCTGCCAGAGTCCCAGCAGTGACACGTTTTCTTCCTATTTGGCTCCATGTTTAAACTTTGCTCTTTTAGTAGTAGATCATCAGGAATTTATCTCTAGCAGAGTTACAGAGGAGTCCAATGCAGATGGGAGCAAAATAAGATTGTCTATAGACTCTCATCTAAATTAGAACAGTACAAAAGTAATACACATTCCTATATATGTTCCATGTCACACATTCTATGCAAGAAAGTCACACAGCATACTCTACTTGTATTTACCTTGAGTAGACAATATTTGGTGTATGGAGCCATATTCTTTCCCTGGTGATGTTTCTAGACCAGACCCGATGGTTCCATCTGTATCTTCTCCAGGTAGGTAAGTGTAGACACGTTCACATAGACATCTGATACACTACGGTGACACAAGATCTCCCTTCTCAAATTTACTTTCTGATGAAATCAGTGGCCATTACTTTTGATGAATATTTTTATAAATTGTGGCAGTGCTCATGAGTGTGAGGTGCTCATAAGTCTGCTGGTAATTTGCTCCCCAACATGCACTTTGGGGAACTTTATGTGACAAAAACTCCCTCTCCTAGTCACCTACCATTTTGGGATAATGAGACTTTCCCAGGAATTCAGACCAACCTTCACTTTGTAGTGCTTAGATTTAATCAAATTAGCATTTATAAAAAATTAGCCTCACAACAATGATTTCTTAACTTCTTATCCAGGATAGTCAAGGTAGATAAAGAAATAAATAATTATACTAATTATAATAATTAATGCTTGAGTAAACATTTAATGAGCATAGAATACATGAGTAAAGATGGGCCTTGAATCTTCAGACTCTTATTCAGAGAACAAAGAACTGTTCTTGTGGACTTTGGGGGGTTTGTGATAGATTACAACTTAGAAGAAAATCCTAACTGTGGAATTTATGTCAAATTGTTGTTCTTTGTCCATGAAATCTTTGTCAAGATCCACACATGGGGTGACCTTGGAAGCCTTAAAAGTTCTACTCACCCAACTGGTTTTATTTTTCTTATGTATATGTCTGTGTCTGTGTGTGTGCCTGTGAATGTATGTAAAGCTGCCTACAGATGGCAGAAGGCCATTATGTCCTCTGGAATTGTAGGCAGTTGTGAGTCTCCTGACATGAGTACTGGGAACAGAACTCTTGTCCTTTTAAAGAGTAGGGGTTAATTGTAACTACTTAGCTTTCTTTCCAACCCCACCACTCCAGTGTTTGAAAAGGAACAGACATCAGTGATCACATTGTCCTTGTTAAAAGTGTGATCATGTTTGTGTGGGGCCACAGAATAGCTCCACTGTCATCTTTATCTGTTTGATTTTTATGAGGCAGCCATGCTTATGTTTCAGAGTATTAATATGTAAGTATTGAAGGCTTGGTCCCAAATACAATGTCTGGAGGTAGAGATTTGGGAATGATTTGACCATGGAGTCTCTGACCCAGCTAGTGGGTTAATATGTGAATGAACAAATAATATGATGCCATTATTGAGAAGTTGATAGAATTAGAAGTGTGAGGACTTGGAGGAAATAGGTCACTATGAGGGGTCTTTGAAGGATATATGGTAACCTTGCTCCTTCCCTCTTGTCTACAATGAGATGAACAGATTTGCTTTCCATCATGACCTTTTTCCAATGTGCTCTGGTGAAGAACAGACAGAATCAGGTGATTTCAGACCCAAAGTAGGCTCTCTGAAAGAAACTTCATGCCTGAGCAAACAATTTTTCCTTTTATAAGTTGCTTCTTTCAGGTGGTTTTTCACAGTGTGGACTGAGGATTGAGGCTGTTCATCTTACATGAGGGTAAAGAATCTACCTCAATTTCACCCATGCTTAGAAACTCTGCAGCAGACTAATGTGCAAGCGACCAGGCTGTGGCACAGTTACTACTGGCTGCTTTTAGCCAAATTCACAGTGAGGACTGGGCATAAAATGTGGAGCAGCAGAACTTGAAAAGCTTGTAATTTGCCAAGAAAGGGATCATTTGAATGAAAAGAGACATTGCCAAGGGAGGTGTGGCTTTAGTTTCATTAAAAGATAGCCAAGTAATTTTTGTTTTCTTTTCATGTGTATATGGTGTGTGTGTGTGTGTGTGTGTGTGTATGTGTGTGTGTGTGTAAACATGTGGAAGCTTGGTGTTGATGTCAGGAATCATCCTCTCCCATCTTTTATTGAGTCAGAGTCTCTCAATCAAAACCATATAGCTCATCAGTGTGTCTAGTCTTCTCATTCAGTTCACTCTGGGGATTCTCTGTCTCTGCATTTCAAGGCTGAAATTATGCCCATGCCCAGCTGGAATTTACAAGAATTCTAGGAATCAGAACTAAGTTCTCATTCCTGCAGAGGAAGCTCATTAACCACCAAGTGATCTCTGCAGTCTCAGAAGTAGCCGAGTACTTTAAGTACTTTAAGAGGAATACTTTGAACGTATCTCAGGTGTCAACAAAACGATATCTATGGCAGGCTCGAGAGTGTAAACTCCTTTGAGAAGGGAGCCCCAGGGAACCCTGATCGCATAGGATTGTCTAGAAAATTGTCTTTGGAATTTATTTCCATATAATTTATTTCCATTCAGATTCTTTCCAACAAGGCTAAGCTTTCCAGCTACTCAGAGGCCTGCAGCTGTGATCCAAATGGGACTGGATACTGTTAGGGCTGGCAACAAATCTTGGCATTGTTCATGTACTGTTTATTTTGCAGGCATGAAGGATGCAAGAATGATGGGGTCATAGAGGCTTCCACTTATATTTCTAAGGAAGGCTTGGACTGCCAGGCAATGAGAGCTCCTATATGGCAATGTGTGAAGCTGCGAGAAGAAAGCCAAAGTTGCAATGGAGCTTCCAGGAAGTAAGTGAGAGATGCCAGGAACATGGATGCCTGCCAAAAAAAGCCAGAGCTAGTGGGTAGCTCCTGGCCAAGGCAGTGGTCACATGGGCTGCTACCAGCTAGACCACAGGAATGTAGCTGCCCAAGCCTTTGGAGGATTACATCAAAAGACCACATGTTCCAGATGCTAGGCACAGAGCTGTAGGAACTGATGTTTGCCCTGCTGGATGCTTGCTTTGCTTGAATCCTTCCCTGGTCTCATGTTCCTCTTTTTGGTTATATGCTGGCCTTGTGCTATGATGCAAGACTACAATCTGTATTTTTTTTTTTTTTTTTTTTTTTTTTCAGAGGTTCATAGTTAAGTGTTTGCCTTAAGTCTCAGTGGAAACTCTGAATTTAGACTTTGAGACTGTGGGGGCACCTGGAGATAAAGTGCTTGCTTTCTGCATTATGAGGTAGACTTTAGCCTTTAGGAGACAGGGAGAGAGTCCTATGGTTTATATATTAAATGCCTCCTTAACCCAACTCATTCAACTAAAGTTCCCCTTGCAATGTGCAAGGAGGATTTTTGAAAGATAGCTGGATCAGAAGGCTCTATGACCTAGTTGATATGATTTCATTGATGATGGAATCAAAATTTGATGGTGCTTTGGGGATGGTTAAAAGCCAGTAGGTAAGATCAATATATAGGTCACTGGCATGGGCATGCAATTAAAGGTTGACCTTCCCACAACTCTTGTCTTGCCTTGCTCTCTCATCTTCTTGTTCTACCATATGTTTTCCATGCCCTGCCTCACCATGGTAAGAAACAACACAGTCAAGAAACCACAGATGCCTATGAAGTTACCAGTCTAGAGAAATCCTAGATTCTTTCAATTTTATTCTTTCAAAAAAATTTATTATTCAATTTGTCAAAGATTCATGATGTGGACAGACATATTCCAAATTTTATCCTCTTTTCTTTTTTGGAATTTCATATCCATATGTGAAAAGCCCCTGTATTCTAACTCTATTACTTATGGACACAGATGAGTTTTAACTTTAAAAATGAAAAGATAGGGGCCAGAATAATTCCCCAAAGATTAAAACCACTGACTGCTCTTGCATGGGACGTAGGTTCAGTTTCCCAAACCCACATGATGTTTCCCAAACATTTGTAACTCCAGTTCCAGGGGATATAAAACCCTCTCCTGGATGCTGAAGTCACTGCATATATGTGGTGTGTGTACACACATGCAGACAAACACTCATTCTTGTAAGGTAAAAACAAAGAACACTTAAAAAGCTACCTACAAATGCTGAACTCTGAGAAGATACAAGTAGATTAGAGTTATTTCCCAATTAGATCCGTATTCCTATGCAGAAGAAGCTATAATCCTTCCCCTTCTAGTCTAGGTATACAGTGAAGATACATGCTCATTATTGCTGAGTCTTCACTTATATTGTTACTGGGAACATATTTCAGGACCCATAGTGTCATAGTTAGCTTCAGCTGTCAACTTGGGAAGAAGGAATCATAAACGAAGAATTTCCTTAATCAGACTGGCCTCTGGCTATGCCTGTGAGACATTTTCTTAATTGCTAATTAAGTAGAAGTGTCCAGCCTGCTGTGGACCTGCCAAGCCTAAGTAAGTGGGCCTGAAGTGTATAAGAAAGGTAATTGAGCAAGACAATGGGAACAAACCCACCATCAGCATCCTTCTGTGGCTTCTGCTTCAGTCCCTACCTCCAGGTTCCTGCCTTGGCTTACCTCAATGGTAGATCACAACCTTTAAGCCAAACAAAGCTTTTCTTCCATAAATTGCATTTGGACAGGATTTTAACACAGCAACACACAGAGGATGAACACAAATGTTCTAGAAATTTACTTTATAATAAAAATAAAAACATTTATTCATGATAAAAATATATTAACATTCACATAGCCATTTTTTTTTGACGATTAGGGTTAATATTAAGAAAATGGCCATTTTACAAAAAAGCAAGAGACAGGTTCGAAGAAATTCTTAGCAGAATTCTAATGCAACTCTGCACAGAAATTGGAAAAATAATCTTAAATCTTCATACTGAAACATGAAAGGTCAGGATAGTGGAAACAATCTCTGATAATAAACCCACTGCTGAAGTATTACCATCCCAGGCTTCAAGTTACGCTACAAAGCTAGAGTAATGAAAAACCTCATCATACTGGCATAAAACCAGACGGCATTGTATGACGGGCTAGAATTAGGGGCCTACATTTAAGCCCACCTGATTTTTGACAAAGAAACCAACAAGAGAGAAGACATCATCTTCGGTAAATATTGCTGATCAAACTGGATAGCATCATGCAGTGCAGTGGAAACATTTCATATATTTAAAAATGGATTAATTTTAGTAAAATTCATGATTTAAGCTTGTTTGACACATTTTTTTTTAAAAATGTTTTTAAGTGGCAAGTTGTTTTACGAGTCTACAAGAAAGGGCATATTTGATATAGTTATATTATAATGAAACTTTAAAAGTATTTTTATTTACAACATTAATTATTTCAATTACAATCCATAGTGGAATGTGTAGAAGTGTTAATACATACAAATTGACCTGGAAACCCGAGGGTTAAATGGGCCGTGTCCCCAGTTTTCACTCCTCTACATCAGTTCTCCTGGGCTCAACAAACCAGGCGTGATCACAGACATTCTAGCCACACCCACAGGCAAGCACATGGCTTGCTCTGCTGTTATGTAGCTCTGCTGGGATAAATACTATGAGTGCCAAAGGCATAGATATATAGATGTACCAAAGCTGAAATGGAATCCCTTGAGAATTATTATTTGCTTCAAGTTGTTCATCTTGTGTTCTATAAGGGGCCATATAATAGAAAGTATGAGAATAGATCAAGTTTTCTCTGTATATGCAAGCTCTTTGCTTTTGGGACCAGTTCACATATCTAGCAAAACTCTGGTCCCAACTCCATCTGTAAGAGGGCATCCTATCCAGAGAAGAATTGGAATTTACTGTCCATTTCAGAAATACTAATGAAGGACTCTGTATGTCATACTGGGAAACTGGTGACTTCCCCAGTCTTAAACGAGAGATTTTTACCCTGAGGATTAGAGCTAACATCTCACCCCCACATCCTTCCACCGGGTCTGAGCAGTGATCTTGCTCTGGTCCACTGGGTTCTGCTGCTCAGAAGTTTCTTTATAAGTTTCTGAATAAAGAGAAATAGTTAGAACAAGAAATTTACCTGATAGATACATAGGCTCCATCAGTTAATAGAAACATCCTCAATGTGTTTTCTAATAATATACCTGAATTTCTGTGTGATGATGAAAATAAATTAAAAAAAAAAACAGATAATAAGAAACACAAAGCTTTCAAAGATATGGTACAACACAGACATTGTGGACAATGCATACTTGGGCTAGACTCATAAACGTGGTCAGGAGAACAGCTAAGAAGTACTACATACAATTATCTCTCTCTCCATAGAGCTCCCCAGCTCCCCACAGGAGAATCATCTGCTCTACGCCATCTGCCAGCTGTGGAGTGAGTGAGCCCAGCATGCTCAGGTCCTGGAATACACAGTGTAATTAGTGCACTAAACCTTAATTTATTGGCGGGATTGTAAATATAAAAACAATTACAGCCTAGCAAATCGATTCTTTTGCTGTAGTAGTGACTGCTCTGAGGATTTTGCACATAGCTTTCTTTTTATTTTGGGCTACAGGATCCTTCATGTACCTTAGTCAAAGAGCTGCTCTTCTCTGTCCACATATGTGTTTCATGTTTTCAACCATCGAAGTGTCCTCTGCTTCATCATCAATGTGAGACAAATTGAAAAGCCTATACAATGTGATAATAATTTTGAGGTAGCTGTGGGCTCACTTCTCTGGTAGCTTGTTAGCCTTTTAATCAAAGGCTTCCCTCTCCTTCCTGTGTGGTGATTGGTTTGTCTAGATGTTCTTCTCTTGCCCACTTTCCTCATTCACCACATTCCCTTCCCATGTTGGTTCTTCTTCATTTTCAACTTGACAAGATTTAGAATCGTCATGGACATCCTATGAGGATGTTTTCAGGTTAATTGAGGTTTCGTGACCCACCATGGAGTAGGCTGGGGTCCTGAACTGAAGAAAAAGGAGAAAGCAAGCTGAAGACCCAACATCTTCCACATCTCCCACCAGGTCTCCCTTATCAAACTGTAAACTAAAATAAACTCTTTCCTTCTTATGTTCCTTTGGTCAGGTATTTTATCACAGCAACAAGAAAAGCAAGTAGTCTACCCTCCTACACACCTCTCATCTCCCTCACTTACCTCTTCCTCTTCCTCTTCTTCCATTTAAAGCAGATGACAGTGGTCAGTTTTTCCACCCTCCTCCCAGGCTATTTGATACTCACTGCACAACCTAGGCTGCCCTCAGACTGAAGACAGTTCTCTTCATCATGTTTTGCATAGTCCAGAGAAGGATCTACTATAGCTGACAGGCAGACTTTCAGTTTTGAATAAAGGAGCTTATTAAATGTGAAGCAAACAAAGTAAACAAACAAACAAACATCGTGTAGCAGGCAAACAAAAGCAGCAGATAGACAAGCAAAATATCATCCAACAGGAGTTTCCAGTATGACTGAGACAGTCTCCCTGAGAGAATAAATAAAGGAGACACCGTCAAGTTGAGGGCTTGCAGCATACAGCAGAAACTGACTGGAGAAAATGAGGCAGCGGCTGGAGTTCCCAATTGAGCTTGTATTTGGGGATGAGCATCTTTCTCATCGACACTACAGGGAACTTTGTATTATAGAATAACAAAGAGTAATATGTTACAAATGGGTTACCATCTAGCTGTTCTCACGGATGTAATGTTTTAAATTCCCATTAGCACCTTTCTGTTTCTCTCCCTGTTACATATTCAGGATGGGGAAGGGGGTAGTCTAATACAAGAAAAAAAGGTCTTGGAGGAAACTCTGAGACAAACATACTCAGACGTGCAGCTGGAGTAGCGGGTGTACTCCACCTCTCGCTCTTGCTTTTTGGCAAGCTCAAACAGCATATCACAATGTAAATATAAGAATGCACATTATGTCTCAAGGGCTGGGATTGCAGGCATATGCCACAATATGACATTGTTTTCTGTCTTGAAAGAGCGTTTTGTTTGGAAGTGTGTGTTGCTAAGCTGGTCACCAGAAGCCTTTAGATATTTTTGTTAGAACAACCTATGGTTAGACTCTATACCGTTCCATATACCTATGGTTTGCCCTTTTAACACTGTTGTCTAACGTTCCTATTGAGCTTCAGTGTTTGAAGGCATGTGGTGCCATGAGGATGCTGGTTGTTTTATTGCACCTGAGTTAGGACAGCTTAAAGATTTCTCCAAGTAACTTTGAATGACAAGGCTGCTTTGCAATGGAATTTCTCTGTTACTTAAAAACATGTATCTATATGTATAATCATCATGGTTGTGTGGAGGGAGCAGAGCCTGTGTGATTGGAGTGTCTCAGCAAACACACAACTTCGTGCTTGGATGGAGGATGCTTTCATCGGAATTAGCTCAGGCTCTGGAGACAGGCAGCAGTGAGGTGATTTTGGAGATTCTTGAAGCCAGCTGTTGTGGGAGAAAGACCCATAAACAGAGGAGAAATAATGACAATCAGGAAACAGCTGCAGACTGCCTGCCTCAGCATTGCACTTGGGCTCAGCTCAGAGTCCCCTACCTACTGTCACAGGGGAATAAAGCCAACAGTTTAGGTTGGTGGCAAAGAAACTGTCTTAGTTAGGGTTTTATTGCTGTGAACAGACACCATGATCGAGGAAACTCTTACAAGGAAGGCATTTAATTGGATCCTGGCTTACAGGTTCCAGTTCCATTATCATCAAGGTGGGAACATGGCAGTGTCCAGACAGGCAAGGTACAGGAGAAACTGAGAGTTTTACATCTTCATTGGAAGGCTGCTAGGAGAATACTGGATTTCAGGAAGCTGGGAAGAGGCCTTAAAGCCCCCCCCCCCCCCCACAGTGACACACCTACTCCAACAGGGCCATACCTTCTAATAGTGCTACTTTCTGGGCTGACCATATACAAGCCATCACAGAAACTATGCCTCAATTATTTAAAATAACTTCTGTCAAGGCCTAAGACTAATGGCTCCCCCCCACCAACACACACACATGAGGCAGAGTGGAATATATCATTTCCTTTGTCCCCATCTTTCTCTGGAGTCACCTGTACTGGGAAACACTAATGGTATATTGTAAGGACATGTATTTCTAATTCTGAGTGTGTCAACATCTAAGTTTCTCGAGCCCTGGTCAACCTATTAAATACATCACAAACAGTCCATATGAACCATTTTTACCCATTACACTGGTCCTGCTTTCTGAAGGCTACTCACAGTCTATTGCCAATGCCAAAGCACTTGCACCTTTCTCTGAATTGTAGCAGCAGAATACATCCTTCTTGTATTGAACAGACTCATTTTAACATCCATGTTCTTGACCCTCATTGTGCTGGGAAACCAATAAAATCAGACATTTTGAGATGAAGTGGTCTAAAGCATCATATCTAAGAGAGTTTAGTTTGGGGCAGAATAAAGACAACTAGGGCCATCAGGAACAGGACAAGGCCATATCACTGCAAGGACTAAGCTAGAAGGACTACAGTCCTGAACTTATTCAAGGAAGACACATTCTGGGGCCAGTGATGAACTCCAGGAGTCTCAGTTGGTTCTCTGTATGATAGTACTTTTCCCTGTACACAGTTATGATAACATTTAGCAAGATAGAATGCTTACTGTATAAAACTCACTATTTAATTCTAGCACTTTCCATTTGCTATTTTCAGACCTTGATTGACCATGGGGAAGAGAAGCCTGAGAAAGTGGCGGGCACTGATGAGGTGGCCACTTCATGGGGAAACTCCTGGGGAAAAAAGTGCTAATGAGGTGTTCCAGGCTCCATGCAAAGGAGGGCTGTCTTGTAGGGGCCATGTGAGTCCCTATGGATCAAAGTGATGCAGATGGCACATCTCAAGCACAGCACAAGGCCTGAATATTCTGATATTATTTTCAGAACCTCAGACTTTATTATGACAAACCAATAAGCAAGTTAGGCAAAGGAGTGGCAACTTGCATTTTCATGATTGCCATGTTTAAAATTAACGTTCATAAACGCTGTCTGAATTGAACTGTTTGAAAATAACTGTAGCATTTGTGGGTGTAATAGCATTGATTCATAAAACAAGCAGCTGGACACAGGAGTCAGCACCATCTGTTGGGGGATGGGGCATAGGCAGCCTCAGGCTTGGCATAGCTTGCTTTTATTTGGTAGTTCATGGAAAATGATGGGGGTGGTTTGGATAAGAATGGCCCCCATTGGTTCAAAGATCTGAATGTTGGGTTACCAGGAAGTGAAACTATTAGAAAGATTAGGAAGTGTAGCATTGTTGGAGTAGGTATGGCTTCGCTAGATGAAATGTACAGCTGAAAATAGGTTTAAGGTTTCAAAAGCCCATGCCAGGTTCAGCATATCTACCTACCTGTCGATCCATCCATCCATCCATCCATCCATCCATCCATCCATCCATCCATGTCTGTCTGTCTGTCTATCTATATCTCTGCCTGCAGATTGGAATATAGCTCTCAGCTGTTGCTCCAGTGACATGTGTGCTGCCATGTCACTCACCACGATGATGATGGAACAAACATCTGGAACTATAAGCCAGCCCAATTAAATGCTGTCTTTTATGAGAGTTGTCTTGGTTATGGAGCCTCTTCACAGCAACAGAATGGTGACAAAGCCGACTGATTTTGCTAATCTCCACTGAAGAACATGAACCAATTTATGCATGTGAGTATGTGTGTGCACACATGTGAATGAGTGTGCATTTGTTCATATATGTGTAGGTACATCTGTGGATGAGTGTGTACATCCTGAGGCCAGACAACAGGGCTCTGTTTCCCACCTTCCATTTCTCAGAATTGTCCTCCTTGCCGTATCTTGCCAGTCTGGAACTCCACAGGAACTCTAAGAATGTGACTCTATCTGCAATGATCTACTTCTCTTCACCTCCCCAGTACTGGGATTACAAACATGTGCTACTATGCCTGGCTTTTTTCTTTTTTCCTTTCTTTTTCTGCAGGTTCTGGAGACTGAGGAAGATTTAAGCACCTCACCAGATGGCTAGATTTCCAGTGCCATTCTGCACACTTTCAAAGCAATTCTTGCTGTGTTCCACAGCCTATGCACATGAGAACATTCTTAGGGTTGAGAACGTCTTCTTGGAACGCAGTCTTGTTTTGATAACACGCGGAGACTGATTTGATAGCTCACAGCAGCACACACGAATGCCTCATTCACTTTTCAAGGGGACTGTAACTTTTTGGCTTGAGCAATACCCAACTGCAAAGAGAAGGCCACATTCATCAGAGTGACATACTGCAGAACAATGTGTTGCTTGGCACTGGCAGCCTGAAGATCAGCCGTGTCCTAGCTGCAGAGAACACGTCAAATATGGAAACAAATGTCACTTGAGATAGCTGTGAGCATGTCCTTGAGTGTCTTCTAAGCCCAGAGTCACACCTTGGCTTGGAGAGTTAGATATCAACTGTTAACATGGAAAAACCCTATGTTTCACAGCTCCACTTGCAAGATCCTGCAGTTGTAGAATCATTATTGCATTGTGCTAAATTGGGTACTCTCATCTCAATGCAAGGCTATACAGAGAATGCACCATGGCCGTTGGTAAGGCGTCTCTCTGGTGTATAGACAGCACACATTTTCCTGTGGCCTATTCCTTTCTTCATTCATTGTTTTGTTCAATCAACTGACAAATGTGCATTGAAAAGGTGGACCACAATGAACCTTGTTGGGTTTCAGGGATATAAATAGGAAGGATACATAGCCCATTCACCGAAAAGACACAGCCCTGGTGAGGTGAAGCAGCGCTTTACTACAGTTCTGTGGAATTCCTGCAGTGTCATAAGGCAATGTCTGCAGACAGGGGTAGATTTCTGCTGGCATCTAGTGGGAAAGCACATGGCAATATACATGCCAGCCCCTCACAACCAGGGGCTGTGTAGCCAAGGCTCTAAATTCAGTGAATGACTGCTATTAGGTATTTGTGGGTTGGAAGGTCTCTCTCCCAGATCTCTTCTTCATTCCCAACTTCTTGAAAAAAAAAAAAAAAAAAAAAGGAGAGCTTCACTTTAGGCTCTTTGGGCTCCTCCTGTCTGATGTGGTCAGTATGGGCTCTTTCTGATCCTAGCCCAGCCCCACCACTCTACTGGCCTTTCATGAGTCAGACCTCCAAAACAGACACCGTCTGTCTACCCTCTGCAGCTGTCTCCTTCCCCTGCTCTTTGACCTACTATTATCTTATCCCTGTTTTCTCTGGATTGGAAATTTACTATCCCTGTTGCTAAATGGTCATGATTCCTATGGTTAGTATTTTTTTTCTTCTCTGTGGAATCTCCAGCCCTGAGATCCGAGTGTGTTTGATGGGTCCCACCCAGACCATGACTTTCTCACCCCCTGGCACCCCATCATAGGTAGGACCATATATACCTTTGGATTTTCCCTCTGTAACGACAGGGTCCTTCTGGAACAAACCTCACCCATGATTAAGTAACTAGAAAACTTTTAATTCATGACTCTCCTTAAAATTTAGCTGACCGTTCCAAATTTGTATAATAATTTAAGTAGCTTGTGTGTTGTTTTGTTTGTATTTGTGTGTTCCTGTACATCTGCGTTTTCATGTTCATGTGCATGCACACATGGGTGGAGGCCAGAGAAAAACGTTGAGTGACACTCCCCAAGCACCATTTACCTTCTGTTTTGAGACAAGGTCTCTCACTGCCCTGAGACTTGTCAAACAGGTTAGACTGGCTGACCAGAGTCCTAGGGATCTCTCTGACTCTACAGCTGCCTAGTGCAAGGCTTATAAGTACATTCCACCACTCCTAGCTTTCTTTTGGGGTCCTGGGATCAAACTCATGTACCTGATCTACTAAGTTGTGACCCCAGTGCATAATTCAATTTAAAACAATAATGATAGTTGTGGTTTGCATAAATAATATAGTGGGCAAAGCTCTGATGGAAAGAAAGATTATTAGGGTCTTTTCTGATATGTCAAATCCATAGTGAAGAACTACTGTCGACCTTCATTGTTGCCTCCAAGATGTTTTCTAAGGACACTGAGCCTTCCTTAGAAAATTATTTTAATACATTCCTGGCTATTTGTAAAAAGAGGATCTGGAATTCAAGTTTTGAATTGTATGTATTCACTGACACCCCTTGAGGCCTTGATAGCAAAAAAAATTTTATCTTTTTTCTTGATGGCACCACAGAATAAGTAGAATGCTGACATGTGAAATGTAAGTTTTGAAAGCTTATAATGATTATTGAGATGATATTCAGGGACTTTGACAAAGCCGCAGGTCCTTTAACACCCAGTTAACTGAAACCTCACATCTTTCTCTAGGGATGTGAAAATGGAGAAAAGGCCTACTGACCTGTCACCAGAGATCACGAGATTTCTCTCTGTCACCCACTCTTGTATGTCAATCCTTTATTATCTGTCATGATATATACTATGCTCTATAAAATAAACACAGCTGTATGAAAGTTGATTTTGTCTTTGTTTATATAACTGCCACAGAGGCATTGAAAGTTTTAGCCATGTTGTTATTTGTATAAAGATGCCTTGGCTGGGGGCTGGAGAAACTGTCAGTAGTTAAGAGCACTGGTTTGCTCTGGCTCAACCCCCAGCACCCACATGGTGGCTCACAACCTTTTGTAACTCTGTTCCAGGAGACCCAATGCCATCTTCTGCCCTACACACACACACACACACACACACACACACACACACACACGATACACAGACACACAGGTGAGCAAAACATCCAAAGAAATAAAATTAAGTTTTAAAATATTAAATAGATTAACTGCCATTAACTTCTGACCTAGAGGCACTGGCCACCTGGAAAAATGTGCCCAGTCTGTTAACAAAAAATCTTTTCTCTGATTATTGAAGTATCTACATAGCTTCAGGACAGAAGCAGAGAGGGCTTCTTGGAAAGCATGTTACAAACTTACATTCAGACCTCAGAGGAAATTTGAAAAGAGCTCAGCACCTTCCCTGGCTGGCAGGAGGCAAGACCTTCCCCTTGCTGAAGACCTTTCTTCACTAAGCCCAATCTTAATCCAAGGGTCTCTGACCTCATAGCCTAATACTGCAAAATAAAGTGGATGTGTGTTATTTGAACATGTATTACTTGAAACTCACTGTTGTACCTACAAAACAGATTATATTATGTTTGTATAACTTATGATGATGCATACATGCCACCTAGTCATAACACTGAGTTCAAAACAGTGAAATACAAAAATCATGGTCTGGCTGGAAGTACCCCATGCTTCTTGTGTTCACATGGCCAGTCACTAACTGCCCAGACTTCAATGTCTGGAGTGTGTGTAACTGCACAGTGATGCAGAGTCTTGCTCAGGCCATGCTTTTCAGATTAGTTTATGTCCTTGACATGTTTCTTTAGCTTTCCTTCTTTGTAACTTTTTGGTTTTGTTCTCATTGATAGAGGCCACTCATCAGTGAGGACCATCTGATGCTTTGCTTCCTGTGGGTTATGCAGGGTTTCTGATACAGTTGTAGGTTCAATACCACCGTCTCACACACATCTCATGTACGTGAAGAGTGAATACAAGTTTAGTGACAGTGTAAGAGGCCTTTGTCCTAAACAATCTGATTCACACTGTCTCCTCTGGATTCTTTTTTTCCATTTCAGTTTGTGTGTGGTATGTGCGTGTACATGTGTGCTTGTGCCTGTGCATGCATGCATTCATGTGTGTATGTGTGTGTGTTTGTGCGTGTGCCTGCATGTGTGTGCTTGCTCATAGATAACAGAAGACAATTTCAGCAGCCATTCCTCAATTTCTATTCATCTTAATTTTTTGTAACAAAAATCAATTGCCTGGGAATGCACCAGCTACATCAGAGCAATCTTTCAAGTCTCTACTTCCTCAGTCCTGAGATTACAAGTATCACCACCATGCCCCAACCCCTCCCTTTTAACTTGGATTTTCAGGATCAAACTCTGGTCTTTTGCTTCCATCCTGGCTAAATTTCTCAAGAGCAGAACAATTCTTCCTCCTGTTATTACTAAGGTACCACTGGACTTATTTCTCAATCTGTTCATGAAGCTTGTATCCAGTTCTCTTAGCTCAGATCCCATCTTCTTAGAATGGAGTGCAGCTGTGTCTTAGGAGATCCATTCCCCTCTCACCCCATTGATCCACTGCTCTGCCTGTGTTACCTGTGAAGCATTAACCTTCCACTTGGTAATGGGATTCCTTGGGGACCCTTCGTGTCCCCTTGCCACACTAAAATCTTGCCATGAAGAACTGTTCAGTATACAGGTCTCAACAAGATCCAAGCCAGAGAGGCAATTCGTCAGCTAATTGAAAAATTGACATAAACAACATGTCAGAAAATTGATATGCAATGTCTTCAGTATCTTACTATCACAGGAAAGATAAAAATTCCCAGCCGTTTGCCAAATGTTGATGTACCTCCAAGACTCTTGAATGAAGGGTGGCTGGGTTGCGCATTATTTTTCTTTTGCGAAATGAAGATGTATGTCTTTTATACAATTTCCAGATTTGGTCTTTAAAATGAAGCACAAAGCAGTTGACTAAACTCTTCATGTTTCATGGCCCTTTCACTAGCCTTCTGCAGTTGCTTTGCTTGTGTATAGATATGCATCTGTCTTCTCTTCTTGATATTTAGGCATGTGGCAATTCAATAGGAATGGCCCCCAAGAGCAAGCTGTAAGAAATGGGGACAGGTATTTGTCAATTGAATAATGACTGGCCAGAGCAGAAACACAAAAATGTAAGAAGGGGGACACTGGAGAAGCCAATGGGCTGAGCTGTAAGCATGTGAAGGCTCTTGACATCCATGTGGAACTAGACAGTTAGGTAAAGCAGTATAGATGAGAGGTTTCCCTGTGTCTTGGTGGCATATGATGTATGGCTTTTGTGGGGTGAGCTAGGAGAAAACACCATTAACCACAGATAGCCCAGCAATAACAGACCTAAGGAATGACTCTACCTAAGTGTGACTATGTGAACCGTGTGTTTACTGGGGTTACTTAGAGGAGGACAGGTGACGAAAAGACATCTGAAAAGGCAAATTCCAATCTAGCATGGGTGACAACCCATGAAAGCTGCCTCTCTGGATCTTTCAAAGACCTTGTAGGCACCTCTCTTCTCAGTGACCCTTGAGATATATCTAGATCTAGATATAAAATCTTGAGCAGGACCCTGCAAATCTTCTAAATCTCAGTAACATCCAGGACCTATGAAGTTCTCTCTGCATGCCAAGTGTCCTGAGCCTTCCTATTCCCTCTAGGAGGGATTGTTAGAATTCACAGGAAATGGGTCTATCACAGTAACCTTCTGCTATTGGATCATGCATTCTCCCTCTGGTCTTTCCTTCCTGCTATAGTTTAATTGTATTCTTTTAAAGCTCTTTGAGAGTCACATGTTAATGTAATCTGGAGGAGGGGGTCTTTGGAGGTATTTAGAACTGGGTGAGATCCTGATGGTCAGTCCTCATCATGCTCTTGGGTATTCTATAAGAAGGATGGAGTCCTGAGCTAGCAAACTACTGAGTCTTGATGTGTGACATTATTCTAAATGCAGCAGGAGGCTTCACTGGATGCTGAATAGACACCCATGTTCTTGGGCTGCTCAGACTTCAGGGCCATGAGCCAAGAAAATTTCGGTTTCTGATAAAATACAGTCTCTAAAATGGCAAAAGGAAACAAATCAATTCTCCGATTGCATGCTCACGCCAACCACTCTATGTATGGAGTCCACCTAAGTCACGACTCACATAGATCTTCCTCACTACTGTGCAAGGCCACAGTTTCAGTCTTTGTCTCTGTCCCCTATCAGACAAATGATTGTCAGGGTGGGGCCCCTCCTTTATCCCAGTATCTCATCACCAAACAAAGGAGTGGACATGCCCACAAAATTGATCTGTTGAATGAATGAGCAGCCATTAAGCTCTGTGGAGTCTAATGTTTTTGCAACCTGTATCCTTCCTATGTTGTGGGGTTGGTTTGCTCCAGCCACAAGCAGCTCCTGAAATTTTAAGTCAATCACTCTAAGGCACAATGAGGAACTTCGGCTCTTTGGTCACACCAGTCCACATTAAGTCTCATGTGTTTCTGTTGGCTGTACTGATGACCAGTGTGTCTTTCCTCACTGCAAGGACTAAGGGGCAGCACTGATAGTCCTTCCGACTGCCTAAGGGTCTCAGGCTTCTCTGGAAGATTCTGCTACTTGCAAAGATATGTTGCTCTTTGGTTTTTAGTACCTCATCATAATGTAGCTATACAGTTTATGTCTTCAAATAACTGGATTCCAAGTTCCATTTGCAGTCTTGCTGATAGATTTTATTCTATCTGTGACTCTCTGGCTTCCTGGCTTTTAGCATAGTCTTTATGGGAAGTCATTTGCCCTAAGGGCTTTGTTGATGATGGCTACTCAAGATAAAGGCTTCCCCTGCACACAGCCACAAAGGCAAACACCCCATCCATGGCCATTCAGAATGCAGTAATAGTTTCACAGAAGATTTGTCACAATGATGCTAACACAGAGATGGCCTCAGTTTGAGGAGCTTGGTGAAATGTAACTGTTCATGATATTTCAATAAGAACCTCAGTGGTAAGCTGTGCTTAGGAAACACTCGGATTATAAGGATTGTTCCATGCCCAAGCTCCCTTGCTGAATCCATTCCCTCCATAGGACCTTGGACTTGGGGTTCTCCCTTTAGTGCTCTATGTCACTGGTCTCCAACCTGACGTGGTCATGACTCTTTTGGGGGTCCCATATCAGACATCATGCATATTAGGTATTTATGATTATGATTCATAATAGTAGCAGAATTGTAGTTATGAAGCAGCAATGAAAACGATTTTATGGTTGGGGCAACACAACATGAGGAACTGTATTTATTAAAGGGTCGTAGCATTAGGAAGGCTGAGAGCCACTGCCCTACACCATCTTTCCATGTGGCTCTGAGCTCTCCTACCTTGTCTGACACTCACATTGACACTAAAGTCCCAGGCTTGTTTTGAAAGCCTCTTGCTGTTAGCTTCAGTGTACACAGCCTTGCTGGCCCGTGAGCTTCTGGGGGATTCTCCTCTCTCTGCTCCCCATCTTCCTGTAAAGGCACTGGAATTACAGATGTGCGTTATACATCTGAGTTTATGTGGGATCTGAACTCAAATCCTTGTGTTTTTTTGTTCTTTTTTTTTTTTTTCATGCCAAGCATTTTACTCACTGAGCCACCTCCCCAACTTCAGGTTTCAACATTTATTAAAAAGGTAACCATTTTGTTTGTTTTCCCATTAAAATTAGGTCACATCTTACCTATTTGAAAGGGGGAAAATGACTCCCCTTTTTAATGGCCCTCAGTATGAGCTGCTGGTAGAAGAATTAACCATCAATTTGAGTGTTACACATAAAACAGCAATAAATATGATATTCATAATACAAAATGAGCCTCATCAACCATTTCCAAAGAGCACCCCGTTTGTTTAATGGCCTTGCATTAATACATTGCTGTGAAGATAATGGCTCCAGACTGCTCGGCTAATGAGCAGCTTGCCACTGGGTAGACATTCAGCTTGGAGTCATAAGACTATTGAGAAGGTGAGCAAATGTAGGGTTTCTCCTTCAGAGCTGGAAATAAAAGTATAAATAAGTCATAAACCTCCATCAGAAGGGGTGGGAGTTGCTTGCAAATTCAAACTGTACACTTCTTCCTGATTTTTTTCTCTAAGCCTGGGATAGGTAGGTAAGAAAGTTGAGTGTGGACATCCCTTCCCTGGAGGGAGACTTGTGAGCAGAGGGCGGCTGACAGCTCTGCTTGGAGATGCTCTCAGTATTTGTCTGGTCCCATTGGATTATGGCAGTTTGTTAAATGTTCTGTTTATGTGCTGCAGGACACACCAATAGCAAAGCTCCCTCCGCTCCCAAATCCTGGTTTATCTTTTATAAGCTTAGCAATCCTTGGGGATATGGCCAATGACAGAGTGTGGCTTTGTCTTCCAGAGTTATGAAGGCTTAAGGCTGAATGGCAAGTGATGCAGCGTTCCTCTGAGGATGGTATGGTCTTCTCTGAGTCCTCTCTCAATCTCTTCTCCGTATCTCCGTAGCTGCAGTAGAATTCCCCATGCATCGGTTCTGGAATGGAAATAACAATTAGCCATGAACTGATGTGCATACATTTGTCTCACAGGTTCAGGTCATGGAAGTGTAAGTTTGCTATACCTTATTCGACTTTTATTTTTTAGTGCAATCATTCTGGAGGAGGAAAACGAGTGGATTTGCAAGAGAAAAATGCAGCCTATCAGTAAGCACAGACGTTGAACACCACCATTAAGGAAACAGTTAACAGCAGTGTGTGCGCACACCACATTGACATGATATCAAGTTACACTAGTAAGCATTCATTAGTTTCAATCCTTCTGCAATGTCTACACCTGAAACGTCAGTCTACTGGCTGTCTCTGCATGCCACTCACTTTTCATCTGTATTTGGGCTCCCCAGTTCCACTGCCATTACCTCTAGCCTGAATGACTACCCGGTCTTGGCCTACATTTTCCTATTATTTTCAGTCTTCAACTCAAAATGACCGTGTGTGTGTGTGTGTGTGTGTGTGTGTGTGTGTATGTGTATGTATGTGTGTGTGTCTATCTGTCTGTCTTTCAGTCTCTCTCTGTCTCTTTACCTCTCTGTCCCTCTCTGTCTCTTGCTCTGTTTCTCTGTCTCTATCTCTCTCTCACTCTCTGTCTGTCCGTCTTTCAGTCTGTCTCTTTGTCTCTTCTCTCTCTCTCTCTCTCTCTCTCTCTCTCTCTCTCTCTCTCTCTCTCTTTCTCTCTCTTTCTCTCTCTCTCTTTACCCACATATGCATGTGTGGAAGTCAGATGTCAACATTGAATCACTCTTTACCTTACTTTTTTTTGTTGTTGTTGTTTTTGTTTTTCGAGACAGGGTTTCTCTGTGTAGCTCTGGCTGTCCTGGAACTCACTCTGTAGATCAGGCTGGCCTCGAACTTAGAAATCCGCCTGCCTCTGCCTCCCAAGTGCTGGGATTAAAGGTGTGCGCCACCACTGCCCGGCTCTACCTTACTTTTTGAAACAAGGTCTTTCACTAAACTTCGAGCTCAAAGTTTTGTCGGGACTGACTGGCCAGCAAGGTCATGGAATCTACCTGCCTGCACCTCCCCAAGCCTGGGATTATAGGTATATGCTCCCATTCCTGGCATTTTATGTGGGTTCTGCAGATCCAGACTCAGGTTCTCCAGGTCCTTAAGCTGTAGAGCAAGCACTCTACCCATCTCCCTAGCTCGCAAGCTCTCAGAAAGTCCTTCCCCTGTATGAATTCCAGGTATGGAACTGACGTTGTCAGGCTTGGTGAGTATTTGCAGCATTCTTGGCGGCCCCCACAGCACTTTCTTAATATAGATTCTGGTTCCTATGCTTTGCCTCAAGCTTCCTTCCTCCCCTGTTTGTAGTGCCCCAGTGGATTCCCATCTATTGAGACTAAAGTCCAGACTTCCTGCTGGCCTGGAGAGCTGAAGGAGCTGGCTCCCTCCCATTGGTTGGTTTCTCTGTCTCTGACCACCTAAGTGAGCTTGTGCCTGTCGATCTCCAGCTCCCATGTGTCCTAGCAGCTGAGTTGCTGAGGATCTTTACTTCTCATGTTCAGTACGCTACACTGATTCCTATCGGCAATGAAAACTCCACCCAGCTACCCTGCTTACAACTGCATTCTGATGTGTAGCAGGCATCAGTAAACACCAGGAGGTGGAGTTCAGGCAGAAGACGGTGGTCCATGGCGACCCTCTCTCCCTCTCTCCTCCACTCTTGACACTGACTCTGGGCTTTACTCAGTTCTTTAAAAGCAATGGAGCAATGGATCAACATCTCTAAAACTATGCATAAAAGCAAAGGGTTTATTATTATTATTACTATTATTATTATTATTATTATTATTATTATTATTATTTCCTGTAAGCTGATTTCCTCAGGCTTTTTGTCACATTGACAGGAAAGGAAACTGGTTGACATTTTCCTGGGGCTCCTTATAAAACCCTTCAGGCGGCTTAATCTTTTTCACTATTTTCTCCTAAGCTCATTAGGAGTCCACAGACACACAGACGTAAAACCCAGATGGAATAGGGGTGGTGGGGCTCTGGTCATTTCTGTAAGTATCTAGGGGGACTTCACACAAACAGCTGTTTCATAATGGGAGCTGACCCCCTCTTGTTAAGCCCTTGAAGTCCTCTTAATTTTGATTTCTGCTGTTTATGCTGGTGTGTGTGTGTGTGTGTGTGTGTGTGTGTGTGTGTGTGTGTACACATGTTCGTACCTATACTACTGATAATTATTTAATTTTACAGGTTGAGAAATCAGGCCATCAAGTTCATTTTCATGTGTCAGCAATCTTTATTTTGGACTGCTGTGTGCTACCAAGGATAAACACGAGTAAAATCCAACAGTGACTGTCACTGGGGCAGTTGTGAATCTTAGACTGTTATCTCAAGTGTGACTGGCTTGTCCTTGGAGAAGGAGAAAACTATAACAAGAGAAAGGTTGATGATGTCATTGACCCTGGAAAGTGTACTTTTTTCATTTAGAGTTGGTTTCTCTAACTTTAATTTTCAACTAACACCTTCCACGCTGAACTCTAGGCTCTATACAAGCACAATGGTGCAATTGCAATCACAGTGATGAACCTGCTCAGCTGTTGGTCCAGCTGAGTTCCCACCGTGTTACCATCTACTGAGGGTGGTGCTCTATGGGTTCTCTTTCCTGAAGACAGCTCCCATGGGACTTTTGTTTGCAGTTCGGCCATCAGGAATGTTAGTCCAGTGAAGGTTAAACCTGGTTGTGGCTTAGGTCATTTTTCTTCTCATTGGCTGTCTGGTCTAGACCTCACCTAAAGGAGAGGTTGCTGTAAGGTCAGTCAGATGTTTCTTTGGGTTGGTGGTCCTTATAGGAAGTTGCCATTAAAGGAACCCATTAAGCACAAATCTCAAAAAGTATGGAGTGCCAAATACTAGATGCCTAGTATGATGGGAAGTCACCAGTGACTTGTTTATCTTCTTATTTGTTAAAGGAGGCACAGATTCAATAAACTTTGGAGTACAATTTGGTCATGAAACCTCTCTCCTGTCTAGGAGCTGGAAACTTAATTACAAATGCAACACACAATAAAGCAATTTCTGATAAAACATTTATAATTACTGTAGTGGTTTGGATAAAAATGCCTTCCCTCATAGTCCCATAGGGAGTGGCACTATTAGAAAATGTGGCTTTGTTGGAGTAAGTGTGGTTTGCTGGACGAAGTGTGTCACTAGAGGGTGGGCTTTGAGGTCTCAGAAGTTCAAGACTGGCCAGTGAGTCACTGTCACTTCCTCTTGCCTTTGGATTCAGATGTAGATCTCTCAGCTACCTCTCCAGCACCATGTCTGCCTGAATGTTTCCATGTTTCTTGCCATAATTATAATGGACTAAACCTCTGAACAATAAGCCAGCCTCAATTAAATGTTTTCCTTCCTAAAAGTTTCTGTAGTCCAGTGAGATTTTTAATTTTATTTATTTATTTTTTTTTTATTTTGTTTGGGGGGAAGGTCACAAGATGAAGGGAGGGTACGGAGAGATGGAAAGATGAGTGGAGTTAGGGTTCATGATGTAAAATTCACAAAGAATCAATAAAAAGTATTAAAAAAAAAGTTTTGGTGGTCACAGTGTCTCTTCACAACAGTAAAACCCTAACTAAGACAAACTGAGTGAAGATTGGTTAAAAAAAAATGTCCTCAAAGTTCCACAGGCATAATGCAGAATGTGTTAGATGTGCCACACGCTCACCTGTGGTGTATGTCTGCTCCCAGATTATGACTTTCTTTTCTTTTGTGCATTTCAAATCTCTACCACTCTTAAATAATATTAGAAAAGGATTCTAAAGAAATTTTTAGTAAGGGCAAAAAAAGTACATGAGTTTTTAAGTTTTAGTAGTTACACTTTGTATTCCAAACATCTCACATCTGGGATTGTTGAACAAAGCTTCCATGGTGTTGTATGACTAAATGTTCATGGATGTATGCCAATAAAGCTTTATTTATAAAAAACAGAAAGTGACTAGTGCTGTGCCCAAAGGTTATCATTTATAGTCGTCTAACTTGGGATGTTAGACACTATAGACAACTCTTTAAAATAAAAATTCAACGTGCTCATTTTACTGAACTTCTAAAGAACATTTTTAAACCAAGCTTTGAATGTATTAAAGATTATCTTAACTACCAAAAATCTTTCATATGTTTGTAGTACATAATATGATAATTTGAAATATGCGTCCACTTGTGGAATGGCTCAATTGAGCTTGATGTCATATGTACATGTTCACATAGTGTTTTCAAGAGCACAACACATTATTCTTTAACTCTGCTCACCAAGGCATACAACAAATCTCTCAGACACACAGCTCTTATCTAAGTGAGCCTGTGACTGACCCATCAAAAAGATTTCTAAGACACACAGTTCTTATTTAAGTGAGGCTGTGCCCACCTGTGGCCACTGTAGTCTGTGTAAACTCCTATCCTGCACACTGTTTGTCTGAGTTAACCCTTCAACCTCCTTCATCTTGCTGTTGGCAATCTTTTCCCCTTCCGTTCTCTGTATTGTAAATGAGATGCCTGTCTCATTACAACCTCTGAACTCTGCACTCAAAAGCTCTTGAGAATAATTGCCACTGGCAGAATCATCTACTGTCCCTTAGCAAATCACCACCTTTGAACAGCACACTGTTTCAAGGTGCATATGGTCAAGGAATGCAGAGTTGCATAGCAGAGCATCAGTTGGATCAAGCTTCTCTCAAAATTCAGCTTGTGCAGGACCTACTTCTGAGTAGGTTTGGTGGTTGTACAGGGTTCGGAGGATGATGGATGTTGCATTGGGGCCCTTTTGCCTTCCCAAAAGCAGAGCTTGCATTATGATGGTTAGTGAGGGAAGGGCATTCTTGTTACTTCATCTTATAAGTGATATTCCAGTATGATTAGCATATGTGGCTATGAAAAGGAAGCCTGGGATGTAGCCTAACTACCAGAGGAAGGATATGACATAGCTACTGGGGGACTTTCAGAAGCTGCCAGCTAGAAGGACCAATTGCTTAAGGCAGACTCAGTAGTGGTAGGGGTGGGGTTGGGTATGTGTTGGGTAATGACCTGTGGTCCAGACTTATGGAACTTGGAAACCTAGAAGTATCAGAGGAACCGTCTGTCACTTAATCACTTGCCTAACTGAATGTGTTTCTATTTGTAAACAATAGTCAAAATGCTCAAATTAACATAAGCATGCATTTATAATAAGTCACTTAGTCAAATCCTTCCCTGCAAAGGCCCATACAGGGGCTGTGGAGACAGCTCAGTTAGGAAAATGCTTGCCTTATAAGCACAAGCACCTGAGTTAGATCCCCAGAACCCACACACAAACCAGGGCTCTCTGAGACATATTTATGATATAACCCTAGCTCTGTGAATGCAGACAGAAGGATTCCTGAGGCTTCCTGGTCAGCTGATGCAACCTAGTCAATGGACGACAGATTCTGTGAGAGAATTTGTCTCAATAAAGAACATAAATAGTTCCTGGAAAATGACACCTAAGGTTGACCACTAACCTCTAAACACGTGTGCACACACATTTATGTGCACACGGACATTCAGGAACATGTATGCATATTCTAACACAGATACAAATAAACATACATACATGAAAGAAAGAAAGGCTGTCTTGTTTTCATAGAGTTGATGACTCTTCTGGAGGCATTGTGTAATCCATTGCTGTAGAACCATTTACAGCAGGAAGAGCAGGTCGCATCTGTCTTACAAGCATCCTTCCACTACCTTAGCACTATTGAGGTAACAGATTTAAGGAGTCCTTTCCCATTTCTCTCATCTGGCAACACACAAGGCCTTTGCCTCATACTACTGAGCAAGGAGGGAAAAGGCATTCTACTGGAGCCTTGCAGCTAGATAATGAATTAAAGCTAGCCACACACAGTTGAAGACATGCTGGCATTTTCTTATGTTTTACGTATGAAGTCTGTTAATATGGGATGTGCAAACACCACTTAGAAGAAATTTTATACTTAGTCTACACCAGAAATCCCTAGACACAATCCTTTAGAAAGGAAGTAAAGTGTCTTGGTGCTAGAGTTGACATTTTGTCTGCTGTCCAGGTCCATGGGAATCTTGCACTTGCTCTTGTTTGCATTTGATTGAGTACAAAGTTCCAATTCAATTTGAGATTCTGCAATGACCCATCTCTGGTGAGAGCAACGCTAACTCATTGTTAGTAGAAGTCCTCATTTAGATGATTATTGTGTGCTAATGAGGGAACAATACTTATTTTATGAGGCCCTGAAGAAACATGTTTCCATAGATACTGCAAGGACCCTGTTAAATCATTCAGCACCAGAAAAGATAACTGTTCATAGCTGGCTTGACAGCCTTCTAGACTCAGCTTTTGGATGGAGCTTCTGGCTCCCACATAGACCTGCAAAGACCACAAAGACACCTTCAAACTCTGTGGTAACCCTACAGTAGCATTTCTGGCATGGCCAAGGATCTACAGGCTGGACACAGAGGCTCTTCTCTGTGGAGTAGCAGATCAAGTTGTATCTTATGTCACATATGATATTGAGTCTCTATTAGGATAGACTATTAGGGTGACGTGTGTAGATACTTCTATGTTTGGTGACAGGGCCTTTCATCTTGGCAAAATGAGTGGAAAACCGTATGCCTACCAGCAGCAACGTAAGACCAAAAGACTAGACCTAGAGAGCACAGGCCAGGAGACTGTGCTCATATTCCCATGAGCATCAAGGTAGGGCAGTGAATAGGACCCAGAGGGGCTAAGCACACTCCTCCTAATGTTCTAGACATCTTTAGCTCACTTTGTCTCCTATGAACATGTCCACTCTCTCTTCAAAAAAAAATTCTGGTCTGTCTAGACACCGGACCCTGATCCTAGTTAGTTCTAAGTAGTCCTTCCCTTTATGTCTCTTTTCCCAGGTCTTGTAGAACACACATCTCCCAGTCTGTTCTTCCACAGCTTAGGATTTAATGATGAACATAGTAATTTAATGATGAAAATTTTACTGTAGACTTCTAGCATGAAGGACTGTCTTGTTTACATCTAATGTCAAACCTCAAACACGGCAGAAACCATCTATTGCTGAATTCTGAATGTATCCACTCAGTTGAAGAGGCTATGTTACAGTGTCCTTAATGTCGATGATGATGGTATTGAACAGTAGTGAACAATTGTGAGAGCCCCGTTAAAGAGAAGACATAGAAGAAGCTTCCATCCTGTCTCCATGGCAGGAAATGCTGTTATTCTTTAATGGTTGTGTGATTAAGCACTGGGGTTTGAGATGCTGAAGGCCTGCTTAGTCTGATCTCATCTCCAAACAGACTCGAGGCACAACTGAATGCTTTATCTATCCCATACCCACTTCATTCCTTTGACTTTCCTTGTTCTTAGTGTTCTGGTCTGTCTTTACTGTGCCTCACCTCTCTCTATCCTGTTCTCAAGAGTCTCAGTATGAACACACTGAGCTCCATCAGCAGCTGTGGGCAGAAGGCTGGGTTGAAGTCTGCTGTTTGTGAGTCCTTTGTATGTGAGTGAGTTCCTGGCACACCTCAGCATCCATCTCACTTTTGTTCATTATTTCACAGGCAGCACCTGACTCTAGCCTGTGCTTCATGGGTAGTGAAAGATTCTGTGAGTCAATCAATGTCTTCTCTCAGAGCTGTGCTACGGCAGTACCAAAGAGCTGTGTTTGTCCATAGTACTATGTAGGAGGAAAAGTGTGGCCACCTCTGCATAAATGTCTGGGTTGCACAGCCACAATGGCATCTCTTGTAGGAGGACCTAATTGAGGACTACCTGAGAGACCAAGGGCTGCTGGTGCAGACAATGCCAGCCAATCAGAAACTGCTGTTTAGAAAAGATGCTTTCTTGGGACCAATGGGGCATGGGTGGAGGGTATTAAAGAGGCTTGCTGCAGCTCCCAGAGCCAGTGCCATGTGGTCACCCCACCTCTAACCTCCAAGGGCCAGTAGGGATGGGCAATGGGCGCTCCAGGGCATAGGCAACATCACTAAATGGGGACAAGCTACATAAGTGGTTAGGAATGACAGGAACTGTGCTTATAACTCATGCCTGTAATCTTTAAAAGGCTGAAGAAGGATTGATTACTCAGAATTTAAGGCCAACCTGATCCACATTGTGAATTCCAGAAACCATGAGCTACACAGAAAGAGAACAAACCAAACAAAACCTAACAGAAGGGAAGAAAGAAAGAGAATGGAGAACAGAATAAGAGAAAGAAGAAAGAAGAAAGGAGGCAGAAAGGGAAGGGGAAAAGAAGAAAGGAATAGAGGTAGGGGAAGGCTAAGAGGAAGGGAATGGGGGAGGGGAAAGATGGTCAGGAAGAATGGAAGAGAAGGGAAAGGGATGAAAAGAGAAGAAGAGGAAGGAAGAAAAAAGGAAAGAAAGAAATACAGGAAGGAGGGAAGGAGGATGAAAGGGAGGAAGGAAAAAAGAAAGCAGTAGATTTAGGGTCATAGTTCCATCTGGCAACTCTACCACCTGATGCACAAATTTCTAAGCCCAGGTATGCTAACCTGGAGTTCTGATGGCCTTGGGAAGGGGTAGCTGTGGGTACTTAGATCCAAGATGGGAATTCCAGAAAGCTATGATGCTAAAGGCTTTTGTAGCTACTCAACTGATGAAATGCAGCTTTTGCCAAAAGAAGACTGCAGCTAGCCCCATCCTTGCTCACTTGGCTAAACCTATGGTGAGTGGACCAGGAGCCCCTTCACAGATACAGGAAGCCTTGGTCTCTCTGCTTCCCCAACCATGCTCTGCAGGATTACGTAGTGTTTTGTTTTGAAGTTACCCATGTCCGAGGAGGAAAGAGCTTGGGGTCAGGGTGCAGGGTGCAAAGATTTAGAATGGTTCCATGGTTAACTCAGGTGCTAGGACACAGAGTCCCTATGATGAGAAGGCAGCCATATGCCTGGCACCAGAGCCTGTGGACTCAGAACACATCAGAAAGGCTAAGTCCTTGTGAATCCCACTGCTCCATGGAGCAGCTGAACCTGTGGGCTTCATGGGAGCCCTATTTAAAAATCAGGACCACATGCTTGGTAATCCAGTTACATAAAAATGCCCTAGGCTCATTTTTAGAAGGCTTTACTTTGTCTTTACCTTGCATTAGGCATATACTCTTTGTCTCCAAGAATACTGAATCCATTTTAACTATAATGCATTTAAATACCAATATTTAAATGAAGAATTTCCTATCCAATTTAACATAAAAATAATTAAAATGTTTTTCTATCGTACCATAAAGTAGAGCATCGCCTGCAACCTCCTAGTAGCAAAGAGCCAGTTATTTAGCTTGTTAATTTCATCAACAAAAGCATCCCAGACAGGATACAGTAAAGATTTTATACCTACAGGGAAAGGCCTTTTGCTAAAAGAAACACCCAACCCCATAAGTGTTGCAGGTCTGGGCTACTGCCCAGAGACATGTTGATGTCTGAGGGCTGTACAGAACTGACAGCACCCCTCACCTGGGCATCCTGGGAAAGCTGGCCCTGAGGATATGAGAACAGGAAAGCTGACTCTGTCCCTAACCAGCTGCAGTATTTGAGAAAGCAACCCCACACACTGTGGGAGTTGCAGGTAAGCTGTCTCTGAGGATACAAGCATTTGAAAGTTGGTCCTACCACTGTCTCCCATGTGGAAAGAGTTGCCCTAGCTACTTGTCTGTAATGCTGTGACATAGGCTAGGGAGAGATGACCCCTCTCACTCCTTGTCACCTACAGCAGGACTGAACTGACCCCAGCTGGGTCATGAGAGCAGGAGAGCTGGCCCTGTTCCTCACGTGTTGCAGCACGAGAGGAGGCCCTGTACTTCCCTTGGGCAGCACAGCTGAACTGGCCCTGGATGTGGGAGTTGCAGATGATCTGGCCCCAAAAGGTTAAATGTAGGTGAATCAGTCTTGCTTCTTGTCTGATGGGCAGTGGTGTAGATGTGGGAGAGATGTCTTTCTCCACTTCCCCATCCCTTGACATCTGTGGCAAGTGGGAGAGCTGGCCCCGAGGTTGCAAGAGTAGAACTGGCCATGTTCCTCACTGGTTGCAACAACACCTAGGAGTGCAGGTCCTGTATATCTCATCTGGGCAGGGGGTAGAGCTGGCCCTGATGGTGGCAGGGGCAGGAGCAGGGAGTGGAGAGGAAACTGTTCCAGTGAGCTGTCTCTGAGAACATAAGAGTGGGTAACCTGGTGGGCTAACCCCCTCAGATACCTCTTAAGCCCAGACCCAGGGCTTTGAACTGGCCTACCCAAATATCTACCCCACTGATGAACTGCTGAGTTAATGAAGGGGCTGTTACTACAGATCTCAAATTACAGAATCTCCATGACACAGGGCAACAACAGGACATCAGAGGGGAGTCACAGTGAGATTCCAGTATTGACAGAATAAGAGAAAACAGAGGCCTCATACCAGATCAAGGAATCATTGCAATAAACATTTGCAAGCAAAGAAGTGTATACCAAAGGGTATACTGAAAGACACACAGTGACACACTACAGCTTCAACAATGAAGGAGAGGTTGCAAGGTTGGAGGGTGGATACGAGGGGAGGGGAGTGTGACTGTGGTTGGGGTACATGGCATGAAATTTATAAAGAACCAACAAAATAAGTAAACAAGTAAGTAAATAAATGAATAAAATGGTAAATTATAAAAGCAAAAAAAAAAAAAAAGCCAAACTCCCTCACCCCTCACCCCCTCACCCCTCACCCCCTCACCCCCTCACCTTCCTCTCTCTCTCTCTCTCTCTCTCTCTCTCTCTCTCTCTCTCTCTCTCTCTCTCTCTCTCTCTCTCTCTCTGTGTGTGTGTGTGTGTGTGTGTGTCTGTCTGTCTGTCTGTCTATCTGTGTAGGCCAGAGAACATGTCCCTGTCATTCTTTAGGCACTGTCAACCTTTGTGTCTGGGTCTTCCACTGCCTTGGATTTCTCCCAGTATGCTAGACTGTCTGGCCTGGAAGTGTCAGGGCACTTCCAGCCTCTCTGCCTCCGCAGAGCTAGGATTACAAGTGAATACCACACAGTATGCTCTTTAGCTGGGAGTGCTGGAAACATAAGGACAAAGGTCCTTGCTTTATTGTCTGAGCTACCTCCTGAGGGTTCCTCTCCAACTCTTTCCTATTTCATACTCTCCTCAGATGCTAACCTCTGCCTCACATGCACACACAAGCACTTACCCCCCATACAAACTTACCACCACAACTTACAAACTTACAAACTTACAAAGGGAGTGGGTCACTTTGGCTACTGTGGGACACATGTTAAGTGAAGACAAGAGGCTTTTAAAGGAGCCATACTGAGTTATTTCTTGTCCAGGAACCACTGAACAGGGTTTCTTCTATGCTGGTTTTATTTCTCATTCCAACTTGAGGGCCTTACTAGCTGCAGGTAAGGATTTCAGCTCCTCCCTCTGGAGAGAAGCTGCCATGCTATTCTCTCAGTTTTGACTTCAGGCAATGATCTGCTTTTCTCTGGAAAAGCTGAGGGGGGGAAGCTCATGGCAGACACCAGCTCATGGAGCTGTCTACTGTGTGTCCCACACAACCTATTCTCTTGGTTCCCAGTTCTAGTACAGCTACTGGAGTTGAACAAAATAAATGACCCCACTCCCATCTAATTGGAGTCCTAGTCAATCTTGAGCCAAGAACCTCCCTTTTCTTAATGTGAATAAAAAAAAGTCCTCTGCCTGAAAGGATAGTTTAGTTGTCAAATTGTTAACCTTGAAGCATGAGGACAGTGTTGAATCCCCAAGCACTTAAGTGGTGTGTACCTAAAATTCCAGAGCTTGGAAGAAAGAGCCTCAGGATGCCTGAAGCTCATTGGCCAGTCAGCATAGCCTTCTTAGAGAGTTACAAGTACAGTTAGAGAACTTGTCTCAAAAACAAGTTAGGAGGCGCTTGAAAAATGACAGCTTACGGTCTCAGTATGCATATGCATATATGTGTATGCACACATACACATTCACAGCACAAATACACACACATACACACACACACACACACACACACACACACACACACACACACATACACACACATGAACGCTGGAACTGCAATGCCCAGGAAAGAGTGACAAGTCCCCCAGAACCATAGTACACACAGTGGTGAACCATCCAATGTGGATGCTGGGAACCAAACCCTGATCCTTTGAAAGATCAATACACATGAAATGAAAGATCCTTTGAAAGCTCTTAACCACAGAGGCGTCTCTTCAGCCCCTCTACTGCTTAGTTTTAACCATCAACTGAAACATCCTAGAATCACACAAGAAGTACATCTTAACAATAAGGTGTCATCAGGTCTTCCTGTAGATATGTTTGTAAAGGATTATCTTGATTACTATTTGTTGTAGAAAGACTAAGACCAGTGTGGATGACACTATTTCTTAGATGGGGGTTCCTGAACTACAGGTCAAAGCTAGCCAACAGCAAGTGTGCAAAGATCTTGTTCTCTCTCTCTCTCTCTCTCTCTCTCTCTCTCTCTCTCTCTCTCTCTGTCTCTCTCTCTGTCTCTCCCCTCTGTCTCTGTCTGTCTCTTTCTCTGTCTGTCTGTCTGTCTGTCTGTCTGTCTCTCTCTCTCTCTCTCTCTCTCTCTCTCTCTCTCTCTCTGTCTCTGTCTGACTCTCTGTCTCCTTCTGTCTCTGTCTCTGTCTCTCTCTCTTTGCCTGCAATTGGCTGAGTACATGATGCTTCAAGTTCCTGACTGACACCCCTTTCATAATGTACTGGGACATGAAATTACTTCTTTCCTGTGTTGCATTTTGCCTGGGCATTTACTTGTTTCATCAACCAACAGAAATGAGTGTAGACCACATGAGAATATCTATAATATCCTTGTTTCAACTTGAAAAAAAAATCCCTCTACTACGATAGCAATGCACAAATATTAACCTAAGTTCTTGTGTGAACCAGGGCTAACAGGTGTGAGGATATCTGTGCTGTTTTTGAAATATTAGGACAGTATTTCACAGTGCTGTGGGCAAAAGTCATTTGAATAGCAGAACTATTGGGTTTGACCTGGGACAAGGGGCTGAGGTGCATATTTTACATACCAAAGCAGAGCTGGCCTCCAGGGTTTCCCAGCATCCCTCAGTCCCTACCTGGCATCCCCCACCCCTGACCCTGAACTTTCCAGCCCAAGGGGTGGGCTGCCCTTCCCTACAAAGACTCTCCCTTTATATAATCCAGACCCTCTCTCTCCCTCTCTCCCTCCCTCCCTTCCTCCCTCCCTCCCTCCCTCCCTCCCTCCCACCCTCCATTTTCCTCTCCCTGTCCCTCTTTCTTTCTGTCTCCCTCTCCTCCCACTCTCTGATGCTGCTGCTACTGCTGCTGCTGCTTTTACTTTTCTCTTCTCTCCATCTCTCTGCATGTGCACTTTCTCTCTTTGTCTCCCCCACTGCCCTCTGTCTCCCTTCCCATCCTTGGGATCAGTGAACTTGCCCACCCAAGAACAATTTCCCAGTAAACCTGCTTTTATATTAATCTGGTTTTAATTGGCTCATTTCATTGGCAAAGAAATAACTTATCAAGAATCCTTTTATTGGATATTTTATTTATTTACATTTCAGATGTCATCCTCGTTTCCCATTTCCCCTCCCTTGAAACCCCCTATCCCATCCCCCTCCTCATTTTTGCTTTTATACCATTTTAATTACATGCAAGTATTAAGGTCAGTTCTAGGTTGAGGATCTAGCAATATAATAGATGCAAATAGTCAAGGAACAAGCAAGACAATACTTTTTAATTTTTGGAGTGTTTTAAAATTCATGTCTGCCCTCAGCATTCAAGTTGCATTATCCAAAGACCCATTTTATCTAAGATGGGGCTCTACCATTCAATCAATAACAATTTCAGGGTGCAGTTCATCACGGTAAGAGTGACCTTCATTTTGAATTAGCAGTGGGCTACAGGGAGCACTGATGGTTGCTAGTTTGAAATTTCAGAAACATGTTTTGTTTAATACTAAGAATCCAGTAGCTGTTTCATGGAAGTTTCAACTACTTTTGAGTATTCTTTCAAGAGGCACAGTATTGCTTCCACCAATAGAGATTTCAGATCTAGTAAACCAGACCCTGATTCTCATGACCTTTAGATCACACTGTCCTGGATGTCCTTTTACAGTTGAAAATACCCTGGGCCACACAGTTCAACTCCTGTTTATGTCACATGGTGTGTTAGTCACTTTTCTGTTGCTGTGATAAGACGCTACGAACAAGGCAATTTATAAAAGTAAGAGTTTATTTGATCTCAAAGTTACAGAGAAATAAGAGTCTATGACCATGGGGAAGGCATGCCATCCAGCAGCAAAGAATCCAGAGTAGGAAGCTTGAGAGCTCACATCCATTAAAAACAATTTTATTTATTTACATCTCAAATGTTGCCCCCACCTCCTGGTTCCTCCTCACAAAGTCCTTCTCCCCATTCCCCTTCGCCTTTGCTTCTGAGAGGGTACGCTCTCTACCTGGGGCATCAAGTCTCCCACAGACAAGGCACTTCTCTGTTACATATGTGTCAGGGGTGGAGGGCTTTGAACCAGCCTGTGTATGCTCTTTGGTTGTGGCTCAGATTCTGGGAGCTCCCAGGGGTTCAGGTTAGTTGACACTGTTGGTCTTCCTATAGGGGTGCCATTCTCTTTGGTTCCTTCAGTCCTTTCCCTAACTCTTCCTTAGGGGTCCCTGCCCTCAATCCAATGCTTGGCTGTAAGTATCTGCATTTCTCAGTCAGCTGTTGGTAGAGCTTCTCAGAGGACAGTCATTCTAGGCTCCTATCTGCAAGCACAACGTGGCATCAGTAATAGTGTCAGGGTTTAGTGCTTATTCATGGGATGGATCCCAAGTTGGGCAGATTATTGCTTTTCATTCCTTCAGTCTGTGCTCTATTTTGTCCTTGCATTTCTTTTAGACAAGAACAATTCTGGGTCAAAAATTTTGAAGGTGGGTTGGTGTCCTCATCCCTCTAATGAGGGCCCTATCTAACTACTGGAGGTGGTCTCTTCAGGTTCCATCTCCCCACTGTTGGATACTTCAGGTAAGGTCACCTTCATAGATTCCTGGGCACCTCTCACATCCCAGGTGTCTGGGACTTTCTAGATGTTCCTCCCATCTTCCTACCCCTGGCAGCTGCATGTTTGCATTTATTCTCCTGGCCCTCTGGGCCTCTCTCCTGTTTCTCCCACCAATACCTGTTCCTACCCCCTTTCCCCCCTCCTCTCTTCCACCTAGGTTTCTTCCTCTTCTACCTCCCATGATTATTTTGTTCCTCCTTCTAAGTGCGATTTAAGCATCCTACAAACCATAAGGAGTTAAACAAAAGAGTGCATATCCTTAACAGCAAGCATGGAGTCCAGAGGATGAACTAGAAGTAATGCCAGGTTCTGTTTGTTGGTTTGTTTTATATCCTGAACACAGTTTTCCCTTTTCTGTCCTTCCTCTCCTTCTGTACCCAACCCCACCTTAACCCCCCCCCCCCCAATATACCAATCCAGACTTTGAATCTCAAAAGCCACCATAGTGACACACTGCTTCCTGCAAGGCCACACTTCTTAATCATTCCCAAGTGATGCCACCAACTGAGGACCAAGTATTTAAAGACCTGAGACTAAGGAAGGCATTTCATTGAAAGCAGCACATATGGAGCTAGTGCAGTGAGGCTGTGCTTAGGGATGGCTTGGAGACCCAGACCATATGAAACATTTAAACACTAACCAAGATAATTTTGTACCACATGAATTCTACAAAGTAATTGCTGAAGGGCCCAGATCTGAGACATTATCTGTCTAAGGAATATCCTAATAAAGGACATTATCTGTTTAAGGAATCAAGGAGGTGAAGAGGGTAGCAGTGGAGGCTGTGTGCATGAAATTCACAGACTTTAATCCACACCTCACTTTTCTCACTGTCATGTGGGAACACCAGAAAATCACAGTCCTGACCAGTGGCTGAGTTTGTTTCCTCATTGTAGAGGAGACCAAGTTGGAGACCCACTCAGCATGAGCTTAAGACTGTCTACACCCCAGTATGTATCTGGAATGTCTTGCCCAAGGGACTGCAGTGAGTCTCAGATGGCCATCATATGGTCATTATAGTGTGTGTGGAGTTTCTGATCTAAGTGACTACTGAACTCTCAAGACCCTTGACTTGTGTTCATATTCAGCACATTTGATTCCTCACCTGATTTTCTCCTATGGTTTTCTCTTTCTCCTCCTTCTCTTTCTCCTTCCCCTTCTCTTCCTCTTTCTCCTCCTCCTCCTCTTCTTTTCTTTCTCCTCCTCCTCTTCTTTTTCCTTTCCATTTCTATGGCAAATTCATCCTTTGCTTTGAGCTCCTCTTTCTTTGGGCTAGTCCTGGATTATCAATGAATTGCTCCAAAGGTAGTTTCCCACCAAAAGTACTTTTTCTCCCTTGTTTGTGTCACTTTTAAATGATTACTTTCTAACATAGAACTGTGTACATAATGGGAGGCTGACTACATTACTCTTCTCATTTTCTTGGTTTTCTGTTTTTCAGTTTTTGCAATAGAAGTACAGAGATTTAAGGGAAACCTCTCTCATGGATCCGGAGGGAAATTTAACTGTCTGAAAGATGAAGGCTCAATACATTTTAAAAATTGATTTCTCTCTTGAGTTTTCATGGTCCAAGTTTATTTTCAGTCTTTTGTTTTGTTTTGCTTTGTTTTTCTTTTAATGATGACATTAGTCCTATCGGAGCAGAACCGCTCTGACCATTCATTGCCTGTTAGATGCTACCTTGGAAAAGACCTTCAGTATGATGCTTTTAATTTCCCTTTGTGTTACTCTATATGATCATTCAAAGACACCTGGAGGAGCTTTGCACTAATTATGTTCAGATGTCTGCTTCTGAGATTTCCATCTAAGTCTGGAGACCAACAGTCATCTCTCTCTTGACCATGTCATGGTGAGTATTACTTATTTTAATTTAAATATCTGTTTGCATGGATTTTGAGATTTAGAACATTTCCTTTAAAATACGCAAAATATCATCAGTGCTATGTGAAAACAACAGATCCAGCACCTAGAGAACAAAGTTCCATGGGAAGAGAAATGAGAGGCTAACATCCCATGCATCTGGTTAACGGGGCCTGTGCCTGATCCTCAGGTCCTCTGTCCTTCCTGTTATTGGTTGAATATCCTTGCTGGGAGACTGGGGAGGAAACCTCAGCTGTGGCCTCCAGTGGGTTGGGGTGGGTGGCTCCTTAATCCCTTGGCAACACATAGACCACTGAGGTCTTCTGTGTGAAACAGGTGTGGAGGTTCTATAAGTTAGTGTTCCCTTCTCAACCTGTTATTTGAAAACAACTAGGACTGGGATTTAGCTTGGACTGAGGATGTATCTCAGAAAGGCAGTAGCTTAGTTTATAGAAGGCCTGTGATTCCATATGCAGCAAGGCAAAGAGAAGGAGGAGGAAGAGGAAGAGAAGGAGGAGGAAAAGGAGGAGGAGAAAAAGAAGAAGAAGAAGAAGAAGAAGAAGAAGAAGAAGAAGAAGAAGAAGAAGAAGAAGAAGAAGAAGAAGAAGAAGAAGAAGAAGAAGAGAGAAGCCAAGAATACATCAACCACAAGTTTTGCCTGACATGATGGGGTGCATTAGACTATAGAGTAGTGGTTTTCAATCTTCCTAACACTGTGATCCTTTAGTACAATTTCTCATGTTGTGCTGACCCACAATCTTAGAATTATTTTCATTGTAACTTCATAACTGTAGTTTTGCAATTGTTATGAATCATAATGTAAATATCTGAAATGTAGGATGTCTCATATGTGACCCTTGTGACAGGGCTGTTTGACCCACCAGAGGAGAGGATTTATGACCCACACATTGAGACCCACTGCCACAAAGTAAGAAACTCTGCTTGATTGATCTGTGAGGAGCCGAGACACTGAGAAGTCCTTTGACACTGCTCTTATTTTCCAGGACACAACTAAAACCATCAGTGTATACTCCAAATTTAGAGTGTTAATCCAGAGAAAGAAACATTCATATTCAAAGGGACATGGCTTGAAGATATTCTCAGGCTGAAAATCTTCCTCATTTGTGCCATCTGAACAATCCCTGTGCATGTCATTCTCTCTAAGAGTTACAACAATCCTGAGCGCAAAGACACCTTAACACATACAGTGTGAAGAGAGATGCCTTAACCCAGTCCTCCCCTCCTGTATCACTGGTCAGATAATAGATAGTCCATGTGCATATTAGAATGGTGAGGATTATTTAAATATCTGAATGCTATCATTTAATGATCTTATTTAAAAAGTGCAAAGCTGAAATGATGTTAAATTTGACTCAAATCCTAAAACCTTCCTAAGTGGATGGTAGGTCTAATCCCTTACAAGCCACCAAAATCTTTGTGCAGCTAAAACATGTCTGAGGAAGCAAAGCAAGCCTTATGGTACCATGGATTCTGGTTTGCAAAAAAACACTACAAGATAGGAATTATCAGCACAGCATGGGAGGAACAGGCACAGAAGTCAAGGAGGCAAGTAGAGCACTCAGAAATAAACCTGAGAAGGTATGGTCAATAAATTCTACAGCAAAGCTCCGAGAAGACCCAATGAGACAAAAGAGTCATGGGAATACATGGTGTTGGGTCAATCATAGTTCCCCATCCAAAGGAATGATATTGGGCTCTATCATCATATACAAAAATAAAAATCTAAGATAAGAACTAAATGCATGACCAGATATAATAGCTCCCCTAGGGAGAGAACATGAAAAGCTCACTAACATGGGCCCTGGCAATGATGGTTTCCATACCATGGCAGAAATTCAGTTGTAGAACCAGAAGTTGATAAATATGGCCTCTTATCAAACCAAGATTCCACTGCATAGCAAGTGGAACAGCAAAATGGAACTGTAGCCTCTGGATGAAGGAAAATGTTTGCAACGGTACCTCGAGGGTTAATATCAGATTCAACTCGATTGTGTAAAATAAATGACATGATTAATGGCCAAAAGACTTGAAAAGAAACTTCTCAAAGAAGACATAATGACGGCCAACAGCTGTAGGAAAAGGCTGTCAGATCTGCTACTCAGCAGGGGATGCAGACAAACCCAGTGAGGTGCCATCCTGCACCTGCAAGGGTGGCCACTATCACACAGTTGAAAGAGAACAGATTGAATTGAAATGTGGTAAAAAGGGAGTACTTACATAATGTCAGCAGGCACTCACACTAGCTCAGCCATTATGAAAACCATAAACATTTCTAAAGGGCTTAAAAACACAACTCTTAGAAAACCCATAAATTCATCCTCTGTGTGCACACCCAGAGGAAATGAGCTAAGTGTCTCAAAAGGGTGTCTACAGTACGTAGTCCCGTTCACTATCACCAAGATTTGCACATGCCCCCAGAATCTGGTAGACAGATGGACAAAGAAACTCTAGTGCCTACATGCAGGAGAATGCATCCACTGGAAAGTAACTCATAGGCAGAGAGGTGCACAGCAATGCTTTGAATCCCAAGGAACAAAATGAGACCCCACTTGTTCTGCCTGTGAGATTCTTTTCGTACTGATCTATATTTTTCTAAAGAATACCCAGGTACACATTATAAATAAGAATAACCATATAAATATATGTATAACTTGCAATGTGTATAATTTCCTAATTAGAATATAAATTCCTGAGGGGAAGATTGCATGCAATTCTTTGTTCATATGTTTCTCCACAGCGTTACTCAAATCGCAGACCGTCTATTAAGAGTCTTACTAGAAACTTCCTTAAAGTCTTCCTGATGACTCACACTATGAAAACAACACCAAAACAAGTCAGGTCTTTTCTCATTAACCCTTTGGAGATTTTAAAACTGAAAAAATAATAAAAAACAAACAAACAAAAAAACCCAAACAAACAACAACAACAAAAAACAAACCAAAACTGGGAAGTGTCCTGCCTCAATCACCTCCAGCCCTATGTACACGGCTTTTGTGAGTGCAGTATCCAGTACACTCTGTTAAAGTCTTCACCTCCTGCATGCTCACTCCTCACTAGAAAGTTCTCCTTGGATACTAGCGATATAATAGTTATTGCTTTTATGTTTTTGATTTCTCTTAAGCATAGCCCTTCCAAGTTGCCACCATTCCTCCTTTAGTTTCTGTTCTCTCCTTTTGGCCACTTCATGTTTGTGTCAATCACCTTGACATTCTGCCATCTCAACCTCTGTGACCCTATAGTTACTTATTCTCATCCCTGCAGGGACTCAGCTACATAGGCATCACTGAATGGACTCCCTTGCTTGCATGCTGCATAATTAGGTGCATCCTGTTCCTATCTGAGACCAACCTTCTTGTATTCAGGGCAAGTTATCTCATAGTCTGCAAAACGGTGCATGGATACCCACAGGCAAATGTTTGCCAGTGGGAGACTTGTGTATATCTGTTGTACTTTGCTTTCCTAACATAGAGTCCCAAGAAACAGTTCCTTCTGCTCTATGAATGCATAAGGAATTACAAACAATGCATGTGCACGTATATAAAGGCAAGAGTATCCAAGGAAAAACTGAGTGCGAGAGAGCACAAACCAACAAGCCAACCACCGTTTAATAACAATGAGTATCCTGCATGGAAAGGAGAGATGCTGTATGTAGTTTTAGAGCATTGCATTTTTCTGGAGCTCCTGAGGATGTAGGTAAAAGGGAAAGATGGACTCAGAATGGGAAAAATTGAAAGGGACCAAATTCTGGCTACGAAAAGGAGCTATGACTTCAATAGCCACTGAAAAGGGAAGAAAGGGCCTGAAAGGAGTTAATTATTATGAAATGAATGGGTGCAGCTTAGAATAATAGAGACATGGAGGGAATTATCTCTAATGTTCAGAGAATTGGTGTCAATTCCAAGATTTTAAGTTATCTCACCAATCATATGAAAACACTCTCTCTCTCTCTCTCTCTCTGTGTGTGTGTACATGTATGTATGTATGTATGTATGTATGTATGTGTGTGTGTTTGTGAATATTAGAAGGCAGCCTTTAGCCTTCATTCATCATCCACCTCTGTCTGTCTGTCTATCTGTCTGTCTGTCTCTCTATCATCTATTAGTCATCTCTTCCTCCCTCCCTCCCTTCCTCCCTCCCTCCCTGTCGTCTCTCTCTCTCTCTCTATGTATGTATGTATGTATGTATGTATGTATGTATGTATGTGTTTGTGAATATTAGAAGTCAACCTTTAACCCTCATTCATCATCCACCTCTGTCTATCTGTCTGTCTCTCTATCATCTATCAGTCACCTCTTTCTTCTTTCATCCCTCCCTTCCTCTCTGTTCTCTCTCTCTCTCTCTCTCTCTCTCTCTCTCTCTCTCTCTCTCTCTCTCTCTGTGTGTGTGTGTGTGTGTAGCCCTGGCTGCCCTAAAACTCTCTCTATGTAGAACACACTGACCAAAATCTCACCTGCCTCCGCCTCTGCCTTCTGTGTACTGGAATTAAAGGCGTGGTCTACCATATCCACTCCCACCTGCTTTTGGAGGTAGAGTCTCTCACTTACATATGGAGCTCACCAAGAAAGGAAGCTTGGCTGGCCAGCAAAGCCCAGGATCCACCTGTTTTCACCCCTCCACTGGGATTACAAGGGTGTTCCATGGTGCCCGCCTTTTTATGTGACTTTATGTGAGGTTGAATTTGGGTCCTTATGCTTATATAGCAAACTTTCCCAAATGAGAGAACTCCTCAGACCAGGAATGTCCTGTGGTAGGAAAGAAATCTACCAGGGTTACTTTTGATTCTAACTGTGAGGATTCTGTCTTAGATTGTGGCATCTGATGTCACACTATAGATGATAATCGAGCATCTACCAGAAGGATGAGAAGGGTCATTTCATCATTCTAGACGTGATAGTCTGGGGTTCTGATGATAGGTCTCTCACGTAGATGAGAACATTCCAGGGAGCATTGCTTCTAACCTGGAGCTATGGTTTCTGGACAAGGTTAAACTGTTACCTGGCCCTTGATGTGAAAAGTTTCTTCTGAATATTGAACCTAAACAAGCAGTAGACAATTAAAAGCAAATTAAGAATATGGTGTAGGTAAAGAGCATTCTAAGTGTAAAATCTCATTTTAAAAAGAACAGTGAAGCTAGTCAAGCATGCACATCTTTTTTGGTCAGACATGAACTTTCATCATCATGCCCTCACATGTCCTTGATGCTCATCTGAGAGCTTTTTGCTAGTTTTTAAATTTGTTTTTGCTAAAGCTTGAGGAACTAAAGATGTACTTTTTAGTATGACAGGGCCTCTGTGTCTACAGGTAGAATGAGGGCAGTGTGGCAATCTGGCTTAACGTCTATGGCCTGATTAGTCCTTTTCCTTCTCTTTCTTGGGTTAATATTCTATTCTAGTCTTGTCTGTGGTCTGACCCTGGAGTGTTGCCTTATTTACCTGGCCTGCTCCATCCTCCTGTCAGTCTGTAGGAAGCCTGGGCTTTCCCTTCCCACACAAACTGTGACTCCCTACTCTCAGGCTCACCGCCTACCCCTTCTTCATGCTAAGGAAGGGGTAGCTTCCAGCCTCCCTACCCTCTTCTCAGGCTCCAGAGAACTGCAGCTTCTTTTGATCCTAGTTGGACCAAAACCCAGCACTAATTCTAAAGCTTCTTTGCAAATCTGGCTGGTCTGGCTATATGAGACATTTTTGGGGCTGTATAGGGAACTGAGGTCACTGGTGTCTGCTCTCAGTGTCTGAATGGTTCAGATGAGGTCAGGGTGATACTTCCTGTAGGATTCCCAAGTTCTTTATCAGCGTTCCAGAACCAGGATTGCACAAAAGGCTTGTTTTTAGTTTGTCTCTGTATCCTGGGATCCTACTAACCCTAGTCACCCTACCCCTTCCTTCTATGATTTCTTGGCAACTGAGACATATTCATGTGCTTCAAAGGTACAAAAAAGATGCTGACAGAAGTGGGCAGCGCAGGAGAAAGAATTTACTTTCATATGCCCCTCCACCCACCCCCCAAGATCAATGGAGACATGGGTGTGACCTCCCCCAGCCATTTGAAACATTTGAAGTAGATGCTGGTCACAGCCAGGCTGTCAACAGCAGGACAGCCTTTCATGCCGTCAATGCCTGGCCCCTTGGCTGGGCATCTCTTATTTCCCACTCCTGTCTCACCAGGTGGCTAGGGAAGGTCTAGTCAGAAGGGAACATCAGGAAATGGGTATTTTCAGGCAACGACGTCAGTTGTAAAAAAAATAACTTGTTGGAGTCCTGTTCAGTACAAAAGATTCAGGTCATGTCTGCTATGTTGTTCAGCTACAGTGAAATTCTAGGAAGGAAGCATGGCATCCTTCACCATTGTTTTGCCTTAAGGAAGCCAGACATTACAAAGAAAAGAGAAAGGCTGGAAGATGTCTCAGCTACTAATGCCTACTGTGTGTGAGAACCTGAATTCAGAGCCCCATAACACATGTAAAAAACCTGGTGGCATGTGGTGGCATGCCCCTACAGTTCCACTTCGAGGGAGGAGGCAGAGACAGGAGGAATCCTGGGGTTTAAGAGCCATGCTTTCTGCCTACTGCTGCTCTGTAGAGACCTGGTCCCAAAGAATGTGGTTGGTGCCACCAAGAATGATGTCTGCCTTTGTTTCTTGACTACTTTCACATGCGTGTGCAGAGTATAAGAGTGTGTGCATGCATGCAGAAACATACACACACACACACACACACATACACACACACACACAGATGGAAGGAAAAAAAAAGAAAAGGCTTAAGGTAAATTGTAAATTTACCAAGACATAAAGAAATGAAGAAAAACTAACTCCCAGAAATACATATTTCTAACAAGCAAACTTAGCAAGCAAAAGCAGTTAGTTCAAGTCTCCCCAAACAGGGCAGGCTGAGCGGCAGATGCTGTGAGTGCCTCTCCACAGGATTACAACCTCACAGGTTCTCAGTTCTCAGTTGCTCTGTGGGCCTGCTGTCTCCAGGCCCTGCCACACTCTCCTCAAAGGCCGAGCCTGAGTCCCAGCAGTGTTCTGCTGCCTTCCAGAGAACGGTGTCCCCAGGAGAGAGGTGCAGAGCTGGGACAGATGGGCTCTAAAAGGAAGGAATTACCTGACCAAGTCACAATTATTACAGGTCTCTGGGTTCATTGTCAATTGGAGTGGCAGTTGAAGGGACAGCAGCTGGGACAGATGGCTTATCTCCAGCTAGTGTGCTAATGGGATCTCGGCCAACTCAAATCTTTTCTTCCCTCTGGAAAGAAATAGGAAAAGAAAAGCCTCAAACAGTTGTCAATTAGTCAGCGTTAAAGGGGAGGAAACATCATTTCTACAAAGGGTTCATTTGTCTGCTTGCCTCTAATGCCCACTTGCAGTTTTTTAAAGCAAAGAGTTCGTTTATTTATTGTGACTTTAAACATATTTCGGGTAGAACGTTCAACCTAGAAGACATCCCATGCCAAATCTTTGTTCCGTGTGAGCTTACAATACAGCCTTTTCACAACTGGATCATTTTAATCAAGTGGTTAGCATTTTAATTAGTCAAGACTTCTCCCCCTGCCCCTACCCCAGGCTGTGATTTGCAGTGCATTCTCCTGTTACACAGTGCATAGTATCAAAACAAGAAAGGGCTGGTCTTTCTATGTCAGGACATTCCCCAAGTAAAGTGTACCCCATGGACCTGGCTTAAGAACACCAGGAAGAAAATCATCTCAGACATTCACATCTTCAGGTGACATGCTATGCCCAGAGGGCAGCCTTCACTGGATGATGGGAACTCAAGCCCACAGTAGGGACAGACAGCAGCTCTGGCTCAAGAGCTGTGTAGACATATACAATGGCAGGTAAGCAGGAAGTGTCACCCTGTAGTACCTGACGCCTGAAAAGCGATGCTGGATTTACAGAGATTTAAATTATGGCTACATTTCCACACCATCTCAGTTGCTTAATAGCAGTGAGATCTGAAGGGTTCATTCTTTAAGTTTCAGGTTTTATCCTTTCAAAAATCATAAATTTTAGTGTCTCTGGCCGGTGAATTCGATGTGATAATAGTGGCGTGACTGTACCACAGGAGCAGGTAGGATGTTTCTCTGTCCCCACCCATCGGAACTCTTTCTCAGACACATCCCTTATATACAGGAAGGTACACCTTCCTATTAATGGCAAACTAATGAAAATGGATCCTGTTTCTTTTCTGTCTTCTTCACTTTGATTTTGAATGAGATGGTGACATTCATTTTGATTTTGAGTAAGAAGGTGACATTCTTTTGCATCCACATGCTTCCATTCTCATCGTGGTTATTTCTGTGTTTGGGACATTGCATTGTGATTACATCAGGACACAAATGTCAAGCACCTACTTGGGGTTCATGTATCCCATTTTCTACTCCCATACATTTACTTGTGTTTAAGGGTGTCAGTCTCCTGTTGAAAGGACTCAACAACTATCCACTGGCCTGTGGAACTCTAAGTAAGATGGCCTTTACCCTCCTCTCCCAGTGCTCCCTCACCACATTTTTCTCAGGGTCATCCTCCAGAAGTCATACCTCTCTGGCTTGGGCTTTGCACATGCTGTGCTCTGCTTGAAAAATTCTCTATTCCCTCAGAACCATTACCCTGTGTGAGCAGCATTAATTTGCATTGTCTCATGGAAATATCGTTTCTCTGTGAGCCAAACCAGGAAAATTACATGACAGCTACACATTCCAAGAGCATTTTAAAATTTTTCTCTTGTGCAAGACTTAACTTAGGGAAATACCCTCACGTAGTGAGCAGATGAGCTTTGCCTTTCAGTTGGTCTATTGCCCACATCTGCCTTCTTTACCTCTGTCTTGCTCACAGGGTCCAGAGATCTCTGTGAGGTTGACGCCAAACATGTTCATTCAGTGCTGTTACAGGTGTCACATTTAGCCTGACTCTGGGGTGTCTCAATCATTTCTCCTCAGACTGTGCACTTCTAGTCTTTTTCTCTACCATCCCACCAACTAAAAATGAACACATATATTAAGGATGCATATAAACATGTGTGTGCATGCTCCACGTGAATACACTGACTTTGAAATTACATAGTTACACAGCTCTTCTACTCTCTGTTCCTAGTGACAACAGGCATTTGTGGAGCTGACTCAGCGTTCTACAACAAATGGTTCTTTCCACAGTCTCTTCTCGATTTAAAACATCTTTACAGGCAGAAATAACTACTGCTTAACTGCTTTTAATTTTTACACCACTTACAGAAATATTACTGGTATATAAATGGCTGTATAATGTCACCAACTCAGTGAGTCTGAGGATAAATATTTATCTCTGAAACCATGACCAGCATCAACCCATGCACATGTTCATTACTTTCCCAAGACTTGATCCACCCTATTAGTATTACGATGTTGTTGGTGGTGGTAGTTATGGTAGTCAGAACAGTAAACATTATATTTGTTCTCTTAGCAAAATTCCAGTACATTACACAAGCAGACTCTATTCATAACTCGTATGTTTAAGGACAGGATGCTTTGACAGTTGCCATGTTACTCTATAACCAACATAATTGGCTCAGAGAAAGACAAGTGTCCCATTTTGGATGAGATGGGGTGGTAGGTTTTGAACAACTGTTGAGTGGTCTTAATGTGTTATTATGTGTAACTGTAAAGACTGAGGGTTGCCACTTACTACTGCACAAGAAGATTGACCAAGGGACAATCATCACATGATGAGGTATGGCCCAAACTTATCATCTGCTTAGGTTTAAAAAAATTAAAAGATCTTACTTTTACTTTTAATTGTGTGTGTGTGTGTGTGTGTGTGTGTGTGCACATGCGCACTGCCCACACGTATATGCATTCAGTTCCTTTGGATACCAGAAGAGGGTTTTTGGTAACTTAGAACTGGAGTTACAAGTAGTTGTTAAATTATAGATGTTGAGTGTGGCATCTCTATAAGAATAATACATACTTGTAACTGCTAACCAGCTCATCTATCCTGAGAAAATATTCTTACTATAAGTGAGGGTTAAAGCTGAGAGCTAAAATATCTGTAGTACTGCTGAGTCTATAGTTCTGTCACATCATGCTGAAGCTGTATACTATAAGTTCAGTGTTGCCCTCTCATCTTGAGATGGAAACACTGCATCTCCATTTCACTGGAGGGTGATCTTTGTAACACCATTCCTGCAAGAATACATTTCACAGGAAGAATTTCTGGACAGAGTTTGAGATACTGCTTTAGGACTCCATTTCTGATAAGAAATAGAATTTTAAAGCCCAAATTATAAGTGGTAAGTGTTTGGTAGCATCCCAGCAAATATCACTTAGTACTTCCAGACAGTTATGGATTGCATACAAGTTCTCAGAGAGTGTCCAGAATGTACATGCCTAATGGCCAGTCATTTCCTCTCTATAAAGCTAGACCATGCTGTGTGTAAAGTAAAGCTTCATGTTTACACAGACAGTCATACTTGTCATCTTTTATGCTCCCAAGTTTTCCTACACAATGTTCTGAAGACCCTGGTCCCAGAGACCCCCTGGTGCTTTCCTCATTATCCCCACTGTGTCCACATGCAAGCATCATCCCTTCACTAACCAAAGAACAAGAGAGAGTGCCACCACATTAGCCTTCATTCTCTGTGATCAAATGATAAAATATTCTAGCAACAGAAGAATCATTTCACTCTCCACCATCTCCTCCATCTCCATGGCCCAGAGTAGAGCCAATAATATTAAAATAAAGAAGTTGAATCATGCTCTCACTGTCACATGTGAGCAGGATACTGTGGGAGTTATGTGGTTTTAGAAAGTCACCAGAAGTCATCCAGTGTGTCTGTAATGTCACACACTAACACACTGGAGTCATAGACATTGAAGTAAGAACTCCTGGGAAGAGGAAGGACTCCCAGGTGAAGAGAGGATGACAGAGATGCATCAAAGTACACATGTGGATGAGAGTACAAAAGAATAAATTAAAAACAAAACTTTATAGAAATGCAGCCTGGTCAGGATGCCCATCTGAATCAACTTTGTCATGGTTGTGCATGTGTATGCATGTGGAGATGAGTGTATTTGTATGTTCACTCTTGACCTAATACTCACATTTCCAAATTATTAGTGATTTCTGTCAGTGATAGGGACACACATCAAGGATCCATAGAACTGCCATTGATGGTGGTTAATGACAAAACCCTTGAAAGACACAGTTTAGGCCACATGTGGAAGAAGCTGGGATCCCCAAGTCAAACCTGATCATGGAGTCAGAACTCAGACCTGAATTTTGACCCAGGACCTCACACTGGCTTGGCAAGCACAATAACACTGAGCCACATACCCAGCATCCCATAATTATCTTTATTTTATTATACGTATTTGTTTTCTCACTATTATAAACATTCATGTATAACGGATTTCAGAGTTTTAGCCTGAATGGTTGCCTTCTCTATTTCTGACTTTCATCTTTCTTGCTGTGGCTTCTGACTTCTTTCCAGGGTCACATGGTTTTCTGGTACAGAGCTTAGCTGCAGCAATGTTCTTGCTCCCTCTACCTTTTATCCAGATGAAGTATCCCATGACTCCCAGAGTGCCCTTGACTTCCAAAACAGATGGAGCCTCTGTTCCTAGAAGACCCTGAGGTCTGGACAGCTGCTCAGTGCTGGACATGCCAGGGCAAAGGCTTTACACCTGAGCTAGAAACCCTGTGGTAGAAGTCTAATTTGGAAGCCGAGAGAGACTCCTCATCCTTTCGGAGCGTTTGCCCTCCAAATGCTTCGTGGCACTTTGATGTTGTTTGCTTTCCCAGGGTGAGAGCTGACCAATTTTGCAGGTGGAGAGGTCTCACTGTCTTCAATCCTTCTAGAATAAATGTGTCTCCACTTTGACTGCTTGTTCATGAATTCTAAAAGGAAGTAAATTGCGAGTAACAATTCAGGTCAGCCAGAACTATCAGGGCTACGGAGTGAGAAGACGCCAAACAATTTGCAAATTTCAGAGAAGCTTATCATCTCAGACTTGCTCCCCACAAAGGCAGTTGTATCATGATTCAGAATGACCCTAAAACCCCCATGTTTAGAAGTGAAAAGGCAGGGAAAGTTCCCACTACTTGTTGATGACCTTGGGCCTTCTCCCTGGGTGGTGACCTTGGACCTTGTCCCTTGGTGGTGACCTTGGACTGTCTTCCTCTCTTCCATAGTCTCAGCTAAGAAAGTTCCTCTTGGCACAGGAATGAAAAGTGATTCACGTGCCCACTCACTACCAACTCTGGTGAGCCACAAGCACTCTAGGCTAGTTTCCCAGGTCTGGGGCACACTTCTGCCAGTTTCATAAAAGTTCTCTGGGGATTTTGGCCTCCACCCAGGGTGAGAATTGCTGAAGATGGGGATCTCTGAAAGAGGAGCTGTGAAGACTGCAGGAAGATAAGTCATTCATATGAGGTTCAGATTACAGTCCATTCATGTCATCCGTTGATGTGAAGCAGACACTTGTACTAGATTCAATGCATAACTGTTGTTGAGGCTGGAGTAAAGTACTTTGTTCCTAACTTATGAACCTGCATCCTCACTGGGTATGTTGGATGATGTCTCCATCAGTTTAGAGATAAGCATAGAAATGATAATGTCCATTCTGCAAGACTGTGAGGAGCAGCAATGGGACCTGAGCAAATAAAAACATGCACTCATATGCACACACACACACACACTCATACACATACTCACATGCACAAACACAGAGAGACAAATACACATATATGCATATACACTCACATGAAGAAAAACACAGAGTGACAAAGACACATTCAGAAACACAGATATATATATATATATATATATATATATATATATATATATATATACACACACACACACACACATACACACACACACATAGACTTACATGCACAAACACATACAAAAGGCCGTACACTCATGAACAAACACACAAAGACAAATAAAGACATGTACACATATGTATACTCACATGTACACAGAGATAAACTTACACACACACACATACAGATACATACTTGCTTTTATATTCTCCTTGCAGTGTTGTATATAAATATATCTAATCATAAAGTATAAAAATAAAGTTATTTACCAAGCAGACAATGTGTTAATTGGAAGAATCACAAAGCTGGGAGCATCTAGACGTTTGGTTTGGATACAATGATGGCAAAAGGAATAATGTCAGCTCATGAAATGCAAATGTTGTGAGCAGTGTCTGCTGCATTGATCCTCTAGAGAGCCTCACAGTTGGGTGGGATTACACCGCTGTGATGAATCCTACCTGTGACCTGAAGGTTTGCCAGAGCATGTGGTAGGATGGCCTCTGGCTGGGGAAAGTGTGCCTGTTAACCCTACTTGCTAGAATCCTGGATGTGTGCTCTTTGAAAACTATTTTTCTTAGGACTCGGAAGCTGAGCTGGCAATTACTTCTCTGGTTGCAGTTCAGCAGAAATGAACACATGTGCAGAAGTCCTGGTAAACTAGCATGCAAAGCTGCCCCGTGCTTATAGGATATACATGGTCTCTGTGTGAAAAAGCACCCACTTTGTGACTTCTTTACAGCTGCACTTTAGGGAGAGCAGAGTCCCTAGTTAGAGTCATTTAACTGGGATTAGTTCCAACAAAGTGACATATTTAATTGAGAAATGATATTTTAGTTCAGCCTCAGCATTTGCTCAAAACATTTCCCCTTCTAACTTAATCTAGCTGAAGCAGACATCTTTGGTTTTTGAGGATGAATGATGTGATGTCCCTCATGGTGAAAGTCCTCCACTGTGCCCTGGAAGAATTACAACCAGCCAGCAGCTCACCTGGGAATCCCCGAGCCAGGGTGAGGGCCATAGCTGCTCTAAGCATAGAGTAAGTGATAGCAATACCAGGATCCTGAAGCCTCCTGCCCCAGACCTGAGCATCCTCCCAAGCTGCAGGCCAAGGACTCATTCAGCACTTTTGTTAAAGAAAGGAGATCAAAGCTTGATACCTGGTTCCTGTCACCCATACACTCTATTGTCATAATGTCTGTCACTTCTGGCCTTTATAAAACTTTTTAAATCGATGCATGGTCCTTTGCTTCAAATCATGCTGTGAAGGGAAGTAGCAAAGAAGGAATCTATGCTGTTTTTGTAAATCAAATTCATTTCTTTGCCTGTTCACACAAGTTCCATTGAGGCCCCTCTATGTTAAATGTAAAGAACCTTGCACGGTCTTACAGGATGCCTGTTCTCAATTTTATTTTTACCTCCTAATTAAGCTGTCATGGCTGAGCAGCCTAACCTTGGGAACAGTGGTAATTGGCCTTCTACAATCTACCAGTGTTGATTTCTCAGGAAACAGTAAAAAGAGTCAATGTAACCCCTTCTGCCTTGTAAAGCCCGGTGCTTGTGTCTAGTAAATGCCAATTACTCATGGCTTCAACATGGCCATTAATCTCACAACAAATGGGGACTTGAAATGAAGAAAAACAAGACACAATCAAGACCAAACACACACACACACACACACACACACACACACACACACACACACACACACAAACAAAAACCCAAGTGAACCAATAACCAAAAACTCTGTAACTCATAGAAACAGACAAAATTGGTTTTGAGTGTTTGGTTTTACATTTAGAATAGCTCCGAGTCCACACATGTGGAAACAAATTGCCAGTCTTGGTGCTGGGGGCTTGCTATACTGGGGGAAGCCTTATGGGTTCTTGGTGTGAGGAGAGGGGTAGTGTCTGGAATAAAAGGTGCTAGAGGGGCTCAGGTGAGCTGCTTAGCTTGGAGCATCTCTTTTTTTAGTCTTCCTAATTAAAAAGACTCGGTTGGGGGAGATGGAGAGGCAGGACTTCTAGTCTGTGGTTGCAAAGCTAAAACAGTAGTATCTGTTGCCGGCACACACTCTGAATGGAGCTCTTTCTTGCTTCGCATTAGGACACAGGATTAGTGTTGACCCCTCCAGAGTCCCAGAGCTTGTGGTGTCTCATGCCTCATGTAACAAATAAGGTTATACAAGATCTGTTTGCAGTGGCTCAGCTAAGGGGTTCACATTCAAGATGAAGATCAATTTCATACCATTTTCAATCTTTCATGAGGCCTAAGAGATGTGGTAAAGGGAATAAAATTGCGAAGAGAGTTAGCACTGTGCTCTTACCCCTACAAGTCTTTGGTTTGGTAAGACAAAAAAGTTTTTAGGTGCCTACTATGGATGCATCACACTTCTTCCAATAACGCTACACTCACTCTAACAAGACTACACCTCCTAATCAGTCTAAGTAGGGTCACCCACTGATGACCAAGCATTCAATAAAGACATGCATAGCGGCCATTCTTATTCAAACAACACACACACACACACACACACACACACACACACACACACACACACACACATCATAATTGAATTCACATAGGAGTCTCCACATATCTAGTGATTGGAGAGTCTGCAGCCTTGAGACAAGGTAAATGGCAGGGCCTGCATGAGTCAGTGGAGGCTGATCCTTCCTGGGTCTGACTCCTGAGTCAGGCTTCTGCTAATCCAGACGGACTCACGCAGCTCTGATTGACAGCTATTTGGACTTAACAGAATTAAAAGCAAGATAATTCTTCCTTAAGTTCAGTTATTGCCATGGTGATCCTTGAGCCTAAAGGAATGGCAGATGCCCAGTGCCTGGAGGATCCTGCTTGACTGGGAGAGCTAGAATCAGTGGCTCTCTGATCATAGTGTGCAGGGGAATGACTTTGCTTCTAATCCCCCTGTATTCTGATTTCCTTGGGTGTCTGTTTTCTTAGGGTCTGGGATGTTTCAAAATTGCTAACTGGAAACCATCTGTACCACAACTTCCTGCATGTTAGAAAACATAAGTGGTGTTTGAATAAGAACAGCTCCTATAATGCCTGCTCTTTTCTGAAGAAAAATAGAGGAGGAGTGGATGGAGAGGTGCAGGGGTGAGGTGTGTGGGGAGGGACTTGGGGGGAGAAGGGAGGGAAAACTATGGTCAGGATATCAAACCAAATGTATTTATATAAAAATATATTGTATAAAAAGTTAAAAAAATTAAAGAGTGCTCCCATAGGCTCATATATTTGACTGCTTAGGCATCAGGAAGTAGATTTGCTGGAGAATAATTAGGAGGTGTGGCTTTGTTGGAAGATCGCTGTTGCTGGGGAGGAAGCTTTAAGGATTTAAAGTCTAAGCCAGGCCCAGTGTCTTTCTCTTCTTTCTGTTGCCTGTGGATCCAGATGTAGAACCCTTGGCTACTTCTCCAGCCCCATGCTTATCTGTGTGTTGCCATGTTTCTTGCCATGCTGATAATGGACTAAACCTCTGGAATTGTAAGCCATACCCAAGTCAATGCTTTCATTTATAAGGCTTGCAATGATCATGGTGTCTCTTCACAGCAATAGAACGGTGTCTCAGACAACATAGAAAATTTTAAGAAAATTGTCAGCTACTCAGCATCAATTTTTTTAATCTGATAGTTTGTTTCTTCAGAGTATGGAGGAGAATGACAGAAAAACCCAGAGGTACTGAGGCCGCTGAAGTGGATGGTCATAACCTGCGTCATGTGGAAGCTGAGGAGCTGGCTCTTCGCAGTACACACTGAGTGGCTGTCAACTTATTTTTGTTCAAATGAGTGTGTGGGCAGGTGTATATGTGTGTGCTTGTTTTGTAGAAGCCAGGAGTCAACCGGGGGTTGTTCTTTTGGTACAACCCACCTTGTTTTTAGAGACAGAGTCTCCTGCTCCGACCTATAGCTCACCAATTAGACTATACTGGTTGGCAATGAGCTCAGAGATCTGCTCACCTCTGACTCTCTACAAATTACATTACAAATGCATTCCACAGGGCCTGGCTACTTCACCTGGCTTCTAGGGATAGACTCAGGCCCTCATGCTTGCCCAGCAAGTACTTTATCAATAGAATCATCTCCCAGCCCCTAAGTTGTCTAGGTATGATGGAGTTCTGTCCCTTCAGCCTTACTTTGAAGTACCTTCAACTCCAGTGACAGGTGGATTGAAAATGAGCTTCAGGGGACCTTGGAATCTAACAGAAGAGCAAATTTCCCAGAGAGAATGACACTTCAAAACCCCTGATTAAAATGTATAAACATTGACACTTTTTCTACTTGAGGGGACAGGAAAGGGGGAAAGATTTTCTTATTTCTATGAATTTGATCCAAGCTGTCAGCTCTGCTTTCTAAGAGTTCAGATAACATCCAAGTGCTGCTGGAGCCTGTATTTCATATGTGGACAGGCAACTGCCAGAGAAACACCAAACTCTGGCTCTGGTGTGGTGGCTGACCAAGGACCTGAAACAAGCGTTCGGCCACTGGACATATGCAGAGAGAAGCACCAGAAAAATGCCAGGCCCTGGCTGGGTGTGGCAGCTGGCCACTGCCCTGGACCAGATGTCCAGCAGAGAACTATCCTGCTTTGGTAGAATAGTGCTGTTTATGCTAGACATGGTATAGCTTGTGAATTATACTTTTCCTGAAACAATGGGTGTTTCAGGATGGGTATTCTAATTTTTAATATTCCTCTACATGTGCCCACTTTATAGAATTCTACATTGGAATTTTCATGTGAAAATATGACTTCTTAGCTACATTTCCATGCATAAGTCTGCAACATCATATTCTGAGTTGAAATATGACCCCAAAGAAAGTATTTTTTTTTCCTCTATAAGACAGGAAGAGACTGATGCTGGGGACCTGTGAGGAAACCCTGAATAAAAGTCAGACTTCTGTACTAGGAAGACAAGGATAGAGCCTCAGTCAGGATAGGTGACCACATTTCCCTGTCAGTGCCAAATGCCAGAGGCTTCTGCTTTCCTTCCAAAGGGGCACTTGCAGACTCTGCCTCAGAGACCTGGAGCCAGGTGACCTCTGCCCTGGTAGATGCCTGATTATTCACAAGGTCGTTGCTGAGACTGAGCCTTGGAAACTAAACTCACTGGCTTGGCCAGGAGCTGTGAAGTCTGATTTCTTTCTTTTGAAGAAAAATATTCATATATAATGATCTCATAAGACAATGTGTTCAGAGTAATGAATTTTGACTGTATTCACCCTTTTCCTCCTCTAGATCCCCCTTCTGCAGGTCCTTTCTATTCTCTAGTGGCTCTCCTTCTTTCAGGCTTGACCCTCAGCTGTTTCTTATTCTCTGTTGATGTAACCCCAACTCAGGGGCCAGTGTCTGGGGAGACAGAAACCACTTACTCTGACTTCACTCCATGGCCGGGACACCATGATAACCAGCTCCGTTTTTTTCTTGAAAATAGAAACAAGGGAAGCAGTCCACATCTCAGCACCTGGGACATTTCTGCTACAAGGTGCTCAGATGTTGAGTTTATTTCCAATCTTTCACTGAAATAAGACTGAGAAATAGTGGGGTGTGGGCATGTGGGAAAGCACTCAGCTAGAATCTCCGTGGAGTAACAGTTTCATGGGGAGTTTTTTTTGAGAAGAACGCACATTGTGGTATCAGGGGTAGTAGATCTCATCTGTGTCCTAGCAGTTAGGATACTGAATCAGGAAACCCACCATTAATTTGAAGCCAGATCACATAAGGAGCCACAGGTGACTCTGGACTAAAAAGTAAGGTCTAGGTGAGCTTGGGCTATATCATTAGACTTCGTCTCAAATATACATCAACAACAGCAACAAAACACAAACATTTAAAAAATAAGACTTCAATACTACTTTTCTTTACAACAGGGTTGTCTGATGCACAGTTCTGATCATTTTTCACACTGTTCAGCTTCACTGTTTGCTTCTCAGAGATGTAGACAGATGCTTCATGTGCAGAGAATGGGGAAAATTCTCTCTTAGAGCTCTTCAGGATTCAAGGAATTAGAGATGTCAGCATACTGATGAGTGCATAGCACCACAAACAGGATTTCTAGAGGAATTCAGGCTTCAGACCCTGGAAAGTTCTAGAGATTTAAGTGTGTATGTGCACACTCAGGACTGAGCCTGTGGTCTCTAAAATTGCTTACACTCCATTTGTTTGATCTTGCCCTGTAATCTCAGCAAGCCTCCGCATCCTGATTACAATTTAGTGCCATCAGATCTGACTCCTTCTGTTTGAATGCTTGTTTTATTGCCTTTGTAACACAGGGTGGCCTAGAACTCTGATCTTCCTGTCTCCTCAGCATCTAGGATCATAAGTGCACTACAGTGTGGCTGGTGATTTTTCTCTAATTCATAAAACATCTACCAAATGGAGCTGCTTCCTTGTAAGTGTGAGGAGGTGGAAAGTTGTTGGCAGGAAGAAAGCCACCTTGTGTGACTCTAGAAATTCACTCTAGAAATAAATATTTGAAATTTCACAGGCAACAGATTTACATGTGCACGCTCAGAAAGCAGCGAGAGGAACTGGCTTAGGGTTTCTGCATCTCAAACAGGGCACTCTGGGGCCAGATCTCTGGATGCAGATATTCTTCAGAGAAAACTCTTTAATTTCATAAACAGTGCAGAAACTAAATCTCTAATCTTGCAGACACATTCTACAAATATCTCAGATAATGACATGTGAATTCTCAGTAATGGAAGAAAGTTCTCTACTAATTTTCGTATTTATACAATTAGATTATAAAGATTTTACAATTCAGCAAGGCACATAGGAAGGTTTAATGAAAGCCTAGCAAATCCTTTATGCCTTTTAAGATCATTTGGAAACTATTGAAATGAAGACATTGTTCTGTCTCTGCTGGAAACGATAATGAAAATTATCTCACCAAACTCAAGTTTATCTTTTACAGAATGTTAGAAGTCTTCCATGAAGAATATCAATGTGCAATTATAGAAACTTAAGTGTGTAATGTACAAAACAGACAAAGAAGACAGTTTTTAAAAGGGCAGCGTTTGTCATAGTCCCCTGGAGAATCAGATCCATGAGAAGAGAGAGCGATTGCATTCAAACTGCAGACAGTCTTCCAGGAAGGTGAGCACTATAGTTGAAGTGTGAAGGCTTGCAAAACAGGAGCAGATAGATCCAAGGGCATAAGAAAGGTGTTATAGCTCAAACACAGAGGATGAGCCTGCCTGGTCTAGATTCATTTCTGTTGCTGTGACAAAGGCCTACAGCAATGTAGAGAAGAAAGGGTGTCTCTGGCTAACAGCTTCAGGGCACAGTTTATTGCTGCAAGAAAGTCAAGCCAGAAACTTACAGAAGCTGGTTACAGCCATGCTTAAGAGCAGAGAGGATGGACTCTGATCCTTGTTTGCTTGCTTGTTATTAGTTGACCTTCTACTCAATTATACTGCCCAGAACCCTGCACCTAGGAAAATGAGTTGCTCTCAGTGGGTGGGTCTTCCTACATCAGTTAATAGCCAATGTAGTCCCCCAGCCTGGTAGGCACCCTTAACTAGATAGTTCTCCATTAGGACTCTCTTCCACATGACTCTAGGTTGTGTCAGGTTGACAATGAAAGTCAAGTAGCATTCTATTCCCCCTGCACATTTTCATCCAGGCCTCAAAGTCTTGGGTGATATGACTTACCTCAGTGAGAGGTCTCAGTCTGACCAGAGCATCTCATCTCTAGGAACACCCTCACAGACACCACAGGAGGAATACTTCATCAGCTTTCTGTGTGACTCGTGTCCAGGAAGAATACTTTGTCAGCTCTCTGTGTGATGCTTGTGTGAAATTATTCAAGGATGTCTAAGCATTGGATTTCTCTGGGCCACACAGGATGAAAGGGAGTTGTCTTAAGTCACACATTAAATCAGGTATGTGCAGCCTGCAACTCACAGGATGCGAGAACATTTGTTGAGCCATTCGTCAGCAAGATTTTGTCACTAACAAAGTTCATATCCCAGAAAACTTCAACTGCAACACAAAGAAAAAACAACAACAAAAGATTTCTTGTAATGTTTAAAGTCCCTGTACAATTTTATGTTAGGTTGCATTCATAACTACCTAGGGCATAGGGTTGTCCTTAAACTTAACCAGACCTGGATTCTCACAGTCCTTGGTCTTTTCAGCCCTTCAGCATCTGGATGACCTTCCTCCACCCAACTCCTCTTCAAACGATCTTTCTTCACTCCTTCATTGTGACTTTCTCCATATACTGAGTAAGCACAGGGTGCTTTAAGCTTTATCAGTAAAGATCTTTACTTCGGAAAGGAGAGCCTTTGCCTCAGTATCTGGGTCTATGGCAGCCAGGAGCAGCTGGCTTGTTGTCCACACAAATTCTGTGAAGTAGAGTGGATCGGGGGTGTTATTCCCATCTCTACTGTGAATGCTACTGGCCTAATACTCAACACAAATAGCTTCAGTTTCAAATGGTCTTCTTCCTGACATTGGCACAGCTGAGTTCCAGAGGCCACAGGCAGATAGTGAAAACGGGTGGTGTTTTGGGCTCTACCCACACTCTCAGGCAAGCACATAAATGCCCACCTTTAGAGTGCACCCAGAGCCACTTAGAGTGCACCCAGAGCCAGGAACTTAGGGACACTGTGTCATCCTACTTTGCTTAATTTTTTGTGGTGTCTCCTGGACACAATAAAAGGCAAGCACTTCCTGAGAGGTTTTGTTAAGTGGAACATCCACAAAGATTAGTGGGAATTATATAAAACAAAACCTGAATACAACTGAAGGTTCCAGCAAGCCCCAGGATAGTTTTCATCTATTTGCAGTGGCTGAGTTCAACCACACAAAGTTGAATTGCCTATAATCAGAAATATACACCTTGTATTTATTGCACAATATAAACAATCCATGTGTGTCGACACATAGTGCTTAAAAATGGGGCAATGTTCTAAGAAAGGCCTGGTTCGGTCAGGCCATTTTGTTATTTTGCAAACACAATAGGGTGATTTCTTACCACTAAGTGGCATGATCTTATGGGCTCTTAATGTGTAATGCACAGTTGACCTGCATGGTGGTAAGTATGGCCATGATTGTGACCCTTTGTGCAAACATACTGCCATTGTCCTTCAAGATGGGAATGTCTAGCATCTGTCAGCAAAGCTAAGTTGTGTGGGTTGTTATCTGATTATCTTCATTAGCATCTTTGCAATAATAATTTTAAATATTCGAAAAATCGTTCTTAAATGAAAAGTCTTCTGTATTTTGATGGCGATAAACAAAAATTTCTAGATTTAAAAAAAAAAAAAAAAAAAAAGGAGCCGGGCAGTGGTGGCGCACACCTTTAATCCCAGCACTTGGGAGGCAGAGGCAGGCGGATTTCTGAGTTCGAGGCCAGCCTAGTTTACAGAGTGAGTTCCAGGACAGCCAGAGCTACACAGAAAAACCCTGTCTCGAAACAAACAAACAAACAAAAATAAAATAAAATAAAATAAAATGGTTCCAAGAACTCATTATCAAAGCAATTCAAATCAGAATCAACTTGAACAAGGCAGAGATGTACTCAGTGTGGTTTGCCATGGGAAGTACTGAATACAGCTTTACAGAGCACCTGAGGCTGAAGCCTCCTGACCCTCAGATAAGAGATAATAGCCATGGCTGGAGATGGATGACTCCCCAAATCTTCTTAGAGTTTAGGAACTAGGAAGTGTGAACCATGTGCCTTCAGTAATTTCTTACTTTTATAGAAACCCACAACTTCAATGTACTAATAGTCAGAGAAGTTGTATCAAGACCTTTAACAATTTTACTAAATCAGTTCTGATGATGATCTTTTGTTTTGACATAATTGCTAACCGCATCTTTAGCAAACTTGACTTGAGGATGAACTATCCTTCCCAGTGTGTTAGGCGCAGAGTGAGCTGACAATCTAAAGCTGACCTTGCCTCTCTGCCTTAGAAACCAGCCATACAAATGAACACCTGCATTTAAAGATATTAGTTTCTCATCTAGCTACTCAAAGGACAGAATAAATGGCAAGGAGTGCTGGCAACTTTTGTATTCAGCTCTTATTATTGAAGTTTCTCTAAACTGTTTTCTCTAAGAGAAAACTTTAGAGCAGAAGTCGGAAGCCGGGGCTGGGAGGACAGTAACAATGCACCTGGTCAGTGTTTCAGATAAACGTGACTCTTGAATCCTCCCCTCAAAATTCCTAGAGCCTTTCTTCTTCCCAGTTCTCTACGCAAAAGTTAAGCGCCCCTAGGAAACATGTTCCTGGGGTAGTCAAACATGTAGCTCACATGCCAGACAGCTGCTGACATTTCCATTTCTGGACAGGCTGTATTTAAATACCATCTGAAGATGTGAGCAGCCACAAAATTTTGCTCCCTGTCTATGTTTAAGACCCAATCAAGGCAGACTTTTTAAAAGCTTGCTATGCTCGCACTTTTAATTTAGCATTAGTGGGACATCTGCGAGCCAGCAGAGGCCCTCTCCAAGGGGGGAAGGCCTGATTTTGATTTGCTCGAATTCTGATTATCAGTTGGAGCCACGAATGCAGAAAGAGTCATTAGAGCACCGTGGAGAGCTGTAACAAAGGAGAAGGCTGAGCTACAGCAAAAGGGTCACCAATATTTTCCCTGTCTGGTGAAGACCTTTGGATACACATCAGGAGGTGTGTACTCTGGCCTCAGTGAGAAGGCAAGAGAACTTTGCACAGTTGGGGACACCAAGATCCACTAGGACCCATCAGGCTGTGCTGAGCTGCCTCCCTACAATGTTCTGTGGCATTTTAAATTTTAATTCTGGATCCCCTTTGTCCAGCATTACTTGAGGCATTTTTCTCTTTGGTAGAGTACCTTAAGTGAGATCTTGGCTCCTTCCTGTAATGGAGCTTGAATTATCACAGGATTCTTCTCTAGGTTCTTCTCCAAATTCATTTATAACTTGCAGGGTAAATTTCATTATTTGAAAATCTTAGGCTTTTCTAGTGAACTCCCGCAGATTTAGAGGTGTCTGTGATAAGGCAGAGGGACAACAAGACACCTTGCTTGATAGAGGGACTTGATGACCAGTGCGCCAACTGAGGTAGATGGAGCCTGGTGAAGAAGGCTGAAGTGGGAGGCCCTGAGAAGCCAGAGTCAGAGTGAGGACTCTGAGGGAGTGAAGGAGATAGAACTAATCCAAAGAGCAAGAAAGGTGCTATCTCTCTTCACTACAAAAGACTCGCTCAGGGTTTAGGATGGAAGAGATTGCTTCTCTAAAATGCTATCATAGTTTTTCCTTGGGGGAATAAAAATATTTAGTTTTGTAAAGACTCAGCAAACTCATATGGCCAACCTAAACGGTAGACCTACCCTTTCTGTCTCCTTGTATATTAGATTTGTGAAATAGCCCATAGGGCTTCCTGATTCTCTTTTCCTGTGCTTGCAAGGACAGGCATAAGCTCTCTGGATGCAATCACAGGAAGCTAAGCTCCCAGCTGTCACTATGAAGTCAGCTAACAAGATAAAAGTCTCTCTGTATTTGAAAAGCATTTGGGTAATTTAGCCCCTAATAGCTTCAGTGCTTTTTCTGTTTCAAACATGAAATACATCACATTTTAAAAAATAGAAGAAAGGGAAAATAACTCTGTTTACTGTTCATCTTATTAAACACTGACCAGTTCCTTCATAAAGCGAGAAACCAAATTAAAGAAAGAGCCTTTGATGAAGCAGAACAAGGTGTCTAAATAATTATGTTATTTGAGAAACAAATGGAGTAAAGAAGTCAGTATCTAGCAGTTAGTGTAATATTTCCTAGTGTAAAATGAAGCAGCCAGAGCCTCTTGGGATAGGAGACCTCTAACCAATCACTGTTCAGGGAGAGTTGCATTCGAAGCTTTGAGAATTCTACAAGATTTAAGATGCTTAACTTAAGTGTTAACCTGTGTTCTAGTGTAGACGCTTTCCTTCAGAGTTAAGGACACCTCACAGTAAATAGAAGGAATATTTATGTATATGAATATGTTTATATTTCCTCTAGAAATCCCATATTGTTACATATTCAAAGGGATTACCACATTTTGGTATTGTAGTATCATGTTCTCATCTACACACTACACATTCAAGAGCTGCATAATCAAATTACAAAACTTAACAAACACAGATGCGTGCTAACATTTTAAATGAGCTTATGAGTTTGTATTAGGCTACCCTTGTAATCATCCTCGTGCAGGCCTGTGGGCTGCAGTTTAGACCTGCCTGACGTGGATACAAGTGTATTAGTTTAACAGATGTTCACAGAATACATAGTACTTGGTAGAGACCATGATCTAGCAGAGCTCTGTAGAAGGTGATGCCAGAACTGGTTAATTGGAATAGATATTGGAATAGCATTTACCCAGAGATATACCAAAGAAAAATAAACAACAACAACAACCCAGATGGTGCAACCAAGTCTACCACGTGTTAAGATACATGTAATATTAGTGAAGAAAGACAATGGGGATTATGATATTCCCACATAGGAAGGTCTGAAGGCAAATGCAGCCCTGAGGCTGAAAGAAGTAGCTGTGGAGTTGATCTCTCTCTCTCTCTCTCTCTCTCTCTCTCTCTCTCTCTCTCTCTCTCAAACACACACACACACACACACACACACACACACACACACACACACATCTGAACCTTTATGCCTTACCAAAGGAGGGGTGAAAATAGGAGAGTCAGAAGCTGGGGTACTGCCCCTACTCTGTTGTTGCTAATGACAAAGACAACTGACTCTGAGACTTCCTGGGTCAGGCATTCAGTATCCTGCATAATCAACGCCTCTGTTCTGTGAGACTGACTCTGAGTCAGATACAATTACTATCTTGATTATTTTATTTAAAAGTGTTTTATACAATATAGTTAGATCTCATCTTTCCCCCCCACTTCTCAGTTTCCCCCACCTCCTTCACACACCCAACTGCTTGTTCTTTCTCTCTGTAAAACTATCGAAATAGCCCAAGATAAAAACAAAAGATCTCCCCGCAAAAGCCCACAAACAAACAAACAAACAAATAAATAAATCATGAGGTTTGTTTTCTGTTGGCCAGCTGCTCCTGAACATGGGCCTGTCCTGGAGTGTACCTAAAGTACCCTGTGAGAAGATCTAAATCTAAGTGAAGAGACAAGAACTTGGGAAAATCCTCAGAAGGTACGTATTTTAGACTCACTTCTGCTGGCCACACAACGGAAGCTCATTTCATTTAAGTCCAGAAGCCATCTTTACCCAGAGACCTGCTCTGAATTGGCACTTTAGGTTGAGTGTTCTGTCTGTGGTCTGGCAAAACACCTTACCAAGTCTCAACTTTGATCTTGGGTCTCATCTGCCTTGAGTTTCTGGCTTTTATCTGCCTTTCCCATAGGCTTTACTCAAGGTAGGAACTCTTGACTGTATTCAAGCAACTACAAAGTCAGTGTCCCACACAGCTTGTGGAATGGGTGACCAAGCCAAGGGCTGCAGCAGGCAGTGCCTCAGTAAAAGGCACTCAGAAAAGGCCAAGATAGGAAGCTCTTCCATTCTGAGTTTGTACTGTAGCATCTTGAGTTCTGCCATCAGACAAGGTTCACAGTGTTCAGCAAAACATGGTAGGTTGGATCTCAGAAAGATTATTCTGGCTGTGTGCAAATGGAATAAAGAAGTTGTCAGAGACACCAACTGAGAGCAGATTACAACCACAAGAATACAGATGCTGAGGCTCTGAACGTAGATTAGGCATCTACGTTGCCGTGATGGCTAATTGTATATGTCAACTGCATTGTGCCACTGGGGACCCAGATATTTGCCCAAACATTATTCTGGGTGTTTCTATGAAGTTGTTTATGAGGTGAGATGAACATTTAAATCAGAGGACTGAAATAAACAGCTGGCTCTTACTGATGGGAATGATCCCCTGGGCATCCATTCTAATATGCATCATACATTGTCTGTCCCAACCATGACACAGTGTCTTCTACCCTGATTTGTAACTGTGACTTAGTTGGAAAACTCATTATCTAATATAAAACTGTATCCTTAATAGTTATGGTTAACTATATAATTTCATATTTTCCCTGTATCCTATTAAACAAAGTCCTAAGGACTGACTACCCAATATTCATTTTGTATTCACCCCCTTTCTATATCTAGCATTCTACTTTGTATTAATGACTTCAGAGAAGTCAATGGCTACACCAGCATTTACTATTAATATCTTTTTGGGCCTCTGAGGCAATTATTAATCTTTCTATGCTGCAGATAAAAAGAATCTCAGAGATCTGGAAGAGGAGGAAATATTAGCTGCCAAGACATTAAGTAACTTGCTTGGGGCTGTGATTCATTGAGTCTGAAATTCAAAGTCTAAGCAAGCTTCTAGTCTCTTCAACACTCTTTGTAGACAAACAGTTGGTGTTTGGTTTGAATAATTTACTTTTTCCTCAATTGAGAGGACTAAGATTTATCATTTGTTGTGATAATTCAGAAGTGGCGCCTGGTGTTCGACACGGGAAAGTAGAACAGGTAATTTCCAGTCACAGCACCACAATGACCAACCACAGGGAGCTAAGGACCACACTGACCAAGCACAGGTGGCTAAGCACCACACTGACCAAGCACATGTGGGTAAGCACTACTAATATTTTCATGTCATTTACCAGCACAATTCATGTTTGTTAATTTAGACACACTTATTTGTCTCACTTGTGAATGAACATTCATTTTTGGAAACTCCTATTAGCATCTGATCTGAAGGCAAGCAGTGAAAAATGAAGAGAGAAGACTACCGACTTGTGGCCCTCAGAACAGTGCCCGAGTTGACATGCCTTGGGGGAGGGATTCACCTGTCAAACACCCTCCTAGCCTTCCACCTTCCCAGATGTAACAGCAGGAGTTAGTTTTAAGTGGTAATTAGCTATAATGTACAGCTTGATCCTAAACGCCAGCGTTGGTGATTTAATGAAGAAGTATCTGAGTGTCTTGCAGTGCTTAAAATAATCCAGAGATGGAGTGAGCTAGGCTCTGTCATACACATTCATGCAGCACAGACCCTCACTGTCACACTGACTGCTGACATCCGAGGTGGCTCACCAGAGTGGCTAGCCCCTCCTAATTTATTTTCTCAAAGCCATATACATATTCATGACACTCTGCTGTCTGTCTGTCACCCAGAGAAGCTCACCCTATCTCAGTATTTCAATTAAGAGAAAATATGCACTTTAGGTAACAGAAGATTCAGAGAATCAGAGGCTTGGTTTATTGTTTGTTTGTTCATTTGTTGTTGTTTGCTTGTTTGTTTATTTTGAGTCTTTCATTCTAGAATGAAGCAGCAGTCAGTTACCTGATGTAACGATTATGCTAAACTGTTCATCTGTGGACAGTCACACGTCAGACTCCTGTGGTAAAGCATTCAGGAGAAAATATGTATTGATTCACTTTGGGATTTTATAGCTCCATACACTTCTGAGGGTTCTATTCTTCTCTACATTGGGCAAACACAGACATAGCAAAATATAAACGTGGGGACTGAGCAGAAAGCATGCATGTGTCATCTTTCAGGTTTGCTAACAAAATCAAGATTTCCCTACCAATCACAGGGGAGATGCACCCATGTGCTACACCAAACTGTCTTCAGTTCAGAATATTTCTCTCTAGGAGTTCACAGTGCTTCCTTAGCATGTAGACAAGACAGCATGGCTGTGTTGTACTTGCTCGGGTAGGCAGTACTCATAGCACTGTAGGTGCCCAAAGGAATTGCTCTTTGTTGATATAAAAGGCCACATTTGTGAAGTTGCACAAAGCCGGATGTCTCTTGGATGTGGACACCTACTGTTTCATATGAAGGTTGTAAGTCTCGTCAGCATTCCCTCCTGGGAGGGAAAATAAGTTTAGGCAATGTCAGTTATTGTTGAGTAAACACAGTAAGGTAACGGATAAGAGTGCAGGTGCATCGGTGTCCTCTGAAAAAGACATGGCATATTAAATAGTGAAAAAAACATTACACATTTTTGCAAAGCCTCCACACATCCCTTTTGATCTAACGAGGCTAAGATCAGCTCTGCTGGCAGTATTCATGTCAGGGACACGCTGATTAATTTAATATTCTGATTGGCTGAGCGGCAGAGCTTTAACGCCTGTTAACTTTTTGGCAAGTAGCACTGAGAGAGTGATAATGAGATTAACATCAGGAGACTAGATTTGCTTTTCTGCTGTATTTAATTACTACTTTGACACCAAATAGCACTGCTATGGGTTTTCTAGACAGCACCTTATTAATCCATGTTATGTCACACAGAGGAGCCTACTTTGAAAAACCTGTGGAAAAATGGGGTCTTTGTGCCCGGTCCTCTGCAAGAAGGGGAGACATGGGTAAAGCTGGTGCAGTCAGCATGAAGTGCTTGACGGTCATTTGGACTTCTACCCAGTTCTTCGGTGTTATATAACACAGTGCTGAAACCTCACGGTATATTATCCACAAAACAGTTTCATACTTACCACATCAGCAGATGATTCCCTAAAACATTTTCAAGGTGATATGGCTTACTTACCTTAAGGAAGAATGTACTAGAGTGTAGATGGAGAGGCTGTCCCAGTCTCACCTAGAATTGTTCTCTTGCACTTAACTTTGAGCTTCCACACGATACATGAAGTCTCTTGTATGCTCTGCTGTCAGGGATTAGAATGATGAATGGAGCTGAAAGGAGGGGTAGCATGGACAAACCACTCTCTGTGTGAAGAGCTATGTGGTTACATGTGTGTAAAATGGAAATATTTTATGAAGAATTAGAAGACATGCCTGAACTAAAACTGAAGGAAGCTGAAGTGAGCTGTCCAAAAATGTGTCTGGCTGTACACCTGGAAGCTACGACCTGTCTGACAGGCACCTATATATGGGCAGTTCTTTATTTCCCATGGTTAAAATTCTAGAAGAGACCACTGTTGAAGGGTGAGCTGTGTTTCTGATGAGACCCATTTTCACAGACAGGTGGGCCTATTCTCTGTATTCTCCATGATGAAGGGGTAAGACAGCACCCTGGGTGTCTTTTTAAGTGCTTTGATCTCAAGCAGGAAGTGTCCTTGTGACTGAAAGCTTCTACCTCTTATCGAAACTGATAAGCATAGGAATTTTGAGAGACACAAAAGTTAGATCCTAGAAAGAATCACTAATCTAGGACCTGTCTTCAGTATCTTCCTAATCTAAATTAAACATTCCTTAAACTCTTTCTATATTAGTATTCAATAACTCTACATTCTGAGATTTTGTTTATGTTTATAAATAAGTGCAAATACATATACATTAGCAACTTATAATTTAAGCGATTCTACTAGTTCATTTGTCAACTCTTTAAACTCATTCATATTGTCTTGTTGACATGATACAGTGATTTTTCAATTAGCAACATATTTGAATGGTTTACAGATGTAGACAGTAAGATAGAAGGCAGATTGCGTAGTGGGTTGGCCTATTGCTGCTTGTATTGTAATGCTAAGTGTGGACCTCCAACACCTGCAGTCTGCACATAGCCCTGTGACCCTGCCTCAACTTACTTCTGATTGATGCCAACAGCCAATAGCTGGGCAGAAGAGACATAGGTGGGGTTTAGTTTCCCTGGGCTTGGGGTCAGAGGAAGATGAGAAGAAGGAGATGAAGGTACAGGAGTGGAGAAAAGAGACGTGGGTTAAGATTCAGGAGAGTGTGGCCCCGAGGGCTGCCCAATTAGAGCTAAGAATAACCCAAATAAAACATAGTAAGTAATATCTCAAGGTTATCAATAGCAAAAGAGATTCTAATAGTGTGGAGGGTAGGCAGCTGCCAGCTCTTGTGCTACTTAAGGCTTATTGTAAATATAAAGGTAATGTGTGTGTGTTTTATCTGGGAACTCAATAACAAAAGGCAGGGTTGAAACTTTGGGCCAGAAATTAAATAATTTCTACAACACGATTGAAACCTTATAACTGTTCTAAACATAGATACATATCTATGTATCTATATAGCCACTAACCCATCTACCCACCCAACCATCTACTCACCCACCCCTCTACTCATCTACTCATTTATTCATCCACCCACATAGCCATTCATTCATCTCCCCACCTATTCTTGTATATACACATCTGTCCATCTATAAGCCTATTAATTCTCCAGTCTACTTTTAATTAACATACACATTCATTTATCCATTTACCTAATCAACTCTTCATCTACCAGTTCATCTGTACATTTACTGGTGGGCGCATCTGTCCATCATCTATCCATGCATCCATCAATCCATTAATCATCTATTCATCTATTATCCATCTGTCTATCAATCCATCTGCACAATAAGTCAGTCTTATTATGTGTATGTTATGTAACGTAGAAGGTTTAAAATCTATGGTCCCTTCCAACAAGATGCTGGCATTGCACACTACTTTTAAAAAAGTAAACACCACTGTTAACACTCCAAATAAATTAGCCACTCACAAAAATATCTCACCACTGTTTACTCATTTATTAACATATTTATTTGAATATATTATGTGTTATTTGAAGGAAAACATAAATTTAATCAAATTAAAAGTTCTTATTAAAGTATCAAATAAGGGCTTTGTATGCATGAGACAGTGTTGGGTTACGTCCTTGACTCTTCTTTCTTTTCATAGAAAAATAATGTTACGTTTTCTTGGGGATGAATTGAGAGAGAAAAGGCTCATAAAAACATTTTGCACAACTCTTGTAATTCCGAAAGTATTTAAGTGCTGTTTTCTTCAGTGTATCTATGTTGTCATTTTAACCCATAAAAGTGCTACCAATTTCACACCTAAGGCATTCATTGTTGTTTTGCAAGTGAAATCTGATTCTGCATTGGTAAATTGCCATGGAAACAGCATGACAGTTGGCCAGGTGCCTGTTAGGGGGAAGTGTATAAGTGACATTCCCCTGGTGGCTCACAAGGGAGAAGGTACCAAGAGGGATGGTTTCCTACAAGCAGGTCTAGTGAGGTCTCTGCCTGGCTCTTTCTAGGGAAACAGAATGGCTCAGCTCCTTTCTTGGGAGATGGTTAGTCAAACTTACCTAACTTCAAGGGCTATTTCTTTAAATAATTACTAATGAGAGTCTCAGGTTGTCATTTCAAAGACATAATTACAGCATGAATGGAACCAACTCACATTTCACAGAATAGTTTACTTTGGGCATTTTAACTGCCTACTGTTATCTCCATAGACACTAACATGCAAGTCACAGGTGTTTCTCATACCTCTGATAGATTGTATCCTGGAAAGCCCCATTCTTCTTTCTGGTGCTACAAAGTCAGAATTAGGGCTATAAGGAGAAGTTTCACAGGATCTAAGCAGAGTGGCTATGGTGAAGAGCCATTACTAAAGAACAGATGGTAAGGGCTCCTGATTGAGTCTTTATAGTTCTGCAGATTGTCCTGGGACACAGGGTTGTCTCTGTTCTCATAGGCTCTAAAGCCCAATGCCTGGAGATGGGGGAAACAATTCTTGCATTGGATTCTTGTACCAATGCAATAATATTTAGCAGTTAGAACATCCTAAATAGACTAGAGTTTTCAGGGAGAAGTGAGTGTCCTGCTACTTAAGATTCTTAGAAGTTTGGAATCAGAATATAAACAACATGCATACACTGTGCATTTGTTTGACTTGTGTGTGTGTGTGTGTGTGTGTGTGTGTGTGTGTGTGTGTGTGACAGAGACATTCGTGTATGTGTGCAAAATTGCAATTCAGTGACTGTTCTCTCAGATCCTTGTAACACAAGTAACTATGATACTTTTCATGGATAGATATTATTTCTCCACATTCTGCAGTGCAGTTATGAATTTAATTTCACCTCAGTTTGCCTTGTGTTGTTGTTTTTTAGCAGTGATTGAGTACTAATGAGAAGAGAACAGCCTTGAATTTAAGAGAGCTGGGCTGAACATTGTCTCGTAGTACAGAGTGATTTGGGGACAATTGAACTGTCTTTATCATGTAATACTCTGCATCAATGAAATAGGATGCCAAGATAACCCCAGTCAGAATCATTTCTTTATGTCTATGCTGTGATCACAGAATCCACTCACAAAAGATTCTCCAAACTTTACACATTCATTTTTGAGTACAAACTCTGTGGAAGACTCCTTACTTGGAATCACAATGAAGCCCTCTCAAGGAAGCCACACAGGGATGGGTGTAAAAAGCTTGTTACTGCATGTTGTTTGCACTCAGAGGCCAGCCCTTTCTCAAGGCAAAGACCCTTGTCAAGTAATGAAGAATGAAAAAACCCTGATGCCTACTCAAATAGAAGATTCTGTTATTATTCACAGAGCACAAAAAAGAGTTACATTTGGTCGACCTTCCTGTGTTGTGAAGTCCTACACTGTAGATTTATATTTCCAGCCTGGTTCTTCTGGCTTGTTTACTCCACTACACATTTGCCTGCCAACTGTACTCACTTCTTCCTGATACCTGCCTTTACCCTGAGTTAGGAAGATTTTTGGATATTAAATTGCAGGGAGTTCAAATTTGCTGTCAGATACTTAGATTAATTGTGACAATTTGCATGCATTAGTCCATGCATGCTGGATCCATGCTTTGTAGACTTGGTGTAAGATAACTAAAGGACCTGCATTATTAGTCTCTTGGATTGTTTGTGTTGTGCTAGGTAGGCTGAAAATAATTCAGGCACCATCTCTCTGTCAGATAGTAGGCATCTGTCAAGCTCCCTACTCTACTAGTATTTGGCATTCTGTCTACTCATACCCTTTATAATTCATAGGCTAACTGAGTGCATTGCAACTTTGCTGTTTTCTTTTTATAAGTAAAGGGATTTATAAAAAGACAGGTAACATACCCTTTGCTTCTGGCAGTTCAAGTTCTTATTTTCTTCTCTGGTGTTGCTTCAGTCAGTGCTCAGTTCTTTTGTTTATAGGATGGACTCAGAAAATGCACATGTCACATCAGACATCTTGATGCTCTGACTCAGTATCACGCAGTCCCAAGTACTGTGGACCTGCATGGGAGGATCTGGGAGATGGTTCCACATCTTCAGCTTTGACAAGCTTCAAGTTCTTGAAAATGAACATTTGTGCCTTTCTAAGGAAAAGATTTTATGGCTAAATAGATCTACTCTTTCAGATTTCTCCTGATTTGATTTAATTTATTTTAATTTTAAGGTAAGTTTTTGTTAAAGATTTATTTTATTTCCCCCCTCTTTTTTGCCCAAGTGTGTGTGTGCGCGCGCATATGTGTGTGTGTGTGTGTGTGTGTGTGTGTGTGTGTGTGTGTGTGTTTATACACATGAGTGTAAGTACCCAAAAAAAGCCATAAGAGAACTTCAGATTCCCTGGAAATAAAGTTACACACTGTTGTGAGCCATCTGTTGTAGGTGCTGGGAACTGAACCGTAGACCTCTATTAGAACAGCAAGAGCCACTTAATTTCTCCAAGTCCTTATTTTGATTTTTATAGTGATATTCAAAGGCTCCATCATACATACATACTTTGTGGAGAGGTGTTTGATCTGTTCAATGACAGCACTCCAAAGCTGTTGCTCTATCAACCCATGTCTACTCTCTGAAGAAATCTTTCTGAAGGAATCTTAGAAATTCAGTAAGGAACAAAACCCTCAGATAACTTCCATTTGGTTTCATGAAAAAAGAGAAGAACCTTCTGAAGTGACTTTGGTAAGAATGAACTCAAATGAGACATGGTCAGTTGACAGTGTCCTTGTGAGTCCTTGTGCATGATGATGAGTTTTCCTGTGCCATTCATCAGAAGAACAGGGAGACTATGGTTCTCACAGGTAGCATTCTTGTGAGTAACATCCAAGAAAACAAGGAGAAGCCTTTACTAGTCCCATGGTTTCTGGGGTGGCAGCTCACCATTGTGTGCAGTTCTATTGTTTCCAAGATGCAGTGAGAAGAGAATCACAACAGTAGCACAGATGAGGCCAAATTTCCCACCTCACTATGGCAAGAAGATGCCAGGAATAAGACCTACATTTTTAGTATATGTTACTATTGATATGATTTTCGCTATGCTGCTTAGTTTTAACTGCCAACACAATCTGAACCCAATCACCTGGGAATAGTGTTTTGGTGAGGAATTATCTAGATCATTCTGGTCTGTGGGCATGTCTGTAGGAAATTGTCTTGATTACTAAATGATGTAGGAAGACAAGGTACACTGTGGGTGGCATCATTCTCTATGCTAGGCCATGGACTGTATAAAAAGAAAAATAATCTAGCAAACAAATAGGCAGTGTAAGTACATTTATTTCTCTTTGCTTTTGACTCTTGATATGATATGACAACCAGCTTCAAGCTTATGCTATTTTGACTTCTGCAATGGTGGACTATAAAATAGAGTTGTAAGAAAAATAAACATCTTTTCCTTATATTACTTTTTACCAAGATATTTTTATATCAGCAACAGAATTAGAACTAAATTAGTCCACAACTAGACCTCATCTTCCCCTCCTTGCTATTTATTTAAAATTAGAATCCATGTTTGGATTAATCCATTTGTGACCTTAAAACCCTCATGTTTCCAACATTTTCCCGGAGTCCTGTATCTGTTTCATGTTCGAATCAGGGACAAAGTCTTCAGGAGACAGCCTTTTGTACACATGGATGTATTTCATGAAAAAGATAAGTTTGGGTATTCACTTTAATAAATATGCATTTATTTAATAAATTGGCATATACTTAATTTCATGGCTGAATATACTGCTAAGAATAAGATATAGTCCTGAGTTCAAAGAACCCTGGATCGGGCAAGCTCATGAACTAAGAAGCCTTCAGAATGCCAACGTTGTTTCAACAAGCTTTGTACAAAGGAGGCACTGAACAGTGGAGGAAGCACTTTGCTTAGAATATGTTTAGAGCAAGATTCTCCAAGGCCATCTCTCAAACGGCAGGCATGGCTAGAAATGCCTTCCAGTCAACATAAGCAGTGTGCTGGCCACTCCTGCCCTGGTTTTGACCTTGGGTTTACTTTTCTTTTACACTTTTCCTTTGCTACCTTTCCCCCATTGCTTTTGATAATCACTTCTTATAACCCTGATCCTACATTTCCTGTTGCTTTTGCTAACCCTGAACCTGAGGTTAAAAGTATCCAGCACACAGAACACAGAAAGAAGAGATTCCTCTTGCTCTTCCTTCCTTCCTCCCTTCCTTCCTTCCTCCCTCCCTCCCTCCCTCCCTCCCTCCCTTTCTTCCTTCCTTTCTTCCTTCCTTTCTTCCTTCCTTCCTTCTCTGAGTGATCTCCAGTGAGTGGCAAGCCAGTAGTGGGCTGTAGGAGCTGAGACACTCTGACTGGCTCTCAGTCCTCTATTTCTTCCTGAATTCAATGCTGACATTTAGCTTCTGGTTTTATGATAGTGTGAAGGTCTCACAGGCTTGTCTGCTGACCTAGAAGCCTTTTGGCCTCACCCTCAGCCTTCCTCACTGGCCAGTGCTCATTCTTCTGACAAAAGCTGCAAGATAGGAATGCAAGTCTAGGCATATCCTCTGATGCTAAACTTCTTCAAGACATCCCATTGCTTCCAGAATTAATTGTTAACCCTTGACAGCAGCTATGAGCTCATTCCCAGTACAGCTATGGTTCTCTCTGATGCTCCCTTTAACCTTTTTCTTCCCTCTCACCTCTGCCTTCTGCCTCACAGGGACACATTCCAGCACTCCTTGGGATCCTCATACCAGCTCTGTTCACAAAGTTCATTCTCCCGTCCACACACCAGCCACCCTTCCCCATCAGTTTTTTTTTGGAGGTCGGATGGGGGAGGACTTTATTAAACTATTTAGAATAGGGCAAACCTCCTCTGAGAATGTACAGAAGCTCAAACAAGGAAAACTAAATTAGATGTATATTAAATTTCTCTAGGTCCAGGGTTCTGTGTGGTTTGATGCTTTGTTTTCCGGAGTACATAGATAAGTATGTGGAAGGACGTACAGAAGAAGTAGAAGCAAGGAAGGCAAGAAAGGAGAGAGGGGAAGGCAGGCTGAAGAAAAATGGAAACAGAAGTTAGTATCTCAACATGATCATTAAATCATGGCTAGGCTAAGACAACAGAGTCAAGAATTAACACTTTAAAATCAAAATAACATTAAGAGAAACATGAGAAAATATTTCCATAGAATAAGCTTTCATGCAGAAGAAAGACTTCGGCTCTAATCTCTGTGTGGAGCAAAAGAGCTATGTTGAGAACGTTATGTGTTCTGGGTCTAAGTCTCTTCCGAGGCAGAAGGATGAGTTCACACAAAACTATTCAGAAATAATGAAACTCAAACTTCTATGAGTCCAACAGTGTGCGACATGAGCCATGCAGGTGAGAAGGAGATGGAAGGAAGCTCAGTGACAAAAGAGGGGAGCTTGCAGAGACATGAAACAGCAACAGACAGTGGACAGTCATCATGTGATGAACCCAGCGAACTCCCTGAACTGATTTGCATATTTTAAGCACAGATAATAGAAACCTGAGTGTGTTCTTCATATTCCCTGATAGTAAGACAAGGCTTGGTACTACGTGAAAGACTGAGATGTTGGATTCCATCAGGAATGGGAGGACCTCAAAGATCCCCCCCCCCCTTTTCAGGAGAACTATTGGCAACTAACAGTATCTAAACAAGGAAGAAGCATGTCATCCAATAACACACACACACACACACACACACACACACACACACACGCCACTCAATCCAGTAGACTACACAGCATAGTTTAGAACTGATTAAGGGACGAGTGGAGACTAAAGGGCTCCATATCTACTGTCTACTCGTTGGAGGTCATATAAGACACTAGTGCTATAGCCATGGGTCCTGTGGGTGTTTTTAGCAAGTAGACTTGGTTTGGATACTCAATGTTATCTCAGTGTCCACCCTTGCATTGGAACATGCAATGGAGACCACAGATATTGGAAACACTAGAATTGTGGGGTGTCTTCCAAGGACAGTGACAGGTGTGGACTGGACTTAGCCTGAGCCCACAAGACAAGCTGTGTGTGCCAAAGCTAGCAGAGCTAGAGAGGTGGGCTATCCAAGCCCTTTGGAACTCACACCAGCAGGAGTGAGCTCCAGATACAGTACACTGTTGTTACATCTTATCAGAAAGTATTTGGCTGCTCTCATAGCATTCATGCTACTGTTACATCCATGGGCATATCTTCCCAGCCAGGCCCTCACAGGGTGTGCAGTTGTGTAAGAATACTGATAATGTTGCTTTCTCAGCTGGATATCAGGTAGGAAGCTTCTTGATCAGTACCAGATTTATCTTTATCTTATGACTTAAGAATGTGATGCCTTTAGCATTTGGGTCATAGCATCAAGTTCTGGTGGACAACCAAGAGCAATAACAACAGTCAGCATTGTGTTGGAAATATCTGTGACAACCCTGACAACTTTATGGAAATTATCTCACAGTTGGCCTTAGGCCTTTTCTTCGGCAACCTCTGGTTTCTGGGAAGAGCACTATTGCCTGTGTAGGGTTACTCCAATTAAATATGCACCCACTTTCTCATGTGGGTGAGGGTCTTGTAAAATAATGGTTTCCATATGGCTTTTTTTCAGACACCTTTAGTGTTAGTTATCCTCCTACACACCCCTTACCTCTTCTCTACCTTCCTATCCTTCTCCACATTTAAATTTCCTCCTCATTATTCCCTTCTCTCCATTCATATCCATATAATCTGCTCTCTCTCTCTCTCCTTTTCTATCCATATTAATGAGTTCTAGTATTCCTCCTCCCTAATACTTTTCTTGTCCTCATTACCGTTGGCCCCTTTCTAATTTCCTGGCTTCTGTACATACTTCAATTTAAACACACAAATCTAAAGACTTTATGCTGAATTCCACTGTAGTGAGAACATGGGACATTTGTTGTCCTGTATCTGGTTATTTCATTGTGCATGATATTTTCTTTTTGAAACAGAATATATATATATATATATATATATATATATATATATATATATATATATGTGTGTGTGTGTGTGTGTGTGTGTGTGTGTGTGTGTGTGTGTGTGTGTTATTTTTGTTTTTTAAATGGATATTTTATTTACATTTCAGATGTGATCCCCTTTCCCCACTTCCCTCCCACCCAGGAACCCCTATCCTGTCCCCCCTCATCCTGCTTCTATGAGGATGTGCCCCCAACCACCCACCCACTCCTACCTCCCCACCCACAAATTCCCCCACACTGGGGTATCCAGCTTTAATTAGACCAAGGTCTTCCTCTCCCACCTATGCCCAACAATGCCATCCTCCCCTACATATACAACTGGAGCCATAGGTCCCTCCCTATGTATTTCCCAGGCTGCTGGTTTAGACCCTGAGAGTTCTGGTTGGTTGGTATTATTGCTCTCTCCATGGGGCCAAATACCCTTTCAGCTCCTTCAGTCTTCTCTCTCACTCCTCCATTGGAAACCCCATGATCAGTTCAATGGTTAGTTGTGACCATCCACCTCTGTATATGTCAGGCTCTGGCAGACCTCTGAGGAGACAACTATATCAAGCTTCTGTTAGCATGCACTTTCTGGCATTCACATCAGTGTCAACCTTTGGTGACTGCACATGTAATGGATACCCAGGTGGGACAGTCTCCAGACGGCCTCTTTTTCAGTTTCTGTCCCACACTTTGTCTCCATATTTGCTCCCTTGAGTATTTTGTTACTCCTTCTAAAAAGGACTGAAGCACCCACACTTTGGTCTTCCTTCTTCATAAGCTTCATGTGGTCTGTGAGTTGAATCTTGGCTATTTCAAGCTTTTGGGCTAATATCTACTTATCAGTGAGTAGATACCATGTGTGTTCTTTTGTGATTGGGTTACCTCACTCAGGATGATATTTTCTAGTTCCATCCATTTACCTAAGAATTTCTTGAATCCATTGTTTTTAATAGCTGAGTAATACCCCATTGTGTAAATGTACCCCATTTTTTGTATCCATTCCTCTGTTGAAGGACATCTGGGTTTTTTCCAGCTTCTGGCTATTATAAATAAGGCAGCTATGAACATAATGGAGCATATGTCCTTGCTATATGTTGGAGCATCTTCTGTGTATATGCCCAGGAGTGGTATATCTGGATCCTCAGGTAATGCTATGTCCAATTTTCTGATGAACCACCAGACTGATTTCCAGAGTGGTTGCACCATATTGCAATCCCAGCAACAATGGAGGAGTGTTCATCTTTCTCCACATCCTCACAAGCATCTATTATCACCTGAATTTTTGATCTTAGCCATTGTGAGTGGTGTGAGGTGGTATCTCAGGGTTGTTTTGATTTGCATTTCCCTGATGACTAAGGATATTGAGCATTTCTTAAGGTGCTTCTAGGCCATTTGAGTTTCCTCAGTTGAGAATTCTTTGTTTTGCTCTGTTCCTTATTTTTTAAATAGGGCTATTTGGTTGTCTGGAGTCTAATTTCTTGAGTTCTTTGTATATATTCTATTCCATATTAGCCCTCTATCGGATGTAGGATTGGTAATGATCTTTTCTCAATCTGTTGGTTGCCATTTTGTCTTATTGACAATGTCCTTTGCCTTACAGATGCTTTGCAATTTGATGAGGTCCCATTTGTCAATTCTTGATCTTAGAGCATAAGTCATTGGTGTTCTGTTCAGGAACTTTCCCCCATGTGCCTAGGTATTCAAAGGTCTTGTCCACCTTCTCTTCTATTAGTTTCAGTGTATCTGGTTTTATGTGAAGGTCCTTTATCCACTTGGACTTGAGCTTTGTACAACGGTACAAGGATAAGAATGGATTGATTTGCATTCTTCTACATGTTGACCTCCACTTGAGCCAGCACCATTTGTTGAAAATGCTGTCCTTTTCCCACTGGATGGTTTTAGCTCCTTTGTCAAATATCAAGTGACCATAGGTATGTGGGCTCATTTTTGGATCTTCAATTCTATTCCATTGATCTTCCTGCCTTTCTCTTTACCAATACCATGCAGTTTTTATCACTATTGCTCTGTAGTACAGTTTGAGGTCAGGGATATTGATTCCCCCAGAAGTTCTTTTATTGTTGAGAATGGTTCTTGCTATCCTGGATTTTTTTTGTTATTCCAAATGAATTAGCAAATTTTTCTTTCTATCTCTATGAAGAATTGATTTGGAATTTTGATGGGGATTGTATTGAATCTGTAGATTGCTTTTTGCAAGATGGCCATTTTTACTAAATTAATCCTGCCAATCCAGAAGCATGGGAGATCTTTCCATCTTCTGAGATCTTCTTCTATTTCTTTCTTCAGAGACTTGAAGTTCTCGTCATACAGTTCTTTCACTTGCTTGGTTAGATTCACTCCAAGATATTTTATATTATTTGTGACTATTGTGAAGGGTGTCATTTTCCTAATTTCTTTCTCAGCCTGTTTATTATTTGAGTAGAGAAAGGTTACTGATTTGTTTGAGTTGGTTTTATATCTAGCCACTTTGCTGAAGTTGTTTATCAGGTTTAGGAGTTCTCTGGTGGAAGTTTTAGGGTCACGAGTATACTATCATATCATCTGCAAATAGTAAAATTTTGACTTCTTCCTTTCCTGTTTGTATCCCTTTGACTTACTTTTGTTGTCTAATTGCTCTGGATAGGACTTCCAGTACTATATTGAATAGGTAGGGTGAGAGTCGGCAGCCTTGTCTAGTCCCTGATCTTAGTGGAATTGCTTCAAGTTTCTCTCCATTTAGTTTGATGTTGGCTACTGGCTTTCTGTATATTGCTTTTACTATGTTATGTATAGGTCTTGAATTCCTGATCTTTCCAAGACTTTTACCATGAAGGGATGTTGAATTTTGTCAAATGCTTTCTCAGCATCTAGTGAGATGATCATGTGGTTTTATTTATTTGAGTTTGTTTATATAGTGGATTACATTGATGGATTTCATGAATAGTGAATCCCTTCATTCCTGGGATAAAGCCTACTTGATCATGAGGGGTAATTGATGCTTTTGGATTCGGTTTGCAAGAATTATATTGCGTATTTTTGCATTGATATTCATAAGGGAGATTGGTCTGAAGTTTTATTTCTTTCTTTTTTTTGTCTTTGTGTGTTTTAGGTATGAGCATAATTGAGGCTTCATAGAACGATTTGGATAGTATTCCTTCTGTATCTATTTTGTGTAATAGTTTGGAGAAAATTGGTATTAGGTCTTCCTTGAAGACCTGATAGAAGTCTGATAGAATTCTGCACTAAACCCATCTGGTCCTGGTCTTTTTTTGGTAGGGAACTAGTAACTGAAAGGTTATAGTTTAAAGTAACATGTTTGCATGTTGAGTTGATCATGGGTAGAATGTCCTGGTAAGCTTTAACTTTACACTTGAAACAGTCTAGAGTCATCTCAGAATATCAATTGAGAAACTAACTAGATCAAATTAGCTTGTGATCAAGTCTATGGGGGACTGTCTTAATTGATAACTGATGTAGAAGAGTCCACCACACTGTGTCCAACCCGATTCCTGGGCAGGTGTTTCTGGGATGTTTTAGAAAGCTAGCTGAGAATGAGCCTGTGATCTGTCAGCAAGCAATATTACTTCATTTTTTCTGCCCGAAGTTCTTGCTTGCAGTCCTTCCCAATTTCCTGTAAGCCTGATTTGTAAACTAGAAGCTGAAATGAACTGTTTTTCTCTCTAAGTTGTTTTTGGTCATGGATTTACTTCAGCAGCAAAAATGCAACCAGAGCATGGAGGTATAAAGTTTGCTTTAGCACAGCATGCATGCTCAATATGCAGATCCTTCTGAGAAGTCCTGGGGAAAACCTCATAACTACACAGGGTGGGCAAAATGACCATTAACAGCTTCCATTCTGTTGTCTATGGGCAATATAGCACAGTAAACTCCTTCCAGCATCTCTTTTGGATTGCAGATCATGGGGAAGCAGGGAATAACACATGAACATGTGCTCAAGCATGTACCCCATAGTTTAATATTGTGCTAAGTTGGCTAAAGCTTACCGCTAAAGCCCCTGGTGGATCTGGAGTAGAATGTGGCATCAAGAAACATGAAGTCTAGAATACACACACTCTACTCACAAGGTGTTATGTCATTCACAGTGTCCCTTTAAAGGTTAAGATTTTCTGAGTAAATTGGAGAGTTGAAATAACAAGAATACAAATGGAAGTCTGGGAGCTCAACCAAGGCTGCCTGGTGGCACTGGGGACTCTTGGGGGCCTCTGATCTTCTCATGTCTCTCTTGGCTATGGTTTTCAAACTTGTTACTTTGATCCAGATGCAGCACCAAAGGTTTGTTCCAAGAAGCGCATTGGAAGAGGAGTTGGGATAAATTGAATGGTGGGTTTTAAAAATTGGGTCTCAATGTATTTAATCTCACTTATAATCCACTCCATGCTCATGGTCACACTCAGTGGCTTATTTATTTTATTTTGTTATTGCCTATTTTATTTTTATTTCAAATGTAATCCCTCTTCCCAGTTTTCCCTCCACAAGCCCCCTATAACCTCCCCACTTCCCCCTGCCTCTATGAGGGTGCTCCCCTACCCACCTACCCACTCCTGCCTCAGTGCCTTAGAATTCCCCTACCCTGGGTTATTGATCCTCCAAAGGACCAAGGGGCTCCCCTCTCAGTGATGCCAGATAAGGCAATCCTTCATTATATATCCAGCTGGAGCCATGGGTCTCCCCATGTGTACTCTTTGGTTGATGGTTTAGTCCCTGGGAGCTTTGGGTGTCTGATTGGTTGATATTGTTCTTCCTATGGTGTTGCAAACCCTTCAGCTCCTTCAGTCCTTGCCCTAACTTCTCCATTGGGGTCCCCACACTCAGTCTGATGTTTGGCTGCATGAATCCACATCTGTATTGGTCAGGCTCTGGCTGAGCCTCTCATGGAACAGCTATACCATGCTCCAGTCACCAAGCACTTTTTGGCATCAGCAATAGTATCTGGGTTTGGTGTCTGCAAATGGGATGGATCCCTAGGTGGGGCAATCAGTGGATTATTTTAAACACAGCTTTTTATTTCACCATTGGAGTCTTTCTTAGGATTTCAAGAAACATGCTCAGCCTGGTTCTCAGGAGCCACACTCAAAATCACTTACACCTAAGTAACAAGGACTTAGCTTTATGGCCAAACAATGTCATGAGAGCCTGAGGAATACTTTTATTTGAGATGTCAAGTAGTCAGGGAAAAAAATCCATCACTATGGGGTTCTTTAGGAGAGTGGCAGGAGGTAGTGATAGCCGCTTCTGATAGACAGTCCTCTTTCAGCTTGTTCTGAGACAGACACCGTTGTAATCACTTTCTGGTGTCTGTTTTGATGGATCTGTCTGTCTAACATTTTCCCTTATTGTTTTGCAAGTTAGCGATTTTACTGAATCTTTAAACTTCACATTTCTGTCACATGTGGAGTTGCTGAGGAGATCTAGTTCCTCTCTCATAACAAGGCGAGGGTTTAAACTTCTCTAAATTCCTTCACAGTCCCTGACATCTGTGACTTGGTTTAGGTTTTAATAATATTCATCTTTGAATATCATCTCTTTGAAATTGAAATCATCTCTTTTAAATTGCACCATACATAGGACCAGTGAATAAGTAGATGTGGTTTATTATTATTATTATAAAGTGAGTATTAATATCTATCTAATTTCGAGTAGCATTCCATTGTCAAAGCTGAATACTGCTCTCATACTCTTCCAAGACCTGAAAGGTCACCCATGGCTCAATGCAGCTGGTGACCTTTCTTTAGGGTGTTGTTCCTCTCTTTCAGAGCCTGTTGTTATAAGAGCAGTAAGAGAAGAATTTTTATGTTAGGTTTCTAGTAACTCTATCATCTAGTATTACACTCTATAGAATAATAATATAAAACTCATAAAATGCATATTTTCTATGTTGATTTTTATGTGCTATATCTATGAAGTGCTTCTGTGCCATTCTGTGTTTGGTAATTTCCATGCTTCTTAAATTTCATTGTTCCACATCAAATATAACTTTATACTTGAGACTATGGTTTGGGATTTGACATATCACCTTTAACTTTATTACATTTTAAAAATATTTATATACAGGTTTGGTTCCTTCCCTGTACCCATTATCCTGCCCTTCAACTCCCCTGGACAGCTAGGCCTGGAAATCAAAATGACCCTGAGATTCCACCTTATACTTGTCAGAATGGCTAAGATCAAAAACTCAAGCAACATCACATGCTGGTTAGGATGTGGAACAAGGGGAAAACTCCTTCATTGTTGATGGGAGTGCAAACTTGTATAACCACTCTGGAAATCAAACTAGTGATTTCTCAGAAAATTGGAAATAGTTCTACCTGAAGACTCAGTTATAGTTCTGTGCATATACTCAGAAGATGCTCCACCATACCACAAGGATATGGGGTCCAGTATGTTCATATTTGCATTATTCTTAATGGCCAGAAACTGGAAACAACCTAGATGCCCCTCAATTGAAAAATAGATATAGAAAATATGGTTCATGTACACAATGGAATTAAAACAAAGACATCATCAATTTTACAAGCAAATGGATGGAATTGGAAAATATCATCCTGAGTGAGGTAACCCATACCCAAAAGGGCATGCATGATATGTACTCACGTATAAGTGGATATTAGCCATAAAGTACAGGATGCCTATACTACATTCCACAGACCCAATGCTTGAATCTCACTTAGAAGGGAGATAAAATAATCATAGAAGGCAGCTGAAGAGAGGGAACTGCCTGGGAAAGGGAATGGGAAGAGAAATGAGGGGGGGAAGATTGTGTGCAAGAAGAGTTCATGGAAGAGAGGCCCAGAGGACCAGGAGACTGCACGGAGACCAGAAGCTGGTGGGAATGGGGGAATTGGGAAACATCTTTAGGATGGGCCACAGATCTGGGGTGAGGGAGGATCCCAGAAGTCTATGGGGGTAACTTTATCTGAGATTTTTAGCACTGGAGCTATGTAACCTGAAGTGGTCACCTCCTGTCACCAAGCAGGTCCCCCAGTGGATGGACAAAGACATCGAACCATTCATAAAACATTCAATCAAAATTTTGTCCTGTCTACAATTCAGGGACAAAGATGGATTAGAGACTGAGAGAATAGCCAATCAATACCTGGCCCACCTTGAGACTCATTCCATGCGCAAGCACCAATTTCTGACACTATTAACAGTATTTCATTATACTTGTAGACAAGAGCCTAGCATGCCTGTCTTCTGAGAGGCTCTACCCAGCATCTGACTGAAACAGATGCAAAGACACACAACCAAACATTAGATGGAGCTCAGAGACTCTTATGGAAGAGTTGGGAGAAGGACTGAGGGACCCAAAGAGGATAAGAACTCCACAGGAAGACCAATAGAGTCATATATCCTAGACTCTTGGGGACTCTCAGAGATTGAACCACCAACCAATAACTTCCAGCGCTATGCTCCCCAACACTAACTCCCAATTCCTGTTTCCCTCTTCACACTCTCTTGTACCCAGCTCCCTCTTTTCACCCACCTCCAATGCCTATTTAGTTTCCCCTCCTGAGTAATATTGTGCATCTTCTCTTGGGATCTCCTTATTACGCAGTTTTTTTTTTTTGGGGGGGGGGGGAATCTGTGGATTGTACCATGGTTGTCCAGCATTTTATGTCTAAGATCCACTTATAGGTGAATGGAAATCAGTGGGTCATCTCTGGTGACTAGCTGGAGGCCTGAGATGGGAGAGGATACAGGGAGTCTATGGGGCTGTCCCTAGCTGATATCCCTACCAGAAGGCGATATAGAGACTGAAGTGGCCACCTCCTGTAGCCAGGCAGTACATCCAGAGGGAGGGGGGACATCAATCCACCCACAAAACCTTCAACTCCAAATCTGTCCTGCCTACAAATGCACAGTGATAAAGATGGAGAAAAGACTGATGGGATAGCCAACCAATGACTGCTCCAACTCAAGACCTGTCCCATGTGAAAGAGTCAACTTGACACTATTAATGATAATCTTCTGTGCTTACAGACAAGAACCTAGCACAACTGTTTCCTGATAGACTTCATCCAGCAAAGGATGGAGGCAGATGCAGAAACCCCACAGCCAAACATCAGGCAGAGCTTGAAGAGTTGTGGAAGAGTCAGGGTTAGAAATGAACAAGTTGGTGGGGTCAAGGACACGACAAGGAGACCTACAGAGCAAACTAACCAGGAACCATGGGAGCTCAGCTTGGGCTACTAACCAGGGAGCACGCAGGAGCTGGACCTAGACCTCTATACAGTTGTGGCATATGTGCTACTTGTGGGTCCTCTAACAAGTGGAGCAGGGGCTGTCTCAGACTCTGTTGCTTGTCATTAGATTTCTTCCCCCTTCTCTTCCTCTGAAGTAGCCACGTCAGGTCATATATGTCTTATTGCCCTCTTTAAATTTCTTGTCCCCAGACCACTTTTTCCCTACTTCCATGGCATATCTCATGCTTATGCTCATTTTCGCTAACACCACACCAGCTTGATCACTGTAACTTTATAAGAACTGAAGCTGGATCGTCTGAGTCCTACATTTGCTTTCTTCAATATTGCAGTTCTCAGTCTTTTTTGACTCTTCATAAAATGATGTGTTCGTGTTTGTTTGTTTGTTTGTTTGTTTTTGAAATAAGGCTAGCTGGAACTTGCTATGGAGACTAAACTGGTCTTAAACTTATGTAATCCTTCTGTCTTTTTCTCCTTGGTGTTGGGATTCCAGGCATGTGACACTGTAACAGAGTCATATATTTTAAACTTATTTATGTGGACAGTTCACAACTCTCCATATCACTGAGGTACTCAGACATATTTAGGGGCAACACACACATAATATAAATCTAAATTAAAAATAACTATGTGTGCACACACAAAAGCCCATGGATGTATGTTTGTGTGCATGTGTGTGTACATGCATGACAAGAGCTTTGTAGAAGTCACAGAGAGAATTCAATCTTTCCAGAACGTGAGTTCCAAGAATTGAACTCATGTCATCAGGCTTGGCAGCAAACACATGTACCTGTTGAGCCATCTTCCATATCCTAGGTCCCTATATTTTATTTTAAAATAAGTTTTGTTGACATACACAAAATGACTCGCTGGGATCTATAAAGAACATTGAGAAGAATGATAATTTTTAATAATGTCTACTATTCCAACTCAACACAAACGGAGTGTTCTTCATTTATTTAAATTTTATTTGATCTCATCAATTAGGTTTATAGGTTTTCTTTTATAAATCTTTTAGGTACGTGGTAAGTAATTATGTATTTTAATTTTGGTCTGAAGGCAAGTATTTAATTTCAATTTCCAGTTTCAATTACTCATTGCTATTAAATAAAGCTAATACTTCTATGTTAAGTTATATTCCGCTATTTACCAGTAATTTCCAAGAGTTTTCATTGATTCCTTAGGAGTGTTGACATGGAGTTGCTCTATTAATGGAAAGTTTTTTCTCCCTTCTGCACTTGAGGACCTTTCTTTCTTTTTTATGTTATAAGGCATTATTCAGGCTCCATCTCAATGAGAAGCAGGAGTGTAAGGACGTTTTGACTTGCTCTCAATCTAAGGAACAAAGATTTCTTTGTAGCTGTGTGCTTTAAACATTTTATTATCAGGGCCCCTTTTCTCTTCCAAGTCAGCTGATATCTGTGAACAGCTGCAGTGTGTGCTATTTAGCTTGTGAATGTGATATTTATGTAATTTAATCTTGTTTTGCTCCTGCTTGAGACATCCATCTGGGTTAGTTTGCATCAGATCATTATATAAAACACTTTTTAGGCAACGCTGTGTTATTTGGTAAAAATTTGGGCTTTTGGAGTTTGCTAACCATAAATATTCATTTGCATTCTTCCTTTCTTGTGGCATTTTCTTCCTTTTTTGGGGTAACACTGGGGTAACACTAGAATGAGCTGGGAAGTATGTCCTCCACTTCAGATTTTGGAAGAGGTACTGGATAACTCACTTGTTAGAATTTAGCAATGAGATACCACTTGGTCTGTGAAGTTACAGATACAATTTCATGACTAAATATTTTTAGTGGCTTTTCTCTTTCAAATACCTGGTCCATTTCATTCATGTAATCTAATCTCTGCTCAGTTACATTATTGCTCTTGTGATGTTTATGGGGGCAATTGCAGAGACAGAGCAGCCATCTTCTTTTCACTTTTGACATTACTATCTTTATATTTTTCTTATTTTTGCTTTAGACTGGGCAGAATTTAATCAGGTTTATTGATTTACTTTCAAAAAACAACTTTTGCTTCCATACACTTCTGCTACTGATATTCATTGATATTTTTTATTGGATATTAAATTTACAGTTCAGATTTTATTTCCTTACCCCATTTTGCCCCAACCCACACCTAGGAACCCCCTATCCCATCCCCACTCATCCTGCTTCTATGAGGATGTGCCCCCACCTACAGTCCTCCCACCACCCCACCCTTGAATTCCCCCACACTCGGTGTCAAGCCTTCATAGGACCAAGGACTTCATCACCCACCTATGCCCGACAAGGCCATTCTCCCCTACATATACAGCTGGAGTCATGGGTCCTTCCCTATGTGTTTCCAGGCTGGTAGTTTAGACCCTGGGGATCTCTGGTTGGTTGTTATTGTTGCTCTCCTCATGGGGCTACAAACCTTTTCAGCTCCTTCAGTCTTCTCTCTAACTTCTTCATTGGGAACCCCTTAAATAGATCAATGATTAGCTGTGAGCATCCGCCTCTGAATATGTCAGATTCTGGCAGACCTCTAAGGAGACAGCTATATCAGGCTCTTGTCAGTAGGCACTTCCTGACATCCACATCAGTGTCTACTTTTGGTGACTACACATGGGATAGATACCCAGGTGAAATGGTCTTCAGATGGCTCCTCCTTCAGTTTCTGTCCCACACTTTGTCTCCATATTTGCTCCCTTGAGTATTTTGTTACTCCTTCTAAGGACTGAAGCACCCACACTTGGTCTTCCTTCTTCATAAGCTTCATGTGGTCTGTGAGTTGAATCTTGGGTATTTCAAGCTTCTGGGCTAATATATACTTATCAGTGAGTGCATGCCATGTGTGTTCTTTTGTGATTGGGTTACCTCACTCAGGATGATATTTTCTAGTTCCATCTATTTACCTAAGAATTTCTTGAATTCATTGTTTTTAATAGCTGAGTAATACTCCATTGTGTAAATGTACCCCATTTTTTGTATCCATTGCTCTGTTGAAGGACACCTGGGTTCTTTCCAGCTTCTAGCTATTATAAATAAGGCTGCTATAAACATAGTGGAGCATATGTCCTTGTTATATGTTGGAGCATCTTCTGTGTATATGCCCAGGAGTGGTATATCTGGATCCTCAGGTAATGCTATGTACAATTTTCTGAGGAACCACCAGACTGATTTCCAGAGTGGTTGCACCATATTGCAATCCCAGCAACAATGGAGGAGTATTCCTCTTTCTCTACATCTACAGAGCAATAGTGATAAAATTGCATGGTATTGGTACAGAGACAGGCAGGAAGATCAATGAAATAGAACTGAAGCTCCAGAAATGAACCCACACACCTATGGTCACTTGATCTTTGACAAAGGAACTAAAACCATCCAGTGAAAAAAGGACATCATTTTCAACAAATGGTGCTGGTTCAACGGGATGTCAGCATGTAGAAGAATGCAATTCAATCCATTCTTATCTCCTTCTACAAAGCTGAAGCCAAGTGGATAAAGGACCTTCACATAAAACCAGATACACTGAAACTAAGAGAAAAGAAGATGAGGAAGACTCTCGAATACCTGGGCACAGGGGGAAAGCTCCTGAACAGAACACCAATGGCTTATGCTCTAAGATCAAGAATTGACAAATGGGACCTCATAAAACTGCAAAGCATCTGTAAGGCAAAGGACACTGTCAATAGGACAAAATGGCAACCAATGGATTGGGAAAAGATCATTACCAATCCTACATCTGATAGAGGGCTAATATCGAATATATACAAAGAACTCAAGAAATTAGACTCCAGACAAACAAATAACCCTATTAAAAAATAAGGAACAGAGCAAAACAAAGAATTCTCAACTGAGGAAACTCGAATGGCCAAGAAGCACCGTAAGAAATGTTCATTGATACTTTTAAAATCACATTTTATTGAGAATTTTATACAATGTATTTTGATGATATTCAGGTGCCTCAACTTATCCCTCCTAGATTATACTCTGTCTTCTCTTCCCACCCAAGTTCATGTACTTAAAAATAATAATAACCCTCATCAAGTGTACTTGATGTGTACTGCCCTAACATTCGAGGATATGTAGTCTTCTAATGGATTCTTATCAGGAGCTAAGCTCAGAGAAAACTAACTCCTCTTCCCAGCACCCATCAGTTGCTAGCAGCTTCCAGGTTAGGGGTGGGACTTCTTACCTACCTCCTTCCTTCATGTTGGGATTTGTCTGTCTTGAGTCTCTATAGGTCTTACACATGCTTCCTCAACCAATGTGGGTTCATATGTGCATCAGCCCTTCTGTGTCGTAGAAAAAAATATTCTTTGCTTTATTTTAAATCTTTTTCAGTGTG